>NC_090384.1:36078465-36678465 GCF_036365525.1 Heterodontus francisci
CAGGGGGAGCCTTTGTATCTACACTTCAAGGTCAAGGTGCCTAAGCAGTGTATTGGTGAGCCATTGTCGGTGGTGAGCTTCACTCTGGTAGGCTAGATTACCGACATCCATTTCTCCTTGTACATGTCCTTGAGAGTCTGCAGTCGAACTGTGCTGCCACATGCTCCTGCTTCGATTTTTATGCGATGCTTTCCAGTCTTTCTTGGACATATGATCTCCAGCATTGTGAAAGCTACGGAGTCAACCTGTTCAGCCAGAGTATTTGTGTGGAAGAGCTGCTCACAGTCTGTCGTGTATTCATCGTCATCCTTCTCTTCTCCACTGCTATGGTGTTTGCTCATTTCATTGATGGTCAATATTTCTGGTGGTGCCAAGATGAGTCCCATTTGCTTTTGCCTCTATATGGTGTGTGTCTATGGCTGATGCGCTGTCTGCTCTGACTTCTCCCTTTGTCCTTGCTACTGGACCTCCTGCAAAACTTAGCCTAGTGCCCTTTGAATCCACAGGCCTTGCACATGTCTCTATAAACTGGGCACTTACACATCTGATGGGCAAGCCTGCATTGCCACATGTCTCCTTCTGCTTAGGTGCTCTCAATATTGCAGCAACGGCTGTTCCAGATTCCAGAACTTCTAAGCATTGTCTCCCTGCTACGATGGTTTCATATTTCCATCCATCTTGTAACACACTATCAATGCCATGTCCCTTCGGGTGTTGAGCAAATCCTTCAGGAATGCTTCTATTAGTGTGACAGCGATGACTAATTCCATGATATGCTCAGAGAGGTCTGCATCTGTGAAGTCGTAATCCTTTCCTTTGTCTCCGCACCTACCGACGAGCTCATCGATGCTCTCCTTTGTTTTCTGCTTGTACCTCAAACTCTAAACGATGGATTCTGAAGTTTACCTTCACTTTTGAAGCTGGTCTTCCAGCATTGACCAGAGCTTTGCAGGATCTTTCAGATCGGTTTCAGATAGACCAGAGTTGTTTATCCTACGAAGCCCTTCTTTGCCTATTGCAATTTTAATTTTGATTGCTTGCTTTTCTGCATCTGCAACCTCATTATCTAGAAGGCATAAGTCCATTTTGTGTCTGAACAGCTTAAAGTCACCTGGGATATCGGAGAACTTCCAATTCATTGCTGGGTGCCTGACTGCCATGGTCTCTGACTTCTGCCGCTGCTCGCCCTAAGTGGCGAGTCTCGACAGCTAAGTGGTGGCTGATTGCACAGAGCTGGACTGGAGCCACATCCTGAGCTGTGCAGCTGCAGTGTGGGTCTCAAGGTTACAGAGACAGGAGGGCCTCTGGCGGCAGGACCGGTTACTGCTGCGCAGGTGTGGTGACAGTGTAAGTAAAAATCCACGTCCGAATACACTATCGCTGTACTCGTCTCACTGGTTAATGCAGCTTGTGCATTTACTCTACCTGGTTAGGGCAAAGAGCCAGAGTGCATTCAGCTCACTTCTAATTTTTTTGTTACTCACTTCAAGAGAACTATGATAAGGTTGCGCCACTTGCTTCCCACTTCTCGTTAGGCTACCGATCCACCACCACTGCCACCATATTGTATTATCTGTGCTTAGATCAATACAAACTCAGTCGAGGAGTCAGCATAGACATTGTACTTGATGTTTTACTGATACTGTTCTTACATGCATACGCAAATTAGTCCTGGTAAGAATGTAGGCTGCGCATGCGCAGCACCTTATTGACAGCAAGAGACCTTTCTGCGTATGTGCGCAGCTGGGAGCGCTCTGATGACGTCAGGGCGCCGCATGCATTGTCAGGAGTCACTTTGCTCTTACATATGCTCCTAGCTGGGAGTCATGGAGCACCACATGAGTGATTACATCACTTCCGGTCGTGACATATGTGTAAACATGTATTCAAATAGCTTTGCTTACTTTCACTATCACAACAGTTGGTATGTTTCCAACGTACCTTACTATCCAGCTGCCTGGAGTTAAAATTGGTGGCCCCAACTGTCCCAACATATAATGGTAGGAAAGATTGGATGGAAGTCTCTCCATCTGTCAACTATAATGACCATGATATATAATGACAGTAAAGGGATGACAAGGATAATCTTAGTCAGCATGAGTCTACAGTATAAGAATCAGCAATAAATGACACCAGATCAGCAACCTCTCTCAGAGATACTACATAGATGCCTGGTGTGGGAAATGGAACTGTCATAATGATGTATTAGGGAGCGACTTCCTGGCAATGTGTGGGTTCGGCACATATTTCAGGCAGAGTAGTTACTATTATTGGAAGAAAAGTGGGAAAATGCACTATTCCCAGCAGTAATTCTTTATCCTGACATGCACAGAAACACACACACTTACCAAAATGAAAAATTATGAAACTTTAGAAGAAAAAAGCTTTGATTAGTAAACTGGAAGCAGCAATCATTCAGATCAAGATCAACAACTTGGATTTATATTGCATCGTAAACGTAGAGAAATGCTTCACAGTGGTATAATCAGGCAAAAATGAATGCCAAATCAAAATAGGGGATATTTGAAGGGGTGACCAGAAACTTGGTTAACGAGATAGATCATAAGGAGGTTCTTAAAGGAGTAGTGGAAGATCGAGAGGCAGAGGAGTTTAGGAACATAAGAACATAGGAACAGTATTAGGCCATTCAGCCCCTTGAGCCTGCTCTCCCATTCAATCAGAGCATGGCCTTTGATCCATATCCCTTGATACTGTTACCTAACAAAAATCTATCAAACTCAGTCTTGAAAAATTTCAATTTTTCCACATTCACAACATGTTGGTGGAGGGAGGTCAGATTCCCACTACCATTTATGTGAAAAAGTGCTTCCAGATTTCATTCATGAATGGCCCAGCTCTAAGCTTAAGATTGTACCCCCTTGTTCTGGAATTTCCCACCAGAGGAAATAGTTTCTTTGTATCTACCCTAATCAAATCTTTTTGTCATTTTAAACACCTTGAAAAGATCACACCTTAATCTTCAAGAATCAAGTTAATACAAGCCACAGTTACACAGCCTGTCCTCATAATTTAACCATTTAACCCCATGAACCTGGTGAATCTATGCTGTACCCCTCCAAGTCAATATGTCTTTCATGAGGTGCAGTGCCCAGAACTCAATGTTGTACTCAAACTGGGATCTGACCAAGACTCTGTACAACTGAAGCATTACATTCTCCCCTAGAGATAAAGACCAACATTTGATTAGCATTTGTGATTACCTTTTGTACCTATATACTAGCTTATATCAGAGGATGTCCCACAGATCTTACACAGACAGAAAGACTAATGAGGAAGTACTGGAAATGGCCAGAGAAAAGAAGAAATGAGTTCATAACATCAAAGAGTAAAAGATACAATACATCAGACACATCATTAGAGCAGAAGGTAGACAGAGACAATTATTGGAAGGAAAGATCAATGGAAAACATTAGTGAGGGAAGCAGAGAAGAAGGTGGATGACAGATGTAATAGACTGGATGCAGTTGACCTATGCAGTATGTGTAAGGACAGCACAAGACAGACAGAGGTGGAGATTCATGACAGTCAACCTTCTGGGAAGAAGATGACACCAACGAATGAACAAAATAGCTTTTCGTGATTGTGTACCTGGACACCTAAATTTCTTTGCTCCTCTACAATTCCTAGTTTTTCACCATGAAGAAAATATTCTGATTTGTCTTTCTTGAATCCAAAGTGGGTGATCTCGCATTTCCCCAACATTGAAATCCATCTGCCATAATTTTACCCACTCACTTTGTCTGTTTGTATCCCTTTGTAACTTTCCGCTTTATCTACACAACTTGGAGCACCTCCTAACTTAGTGCCATCTGTAAACCTGGTATACAACTGGAGAGAAAATCAGAGATGGCAATCTACATGACTGAAGGCATGGTTGAAAATGATAGTGCAAAAGGGGGAAGAATACTCCAGAGTCAAAACAACAATGTTTGAGGGATGGTGGGAGGCAATGTTACAGAGGTGGAAGTAGGTAGTTTCTGTGAGGGAGATGATATGGTGTCCGAAACTCAGCATGGGATTGAATATGATGCTGAAGTTGCAACCAGTCTGGTTCATCCTGAGACAGTGGCTGGGGAGGAATCTGGAATTTGTATGGAATTTGTAGCCGCAGATGATGGTTTTGATCTTCTCAACATCTAACTGGAAAATATTATAGTTTTCCGAGACTGGATCTCAGACTAGTATTCTGACAACAGAGAGGCAATGAATAGGTCGAGAGAAGTGGTAGAGATAGAGCTGAGTTTCATCAGCAGACATGTGGAAGCTGATACATGTCTGTGGAAGATGTTGCCAAGGATCAGGATGTAGATAAGGAACAAGAAGGAATCAAGAATAGATCTTTGAGGGGGCTTTGGCGGTAAGAATAACAAGCATGGGAAACGGAAGCCATTGGGTCCATGTAAAATGCATGGACAAGTATAGAAAATAATCAAAAAGGCCAATGGAATGCTGGCCTTTATATCTAGGGGATTAGAATACCAGGGGGTAGAAGTCATCCTTCAGCTGTACAAAGCCCTGGTAAAATAACACCAAGAGTACTGTGAGCAGTTCTGGACACCACACCTTAAGAAGGATATATTGGCCTTCGAGGGAGTGCAGTGTAGATTAGCCAGAATGATACCTGGACTCCAAGGGTTAAATTATGAAGCGTGATTATACAAACTAGAGTTGTATTCCCTGGAATTTAGAAGGTTAAGGGGTGACTTGATTGAAGTTTTCAAGATTTTAAGGGGAACAGACAGGGTAGATACAGAGGAACTATTTCCGCTGGTTGGGGACTCTAAAACTGGAGGACATAGCTGAAAAGTTAGAGCCAGACCTGTCAGGTGTGAAGTTAGGGAACACTTCTACATGCAAAGGGTGGTAGAAGTTTGGAACTCTCTTTTGCAAACTGCAACTGATGCTCGGTCATTGAATGGTGGAACAGGCTCGAGGGAGTAAACAGCCTATTCCTCTTCCTATGTTAGGAGAGCCACTTTCGCTATGATCAGATAGATAAGAGTGGAATGAAGCGAAGAAATTCACACCGAGCTGGTCAATAGAGGAAGATGATGTGGTCAACTGCGTCAAAGATGCAGAGAGGTACAAGACTTTGAATAGGGATAATAAACTACAGTTACAGAGAATGTAATTTGTGACTTTGATTAGAACCAGATACCTGATTGGAAGGATTCAAATAGGGAATTGTGAGATAGCTGGACACAGATTTTGGAGCCAATGCTATGATCAAGGACTTTGGAAAGAAAAGGGAGGTTGCGATGGGCTGCAGTTTGCAAGGGTAGTGAGGTTGTGGGTGGCTTTTATTTGAGGAGGAGTAATGAAAGAGTGAGGGACAGTGCCTGTGGAGGAAGAATCTCTGACAATGTCAGCCAGCATGGAGGCCAAGAAGACAAAACTAGAAGAGCATCTGCAGAGTTGCTTGCATCAACACACTGTCGCAAAATACCTGGGGGTAGAGTTTGTTTTTTGCACACAATTGTGTTACGACCGAGGGGGGAGAAATGCACTGTTAATTCAGTTCCACTTCTCCACTGGTCACAGCATATCAATAAATTTTCCCACCTACCGAAAAACAGCCAATTACATACTCTATTTGTCTCCCAGAATAAAGCACACCAACGAGATTTCTTAAAATCAACAACATTAATATTATAAAAACAAGTCTTAACTAATAATTAGATAACTCTATATATGAAAAATTCCTTATTTCCCTAGCCCTAATGCACACACACATGCATAAAAAAAAACGGTTAACCGGGGAGAAAGGATTTTGGTTTACAGCTGTTTCATAGGAATAGAAAGAATAATAAAATAACTTAGTTTGTCACGTTCTGGTAGGAAGCTCTTCGGTTTGGTGAGGTGTCCCAGAGTTAAATAGTCGGATGCCACTCAAAGTCTCTCCAGGTGAGGTTGATGAACAATCTGTGATGGGTAGGCGTTCAAGGCAATTCAACTGCAGTAGGCTTCACATAGGTCTTTCATCAGGGATGTAGCAACAGGTCTTCTTAGGTTTAACAGCAGAAGATTTCAGGATTTCTTAAAACACAGGAGGCAACAGGAATCTGCCACCTTTGAACTACAGGGTCTCCTCTCAAGAGATGCAGAATTCCCTTTACAGAGAGGTAACACTTTTTCTGGGTCTTCTTCTCTGATCTCCAGACAAGTCAAAACTAAATTTCAAATGCCTGCTCTTTGTCCAACTCACTGGCTTTTTAAAAAATCCAAAGTGAAAGAAAAACCTCCTGAACAGGTCACATGTCCAGACATGGAGCCTCCCTTGTCATTCAAACAGTAGTTCTGAGGAGGTCAAACCCTTTGCTGGTTTCCTTGAAATTGCCTGCTTTCCTGTCCTTGTATACAAAGTCAGCTTCCTTTCAAAACATCCAATACTTTCAGCTATCTGCAGGTCACAATGAACACTGAAAATCCATTTTCAGTTTTTTAAAATAGACAGCATTCTAAGTTTTTAATACAAAAACAAAACCTTGTAACAATGGCAATCTGGGCAAAAATCCACTAAAAATTGCACAAGTTTTCTATTAATTTTATGGTTCAAATTTCTGCTCAAACTTATTTACATGATCACGAACATAACATTTTCCATGAACCAGCACAATTTAGGCAGTGTTTTACAGCATAATTAGGCAGTATTTTACAGTGTAATTGTTTTTGCTTCATGTATTTAAAAATATGCAAGTAACATTCGCGCCACACAAGTACCAGGCAATGACCACCTTTAACAACAAAAAATCTAACCATCTCCCAATGGCATTCAACAGTAGTATAATTGCTGAATTCCCCATCATCAACATCCTGGGGGTTACCATTGCCAGAAAATTAACTGGACCTGCCATATAAATACTATGGTAGAAGAGTAGATCAGAGGCTGGGAATTCTGCAACGAGTAATTCTCCTGACTCCCCAAAGCCTGTCCACCATCTACAAGGCACAAGACAGGAGTGTGATGGAATACTTCCCACTTGCCTGGATTAATGCTGCTCCAACAACACTCATGTAGCTTGACACCATCCAGCACAAAGCAGCCCTCCTGATGGGGAACCCATTCACCACCTTTAACATTCACCCCCTCCACCACCAGTGCACTGTGGCTGCAGTGTGTACCATGTAAAATTGCACTGCAGCAATTCGCCAAGGTTCCTTTGACAGCACCTCCCAAATCCACAATCTCTTGCAGCTAGAAGGACAAAGGCAGCAGACGCATGGGAACATCACCACCTGCAAGTTACCCTCCAAGTCACACACCATCCCGACTTGGAAATATACCACCATTCCTTCACGGTCACTGGATCAAGATCCTGGAACTCCCTTCCTAACAGTACTGTGGACATACTCACAGCAAATGGACTGCAGTGGTTCAAGAAGGCGGCTCACATCACCTTCTCAAGGGCAATCAGGGCTGGGCAATAAATGCTGGCCTTGCCAGTGATGCTCACATCCCATGAACGAATATAAAAAATCCTTGATATAGTTAAGAGTGGTAACCAATACAGCTGAAAATGGGTTTATCATTAAAACATTTTTAATCAGAGCATCTAGTCCACCAACTAAGTAGTCCAAATTTAAATAACTGAAAATGACTTTAAAAAAGCTATATAGAACCATTTACTAGTTTGATTGGTGTCAGTTTCTTAGTAAGCGAAAACAAAAATTATTTAAAATATTTTAGAAGGTGTCTATTATTGTCCTTGCAACTAAAAATAAGTTTAATTTTAAGAGCCTCTTTGAAGGCCCATAAATGGGCACAATTGGCGGAAACTTGCAATGGTGATTAATTCTATCGGGGGTGTAGACAGTTTTATAGAGCGGCACAGTGGCGCAGTGGTTAGCACCGCAGCCTCACAGCTCCAGCGACCCGGGTTCAATTCTGGGTCCTGCCTGTGTGGAGTTTGCAAGTTCTCCCTGTGTCTGCGTGGGTTTCCTCCCACATGCCAAAGACTTGCAGGTTGATAGGTAAATTGGCCTTTATAAATTGCCCCTAGTATAGGTAGGTGGTAGGGAAATATAGGAACAGATGAGGATGTGGTAGGAATATGGAATTAGTGTAGGATTAGTATAAAATGGGTGGTTGATGGTCGGCACAGACTTGGTGGGCCGAAGGGCCTGTTTCAGTGCTGTATCTCTAAATAAATAGAGAAGGACAGCTTCCAACATCATGACTTTTAAGCCAGGACAAAAGATCATGGAAACTCGATTTGTGCTGAACATAACTTGAGCTTAAAATTCCACAATCTTTTTTGCTGGTTTGGCCAATTTCAAGTGAATTTCCAGCACAGCCTAGCAGAAACTCTAGCCCCTCCATTCTACCTTTGGGCTTTGTATATTTTAACAAAAGAAATAAGGAGGCCGCACATTACTTTGAAAATAAGAATCTGAATGGGGCTGAGGAGCAAGGAGGAAGTACAAATACATAAAACACTAAAAGTCGTGACACAGGTTAAACGGTCATAGGAAAAACAAACCCAAGCTCTCAGGTTCATTTCTAGAGAGATGGACTTGAAAAGTAGAGAATGTGTATCCAACCTTGGTTAGACCACACCTGGAGTAATGTATACCATACCGGTCACTATTATAAAAAGAATATGGAGGTACTGGAGAGGATGCAAAAAAGATTTGTAAGGATGGTACCAGAACTGTGAGATTAAACCTACCAGGAAAGAATGAACAGCCTGGGTCTCTTTGCTCTTGAAAAGAGAAGGCTGAGGGATGATCTAATAAGGATCTTTAAAATTATGAGGGGTTTTGTTAGAGTAGACAGACAGGGTTTGGGAAAAGCAAAACTTAGAAGCCATCAAGATAAGATTGTAATCAAGAAATCCAATAGGGAATTCAAAAGAAACTTCTTTACCCAGACAGGGTTGAGAATTTGTAACTGGGAACCACAGGGAGTAGTTGAGTCAAATAGTAAAGATGCATTTAAGGGGGAGCTAGATGAGTATATGGAGGAGAAGATGACAGAAATACCTTTAGCGTTAAATGAGAAAGGATAGGGAGGTTTGAGAGGAGCATAAATACCAGCATGCATGGGTTGGGCCGAATGACCTGTTTCTGTGCTGTATATTCTATGCAATTCTATGGAATTGGGAAACCTGTGGCTAGCAATGGAGAATCAGAACTAAAAATAAGGTTTTAACACTTTTGGACTGGCCATTTATACTGGTTCAGCATAGTCCTATTTACTGCTGATAAATCTCCAATTGGAAAAATGAATAAGTCAAATTCTGCTTCTGCCCCTGCGGTGAAGGATTTAAGCTTTCAGCCGATCTGAGTTGGAATGATCACAAATAGGCATCACGAGCCACTCAGCCCCCATTGATTGCCTTTACAAAAGAAAAAAAAGGAGAGAACAAGCAGATGTTGTCTCCAGTGAGCATTGCCATGGTTACCATTTCTCAACCTTACTCTAAAATCTACCAAACGCCCCCTCTTCCTCCTGTAAAAAAAAAGACTCTTTAATTTGCTGGTCCATTTATCCCTCCTCATCCCATCAACTTATCCTGATGGAAGATGAAGGGGTTTCAGGCAGCTTTCAGTTTACACCGATGCAATTCTCAGATAGATATAAAATGTGATATTAATTTATTATTGAACAGAACATCCCAATGCTTGACAAAATGCTACTTGGGGCTAAGGAATGACACAGTTGGACTGGCCTGTAGGCAGAGAAAATGAAAGGCATTTAAACTAGTTCTTCCCTTGATCCAAATGGACCCCTTCAGTTAAATACCCCCAATAGACTGCTTCAAAGGAAAGGCTTTTCCTAAGTTGAAAAACAGGCCAAACCCTGATCTTGATTTTCTATCTCCTTCACTTCCCCCTGCCTCCTTGCCTAACTAATCCTTGGTCAAGAGGCTGAACTAATTTATTCTGTGGGTTATCGACACCAACACACTGGGAGTAATTGTGACAGTGTGAAACAGCTGATATCACATTATACATCTCTCCTGATTTTCATTTCCTTGGACTTCAGTTTCCCCCATTTTACACTATTGTCCAAAGTCAAAATCACCCCCAATGAGTGATACCCTTGGAAAGGTAATGTTATGATATTCAGCTGTGAGCTCCTATAGATATAGATAAACTTTTATTTTATATTGTTTTAAAATTAAACATCAGCCTTGAATCAGTGGTGGCACTCTTGTCTCTGTCAGAAGGTTGTGGGGTTTGAGTTCTATCCCAGAAACTCAAGCACATCACCAGGCTGACACTCCAGTGCAGTACTGAAGGAATACTGTACGGTTGGAGGTGTTGTCTTTCGAAAGAGACGTTGAAGTGAGACCCCATCTATTGTCTCTTACTGCACCATTCAAAGAGGAGTAGGGGCATTCCCTCCCTAGAGCATGGCTGCCTGACCCGAAGGGACCCGACATCATGTGTGGGGTTCGGTTCAGGTTGGGTCGGGTCTCTCTTCTGGGTTCAGCATTCGGGCTCGGGTCAGGTTGGCTGGGTCGGACACACTCTATCACAACCTCCGGTACGTGGCTCCAATCTTAATCTTTTTAAACAACCTTTCAAATCAAGTTACAGTTTTTGTTGCTTATCTGCACAAGCTCAAAAGGTGAAAAACGGAAGCTAGGTTAACTGAACATTCCGGGGGTCGGGTCGGGTCGGGTCAGGTCGGGCGCGGGAAAAAAAATGAAAGGACTCAGGCCAGGTTGGGCTCGGGTCGGATGTGATTCTGTCGGGCTCGGGTCGGGTTTCATTTGCAGACTCAAGCCGGCCTTTATCCCTCCCCCACTTCCCACCATGTCCTGGCCAACATTTATCCCGAAAGCAACATCATTAAAACAAATTCTCTGGTTATTATCATACTGCTGTTTGAGATCTTGCTGTGCACAATTTCATATAGAGAGAGATTAAATATCAGTACATAGGTGAACAACACACCAGCAAGAAAGAAGGATAGTTCCCTTAACAATACTAATTTAGAAGTTCAGGATAATTTCAAAGCTGTGACTTCTAGGAAACATTATAAATGGCATTTATGATTGTCAAAAGTAACAGAGGCTACAACCCAGAAAAATACACGGAACCTTACTTAGTTTTAAAAGTGACATTTTTAAAGCAATCTGGAAGAAGTCTCCCTCCTTAAGAGTTATACTGGACTGATTGGTATTTCACAGACATAATGTGACTACCAAACAGGACCAGCAGGTAGGGTATTTTACAACATACACTCTCTTGAAGGGCATGACTCATCTTGGGGTACAGTTTCAGGAAAATTTTCTGGTGCCTTGCCCAAAGAGCCAATCTCACATGTAACTCCAGATAGTGAGTGCTGGTTTGCTATTTGACCAACGGATGAATCACAACTATGTCTGATCAAGATCTTGTTCGGTGTCCACACACTTGCCCTTTCCCGTAAGGCTCACTGGGTAGTCACAAGCAGCAAGAACCATGACTTTTTTAAATTCATTAATGGGATGTGGGCATCACTGGCTAGGTCAGCATTTATTGCCCATCCCTAATTGCCCTTGAGAAGGTGGTGGTGAGCTGCCTTCTTGAACCGCTGCAGTCCATGTGGGGTAGGTACACCCACAGTGCTGTTAAGGAAGGAAGTTCCATGATTTTGACCCAACGACAGTGAAGGAACGACGATATAGTTCCAAGTCAGGATGGTGTGTGACATGGAGGGGAACTTGCAGGTGATGGTGTTCCCATGAAACTGCTGCCCTTGTCCTTCTAGGTGATAGAGGTAGCAGGTTTGGAAGGTGCTGTCGAAGGAGCCTTGGTGCATTGCTGCAGTGCATCTTGTAGATGGTACACACTGCTGCCACTGTTCGTCGGTGGTGGAGGGAGTGAATGTTTGTGGATGGGGTCCCAATCAAGCAGTCTGCTTTGTCCTGGATGGTGTCGAGCTTCTTGAGTGTTGTTGGAGCTGCACACATCCAGGCAAGTGGAGAGTATTCCAGCACACTCCTGACTTGTGCCTTGTAGATGGTGGACAGGGTTCGGGGAGTCAGGAGGTGAGTCACTCACTGCAGGGTTCCTAGCCTCTGACTTGCACTTGGAGCCACGGTATTTATATGGCTACAGTTCAGGTTCTGGTCAATGGTAACCCCCAGGATGTTGATAGTGGGGGATTCAGCGATGGTAATGTCATTGAATATCAAGGGGAGATGGTTAGAATTTCTCTTGTTGTAGATGGTCAATGCCTGGCACTTGTGTAGCGTGAATGTTACTTGCCACTTATCAGCCCAAGCCTGGATATCGTCCATGTCTTGCTGCATTTCTACACGGACTGCTTCAGTATCTGAGGAGTCCTGAATGGTGCTGAACATTGAGCAATCATCAGCTAACATCCCCACTTCTGACCTTATGATTGAAGAAAAGTCATTGATGAAGCAGCTGAGATGGTTGGGCCTAGGACACTACCCTGAGGAACTTCTGCAGTGATGTCCTGGAGCTCAGATGATTGACCTCCAACAACCACCAGCATCTTCCTTTGCGCTAGGTATGACTCCAACCAGTGGAGAGTTTTCTCCCTGATTCCCATTGACTTCAGTTTTGCTAGGACTCCTTGATGCCATACCCAGTCAAATGCTGCCTTGATGTCAAGGACAGTCACTCTCACTTCATCTCTTTTGTCCATGTTTGAACCATGGCTGTAATGAGGTCAGGAGCTGAGTGGCCCTGGCGGAACCCAAACTGAGCATCACTGAGCAGGTTATTGCTAAGCAAGTGCCGCTTGATAGCACTGTCAATGACACCTTCCATCACTTTACTGATGGTTGAGAGTAGACTGATGGGGCGCTAATTGGCCGGGTTGGACTTGTCCTGCTTTTTGTGTGCTGAATATGCAATTTTCCACATTGCCGGGTAGATACCAGTGTTGTAGCTGTACTGGAACAGCTTGGCTAGGGGCACGGCGAGTTCTGGACCACAGGTTTTCAGTACTGTTGCCGGAATGTTGTCAGGGCCCATAGCCTTTGCAGTATCTAGTGCCTTCAGTCGTTTCTTGATATCACATGGAGTGAATCGAATTGGCTGAAGACTGGCATCTGTGATGCTGGGGACTTCAGGAGGAGGCCGAGATGGATCATCAACTCAGCACTTCTGGCTGAAGATCGTTGCAAATGCTTCAGCCTTATCTTTCGCACTGATGTGCTGGGCTTCCCCATCTTTGAGGATGGGGATATTTGTGGAGCCACCTCCTCCAGTTAGTTGTTTAATTGTCCACCACCATTCATGACTGGATGTGGTAGGACTGAAGAGCTTAGGTCTGATCTGTTGGTTATGGGATCGCTTAGCTCTGTCTATCGCATGCTGCTTACGGAGTTTGGCATGCAGATAGTCCTGTGTTGTAGCTTTGCTAGGTTGACATCTCATTTTGAGGTATGCCTGGTGCTGCTCCTGGCATGCCCTCCTGCACTCTTCATTGAACAGAGTTGGTCTCCTGGCTTGATGGCAATGGTAGAGTGGGGGATATGCCGGGCCATGAGATTACATATTGTAGTTGAGTACAATTCTGCTGCTGCTGATGGCCCACAGCGTCTCATGGATGCCCAGTTTTGCATTGCTAGATCTGTTCGAAATCTATCCCATTTAGCACAGTGGTGGTGCCACACAACCCAATGGAGGGTATCCTCAATGTGAAGGCAAGACTTCGTTTCCACAAGGACTGTGTGGTGGTCACTCCTACCAATGCTGTCATGGACAGATGCATCTGTGGCAGGCAGATTGGTTAGGACGAGGTCAAGTATGTTTTTCCCTCTTGTTGGTTCCCCCACAACCTGCTGCAGACCCAGTCCAGCTGCTATATCCTTTAGGACTTGGCCAGCTTGGTCAGTTGTAGTGCTACCGAGCCATTCTTGGTGATGGATATTGAAGTCCCCCACCCAGAGTACATTCTGCATCCTTGCCACCCTCAGTGCTTCCTCCGTGGTGTTCAACATGGAGGAGTACTGATTCATCAGCTGAGGGAGGGCGGTAGATGGGAAGCAGCAGGAGGGCTCCTTGCCCATGTTTGACCTGATGCCGTGATACTTCATGGGGTCTGAAGTCGATATTGAGGACTCACAGGGCGACTCCCTCCCGACTGTATACCACTGTGCTGCCACCTCTGCTGGGTCAGTCCTGCCTGCTTTTCCAGTCTCTAAACCAGGAACACCCCTAATGCCACACTGGCTGAAATTGGGTTAATTCAGCACAGATCAGGGTTTGAACCTGAGATTTTTCTGGCTGGAAAAGCTCAGGTAAACACTTATTTTACCAATTGAGCCACTAAGGGGGCTAAAGAATTGCCTCTCTGAGGTTTTAGAAACATTACAGGTTTAACCAAGAGAATGCACTTACAATGCCTTGGAGAAGTTAAGGGGAAAATACCTGCACAATAGCTGCAGGTATGGGGTGGGATTGCAGCCAGGAAAGGAGAGAGAAATATAGACTGGTGAAATAGAAGCTACAGGACATTAAATGTAAAAGCTTAAGTTTTCCAATGGTGCAGGTGGGCCTTCTGCCAGCCAAAGATATGCCCCACCCACCACCACCCTGACTCTAATAAACTTCTTAGTCTAGGGTCATTTGCATTCTGGGTTGAGGGAAGGTGTGGTCTTTGTGCAGGGGGTTGGTGGCTGCGGCCACCACCAAGACCAGTTGCCCTAAACCAGGACCCCAGAATTCCTATGGCAAGTCTCAGAGGTGGCAGTCTCTGCCTTGCCTTGCCTTGCCTGAAATATTGCTCCCCACAGCTTTTGCTGCAGCTCCAAGGGGTCTATTGAAGGCTGTATTCCCAGAATGACTGCACATGCACCTCCCAGAGAACTGCTCCCCTGACCTTTGACCTCTGTATGCCAAGATCTAACAGGTGGCCCTGTCATCCAGCGTTCAGTCAGAGTGATTCATAGGAGACTGTGTTCCCCCCTATTACTACCAGTTACATGCATCCTCCTATAAATGGGTAGGTGTGACGTCAAACAGTTGGCCTGCCATGTAGCGGCAACAGGAGAGAAAGAGTGTATCCCTAAGCATTAGTTCTGGCCTGGTCATCTAAAAAAAAAGTGGCATGAAAGGACCATAAAATCCAGGCTAAAATCTTTTGGACAAACAAATAAGAACAACCTGCCTCACAACAGTGATTTTGGATAACGAGATGACAGTCATTTTGACTATTCCACAACAACAATAAGTCGCAATTCTATAGCGCCTTCATCACAATGAAAATTTGAAATTCATAAATATTTGACGAGAACAATGTATTTAACTAAAGAGAAGTGAGAGAGGTAAAAAAAAAAACTGCTCTCTAAAATTCTATTGAGGTTTAAACCAATAGTTTTTATCCATTTGTTCTTGGGATGTGGGCGTTCCTGGCTAGGCCAGCATTTGTTGCCCATCCCGAATTGCCCTTCAGCAGGTGATGGTGAGCTGCCTTCCTGAACCACTGCTGTTCCGCTGCTGTAAGGGAAGGACTTCCTGGATTTTGACACTGAAGGAACGGCGATATTGTTCCAAGTCAGGATGGTGTGTGACTTGGAGGGGAACTTGTAGGTGGTGGTGTTCCCATGCATCTGCTGCCCTTATCCTTCTTGATGGTAGAAGTTGTGGGTTTGGAAGGTGCTGTCTAAGGAAATGTGAATTAATGCGATTTAGCTATTGATGTGTACATCATTCCAGAACATCAGAATGGTTTAAAAAGCTAGGTTCGGGAATAAAAGTTAATGTATGCTTTGAGTAGATTCTGTAATGCCCATTTTTTTCTCAATTGCCTGTCCTACAATAAGTCGCAATTCAATAGCGCCTTTATCACAGTGAAAATTTGCAATTCATAAATATTTGACGATCAGTACAACAGCTAGTGTCCTGTCTCAGGTATTAGCACTGTTACTGAGCTGCTATCAAATAATAGTCGACCATGCTGAGTGCCAAACATGACATCAGCTCTCTTCCTGCTTCTGCGTTCCGCCCATTGGTCACAGAGAGTGTGAGGCAGCGTCTGAGAGATCCTGATGATATCATTTGGTCAACGCCCACACAAAAGACTTTGGTGCTTTTTCCCTATTCAGGTCATCACAGAAGATTCTCTCATTACTTATCACATGTGGTATGCATGTACTAGAAATGGAGCAGGAAGTGCACACCCTACTCTGACAAGTCTCAACTTTATGTAGTAAGAGACATCACTTCCATCAATCCTATTGTCAAAATCCTTCCTTTTATCCCTGTTTTACAGTCTTGTTTTTCCCAACATTTTACAATGACATCAGTGAAATATATGTAGATTTTTCCAATGTTAAAGGCAGAGACTGTGCAGGAGGCTTTAAGGTGAAGCGATTCTAGAAGGATATTAGATTCAGCAATGTGCACCAACTGAGGCTGGGGAGCAGTGGGGGGATGGGGGATGTGGCAGGGATGTGGCTTGAGTGACAAAGAAGCAGCATTCAGGGACGCAAGATGATGGGGGGGGGGGGGGGGGGGGGGTGGGCGTGCAGGGCATATAGGTACATGGGTCAAATGGAGGAACAATGTCTGGATTTTCAAAGTGGAGGCAGGAAACAGGAGCCTGGTCTGGTTTTTGGTCTGAAATCTGCCACCTTTGGGAAGCTGATTCAGATTGCAATTTTCAACTAGGAAAGCTTTAATTGATATGTAGTCAGGTTTCCTGTCCTCTTAGAGCCTGTGGGATTGAAAATGGCACTGGGTCAGATCAAGTGTTGCGCTCATGTAGACTTCCACGGCAGCCATCACTGATGCTGCCAGTTGTCCTGAAGGAGAGATCTGCCTTTCACAGCACCAGAGGGAAGCAAGATGTCACAGGGGAGCTGGAGGGCTGGCCTTAGGGGTAAGGCAGACCCTCATTTCATCAATGCCCACCTGGATCTAATGCTGGAGACCATGAGGGAGTGGAGAGAGGTCCCCTTCCTGGAGGGTGGTGGAGAGGTTTATTGTGGTGGAGAGGTTTATTGAGGTGGAGAGGTTTATTGAGGTGGAGAGGTTTATTGAGGTGGAGAGGTTTAGTGAGGTGGAGAGGTTTACTGAGGTAGAAAGGCTTAGTGAGGTAGAGAGGTTTAGTGAGGTGGAGAGGTTTAGTGAGGTGGAGAGGTTTAGTGAGGTAGAGAGGTTTATTGAGGTAGAGAGGTTTAGTGAGGTGGAGAGGTTTAGTGAGGTGGACAGGTTTAGTGAGGTAGAGAGGTTTAGTGAGGTAGAGAGGTTTAGTGAGGTGGAGAGGTTTAGTGAGGTGGAGAGGTTTAGTGAGGTAGAAAGGTTTAGTGAGGTAGAGAGGTTTATTGAGGTGGAGAGGTTTAAAGAGGTGGAGAGGTTTAGTGAGGTGGAGAGGTTTAGTGAGGTGGAGAGGTTTAGTGAGGTGGAAAGGTTTAGTGAGGTGGAAAGGTTTAGTGAGGTGGAGAGGTTTAGTGAGGTGGAGAGGTTTAGAGAGGTGGAGAGGTTTAGAGAGGTGGAGAGGTTTAGAGAGGTGGAGAGGTTTAGAGAGGTGGAGAGGTTTAGAGAGGTGGAGAGGTTGAGTGAGGTGGAGAGGTTTACTGAAGTGGAGAGATTTAGAGAGGTGGAGAGATTTAGAGAGGTGGAGAGGTTTAGTGAGGTTGAGAGATTTAGAGAGGTGGAGAGATTTAGAGAGGTGGAGAGATTTAGAGAGGTGGAGATGTTTAGTGAGTTGGAGAGATTTAGAGAGGTGGAGCGGTTTAGTGAGGTGGAGAGATTTAGAGAGGTGGAGAGATTTAGAGAGGTGGAGAGGTATAGTGAGTTGGAGAGATTTAGAGAGGTGGAGAGATTTAGAGAGGTGGAGAGGTTTAGTGAGGTGGAGAGGTTTAGTGAGATGGAGAAGTTTAGTGAGGTGAAAAAGTTTAGAGAGGTGGAGAGATTTAGAGAGTTGGAGAGGTTTAGAGAGATGGAGAGATTTTGTGAGATGGAGAAGTTCAGTGAGGTGAAAAGGTTTAGAGAGGTCGAGAGGTTTAGAGAGGTGGGGAGATTTAGGGAGGTAGAGAGGTTTAGTGAGGTGGAGAGTTTTAGAGAGGTGGAGAGTTTTAGAGAGGTGGAGAGGTTTAGAGAAGTGTCGAGATTTAGAGAGGTGGAGAGTTTTAGAGAGGTTTAGAGGTTTAGTGAGATGGAGAAGTTTAGTGAGATGAAAAGGTTTAGAGAGGTGGAGAGGTTTAGTGAAGTGGGGAGCTTTAGAGAGATGGAGAGGTTTAGAGAGATGGAGAGGTTTAGAGAGATGGAGAGGTTTAGAGAGATGGAGAGCTTTAGAAAGGTGGAGAGGTTTAGAGAGATGGAGAGGTTTAGAGAGGTGGAGAGGTTTAGAGAGGTGGAGAGGTTTAGAGAGGTGGAGAGGTTTAGTGAGGTGGAGAGGTTTAGTGAGGTGGAGAGGTTTAGTGAAGTGGAGAGATTTAGAGAGGTGGAGAGATTTAGTGAGGTGGAGAGGTTTAGAGAGATGGAGAGGTTTAGAGAGGTGGAGAGCTTTAGAGAGATGGAGAGGTTTAGCGAGGTGGAGAGGTTTAGAGAGATGGAGAGCTTTAGAGAGGTGGAGAGGCTTAGAGAGGTGGAGAGGTTTAGTGAGGTGGAGAGGTTTAGTGAAGTGGAGAGATTTAGAGAGGTGGAGAGGTTTCGAGAGATGGAGAGGTTTAGAGAGATGGAGAGGTTTAGAGAGGTGGAGAGGTTTAGAGAGATGGAGAGGTTTAGAGAGGTGGAGAGGTTTAGTGAGGTGGAGAGGTTTAGAGAGATGGAGAGGTTTAGAGAGGTGGAGAGGTTTAGTGAGGTGGAGAGGTTTAGTGAGGTGGAGAGGTTTAGTGAGGTGGAGAGGTTTAGTGAGGTGGAGAGGTTTAGTGAGGTGGAGAGGTTTAGTGAAGTGGAGCGATTTAGAGAGGTGGAGAGATTTAGAGAGATGGAGAGGTTTAGAGAGGTGGAGAGGTTTAGAGAGATGGAGAGGTTTAGAGAGATGGAGAGGTTTAGAGAGATGGAGAGGTTTAGAGAGGTGGAGAGGTTTAGTGAGGTGGAGAGCTTTAGAGAGATGGAGAGGTTTAGAGAGGTGGAGAGGTTTAGTGAGGTGGAGAGGTTTAGTGAGGTGGAGAGGTTTAGTGAAGTGGAGAGATTTAGAGAGGTGGCGAGGTTTAGAGAGATGGAGAGGTTTAGAGAGGTGGAGAGGTTTAGAGAGATGGAGAGGTTTAGAGAGGTGGAGTGGTTTAGTGAGGTGGAGAGGTTTAGTGAGGTGGAGAGGTTTAGTGAGGTGGAGAGGTTTAGTGAGGTGGAGAGGTTTAGTGAGGTGGAGAGGTTTAGTGAAGTGGAGAGATTTAGAGAGGTGGAGAGATTTAGAGAGGTGGAGAGGTTTAGAGAGATGGAGAGGTTTAGAGAGGTGGAGAGGTTTAGAGAGATGGAGAGGTTTAGAGAGGTGGAGTGGTTTAGTGAGGTGGAGAGGTTTAGTGAGGTGGAGAGCTTTAGAGAGATGGAGAGGTTTAGAGAGATGGAGAGCTTTAGAGAGGTGGAGAGCTTTAGAGAGATGGAGAGCTTTAGAGAGGTGCAGAGGTTTAGAGAGGTGGAGAGGTTTAGAGAGGTGGAGAGGTTTAGAGAGGTGGAGAGGTTTAGTGAGGTGGAGAGGTTTAGTGAAGTGGAGAGATTTAGAGAGGTGGAGAGATTTAGAGAGGTGGAGAGGTTTAGAGAGATGGAGAGGTTTAGAGAGGTGGAGAGCTTTAGAGAGATGGAGAGGTTTAGCGAGGTGGAGAGGTTTAGAGAGGTGGAGAGGTTTAGAGAGGTGGAGAGCTTTAGAGAGATGGAGAGCTTTAGAGAGGTGGAGAGGTTTAGAGAGGTGGAGAGGTTTAGAGAGATGGAGAGGTTTAGAGAGGTGGAGAGGTTTAGAGAGGTGGAGAGGTTTAGAGAGGTGGAGAGGTTTAGAGAGGTGGAGAGATTTAGAGAGGTAGAGAGGTTTAGAGAGATGGGGAGGTTTAGAGAGGTGGAGAGGTTTAGAGAGATGGAGAGGTTTAGAGAGGTGGAGAGGTTTAGAGAGGTGGAGAGATTTAGAGAGGTGGAGAGGTTTAGAGAGGTGGAGAGGTTTAGAGAGATGGAGAGGTTTAGGGAGATGGAGAGGTTTAGAGAGATGGAGAGGTTTAGAGAGGTGGAGAGGTTTAGAGAGATGGAGAGGTTGAGAGAGGTGGAGAGGTTTAGAGAGGTGGAGAGCTTTAGAGAGATGGAGAGGTTTAGAGAGATGGAGAGGTTTAGAGAGATGGAGAGGTTTAGAGAGGTGGAGAGGTTTAGAGAGGTGGAGAGGTTTAGAGAGGTGGAGAGGTTTAGAGAGGTGGAGAGATTTAGAGAGATGGAGAGGTTTAGAGAGGTGGAGAGGTTTAGAGAGGTGGAGAGGTTTAGAGAGATGGAGAGGTTTAGAGAGGTGGAGAGGTTTAGAGAGATGGAGAGGTTTAGAGAAATGGAGAGGTTTAGAGAGATGGAGAGGTTTAGATAGGTGGAGAGGTTTAGAGAGGTGGAGAGGTTTAGAGAGGTGGAGAGGTTTAGTGAGGTGGAGAGGTTTAGTGAGGTAATTGCAGAGCTTCAGTACTCAGGAGCTGGTGGCACGGTCACCAACAGGGAGAATTTTAAATTGGAGATGCGCAAGAGGCCAGAATTGGAGGAGCGTGAATATCTCAGAGGGCTGTAGGACTGGAGCAGATTACAGAAACAGGGAAGGGCGAGACCATAGAGGAATTTGAAAACAGTGAGTTCCAATCTCAGAAATCAATGACACATGAATCTTTAGAAAGGACAGGAAAATGGAGAAGGAGGGAGAGCAGCAGTATTGATAAAAGACACAATTACCACAGTGGGAAGAAGGGATCTCAATAACAACAACAAGAAGTATTTACAACGTGTCTTTAACATAATAAAATGTCCCAATGCACTTCACAGGAGCATTATAAAGCAAAGTTTAAATTTGAGTCACATAAGGTGATACTGGGGCAAATCACCAAAACCTTGGTCAAAGAAGTAGGTTTTAAGGAGTCTTTTAAAGAAGGCAAGGGAGAGAGAGTAGTGGAAAGGTTGAGGGTATGAATTCCAGAGCTTAGGGCCTTGACAGCAGATGGCACAACCACCAATGATGGAATTAAAATCAAGAGGCCAGAATTAGAGAGCACAGACAGCTTGGAGGGGTGGGGCAAAGGGTGATTGGGTAGTGGAAACTGTATGGGTAGAGTTAAGGAACAGCAAAGGATGTGAAACTCTGATAGGAGTCGTCTACAGACCTCCTAATAGTTGGGATATAGTTGGGAGAAGTATAAATACAGAGGTCTCGGAAGAATGTGGCAGAAATAATGTGGTTCTAATGGGAGATTTTACTTTTCAATCAGCTGAGAGAAGCTCAAGTAATAAAGGCAATTAATTTCTAGAATGTTTTCAGGTCAGCTTTCTAGAACAATATTATAATCATATAAATAGTAAAAGGGTAGCCAAAAGAAGGGTGGGGCTGATTGGGCACCAAAAAGATCTGCTTATAGAGTTAGAAGACATGGCTGAGGTACTAAATGAATACTTTGCATCTGCTTTCACTAAAGAAGAGGATGCTGCTAATGTCAAAGTATAGGAGAAGGTAGTAGAGAAATTGGATAGGATGAAAATGGATTAAGAGGAGGTACTTCAAAGTTTGGCATACACAAAGTAGAAAAGTCACACAGTTCATATGGAATGCAACCTAGGTCATTGAGGGAAGTAAGTGTACAAATTGCAGAGGCTCTGGCCACAATCTTTTAACTATGATTAGATATGGGAGTAGTGCTAGAGGATTGCAGGATTGCAAATGTTACAACACTGTTCAAAAAGGAAGTGAGGGTTAAACTGGGCAATTACAGGCCGGTCAGCCTAACATTGGTGGTGTGGAAATTTTATAAACATTAATCTGGGACAGAATGATTGGCATTTGGAAAATATTGGCTAATAAATGAAAGCAGTGCAGCTTTTTTAAAAGGCAAATTGTGTTTGACTAACTTGATTGAGTTCTTTGATGAAATAATGAAGAGGGTGGATAAGGGAGGTGCAGTTGATGTTGTGTACATTGAATTTCAAAAGATATTTAATAAACAAAGTAACTCCTGACAACGCAGACCCCCCCTGCCAACGTCATCAGAGTGCTCCCAGATTTGCACATGTGCAGAACACTCTTGCTTCAGTATGGTGTTGCGCATGTGCAGCATACGTTAACACCCGGCTTGCCAGGCCCAATTCGTGCATGCGTGCGAAAACGACATTCGGCGCTCATCACTCCCAGCCATGCCACTTCTCCCCACTCGGCTCCCTCCCACTTCTGGTCCCCGCTCCCTCCCGTTTCTGGTCCGTGATCGCTGCCTTTCTTCACGGGGGAAGCGGGAAAGAGAGAGAGTGACAAGATAGGGAGGGGAGGGAGACTGCGAGCGGGAGGAGCGGGGAGCGAGTGGCTGAGGGAGAAGGAGTAGCGAGGCCACGGATTCTGTTGAACTGCACACACAATCATGCTGAACACGAGCTCCCAGGATTTATCTGTTCCAACTTCCAAAATGCTAGAAATCTCTTTTGAGGGCGGCACAGTGGTGCAGTGGTTAGCACCGCAGCCTCACAGCTCCAGGGTCCCAGGTTCAATTCTGGGTACTGCCTGTGCGGAGTTTGCATGTTCTCCCTGTGACCGGGTGGGTTTTCGTCAGGTGCTGCGGTTTCCTCCCACTGCCAAAGACTTGCAGGTGATTGGTAAATTGGCCATTGTAAATTGCCCCTAGTGTAGGTAGGTGGTAGGGAATATGGGATTACTATAGGGTTTGTATAAATGGGTGGTTCTTGGGCGGCACAGACTCGGTGGGCCGAAGGGCCTGTTTCAGTGCTGTATCAATAAATAAATTAAAAATAAATAAATAAAAAATGCTCACTGGTTGAAAATTTGGGTTTGTGTCTGGAAATAATAGTCAATAAAATTCATTGCGGGGAGCAAGATAGGGGACCAGAAGCAGGATGGAGCGGGGAGCAATGCAGAGCAGAGGGGAGGAAGCAGCTAGACGGCAATCGCCTTTTGATTTCATTTGTTTTCATTTTTGTGATAAATTGAGCAGCACCATCTTTGCTACTGGCAGCTGCCAAAAACATCGCAGACAGTGATGTATCAGTGTATGAGGCTGCATTTGCGCATGTGCAAGTACTGCGCTACCTAGTGGTTGCGTTATCAGCAAACACAGCCTTTAATAAAATACTGCACAATAGACTTAAGAGTCATAGAATCATTTACGTCATAGATTGGGCCTATCGCGTCCCACCGACTCTCCGCAGAGCAATCCAGTCAGTCCTACTCCCCCGCTTGATCCCCATAGCCCTGCAAGTTTATTTCCTTCAAGTGCCTATTCAATTTCCTTTTGAAATCATTAATTGTCTCTGTTTCCATCACCCTAGTGGGTAGCTTGAAGTCTGCAGGATTGTAGTTACTTGGATATGTAATTGGATAAGGGACAGAAATCATGATGATCGTGATGAATGGTTGTATGAAGGGAAGTGTGCACTGGTGTCCCCCAGGGATCAGTGTTGGGACCACTGCTTTTTTTGACGTACATTAATAATCCGAACATCAGTGCACAGGACATCATTTCAAATTTTTCAGATGACACGCAACTTGGAATTATAGTAAACAGTGAGGAAGCTAGTAACGGACTTCACGAGGACATAGACAGTGAAATGGACAGGCACATGGCACATGAAACCTGACACAAAGAAGTGTGAGGTGAATCATTTTGGTAGGAAGAATGAGGGTAGGCAATATAAACTAAATAGTACAATTTTAAAGGGGGTGCAAAAAACAGAGAAGCCTGAGGGGGGATGTGCACAAGTCTTTGAGGTGCTAGGACAAGATGAAAAGGCTGTTAAAATGGCATACTGGATCCTTGGTCTTATAAGTAAAAACGTAGGCTGGCATTTTACCAGCCCTCTGGAGACATGCTGGGAGGCGGGCAGGCTGGTAAAATGGTGGCAGAAGGTATCGGGAGGCAAGCCCGACATCTTCCTGTTGCCACAGTATATTTAAAGAGGTGGCAACGGCAGCAGCTCGGCCACCCGCCAATCAGAAGCGGGTAACCAATTAGGGTAAATAATTGGCCTATTAACGGCCATTTTACACCTCTGCTGGCATTTTACCGGCATCAGAACAGCTCCCTGCCGTGTGAGGAGGCAGCCAGGTACATTGAGACGGGCTCCCAGTTGCTGCCTGAGGGAAGGGAGGGGGTCCTTTCCTTAACAGTGCTCGATGGCCCACAGAGGCACCCCACGGAGGGGCACCCATGGTGGTAATGGCCGCCCCCGCGGCAGCGAGGCTGCTGCTGGAGGGTTAGCCCATAAGATCTCTTGGGCCTACCTGCCTGGCCCTGGCACATTAAATAAAACTCTCACCTGCCCTCTGAGGGCACCTCAAATGGAGGCGCCTTCTCCTTTTCCCTGCAGCCTCAGCAGCAGCCAGCTCTAGTGGTGGCATTGCCAAGCTGCTCGCCCTCTGATTAGAGAGGCAGACTGCCATCCTTAATAGCACAGTGGTCCTGGCGATGGCCTCTTAATTGGCCGTCGCCAGTAAAATCCTCTCCGCGGTCCCGCCATTTGCCCATGCAGGCTCAGGACTTGCATTTGGTCCCAGTGGCCGGGCCCACAGCATTCCAGTAAAGTTCCAGCAAGAAAGTAATGCTGAACCTTTATAAAACATTGGTTAGGCCCCAGATGGAATATAGTGTACAATTCTGGGCGCCACACTAAAGAAAGAATGTCAAGGTCTTACAGGGAGTTCAGAGGAAATTTACTGGAATGGTACCAGGAATGAAAGGCTTCAGTTACACAGAGACTAGAAAAACTGCAGTTGTTCTCCTTAGAGCAGAGAAGGTCAAAGGGAGATTGAGCAGAAGTATTCAAGATCTTGAAGGGTTGTAATAGAGTAAATAAGGAGAAAACTGTTACCAGTGGCAAAAGGGTTAGTAACCAGAAGACATAGATTTAAGGTAATTGGCAAGATGAGGAGAGTTGTTATGAACTGGAATGTACTGCCTGAAAGAGTGGTGGAAGTAGATTCATTAACATTCAAAAGGGAATAAAAGGCACGATAGGCTGAATGGCCTCCTTCTGTGCTGTAATCCAAGTCAAGGGGAGCAACGTAGTGGCTTAATATAAGTTAACAAATGGTAATGGAGAAAATAATGGAACTTAAGAGAAACAAATCTCAAAGATCGGATGGTCTCTACTGCAAGGTACCAAAAGCAATAGGTGTGGAAATTGTAAATTCATTAGTCCAAAGTTCTCTAGGTTCAAGAATTGTGCCTTTGGATTTGAAAATTGCAAATGTCACTTTATTATTTAATAAGGGAGGGAGAAACCAGGTAATTACAGACCTATCAGTCTAACATCAGTCGTACGGAAGTGACTGGACTCTTATGGACAACCCCAGCAACGACAGACCTGAACATTGCACCACTATCATAGCCCAAGAACTCCACTGCTACAACATTGACATCGCTGCCCTGAGTGAGACACAGCGGGCAGGAGAAGGCCAGAAGGCCAGTTCGAGGAACAAGTTGGTGGCTACACCTTCTTCTGGAAAGGTAAACCAGAAGAAGAGCAGTGACTCCATGGGGTTGGCTTCTCCATAAATAAATGAACTAGCCGACATGGAGAAGCATTCGCGATGGTGCCAGCCAGGTCGAACAATGTCCACATGCCTAGGCAGGGACCAAGTGCAAACAGCGAAAGCAGCGTTCGGAAATTTGAGCATCCCATTCACTCGCTTCACCAAACGCCATCTGCCCCACCTGTGGCAGAGTGTGTGGATCCAGAATTGAACTATTCAGTCACCCAGGGACCCACAACACTGGAGTGGAAGAAAGTCATCCTTGTTCCCGAGGGACTGCCTAAGAAGGTAAGAAGACTGGAATTTATCAGATCAGGGAAGGAAACTGCAGGGGATGGGAACAATCGAAATGTGGAGCTTATTCAAGGAGCAGCTACTGTGTGTCCTTGATAAGTATGTCCCTGTGAGGCAGGGAGGAAGTTGTCGAGCGAGGGAGCCGTGGTTTACTAAAGAAGTTGAAGAGCTTGTCAAGAGGAAGAAGAAGGCTTATGTTAGGATGAGACGTGAAGGCTCAGTTAGGGCGCTTGAGAGCTACAAGCTAGCCAGGAAGGATCTAAAGGGAGAGCTAAGAAGAGCAAGGAGAGGACACGAGAAGTCATTGGTGGATAGGATCAGGGAAAACCCTAAGGCTTTCTATAGGTATATCAGGAATAAAAGAATGACTAGAGTTAGATTAGGGCCAATCAAGGATAGTAGTGGGAAGTTGTGTGTGGAATCAGAGGAGATAGGGGAAGTGTTAAATGAATATTTTGCGTCAGTATTTACAGACGAGAAAGAAAATGTTGTTGAGAATACTGAGATTCAGGCTACTAGGCTAGATGGGATTGAGGTTCACAAGGAGGAGGTGTTATCAATTTTGGAAAGTGTGAAAATAGATAAGTCCCCTGGGCCAGATGGGATTTATCCTAGGATTCTCTGGGAAGCTAGGGAGGAGATTGCAGAGCCTTTGTCCTTGATCTTTATGTCATCATTGTCGACAGGAATAGTGCCGGAAGACTTGAGGATAGCAAATGTTGTCCCCTTGTTCAAGAAGGGGAGTAGAGACAGCCCTGGTAATTATAGACCTGTGAGCCTTACTTCGGTTGTGGGTAAAATGTTGGAAAAGGTTATAAGAGACAGGATTTATAATCATCTTGAAAAGAATAAGTTCATTAGAGATAGTCAGCACGGTTTTGTGACGGGTAGGTCGTGCCTCACAAACCTTATTGAGTTTTTCGAGAAGGTGACCAAACAGGTGGATGAGGGTAAAGCAGTGGATGTGGTGTATATGGATTTCAGTAAGGCGTTTGATAAGGTTCCCCACGGTAGGCTATTGCAGAAAATACGGAAGTATGGGGTTGAAGGTGATTTAGAGCTTTGGATCAGAAATTGGCTAGCTGAAAGAAGACAGAGGGTGGTGGTTGATGGCAAATGTTCATCCTGGAGTTTAGTTACTAGTGGTGTACCGCAAGGATCTGTTTTGGGGCCACTGCTGTTTGTCATTTTTATAAATGACCTGGAAGAGGGTGTAGAAGGGTGGGTTAGTAAATTTGCAGATGACACTAAGGTCAGTGGAGTTGTGGATAGTGCCGAAGGATGTTGTAGGGTACAGAGAGACATAGATAGGCTGCAGAGCTGGGCTGAGAGATGGCAAATGGAGTTTAATGCGGAAAAGTGCGAGGTGATTCACTTTGGAAGGAGTAACAGGAATGCAGAGTACTGGGCTAATGGGAAGATTCTTGGTAGTGTAGATGAACAGAGAGATCTTGGTGTCCAGGTGCATAAATCCCTGATGGTTGCTACCCAGGTTAATAGGGCTGTTAAGAAGGCATATGGTGTGTTAGCTTTTATTAGTAGGGGGATCGAGTTTCGGAGCCACGAGGTCATGCTGCAGCTGTACAAAACTCTGGTGAGACCGCACCTGGAGTATTGCGTGCAGTTCTGGTCACCGCATTATAGGAAGGATGTGGAAGCTATGGAAAGGGTGCAGAGGATATTTACTAGGATGTTGCCTGGTATGGAGGGAAGGTCCTACGAGGAAAGGCTGAGGGACTTGAGGTTGTTTTCGTTGGAGAGAAGGAGGAGGAGAGGTGACTTAATAGAGACATATAAGATAATCAGAGGGTTAGATAGGGTGGATAGTGAGCGTCTTTTTCCTCGGATGGTGGTGGCAAACACGAGGGGACATAACTTCAAGTTGAGGGGTGATAGATATAGGACAGATGTGAGAGGTAGTTTCTTTACTCAGAGAGTAGTAAGGGCGTGGAACGCCCTGCCTGCAGCAGTAGTAGATTCGCCAACTTTAAGGGCATTTAAGTGGTCATTGGATAGACATATGGATGAAAATGGAATAGTGTAGGTCAGATGGTTTCACAGGTCGGCGCAACATCGAGGGCCGAAGGGCCTGTACTGCGCTGTAATGTTCTAATTCTAATTCTAAAAAAGAGGCAGAGTGACTGAGCACTTGGCCAGGTATTAGTTGATCAAAGAGAGTCAAGAATGGATTTATGAAAACTAGGTCATATCTGACTAACCTAGGTAATTTTTTTTGAGGAGGTCACCAGCATGGAAGATTGTGAAGAATCTGTGGATGTTGTCTATTTGGATTTGGAGGAGGCATTGCATAATGTTCAACACAAGAGACTGCAAAGAATTTACAACACAGAAATAGACTCTTCAGCCGAACTGGTCTATACCAGTGTTTATGCTTCACACGAGCCTCCTACTTTACACATCAGAATCCAACCCAATCTGAATATACTTCTATTCCTTTCTCCCTCATGTGCTAAGGCAGCTATAATAAATATTATTAGCAAAAATGAGAACACATGGAATTAGATATGGGTTTGCAATTGATTGGGAGGTAGGAGACAGTGAGTAGGAATAAAAGGAATGTTCTCTGCTGGGATGTGACAAATTGTGTTCTCCAGGGATCTCAGCTTTTCACCATATATAGTAATGACTTGGATGAAGGATTAGAAGGTTGTATATCCATGTTTGCAGGTGACACTAAGTTAGAAGGCACAATAAGTGGTTTGAGGAAGTTACGACTGGAGATGTGGGGAAGTGTAAGGTCATCCACTTTGGATCTGAGAAAAACAAATTAGAATATCTTCTTATGGAAAGAGACTAGGAGATGTGGAGAAGCAAAGAATTTAGGTGTACATGTACATAAGTCGCTAAAGGCTGGTAACGCAAGTTAAGAAAAAGTAATCAAAAAGGCTAATGCAATGCTGTCCTATACCTCAAGGAGAGTGGAATACAAAGGGGAGGAAATTATGCTTCAGTTGTACTGAGCCTTGGTCAGACCCTCATCTGCAGTACTGCATTCAGTTTTGGGCACTGAATCTCAGGAAAGATATACTGGCTTTGGAAAGGGCACAGTGAAACTTCATCAGAATGATACCAGAGCTTAAAGAGTTAAATTATGGGGACATGTTGCATAAACTTTTGGATATACTTGGATATATACTTGAAAAGGACAAACATGCAGGGGCTATGGGCAAAGAGCAGGAGCGTGAGCCTATAGCAGATGTTTCAGTTCCTGGAAGGCTCAGCCTGCTTATGGAAGAGGTCGGCAAATTACTTTCTTGAGGGATGAGCCTTTGAAGAAAACCCAATTGTGACAATTCTGTCAGCAGGTGGAAGCCTCTGAAAATGGGCTGGTGCCAGGAGAGCTTAGGGCACAGGAGATGTAGCTCTACCCATGTCACTGAGCCTGTGGGAATGGCATGGTGCCACTGCCCTAAACCTGTGAGAACAGCAAAGTGGCAGATTCTTGAACTTGGGAGAATGGCACAGAGCCAGAGGGATCGTGGGACAGGGAGGGGAGCTCATTCTCCTGCCTGTATGTCACCTTCTGTCCGTAGCAACTGCATTGGAGATGGTACACACCTTTAAAAGATTGCTTATAAACAAGTTTTAAAAGGCACCATCAGCAGTCATCATTGAGACAGAAGATAAGGTTCCCGTTCTCTTTCCTCAAATTCCCCACCCCTCTGCTTCATTCAAGGCAGCAGGTGTTATCCAGTCAACACAACAGTTAAAGAAACAATGTGAAGAACAATGACAGACTGCAGCAAGAGAGAGAGGGGAGGGAATTAAATCAGAATGCAGTGGAACTACATTGGAGAATGAGTGGGTCAACCATTAATTCAGCCCAACCTTATCCCCCTTTATGAAAGGAACAGCGAGGTACATTCAGCTGCCTGGGGGAAGGGCTACATAAATCTCTTCTGATGTGTAAAGCCTCCCACAGAGACAGTCACCATCTGTATTGATATGAAACCACAGTGTGCGTCAGCTGTAAACACCACAAAATTCACAGTCAGGGTAGAAAGCCCCAAAACTAAATGGTGACAAGCAAAGACGTAGAGATAAAAGAAAAAAATTGCGCCAACCGATCTGGAAGCCACCACGAATTGCAAAGGCTCAGCGAGATTTGTCGTCTTATTTCTGCTGGATTTGTTTTCTGGCCACTTTAATAGGGTGGGGCAGCATTTTCCCCATACACTGAACCTTCAGAAGCTGTGGAGGTGCTGACTGGAAGCTGGCAGGCAGGAAAATCCCAGAATTTCACCCCATGAGTCAGACATTGATTGCCTTCCACCTGCTGACACAGGTACAATTATCAGAGACCCAGCAGGGGGATACTTCCTACCACCCACACCTGAGATGAGATAAATTCCATGGTGTAAAGAGACTAAAAGAAGGGAAATAGGCAGAGGAACAAACAAGGAACTTATTCTCATTTGAAGGTGCAGTTTTCTCACTTTATCTGGAGTTACATTCACCAATTAAGACAACTGACTAGATTCCCATGAGATTCTGAATGGAAAATAATTCAGCAATAATTAGGGAGAGGATTTATTGAGAAACCATTTTCTCCCAAATCCTTATCAAGCTGTTGATAACAGACAAAGCATTATTGCAGAATTCATTTTAAAATTTAACGCAGCACTAGAATTGAAGGAATTTTATCGGAGGATCTATATAATGTTTGTTTGGTCAGTTAGAATGACATTTGATTTACATTTACTCAAAGACATAAGTTTAGAATCCTGGCTAATAACCTGAAAGTGGGAACACAGGACATCTCTGTACAAGAATTAAACCATAACAACTTATATTTATATAGTACCTTTAATGTAATAAAACACCCCTACGTGCTTCACAGGCGCATTATAAAGCAAAGTATGACACCGCGCCACATAAGATATCAGCTCAGATGACTAAAAGCTTGGTCAAAGAGGTAGGCTTTAAGGAGTGCCTTAAAGGAAGAAAGTGAGGTAGAGAGGCAGAGAGGTGTAGGGAGGGAATTCCAGTGCTAAGGGCCTAGGCACGAAGGCATGGCCACCAGTGGTGGAGTGATTAAAATCAGTGCAGTGTTGTAGTGTTTTGAAACTGCAGTTATATTGTGCACTCTAGAGGCTGCTGTAGAACCCACAGACTGGCAAAGAGAAAGTGAAACTAAGACAGAATAAAAGAAGGCTTTATGTTCAGCTGCTGCAGTCTTTGTCTCGCTGTCTTTGCCTCATATCCTATACTAAACTCAGCTAAACCTCACTCAAGTCCCAAAGACATCATAAGTGGAGATGAGCTCAAGAGGCCAGAATTAGATGAGCATGTATATTTAAGAGGGTTGTTGGGCTAGAGGAGATTCAAGACAGGGAGGAGCAAGGCAATAGAGGAACTTGAAAATAGGGATGAGAATTTTAAAATCAAGATGTTGCTTGATCCAATGTAGTTCAACGAGCAGACCTAAAGGAGAGAATAAAGGAAAGAATCTCTATGTTAAACGCACTTTAGATACTATTGGCAACAACTCGATAGCTGCATCACCAGCTGGACATCCTGTTACGGCCTGGTCTTCAAAGCCCAAAAAGCTGATCTGTTCTGCTTCTGGCCTGTTTTTCAAAGTCCATAAAACTGGCCTGCCATGATCCACTTTACAGCAGGGCCTACAGTTTAAAATTCTGCTGTTGGGAGACAGTAAACAAGTGTCTGGCCACAAATTTCCTTGGAGCTGCTCCCGTTCTGCTGTTGTAACTTCAGCGGAAGTGTGGCAGAAACTCCATTCACCAGCCAACATAGTTCCTGCCACACTTCCAGTGAACTTACAGCTGGAAGAACGGGAGGAGCTCTGAGGAAATTCCCGGTCCTTGGGTGCAGCCTGAACAAAAAACACAATACTGTGGATACTGGAAATCTGAAACAAAAGAGAAAAGGCTGGAAACACACAGCAAGCCGGGTCACAAGGCAAGGTTTTGAGTATAGACTCTTAATCAGAATAGTAAAATATTACAGATGAAACGGAAGTAAAAAGGAACAGAATAAAAGGAAAGGGGGACAGGAAAAAATGCACAATGACCAAACATTGATAAGTAACTAGAATGAACAGAGAACAAGAGATGGTTAAATGGCAGAAGCAGGGGTAAGTCTATCCTACATTGCCAGTACCAACTGCAAGACAGAAAGAGAGAAAATGAGCATTATAATTAAGCTCTGAAGTTGTTAATGTTCTGAGGTTGTTAAAATCAATATTTTAGGCCAAAGGAGTGCAAAATGCCCAGTAGAAGAATGAGGTATTGTTTCTCGTATTAGAAGGGGTACAAGGATGTTGGCAGGACTGGAAAATTTTAGTTGTGAAGGAAGATTGGATAGGCTGGAGTTGTTTTCTTTGGAGCAGAGGAGGGTGAGGGGAGATTAAATTGAGGTGTATAAAATTATGAGGGGTGTAGAGAGAGTGGATAGGAAGGACCTATTTCCCTTAGCAGAGAGGTCAAAATCTGGGGGCATAGATATAGAGCAATTGGTAGAAGGATTAGAGGAGTGTTGAAGAGAAATTTTTTCACCCAGAGGGCTGAGGTGGTCTGGAACTCACTGTCTGAAACTCACTGTCTGAAAGTGTGGAAGAGGCAGAAACCCTCATCACATTTAAAAAGTACTTGGATGTGCACTTGAAGTGCAGTAACCTAGAAGGGTACGGACCAAGAGCTGGAAAGTGAGATTCAGCTGGATAACTCATTTCAGCCTACACGGCTATAATGGACCTAATGGCTTCCTTCTGTGTCATAGATTTCTACTCTTCTATGATTCCAGGAGCTTGTGTTGAGCTATCTTGGATCAATGTAGAAGGTCAAAGGCACAGGAGTCAGAGTAGGAGTGGAACGGAGAATTGAAGTGGCAGTTAGCAGGGAGCTTGGTGTTGGAGGAAAAGAGATGTGTTTGGTGACAGAAATATGCTGGAGGAGGCAGAAATGACAGACGATCTGTCAAGTGTGGAGGCTGATGGGGACAAGAGTACCATATCATCATTCTGAGAGGGGAACGTGGGGAAAGAAAAGGCAAGGGGAAAAGGAAAGGAAATCAGATGGGGAGAAGGGATTCATGTCCTTCGAGGAAGCAGGGAATGTCACAGAGAAATCAGTGACGGTGGGCAAATCCGAAATGGTGAGATTTAAGTTGGAATCCATGAAAGGAACTTTGAATCCCACAGAGATATTGGTGTGACGAGAGCTCGATGAGAGGGAGTGGAGAATCCATTGTGCTTTTTGCTTCAACATTACAAATATATCATTACACATTGTGAATGTTTGGTCCCTTAACCTGAGATTCATTGGTCATCTATTCTCCTGTCACCTCCATCTGCTGTTCCAAACAAACTCTCTTTCTCTTTCTCTCAATTTGACTCTGACTTTCGCCAACACTAATTGTGGCTGAGTATGTTTTTGTGTGTGTGTGCTTTATTAAACTGGTCTTTATTGTGCTCATCAGGGATGAGGGCTCCATTCTGACCTGTGGCTACTATAAGGAATGTGTGCACCAGTTATGACGGATTATCCTGTAACACTCGTTCCACAGAAATGGGTACAATGTGCATGTCGGGTACAAAGGGTAATTGATTGCAGCTTGCTTGTGCTGTTCGAACATCCTAAGTGATTATGTGGACGGGGCAGGGCTCTCTGTGAGGAACAGCTTGTAAAGAGCACATACACACACATGCACACAATGTCTGCCAACAGAAGGAAGATTTTAAGTTGCCTTTCTAATGATGCTGGTAATGTCAAAAATAAAATTATGCCAACTAGTCTTCAGGAATGTAGGCCACAACCCAATCTGAGTGTATCTCCCAGGACTTTGATGGCAAATCATCTCTAGGCCAGGGCGGAGGAAAACACCGCAGGTGATAGGTATCCAGGGCTGATACCTAGACAAAGCAGCTGGGAATGGCAAGTGGGAGGAGTGCCCACTACAGATCCAAAGTGGAATCCTTCAAATAAAGAAACTAAAGGTTTCTCTTGTGATAATCCACAATGGCACAGAGGCCTCAGATAACAATTTTTTCCAATGTCTTTCTTGTATTATGTTTGCTCAGGTCCTGATTTAGAACCAAGTCTAGGCTAAAGTTGCCAACTCTACCAGATTGTTTGGGCGTCTCCTGGAATGGAATATGAATCTAGCAGCAGTGCGCAGGAGATCTTCACATTTAAATGTCCCGCTGCAGCAGCCCCATCACGCCAGCTCCATCCCTGAAGTCACCGGTTCCTGCTGCAGAGAAGCCTACATTTTGGAGGTGCCAACACCTGTGGCCTCAGGGAGTAGACACCTGTCAGGTCTGCTGGAAACAGTTGGGAGTTGTGGGAGTAGGGGGTGGGGGAGGGGCAAGTGGGAGGTGGCGCAGTCATGAATCAAGCGTGTGAAAGGCAGATTGGGGAGTGGGTTTCGGGTGATGAGTGAGTGAGAGACTGGGGAATGGGGTCAGCAGATGGGAAAGAAAAGGAAACTGGGGAATGGGGAGATGAAGGCGACTTGGAAATGGGGTTTGGGGAGAGAGAGACTGGGACTGTGACGTTTGGAGTTCGGGTGAGAGAAGTGGGTTTGAGAGATTGAGTGGAGAGATGGAGACTGGGGATGGGATGGTGGGGGGGAAGAAGATTGGGGATCGGGGGATTAGGCCAACATTTCCTGCAGCAACATGATGCGTGGGAGCGGCACCAAGAGAAGCAGCTAGTAAAGGGTTTAGTGAAACCTGGGAACCTTACTGTAGTTTAATAGTGAGAGATTGATTCCACTAGTGGATGAATGGGAAACAAGGGGTTAGAAAATTAAGAGAGATGTATACCAAGTGCCAATCCAGTATCAACTGTTATACACTGTCACCAAAAATTCAAATTACCTCCAGTGCTTGTTTTTGATCGATCACCACCATTTGATGTCTTTTCAATAAAGTTAGAGTTTACAAATTTGTGCTGTTTTACAGTGCATTGTGCAATAAAAGTGAAAATTGAGAACCCAGGAGCTGCACTGCATTAATTTTCGTCCATTAGTAAAATCTGCCCTCATAGAAATCTGCCCTCATATCAACCAATGTCTTCACCCACCAGAAAACATCTAATTGCCTCTTTAAACCAAGAAGCAAGAAAGTTAGGTTAAACCTTTATAAATCAGTGGAGTATTGTGATCAAATCTGGGCAATTCACTTTTGGAAGGATGTCAAGTCCTTGGAGAGGGTGCAGAAGAGATTTGCCATAATGGTACCAGGAAGTGGTTCTCCTTACAGCAGTGAAAATTAAAGGGAGACTTAATAGAGGTGTTCAAAATCATGAAGGATTTTGATAGAGTAAATGTGGAGAAACTGTTTCACTGGAAGGAGGGTCGGTAACCAGAGGACACAGATTTAAGATAATTGGCAAATAAATCAGGAGAGAAGAGGCTTTTTTTTTAACACAGTGAGTTGTTATGATGTGGAATTCACTGCCTGAAAGGGTGGGGGAAGCAGATTCAACAGTACCTTTCAAAAGGGAGTTGAATATATTCATGGAAAGGAAAGAGCTATGGGGAAAGAGCAAGGAAGTGGGTCTAATTGGATTGTTTTTTTCAAAGAGCCTGCACAGACACGATAGACTGAATAACCTCCTTCTGTGCTATAAGATTCTATGATTCCATGAAACCCACTTATATTGTCTGTTTCAATGGCCCTCAGGTAACTTACTCCGCAGGCTCATTATCATTTGGGTAAAAATCCCTGACCAACTACTGAACTTCCAAATGTTTAATCTTTTCCTCCTTGATATTTGAACCCTTCACTACAGCAAAACATTTGTCTGGACCAACATTGTGAATTCACTTCATAAGAAGCTTGAAAACTTCCATTACTTCAAGAGAACAGAACTAGAGTGATTTATTCAGAACACCCTCTCCCTAAAAAGCAATCACTTTACATGCAAAAAATATTGGAAAAGTGATCACTTCTGTTTACTAAACAAAATTTGAAAATCCTCGGCCATGTCCTACCTACACCCTCAACACATTCACTCCTTCAACTCAAATTGTTTTCTGCTCGAGATCCAGTTAAATAATTGTTGTTTGTCCAAATTGCATACTTTGCCAGGTTTATAACCTTGTATGTTATTTTAATTGTGTTCAACTGCAGCAAGTACATGCAATAACTGGCTCCATTTTTGGGAGAAATATTTCAATAACAATTAAAAGCACGCAAGGAATTGTGAAACGAAACATTCTTCCTGATACTTTGTGTTCGTGAATTCCTGACAGCAGACTAACATTGTGAGATAGACATAGAATTGGCTGACCAGCTCTGGAGTGTACAATTAATGAAAGAACAGGAGACAGAAGCAGTACTGCTTGGTTTTCTATCCTGTTTATGTAGGAGATCAAACACAATATATATTAATAGTTGTTTTTCATTAAAATCCCAATCTCCAATCATTTCACTTTTAAAAAAAAATCTGTATTGGTGTTTCTGCAGAAGGCTTTCTTCCAACTAATGACAGGCAGCATCAAATTAAATCTAACTATGCAATGTAGTGCACAGTGTAGTGTAAACTGGCTGCCCTGTGAAGATAAAGTGGCTATAACTGGTGGAAAAAAGATGGCTGATTCAATTACCAACGTGATGAAATCATTGCCAATCACGTTCAATGCTTGAAACCTTGGATCGAATTTCTGTGAAGGTTCTTCTTATATTCCAGCATAACATTTGTGCAATATTGGTGGAAAGTCTAGAGAAACAGTGTGTATGAAGTGAGACGGGGAAATTTGCAAGACTCCTTACCCTCACTCCAGCAAGGGAAATCTACACTCCTTTTATTTAAAATTGCATGGTTCTGGAGTATCATCTGCAGCATCCATCCAAAGTGGGAAACAGGCTCATTTCCCCCATTCCACTGACACCCCGCTCTTAGCTGCGCTGCTGTAGATCAGTGGCTCAGGATAGGCCAGGAGAGTGGAAAGGAAATGCAGAAGAGGGGGATAGGGGAAACCATTGCTGGCTTCATGTACTTCCTGGTGGGCTAACTCAGAGCGCCACTCAGAGCAGATTGTCCACTATCTGAAGATATGAGAGCCAAAATGGAGATTGGCAAAGCACGTAGGTGAAGAGAAAATTTAGGGAGTGAAATTGGTCTTGGCTAGTAACGCAAAATGGGCAATGGTAAATCGGCAGCCTGTTTTACAGTCTGTCAACTGAGAAGAAAATTAGGCGGTTTGTAAAATGGGCTGTCGATTCGCTGCTGCCTATTTGAGCTACCATCCAAGACAAATGGCAGCCCGAGCATGCAAAATAGTAAAACTCACAAATCTGACATCCTCAGCAGCACTCAAAATTTGTGAAAATAGTAACAACTTTTTTTGGGGACTAGTGGGAGGTGCCCAGCTGTTCCTGAAATCAAGCCCTTAATATTCCTCTAAAAAGAGAAGCTAAATCAGCCCCTATATCTGAACTTCATCCCAGTCTCTCCTGCAAAAATAGCTTAAAGCAGAAATGAAAGCTGGCAACTTGAGGAAATTACAGGTTTGGAATCCAGTGGTTTGAAGCACAACTTCCCCATTAAACAATCCTAAACACGCTCAGAACATTGGTACTTCACCAATGTCCCAATCTTACAGAACACAGTGATAAATGTCACCATGACTACCCAGAATGAGGTCAGCATACACACAGGAACCAGATGATGTGACTATAAATATACATTTTACAGGGAGAGTGGGCAAGGGAAAATTCTTGGAAGCCTGACCAAAACCAATTAGAATTGGTTTGAATTGTGGCACAAATTAAGGGGCCTAGTTGAATTACTTCTCTCCAAATATCTTATTGCTATTTAAAAGTTGGGCCAAACTATGTTAACATATAGACAAAGAGACAGCACATTAGCAAAGTGTAATTTATTGATCCTCTAACTCATGGCAAGCAGTCCCATTGAATTTCAAATTAAAACAAGTGTAGTGGTCCCATGGACATGAGTACCACACGCAAATTGTTGTATCTGAACCGCTCAGTTAGAAAACAGCTGGTTAATGGATATCTAGGAGTGAATTAAAGAAGCAAAAACCTGCATTGCCATAGGACGTCCAAATCACTTTACAGCCAATTAAGCACTTTTGAAGTTAGTCACTGCTGTAATGACACTGCTTTAAATGTGGACCATCTGAACCACTTGAATAAATATCAATTCAGGAACAATCGTTCACAATAATTCACTGGCACTCTCCAAAATATCTTTCTGGGCACTTACTTCATTATCCATTCCTGTTTCTTCCTCATTTTCCATTTAATATTTGCCCAATTGTCATTTTTTTATGCCCAGTTGCAGTACCTTCATCTTTCTTTCAACTATCCATGTTTTACTTTCTCACTATCCACAAGGTCCCTGTAAATCATTTCAAAGAATGTTCCTAGTCTGACATTTAGGACTGCATTAAGAAGGAACTTCTTCACCCAGAGGGTTGTTAATCTATGGAATTCCTTGCCCAGTGAAGTAGTTGCTTCTTCAGTAAACGTCTTTAAAGCTAAGGTAGATATCTTTTTGAACAATAAAGGAATTAAGGGATACGGTGAGAACGCGGGTAAGTGGATCTGAGTCCACGAAAAGATCAGCCATGATCTTATTGAATGGCGGAGCAGGCTCGAGAGGCCGGAGGGCCTACTCCTGCTCCTAGTTCTTATGATCTTATGATCTTATGACATTAAAGTATTGGGTTTATGGTTTCTAGGCTACGTAGCTTGGCCTCCTGCTTCAAAAATGGAGTGTGATAGCTACTTATCAACCTTCTGAAAGCTCTGTTAAATTTAGCAAGTTTAGAAAAGCATTGGTTAAAGCTTCACTCATTTTATTCCCCCATCTGCTGAAAAGACTCAAGGTCACATTGCAGGACTCACAGTAGGACAGTGTGGGAATATTTCCTGTAACACTCTGAATAATCATTTCAAGTCCACATAAGATACATTGTCTAATTTTTACAAACCAAAAAAAAGCAGAGGAAATAATGTATTTACAGTATCTTGAAATCATTCAAGGCGAATTCGGAACAGATTAGAAGGCAATGGAGCTTAATATGGTCAAGGAAGAAAGTAAAGAGTAGTATTAAGAAGAAGTAGTAGGCTCTTAATAATACAGGAACCTGGTAGGCAGGAAGATTAGATCAAATGTAAAGGCAACCAAAAATAGGTTTAAAAATAATTATAGAGCCATCAGGAAAAATTTAAGACTGTTGAAACCATCTCCAGTAATGAGAGTTTTTCAACTATATATATATATATACATATAATATATACACACACATATATCTTTTCTTTTTTTTTCTTTTTGGGCCTCCTTATCTCGAGAGACAATGGATACGCGCCTGGAGGTGGTCAGTGGTTTGTGAAGCAGCGCCTGGATATACACACATATATATCCAGTACACAAAGGATGAAGGAAAGCATCGGCCCATTTGAAAATTGTGGTAGGGAGGTGGAATTCAGTAGCAAGGAAATAGAATAGCTATTAAATAGTTACTTCAGCTATCTTTACTGGGATCTATGAGGGGACAGATATTATGGAAATAGTAGTGGATTAGGGGGGTAAATTTAGACTTAATTGGCAGTATTAAACAGGCTGCTGATTCGCTATTGCCCACTTTGTGTACTGGCCAAGATGAATTTCACCCCATGGTATTTAAAATAGGAAACAAGGCAAAAAAAACCTTCTCTGGAGACAAATTATAGTCTTTCCAAAAAAAAACAAAGCAAGTCTGTGTACATGTTTTAAATGAAGCTCTCAGCAGCTTATTCGATATATCCAACAGTTATCTGCACATTCATTAATCTGCCACTGTCTCTATTTTACTCATTGCGCTGAACACTCCCGAGCAGGAATGAAAGCTCATTCTGCTCAGCCAACCAGCGAGGCTGATGAAGTTCCAAAGCTTCACTACTGCGGGTCCTAATCCAACCTTGCTACACCCAACATGTCACTCAAGTGCCATGCCCCGCATTTTTTTTTCCGATTAGAAGCTTTTTTTGTACTACAGCAGCTTTCTATCTGAATCTCCCAGGTTTAGACTCATGCTTCATTTAGCTTATTAAAAGCAGTGCATTGGAGCCTTGAACATACTTACTGTTCCCCTTCCACCTCCACTCAACTAAAGAGTTAGGGTACAGTAAGTGCTCGTGTCTAAATGACTCGCTCCTCACTCAATAATGTCTTATTTGGCAGTTATTATTCTTAAATATAATCGCTCAGACAAATTCTATTGTTTGTCAAGCACTCTGGAGTGAATGTCACTCCCATATATCATTTTATCAATGAAAATCAGACTGTTCCTCAGCCTGAAGCTCAGACGCATTTTTTCTCCAAATGGAATCTATTTTCAGTGTGAGAGATTTTCATCAGTATCCCAGGCAGTAATGCTTTAGCAGTTAAATCATCTCAAATATTTTTGTAATTCTTTTTTGTTTATGTATTTTTGTCTTGATCAAGTGAGGAATGTTCCAATGCTGGCGAGTGAAACATTATTTCCACTTTTTTATTGCTCCCAGTATCAGCATCAAGCATGCCCAGAGCTGCCATAATGTAACAACAAAAATAATAAGTTGCATTTATATAGAGCCTTTAATGTAGTGCAATGTACTAAGGCACTCCATTGGAGCATTATCAAACACTTGAAGACATTAGAACAGATGACCCAAAGCTTGGTCAGAGTTATGTTTTAAGGAGTGTTTTAAAGGAGGAGAGAGTGGTAGGGAGGGATAGAGGTTTGGGGAGGGAATTCCACAACTTAGGTCCTGAGCAACCGAAGGCACAGCCACCAATGGAAGGGTGCTGAAAATCAGGGATGTGCAAGAGGCCAGAATTGAGGAGACCTTGGAGAGTTGTAAGGCTGATTTGAATCATTTAGTTCCAGCTGTTTTGAAGAAAGAAAATCAAATCTAGCTTGTTATGTTTAAAAATACACTCAAGATGTAAAGTGTTTTAAAAGTTTCTGATCAGATCTTCCTATGCTATGTGGGTGATTTAGCCAGTATTCAATGACCAGAACAGGAGCAAATTTAACAGAATGGCCTTGTGTGGGCAAGCAACATTCTGTAGACATATGCACAATACAGTATAGAGCAGCAGCATTCTTGAAATTTGTTGGAAGTGATGAATGAGTTTCTGCAGCACTCCCTACATGTTGGCTGCTTATAGAAAGTTGTCTGCCTTTCTTGTCAGAAAGTGTTGCATCAAAGAGGCGAGGCCCTTGGCACTTACTCACCAAACAGTCAATTTCGGAGAGTGCAAGTTGTATCATCATGCTATGGTGTGGGCTAGGTCAGAGTATTTCCATGCTATGGTGTGGGCCAGAAGAGTATATCACCATGCTACGGTGTGGGTTAGGACAGAGTGTCACCATGTTATGGGTGTGGGTTAGGAGAGTGTATCACTATGTTATTGTGTGGGTAAGGAGAGTATATCACCATGCTATGCTGTAGGCTAGGAGAGTATATCACCATGCTATGCTGTAGGCTAGGAGAGTGTATTACCCATACTTGGTGATCATCTTCCAAAATTCTATAGATTCTGGAACGGTTTCTGCAAATGGGAAGGTAGCAAATGTCACCCCACTATTTAAGGAGGAAGGGAGAGAGAAAACAGGGAACTACAGACCTGTTAGCCCTACATCAGTAGTAGGGAAAATGCTCAAATCTATTGTAAAGGATGTGATAAATGGACACTTGGATAATAATGATCTGATTGGGCATAGTCAACATGGATTTATGAATGAGAAATCATGTTTGACGCTAACAGAATTGATAAAGGGGAGTCGGTAGACATGGTATACTTGGATTTTTAGAAGGCTTTTGATAAAGTCCCCCATAGGTGGTTCGTTAGCAAAATTAAAGCACATGGGATAGGAGGTAATATACTGGCAGGATTAAGAATTAGTTTACAAGCAGAAAACAGAGAGTAGGAATAAATGGTCATTCTCGCAATGGCAGGCAGTGACTAGTGGGGTGCCACAAGGATCAGTACTTAGGCCCCAGCTGTTCACAACTATATATCAATGATTTGGATGTGGGGACCAAATGTAATATTTCCAAGTTCACGGATGACACAAAACTAGGTGGGAATGTGTGCTGTGAGGAAGATACAAAGTGGCTTCAAAGGGATTTGGACAGTGGGCAAGAACATGGCAGATGGAATATAATGTGGAAAAATGTGAGGTTATCCACTTTGGTAGGAGGAACAGTTGTGCAGAGTATTTCTTAAATGGTAAGAGATTAGAAAGTGTAGATGTAGAAAGGGACCTGCGTGTCCTTGTCAATAAGTCACTGAAAGCTAACATGCAGGTGCAGCAAGCAATTAAGAAGGCTAATGGTATGTTAGCCTTTATCACAAGAGGATTTGAGTACAGGAGTAGCGAATTCTTGCTTCAATTGTATAGAAGCTTGGTTAGACCACCCCTGCAATACTGTGTGCACTTTTATTCCCCTTACCTTAGGAAGGATTTATTGCCATAGAGGGAATGCAATGAAGGTTCACCAGACTTGTTCCCAGGATGGCGGGACTGTCCTATGAAGAGAGATTGGGGAAACTGGGCCTGTATTCTCTAGAATTTCGAAGAATGAGAGGTAATCTCATTGAAACCTACAAAATACTTAAAGGGATAAACAGGGTGGATGCAGGTAAGACGTTTCCCCTGGTTGGGAAGTCTAGAACCAGGGGATACAATTTCAAAATAAGGGGGAAGCCACTTAGGACTGAGATGCGGCACTAAACCAAGGTTTTGTCTAACTGTTCAAATAAGCATAAATGATCCCTTTCCGGTTCCAGCTATTTCCACTCCCGTCCCCTGCTACCTTGGCTGAGTGGCCATTCTTCATGCAAGAGTCTGGGCAGCGAATGTCAGTAAGCTACTCGACTGCTGGAGGGGGTGAGGGAGGAAGGGGCATCACAGGCGAGCCTGATTCTCTTCTACAATAAAAGCAAAATGCTGCAGATGCTGGAAATCTGAAATAAAAACAGAATGTGCTGGAAAAATTCAGCAGGTCAGGCAGCAACTGTGGAAAGAGAAACAGAGTTGATGCTGGAGGTCGATGACCTTTCATTAGACCTAGCAAAGGTTAGAAATGTAATAGGTTTTGAGCAAGTGAAAGGGGGAGGGGGAAGAAGAACAAAAGGGAAGGTTTGTGATGGGGTGGAGAGTGGGAGAGATTAAATGACAAAGATGTCTTCTAACAAAAGGCAAAAGGCAAAGGGAGTGGTCGTCTCTTCTGATCTGTCCTCTACACACATGCACCTTCAGCAGGAAGGCTCTCTGATTTCTCCTCCCTTAACTGGGGGCTGCTCAGGCAACTTGTATTAACCCAATTGCTGCCCTTACTGAGTTGGACTAGCTCAATACATTCCAAAGGTCAAATCTGGAAGGGAATGGTGGGGCAGGATGGGGGCAGGAGGGTGAAGGTGGAAACAAAAAAACTGCACAAGATTTTGTTAAAACCCACATTTTTAACCTTGGATTAAAATATAGTTTTTGAACTGCACATTATAATTTTGCTCCAAGAGCTGTGACAGACCTCAAACAGCAACACTAGCGAGTACAGCACTGAAAAGAAAATGAAAACAGTTTCCCTAGCTCTGGAACACTACAAGTTCTCCAAACAAAGGTTTCATTGAAAATCCCTGTCAAAGTCACTAGCATACCCGCATACAACTGTCAATCAGCCCACGCCATTGTGCTACCATCTTGACCAACAAAATGCCTTTGTTTTACAGTAAGAATAGTTGCTCTTCAAACCGGGATCGGTCCCATTTTCATTCTGATGCTCCACTATCAATATGTAAATCAGATTCCATCCCAGCAACTGCAGGATTAACAGGAAAAATCTTTCTTTCCACCCTTTTAGCGCGAGGTGGGCGCAGACACCCACGTGTATTTCAACATTCACTTTGCATTTAAGTGTGGGAAGGGGAAAACTCATGCTGATATATACTCTTCCCACTTCCAACTCCTCACTGCCTCTACAGGACATGTACCATGACCCATATCGGCTCTGTGCTGCTGGTGTACAGTCACATACACCCAGCCCAAACCCAACTTCTAACTGCCAGAGTTGTCACATGCACTCTGACCATTCCCAACACTACACTACCTCCAGACTCTTCAATGCCAGTGTACAGTCCCATGTACCCAGCCCAAACCCAAATTATCACTGCCAATGTATAGTCACATGTACCCTGACCAATCCCAACTCTTCAATGCTAGTGTACAATAGTACTCATCCTGCTAAACCCAGCTCCTCACTGATAGTCTCCAGTCACATGTACCTGATCCATTCCCCATTCCTCCCAGCTTGTATAAAGTCACATGTACCATGCCCAATCACAGCTCCTCACTGCCAGTGTACAGTCACATTACCCTACCCAATCATAGCTATTCACTGCCAGCATACAGTCACATGTACCCCGCCCAATCACAGCTCCTCACTGCCAGTGTACACAGTCAGATGTACCCTACCCAATAGCAGCTCCTCATTGCCAGTGAACAGTCACATGTACCCTGCCCAATCACAGCTCTTCACTGCCAGTATATAGTCACATGTACCCTACCCAATCACAGCTTCTCATGCCAGTGTATAGTCACATGTACCCTACCGAATCACAGTTCCTCACTGCCACTGTACAGTCACATGCACCTTACCCAAACACAGCTCCTCACTGCCAGTGTACAGTCACATGTACCCTGTCCAATCACAGCTCCTCACTGCCAGTGTACAGTTACATGCACCTTACCCAATCACAGCTCCTCACTGCCAGTGTATAGTCACATACACCTTACCCAATCACAGCTCCTCACTGCCAGTGTACAGTCACATGCACCTTACCCAATCACATCTCACTGCCAGTGTACAGTCACATGTACCCTATCCAATCACAGCTCCTCACTGCCAGTGTACAGTCACATGTACCCTGTCCAATCACAGCTCCTCACTGCCAGTGTATAGTCACATACACCTTACCCAATCACAGCTCCTCACTGCCAGTGTACAGTCACATGCACCTTACCCAATCACATCTCACTGCCAGTGTACAGTCACATGTACCCTGTCCAATCACAGCTCCTCACTGCCAGTGTACAGTCACATGAACCTTACCCAATCACCGTTCTTCACTGCCAGTGTACAGTCACATGTACCCTGCCCAATCACAGTTCCTCACTGCCAGTATACAGTCACATGAACGCTATCCAATCACAGCTCTTCACTGTCAGTGTACAGTCATATGTACCCTACCCAATCACAGCTCCTCACTGCCAGTGTACAGTTACATGCACCCTGTCCAATCACAGCTCCTCACTGCCAGTGTATAGCCACATGTACCCTACCCAATCACAGTTCCTCACTGCTAGTGTACAGTCACATGTACCCTGTCCAATCACAGTTGCTCACTGCCAGTGTACAGTCACATGAACCCTACCCAATCACAGCTCCTCACTGCCACTGTGCAGTCACATGAACCCTACCCAATCACAGCTCCTCACTGCCAGTGTACAGTCACATGTACCCTGTCCAGTCACAGTTCCTCACTGCCAGTGTACAGTCACATGTACCCTGTCCAGTCACAGTTCCTCACTGCCAGTGTACAGTCGCGTGTACCCTACCAAATCACAGCTCCCCACTGCCAGTGTACAGTCACATGTACCCTACCCAATCACAGCTTCCCACTGCCAGTGTACACAGTCACATGTTCCCTGCCCAATCCTGACTCCTTGTTGCCATTGTATAGTCATCTGTATCCTGCCCAATCCCAACTCTTCCCTGCCTCTACAGTCACATGTACCCTGCCCAATAATGACTACTCACTGCCAGTGTAGTTACACGTACCCTGGACAATCCTCACTCGTTACTGCCAGTGTACGGTCACATGAACCCAACCCAATCACAGCTCCTCACTTCCAGTGTACCGTCACATGTACCCTACTTAGTCACAGATCCTCACTGCCAGTGTACAGTCACATGTACCCTACCCAATCACAGTTCCTTACTGCCAGTGTACAGTCACATGTAACTTACCCGTTCCCTACTCCTCACTGCCTCTACAGTCACATGTATCCTGCCCAATCCCAATTCATCACTGCCAGTGTACAGTCACATGTATCTTGCCTAATCCTAACTCCACACTGCCAGCATAGAGTCACATGTACCCTGCCCAACCTCTATGGCTCACTACCAGTGTACAGCCAGATACACTCTGACCAATCCTAACTCTGCACTTCCGGTATATAGTCACATTTATCCTGCCCAAACCATTTTTGCCAGTCTACAGTGCTGACTTCCCACTGCCTCTATAGTCACATGTACCCTGCCAATTCCAGCTCCATGCTGCCAGTGTACAGTGCGACTCCTCAATGCCAGTGTACAGCCGCATGTATCCTGCCCAATCCCAACTCCTCAGCAGCAGCGCACAGTCATGTGTACCTTGCCAATTGTATAGTCGCACTTATCCTGCCCAATTCTGATTCCTTGCTGCCATTGTATAGCAATGTGCAGCCCACCCAGTCCTACATCGCTGTTGCAGGTTTCTGGTTCCCATTGTCTGAGCAGGGCCCAGTTCCAGAGCCCGTATCTTTAAAGAGGCTTTTGTGGATTTGTGTTTCTTTTAACTCCAGAAAGAATATGCAATTTACAAAAGCAGATAGACAAAGTGTTCAAAGTAACCTGTCAATGTTATACTCCTACTGAGCACATCAACGCTGCATTACATACAACCAAAATGTTAATAACTGTCGTCACCAGCCCAGGACAAGAAGCCAGGAATATTTTGCTTGAAGCAATTCAATTATTGCTTATACTAATCAGCAAACATAATAGTTGTAGGCCGCAGTATGAAATGATTTACATCCCCAACAATCTGATGTTTATACTCATAGCCTGAATACGCTAATACAAAGCAAGCAGCAGCCAAATCACCCACGTTCTGCTTTAGCGCACACAATACTAAATTAGGATTTACATTTAGAACAAAGTTTTATGCGTTTAATCTAAAATATGTTATTATGAGGAACACAGGAGGCGATTCAAGCCTGGATTAATTTACAATGGTGCTTAGCATGTTGACTAACAAAGGGTCACTTGTGTAGCTTAAAGCAATTCATACAATCCCCTTTCAGCAGGCTCATTATCTTTACAAATTGCCTTAAGTACTTAACAGCCCCTAGTTGTGCAGCTATTACAGTAAGATCACTTCTTAGAAACAAATCTTTTTGAGATACAATTCAATTCTTATTACTACACTGTCCCTCCACCCCCTTCCCCCAACCTCCCAGCCACTAGCTTTCCTGAAGGTGCTGATTGGACTGCAGTACGGTTTCATGGGCACCAGCTGCCCTTTGTTACCTTGCCCAAAGTGGTCAGTTTTCATGTGCAAGTCTGGGACAATATTTGACTTTGAGGTGCATCAGAGCCATATCAGATTCTACCCTCACCTATGCGCCCACTTTTCAGCAGTAGTCACTAATAACAATCAGGTGCAGAAATCTTGGTGGATATTTTTACCCTCCCTAGACAAGAGGCATTGCCCTGAAAACTGTTTTGGCCCAGTTCTCAACACAGATCAGGGATCAAACTTGGCACCAATATCCCTGCTAAGCTGTGCACATGCATGACCGTGCAGCAGCCTGGAAGGGACTGTATAGTTCTTGCTCCTTTTTAAATACCACGGCTGCACAGCCATGCAAAAATACTTAAAGGGACCGCGCATTGAAAAAAACTAGCCGTGCACAACAACGAAACTGAAAAGAGAACATTACCTGCAGCGTGCCATTTTAATAAAACAGTAATAAGTGCACTCATTACACAGTACCACTATGGTATGCCACTTGGTATGAGAAAACCTAAAGCATTTATGCAGAATGTGCGGCAGAGGCGTAGAGCATAAACAGAAATTGGTCATCACTCTAGGCAGACATGGGTGGGGAGAGGGAAAAGTATTATATTCTGTATATTTTGAGAAAACAAGTGCCTAGTCAAGCTGAACAGTTGTTTTGGTTCCCGCTCTTCCAGCCCATGCATAGCCCAGGTGCAGCCTGAGCAATCCCACTCCCTGCATAAACGTCTCCTCATATGGATACATATTCCCACAGAATAAAACAATCCCACAGGATCAGAATCCTTCAGTCTTCCCCATAATTGGTGGGATACTTGCCTCCATTAGTAAAATATTAGCCTATGTATCAAGCTGGGGAGCATTAGCAAATTGAAAAAAAAAACCTTAATCCTTCTTTATAAAAAATGCTCTTTAGATGCCATGTGTGAGATGCACAAATTATATAACTTCCCACACAAAATTCTTCTCTGAAGCGTCAGTATATTTATTAAGAGGATTTTCTGCTATAATATATTTTGGTTCAAGACTGATTACTTAAACGTGCACATGCAGGACTTGAGCTTAGGCATATTAACACATCCTTCACCATCTTTTTACATTTCTTCCTCGGCTCAACTTTCTTGTTTTAACGTTATGCGGTTTTAAAGTTCAATACCGGCAAATTCAGCAGCCAAGAAAAAGAAATTAATTTTTCTTTATTTTTATCACATGAGCCAATAGCCTATCTGAAAATAAAGGTGATGGTGAGGGTGGTGAGGAGAGGAGAATGGGGGTTGGGGGGAGAGGGGGTTGACTTCTTTTTCGTTTTCTTTGGCTTCAGAGTCAACAGAGTAGGGTCAGAGGTCACTGGGCAAATAAAAAGAGGACATAAAGGCAGTTGGTGGGGAAAGAAATCCTCTAGAATTGGCGGCAAGCTTTTCACACACACAAGGTAATTAGCAAGTCTATGTGCCATACAATCAACGGGGTAGAAAAAGAGAAGGCTGCTAGGAAAAGACTGCCTCAGTGAAGAGTCTCCTTGTTGTCCACAACACAATTAGTATCAAAACGCAAGCTAAATGATTGAGAAATAATCCACACCTGCAAACACTGTACTGGGAAATCTGATGACAGGAAGGCAGATTGAGGGACGGGACTAAAGGCCAAGGCCACTGCGTTCAACTGTCTGCTACAACAGGTGTAGGTGGCATTATTTTTATTCAATCTTTCTATATTCATTCCTCATTACACAATCGTCCTCCTCTCCTCCACCCAATGGCTGCCATAGCCATTTTACTGAATTAAATTATCCAGGATTTACGACAATTGCTGTCTTAATTTGGGCCACGTGGTATGCAATAATTTGCTTGATGTCATTACCACAGAAATTACAAAGGAGACGTAAAACTGCCATTGGCTGTAAAGCTCTTTGGGGCATCCTGTGGTTGTGAAAGACGTGATAAAAATGCTAGTCATTCTTTCCTTTTCGTCATTGGCACCAGCTTGACTCGAGCTTATAACACAGGCTAACACTTCAGCACAGCACTATTAGGATTGCTGTCTTTCAGATAAGACACTGAAACAAGGTCCAGTCTGCCCTCAGTTCATTGCAAATCACCCATGGCACTATTCGAAGAACAGCAGAGGAGCCCTCGTGTCATGGACAAAATCTATCCCTCAACCAATATACAGTGCTTTGAATGTAGTAAAACAACCCAAAGTGCTTCACCGGTGTAATCAGACAAAATATAACACCGATCCACATAAAGAGATATTAGGACAGGTGTCTAAAAGCTTATTCAAAGAGAAGGGCTTTAATGGCATCTTAAAGGAGGAGTGGTGGAAAGGCAGAGAAATTCAGAGAGGGAATTCCAGAGCTTAGGTCGGGCCTAGATGGCTGAAGACATGGTGGGACAAAGGAGACGGAGAATGCAAAAGAGGCCAGAGTTGGAGGAACACAGAGTTCTTAGAGGCTTGCAGGGCTTGAGGAGGTTATAGAGATAGGGAGGGGTGAAGCCATGGGGGAGGAATGAGAATTTTAAAATTGAAGCATTGGCAACGTAGGTCAGTGAGTTCAGGGGTGATGGGCAAATGGGACTTGGTGCAAGTTAGGATACAGGCAGCAGAGTTTTAGATCACATCAAGGTTATAGAAGGTGGAAGATGGGAGGCCACTCAGGAGAGCATTGAAGTAGTCTAGTCTGGAGGAATCAAAAGTATGGATCAAGGTTTCAACAGCAGAAAGGCTAAGGTAGGGCAGAGACAGGCACTGTTCTGGGAGTGGTCTTGGTGATTGGAAAGATATGCTGCTGGAAGCTCAGCATAGAGTCAACAGGACACTGATTAGGGTTCCCAACCCTGCTGAATTGAATGCCAGCTTCGCAGAATTGATTATTGATCTCCTGGGTACGCCTATGAACAGCTCGGAAAAAATATTTGCAAGCTCGCCTGGTCACCACTGTTGTATCTGGAATGGGACAATTTGTTCTTTCCTGGTTCCTTTCTAACTTGATGCAGTTACTCCCACAGCCAGCTCCAGTACATCTGGGCACGTGTGTCTGCTCACTCACATGATCAAGGCGTTAAGCGGCATAGGGCATAGGGTGTTTGTAGGAGTACCCAGGAGATCAATAATCAATCCCATTAAGCCAGTATTCAATTCAGCAGGGTTGGGAACCCTAATCAGTGTGGCTATCTGGCGCCACCATTGCCATCTCACTGTTTTTGGTATTAGAAAGCACTCGTTGACAGGGAGGGAGTTCAGATGGATGTGGAAAGAAACACAACCCACCGTTAAAACACAATTGAAACACCTCTCTGACTGAAAACCGGGGGTAACATTATTGCTAACACCCTCCTTGCCCAACAAGAAACTCTAAATGGTCTAAAACTCATAAACCACCAGTTGGACATCATATGCATTGTTTACAATGATGAAGCTGCCTCACCTTCCCACCCACTCCCCCGAATTCACCATCTCACGTCACACCAAACAATATGTTTCTGTTTAACAGTTCTTGCCTGAACCAACGTCAACAGCTCTAATACGCTCCAAGACTGGATCCAACAAAAAGATCTATGTCTCACCTCTAACCTCCTGTTCTCCAATATGTCTTTCTTGACTTCCATTTGTATCAATGGAGTTACGGTCATGTCAACTTTCTTGTTCCTTCAGAATTCCTGATACATCTACATATTGTGCCTTCTGTAAGCATTTTACCTGCACTAAAAGAAAGCCTTGTCTCCATGTCTCCCAGTAGAACTAATTCTTGCCCAGGACCTCCATACTTTTGGAGTTTCACACCCTGTGGTTGGCATCTGTGTTCTCATTGCCTGCACACGGATGGTTGTCTGATTCTCAGAACTTCGTGCGCAACAACGGCTGGCACAAAACCATGTGCAAAGACCCTCAACCTGTATGCTAACATCTGTAAAGTGTAGGGGTGTGTCATGTGATCAAATGTCATATGATCCAATTTCACATGATCTAATGTCATGTGATCAAACCACCAGGAATACATCCAACAAGAGTTGGAAACCCTGACACCGACATCAATAAAATGCAGATTAACAGCAATAATATTTATCTCTTTGCTGTTTATGGGGTCTTGCTCTGCAAGTTGGTTATCATGTTTGCCTAAAAACAACAGTGATTGTACTTCAAAAGTAATTCATTGGCTGCAAAGTGTTTTGGGATTTGCTGAGGACGTGAAAGGTACGTGAAAGGTACTTTATGAATGAAAGTTTTTTTTGAAAGGCACATCCTGCTTGATAGGCCAGATTCAACTTGAAGGTCATAAGAGTGCTTCGAACAAATGGTCAAACAGCCACCTGTAATAGGAATAACCATTACAGCATCTACTTATAGCTGCTTTATGTGATTCAGGGTCCCTGCAAACTCACAAAATTGCTATAACTGCAGCTGTTGAAGTACCAGATTATCATTCATGATAGAAATGGAGAATTACTGAAAAATGGAGATACGGCATACCTAAACCAGAATGAAAATAAGGAAAAGTAGTAATCTATGAGGGAGGGCAACACACTTATTTGCTGCTTGAGAGAAAGTGAAGAGGGAGAGAGAGAGAAAAAAAGATACTCTAAAAGATCAAGGATAACAGGCACATCAAGATAGATAATTAATCAAACCATGTAGCAGAGACCATGAGACACATGCACACGTGCAGATGGAGCAGAGACCATTACACACACACCCACACACACAGTCACAGTCACGAACACGTGCTATGCCAAATGATTTTTTTTTCCATTCCATTCGCTGGAAATCTGAATTAAATTTTTAAAAAGGTGACTGCTAGCAGCTAAAATGGTCACCGGAATATGCATCAAAATCCCTTACATTCCAACACAGTGAGAGCGAGTCGAATTGTCTGGTCAGTCCACTTCAGAACAATGACTTGGGAAGTTTGGAGTAAATCACCTGGCCCGTCCCCATTAACAAGACATTTAAAGGCAAACCCTTGGGACATTAAACTGGTGGAGACAAACCACTCAAAGGTAATTACTTGAACAATGGGACCCTGATTGAGAGAAGGGAATTTCTAGATATGAGCTAATTAAGTTGCAAGAGGAAATACACACTGAGCAATCATGTGACAGGTCCACTATCTGTGTGTTTTAAGCTGGCTTTTCTCTCTCTGCAGCAGAGAAGCTACTGGACTGATCAAAGGAGACCCAAGTGGGGTCCCTCCCTCTCTCTCACTCTCTCCAGTCCACCTTACAAGCTTCGAACCCAGCCTGCTGTCCGTAACCACCAAAGTCTATTATTGCTTCAGACAGAGACCCATGAAGGAAACTATTTCTATTGCTCTTCTCTAGGAAAACCTCAAATCTGCTATCCACATCTGCAAGACAGAAGCCTTAGAACCACCCAAGTTCAGCCATGTCACCAACCTCCACAGACTGTATACCCTTTTTTATTGTTCCGGACTCTAATCCAACAAATCTATCCTTCCTCACTCTGTAACGTGTGTGTGTGTGTGTGTGTGTGTGTGTGTGTGTGTGTGTGTGTGAACCTTGAATGTGTATGTGTGTGTAAAAGTTGGAGCATACTTAGATTGGTTTAAGTACAATAAATATTTCTTTGTTCACCTCAAGAAAACCTGTCCAATTGGCTCTTTTATGATCAATGCACGTAAATAGTTAAACACTCACTGAATTGGCAAGTATATCCAATTTTTAAAAAATGAAAAAAACCCTGTTGCAGTCAAACAAGGAGAGAGACAAGAAGGGAGTCTTTCAACCCTTCCTCACCTGATCGTAACAACACACAGAAACCATGAAAGAGACTATGAGATACACACATGTACATATGTGAAAAAAGAAATAGATACTTGGGAAAAGTTGAGCAATTCCAGAGTGTATTTAGTCCATCTCCTATTGGCTTGTTATGAGGAGGGGATCACAACAGCTAACAAGAGTGGACATCTTGACACAAATTTCCATTCTGTTTTCGTTAATTTAAAATAATATTTGCAATTGGGTAACTGCTCTTTGAAAACAAGTAAACTAAGGTTGAACTTACTGCCTGAGTTCTTCTGATTGGCTGCGCTCGGAACCAACCACAGTGGCCCGTGCTCTGAGGCACATAAGAGAAAGAGATTCAGAAGAGAGAAGAGAGGCTAAAGAGAGGTGAGGGGAGGTAGAAGAGAGAAGACACAGAAGAAAAGGGAGAGACGGTCAGAAATAGAACAGACAGAACAGCAGAGAAGAAACAGAGAGCAAGAGAGAAGAGAAGGGGAGAAAGAAGGTGGGGGGAGAGAGAGAAGGGATGGGGAGAGGGAATAACAGGAGTGGAAGTGAAGGACAGGAGGGGGAACATAAGAGGACAGCAGCTGTTCACAAGGGAGAATAGAGAAAGAGATAGAGAAGGGGGGGGGGAGGGGGGAGAGCGGTGGCAGGAGAGAGAAAAGGAAGATTAACAGAATTGCACAAAGTGAGAGGGAGAAACAGAGCAAAATAGGAGGAGTAGGCAATTTGGCCCTTCGAGCCTGCTCCACCATTCAATTCGATTATAGCTGATCATCCAAACTCAGTAACCTATTTCCGCTTTCTCCCTGTATCCCTTGATCCCATTAGCCCTAAGAACTATATCTAACTCTTTCTTGAATATATTTAATGATCTGGCCTCAACTGCTTTCTGTGGTAGAGAATTCCACAGGTTCACCACTCTCTGGGTGAAGAAATCTCTCCTCATCTCAGTCCTAAATGGCTTACCCCTTATCCTTAGACTGTGACCCCTGGTTCTGGACTCCCCCTCCATCGGGAACATCCTTCCTGCATCTAGTCTGTCCAGTCCTGTTAGAATTTTGTAGGTTTCTATGAGAGCCCCTCTCATTCAGGTAGAGTTCAGATTGTGAGAAAGACAAGGAAAGAAGAGAGACAGAAATACAAGAGGAAAATAAAGTGAAAATGAACAAATACAGGAGACAGAATATTATTTTCAGGTTACAGTATCTTTACCCTTATTTAGAGAACTTAATTTTTCAGCCACAACTGCTTGCAAAAGTAAAAGGTTTTGGAAATTCTAGAATGAGAACTGGATTTGATTACAGTTGTCAAGGTTAACATTTTGTGTGCAAAGTGAACTGAAAAAATATAAAATATAATTTTCCTTTGCTTCAGCAAAATGAAGTGTACCCACTGTTAACATGGAGACGAAAGGGTGCTGGACTTGAGCTTTAGTAGAAACCATCGCAAAACTGGCTTCTGCAGCTTTATTCAAGACTCTGGGAATTAATTATACTCATATTAAAATATTCCACCAGTTAATGTCGCCTAAAGCATTTAGACACAATGCAGGCTAAGTTTGATAGCCCCAGAAAACAGGCGCGAGGATCTTGATGTGTGATTAATCCGCCTCTGTTGACTGCGATGCAGGCAGCATGCCAATTTTGTGCCGCCTGCTCATTTCAATGGTTTCAGCATCCAACCAGCACCAGCTATGCTGTTGATTGGCTGGGCACTTGAGCAGGGGGTCAATATCATGAGTGACTAGCGCCCCATAAAGTTAGCCTGCACTTCTTAAAGCTAGCCTCTTAAATGGAAAGGATATTGTCACTGGAGCAGGTGCTAGCAGTCATGCAGGGAATGAATCTGACCTGTGAAATATTGCATAATGGCAGAACATTGGACAGAGCGGACTCCAAGGTTTTCAGATGCTGCACTCGAGGCATTGGTACAGGAGATGGAAAGGAGGAGAGATGTCCTGTACCTGCAAGAGGCCAGGAGACCCTCCAGACACACATTTAGAAGGCAATGGGAACAGATAACCAATACCAGAAGTCAAGCCCTGATGACCTGGACGTAGTGCTGCAGGAAGTTCAATGGCCTCTCACAAGTGGTCAAGGTCAGTAAATACATCATCATATGTCACATCCCATCAATTGAAACACTAGCCTCAGCCACTCCTCCTTCACCACACCCCTATCACTCATCTACAACATTTTCTATAAATCAGCTTATATCTAACATTCATACGTTTCACCTCACTCTCTAGTCAATACTTCTGCAAGCCTCACTTTCATAGTTTGCACACACTGCCAGTTATTTAACCACATCAGCTAAACAGTTTGCACAGCAATCACTGACACACTTCCCTCTCTCTTGCAGCACAACGTGGCCAGAGATAACTGAAGGGGGAAAGCACGACTGCGTCTCCTGACCCCCATGGAGAAGATGGTTCCAACAATTATTGATATGCCCATTACTGAGGCTGTGGTCACTAGCGGAGCTGAAAGCATCCAAGACGACGATATCTTCGTAGCTAATTCTCCTTCTCGCATCCCACTTCCCCACATTCCACTATTTCTTTTGATTTACAAACTGTAGATGGTGTATGCATGCACCTCTTACTTCCCCCAACCCCCACCACCATACCACAACCCTAACCTTGTGCCTTTCTCCTTTCAGATACCTAAGAAGAGAAATCTGGCCAGGCAGTGGAGGAACAGCAAGAAGAAAGTGATGGTGAAGATATACCATCAATTGATTTCACAGTCACAGCCACCAGCTCAGGTATTGAGACTATGTGTATCTTAGCTGCTAGATTGGAGGCAGGATCTGAACATGGTGAGACACTGGACACAAATGGCCTGCAGCCAGTGCAGGGAGAAATTGTCAGGTTGCCAGAGCACGAGGTTGCACATCAATTCCATTGCATAGGATTTAGATGAGCATGTCGATGGGGAGCATACAGATGAACATTGATGGCTATGCACTACAAAATGCTTGATGCATTCGGAACCCCGCCAGAAAGCCTGCAGTTAATGTCAAGGAGCATAGAGGAACCCAGCACCAACTTGGCACAGGCCTTGATTTGCCACAGTGGCTCAAATGCAGCTGGCACAGCGGACTGCCACAGAATGAAAGCATCATGACTGCTGCCAAGATTTGACATGTGGTGCCTGCAAAGTGATGGACAATCCAGTCTATGGTACCTTGCACCATGGGGAAACCTTCAATCCTAGCGAAGCCGTGTGTTCATTCTACCTGCTGCTCTCTGATAAGAGAGAATGAAGTGTAGTTAGCTCTCATTGATTAGACAGCCTCAGTGACCTCCCTTACACAACAGTGGATGGTAAACTGAGAGATGTTGCAAATATCTCCAGCTCCAGCTTGGAAGGAGTCAGCTGCATAAAAGTTCATTACCACAGTTACCTTCACAACCAGTAACAATGCCATAATAATATTCTCCGTTCCGAAGAAGGGTCACTGACCCGAAACGTTAACTCTGCTTCTCTTTCCACAGATGCTGCCAGACCTGCTGAGTGGTTCCAGCATTTCTTGTTTTTATTTCAGATTTCCAGCATCCGCAGTATTTTGCTTTTATTACGGTAACAATGCCATCCTTGCCCTGCTCTGAGGTTGCAGTTGTAGGTGCAGCATAGCGGTTTTCAGTGAGAGCGCCCTTACTGAAGTGTAGACGTCTGACACATGGGGTTGAATTTTCCCCCTCCACTCCCTGGTCGGGAATGGAGGCGGGGAGGCGGGGAGGTGGGCCCCAGAAATATCGGTGCCAGCCAGCATGTCAGTTTCAGAATGCCGTTCCCGGTGCCGGAAATGTTAATGACAGGAGGGGGAGGGTGTGGGGAACAGGAAACCCACTGTCCTCTCTATTGAGGAATATTAAAGTCGTTTATAAGCTCGTTAAGCACTTGTTAACATTGAAGGGTGGAATTTTGAAGGTGATGCATGGGTTTCAGGTGGTGTCTGTTGCAGATCAGCTGAAGGGAGATGGGTACAGAGTGGGGAGCCAGTCATGGCTGCCCCAGGGCATCACCCCACCCCCATTTGGGGATAAGGGGAATTTGCCATTTGGTACCCATGGCGTTGTGCATGTGGTGAGAAGAGTGGGCACTCAGCACTTGGGCATTGAACATGCTCATCACCCCCCCCCCGGCATCGTTGGGACAGAAGAGGGCAATACCCTCTGCAGAAAAGGAGAAGTCCGAGCAGCGGGAGGGCATAGGAGAGGAAAAAGGGACAAGAAAGCAATGGAGCCATATCCTCAACACATCCTTACCTGGAGATGACTGGTACCCAGTGCTGCACGAGACTGCGACTCCCCAGGCAGATGGTCACAGACATTTGTGCCCTCATCACCGAAACCTTGCACCTTGCAGCACTGCTCGCACCGAAACCCTGCACCTTGCCTGCCAGTAGCTGTCGAAGTCACTGTGGCATTGAACCTCTTGGATTCTGGCTGCTTCCAATGATCAGCTGTGGACCTTAGTGCCATCTTGCAAGCTGCTGCACACCACTGCAGCTCACAGGTCACTGACGCCCTGTCTCCAGGGCTGGACAGCACAACAGATGTGGCCTCACAGGGACAGAGGGCATTGGATTTCCACTCCCTCAATGTCCAACTGGTCTGTGACCATAACAAGAGCTTCCTCCATGTGTGTGCTCACTTTCCTGGAAGCTGCCATCACTTCTTCATCCTCTGCCAGTCCAGGCTGCCTCAGATCTTCACTCCAAACCCCAAAGTGGATGGACCTAGGGGACAAGGGATATCGCTTGAAGAGATGGATACTCACCCCTCTATAGGAGAGCCAGACACACAGAGGCAATACAACCAATACCACCTGCTCAGTGTGACAACTGTTGAGCAGGTAGCCTGGCTCTGGAAGATGCGATTCCTGTGCCTGGGCAAGTCGGGTTGTGCCCTCCAATACCCTCTCTTGGTCATTGTAGTGGTCTCCATAACATGACCCTCCAGAGAGCTGTGGACCTTGAGGATGGTAAGGCCTTGGAATAGACAGCTCTCTGGGGAGGAGCAGAAGCAGGAGGTGAGAGAGGAGGAGGAAGAGGAGCAGGAGGTGGATGGAGATGATGCTGAACAGAGAGGTACCCCCTGCTGCAGGATGAAGTGACTTCCTCCTGCCACCCTCCAGGAAAAGGACCTCCTTCCTCTCCCCCACAACCTCCAACATTAGACCTAGGTTGACATCAATGAAGCTAGGGTCTGCCCTGCCCCGGTGCCAGGCGTCCTGCTCCCCTGTGACGTCTCGCTTCCCTCTTGTGAAGTGAAAAACTTTGGCACAAACCACAGATCTCTCCCTCAGAACAACCAGCAGCCTCAGTGATGGCTGCCACGAGGAGTCTAAATGGGTCTCGCACTTCATCTGACCTGTTTCCAATCCTGCCCACACTGGCTCTAAACCCAACTCTATATCAATTAAGGGCTCACCCAAACAAAAATCTTAAATTTAATCAGTTTACCACCAGAGGCCGGACTCTGACCTGAAAACAAACCCGGCGCCTGTTTCCCGCCTCCGTGGTGAAAATTCAGTCCATTGTTTCTCGTTGAGGTTCAGGTTGGAGAATTGGTCCCTGGACACCCTGGGCAGATATGGCCTCCTGCTGAGAACCCTTCTTCCCTGCCCTCCTCCTCCCTCACCCAAAAGCTTGTCCTGCTCTGAATACCCTAGTTTGTGCAGAAGCTTGGACGTCAGCAAATACTCATTCAGCACCTGTCACACCACTCCTGTAGATTTTTGCAACTTTAAACAACTATAGAAAGCACCAAACACTTATAAAATTGAAGCAACAGCCAGAAGAAATCAACCAACAACAAACCTGCAAATAGTTGATGATCCCTTTAGATAGTGCTGGTGAGGGTTCCTTCCTGCTGCTGAATGCATGATCAGCTGCATGTGGTTAAGAGAGGGCATTCGGTGGAGAGTTGATCTCCAAGATGGCATTGCTGACATCAAGGTTATGGAGGGTGCATGCTAATTGATGTCATGATCTGTCTGCTCTGCATACTTACAGCGGCTGTTCACTCCCACTTACTAACACCCGCCAATAGTCCAGTGCACCATTGATACCATGTTAGAGGTCTGAAAGCACTCATGGTGCCCAAAAATAGAGGAGAGAGAGGTAGAAGGGCGCCAGTGGTTGAGCGATGAAATTCGGGATGACCCTGTGTTAAACCCTCAATATATTCATCAATAAACATCCTGGTGCCAGAGGACTGAAACATGAGGAAAGACTGGAGAAACTGGGGCACTTTAGCTTTGAACAAAGATGATGAGCGGACTTATCAGAAGTATACACGATATAGGATCAATTCTAGCCTCTTGTGCATCTTGATTTTCATCACTCCACCACTGGCAGCCATTGCTTCAGCTGCCTGGGCCCTAAGCTCTGGAATTCCCTCCCTAACCCTCTTTGTACTTCTACTTTCCTCTCCTCCTTTAAGACTCTTTTTAAAACTCACCTCTTTGACCTCTTTTGGTCACCTGTCCCAATGTCTCTTTTTGTGGATTGCTGTCAAATTTTATTTGATAATGCTCCTGTGAAGTGCCTTGGGACGTTCTAGTACATTAAAGATGCTATATAAATGCAAGTTGTTGCCATTGTTTGCCCATTTTACTGTCCACCTGATTTCCCTTATCAAGATATTATCCTCTTCAGTATCATGAGCGCTCCTTCACTCTCAAGCGCAAGATGATCTCTTTCATCTTCTTTAGATGGGTGTCTGTATAATTTTTACAACCCAAATTTAAGGAGCTGCAGCTTCCTGGCGCCAAACGGGAGCCCAGCACCGTACACAGGAAACCACTGGATGTCAGAATGAACTAACCTCAACTTGCCAGCTTAACAGATCTGCCAATCAATAATGCCACAAAGATGTTCTGTAAAACAAGAGCTGAATGATCAAATCTCAGCTCTAGATTCTGTTTTCCTAGTGCTCAAGACAGCCTTTAAAACAAGCTTTGTGTTTCTTACAGTATAGTTGACTTAAAGGTATATCAGATCCCTTAAACGGGCATCAGCTCTCTTAAAGGGATATCAGCTCCCCTGTAAAGTAGTGGGCAGATTTTCAAATGCTTCATAGACAAACATGGATGCTAATATGTATCACAATGCAGTAATTCATTATGCTGACTTCACCAAGATTCTTGTGCACAATGCCATGACATGCAATCGTTCTCTTCACCCTCTCTCAGCTAAACAGTAGCAATCCTTGTTTAATAAGGAGACAGGTTTTTGACATATCAAATAAGTAATTAATGAAACCAGTTGCAATTTACTAATTCCTACCCACACACATAAGAATCAAAACTAACACTAGAAACACTCAGGTTAGTCAGTGGGAATACAATAGTTTATGCAGGGGTGGAATGGACCTGTCAATCAGGCCAATTCACATTACGTTAGGCCTAGAATCTTTCCAGACAATTTTCTCCCCTTAAATCTCTAGAAAGTATTGATTGCCAGTTGGGGAAGGATGCATAGATGCCAGTCACCCTCTGATACCTCACCCAAGTGGCATCCTTCATGTTTGAGAGTAGGCAGTGAATATCATTAAACTATTTGACTGCAATGTGCATTGCAGCTGAGTCCAATCTTGTTCTCATCGTAGGTTCAGGCACATGACTTCCAGGAAGGGGGAGGTTGCTGGATAGCAATCACTGATTTTCTCCTCTCTAACCTAGGGGCACTGAAGCCAACTGAAATGCCTCTTCCAAATTGTCTCCATAGCTAAGATCAGCTAACTCAGTGCAGCCCAAATGTAGGATATTGTGTCCTCTATGTCTCAGCTATTCAATGCTTTAAGCAGTGGAGTTATCAATCTTGGATTCGTAATACAGAACATGAAACATAGCAGGAGATTTTATATAGAGTTAGAGAAATTACAGCACAGGAACAGGCCATTCGGCCCATCCGGTCAATGTTGGTGTTCATGCTTCATCGTATTATGCCACCCACCCAACTGTATCTTGCCCTATCAGCATAACCTCCTATTCCTTTTTCCCTCATGTACTTCTCTAGCTTCCCCTTAAATGAATCTATGCTCAACCACTGCTCGTGATACTCTTTAGTTTTTTTAAATTTGTTCTTGGGATGTGAGTGTCACTGGCAAGGCCAGCATTTATTGTACATCCCTAATTGTCTTCGAGCAGGAGAGGTCGAGAATAAAAAACAAGAATCCACATCCTGTACAGCGTTACTAACACTAATTTGAAGAAAACAGTTTGTTTCAAAGATCACAGTAAATCTGTATTTACAGGTTAGGCCCATTGTAATGCCCAAAAATCATTTTCCAGCCATGCATGATTTCGAAAAGTCAAAGGGCATCAGCTCTTTGAAACTTTTTAAAAAGCAATCATTAGATTTTTAACCATATAAATGTACTGGATGCCACAGAAATCTACTTGTCCCCTATCCAAATAAGCACTTGATCTTTCACCTGGCTTCCATCTTTTATTTATTAATGTTTGTCTACCTAAACATTAAAAAAAATCTCCCCTGTAGGTATCCTCCATCCCCTTTAAGTTCTGTTTACATACATGGGTCCATTAACAAGCTCAGGGTATTCAACATGCCCTTTATTTTTTATTTACATACATGGGTGCATTAACAGGACTCTAATTTCAACACAGTCTTAATATTCAGGCAGTTCACTAGACCATGGAATGTCTGCTATCTTTAGAAATCCCATTTGCTGTTGTTACCCAGTCTATAATTTAAATCAATCTTGAGGCTTAAAAGGTGAAATATGAGACACACATTTTCAGCGTGGTGAACAAAGGGCAAAGAGTTTAGCATAAAGAGGCTGGGTGGTCCCAGCACGGAGCAGCCGCTGCACGCTTCTACTTTATTCTGGCTGTAGCCCTGGGTGTCCATTCCAGCTGACTTCAATAACTCATCCTTTTTTTGTTTTCTTCAAGAAGCAGAAGAAATAGTAATTAAAGATCACATAAGGTTTAAACACATACAACCTTATAATCGCATCCTGAGTAGCATTTCATTCTCAACAACAAAAGCAGGATTTCACACCCAAGCCTGATCCATCTCACTCCCAGTCTCGATTCATCTCACTCCCAATGTCGATCTATCTCACTCCCAATGTCGATTCATCTCACTCCCAATGTCGATCCATCTCACTCCCAATGTCGATCCATCTCACTCCCAATGTCGATCCATCTCACTCCCAATGTCGATCCATCTCACTCTCAGTCTCGATCCAACTCACTCTCAGTCTCGATCCAACTCACTCTCAGTCTCGATCCAACTCACTCTCAGTCTCGATCCAACTCACTCTCAGTCTCGATCCAACTCACTCTCAGTCTCGATCCAACTCACTCCCAGTCTCGATCCAACTCACTCCCAGTCTCGATTCATCTCACTCCCAGTCTCGATTCATCTCACTCCCAGTCTTGATCCATCTGTGTCAATGCTGTTGATGTGGTGTACATGGACTTTCAAAAGGTGTTTGATACAGTGCTGCACAACAGACTTGTGAGCAAATGTGTGGCTCATGGAATAAAAGGGATGGTAGCAACATGGATACGAAATTGGCTGAGTGACAGGAAACAAAGAGTAGTGGTTAATGGATGTTTTTCAGGCTGGAGGAAGGTTTGTAGTGGAGTTCCCCAGGGATCAGTGTTGGGACCCTTGCTTTTCCTGATATATATTAACGACCTAGGCCTTGGTGTACAGGGCACAATTTCAAGGTTTGTATATGATACAAAACTTGGAAGCATTGTGAACTGTGAGGAGGATAGTGTAGAACTTCAAAAAGGCATAAACAAGTTAGTGGAATGGGCAGACAGGTGGCAGATTCCCAATGTCGATCCATCTCACTCCCAGTCTCGATCCATCATATTCCCAATGTCGATTCTCACTCCCAGTCTCAATCCATCATATCCCCAATGTCGATCCATCTCACACCCAGTCTCGATCCATCACATTCCCAACGTCAATCCATCTCACTCTCAGGATTGATGTGTTGCATACCCAGTCTACACACTTAACATAAGCATCACACATTTGGTTCTAATCCATCAAACATCCATGTAGGATCAATCACACTCAAACTTTCATTCCAATTTCCAATTCAATTGCAGGAGCTCAGAACCAGTTTGGATTATGCACTTTGACCTAATCCATCCATTGCAAAATTGCAGACAATGCCACTTCATCATGATTAGATTAGATTAGATTAGAGATACAGCACTGAAACAGGCCCTTCGGCCCACCGAGTCTGTGCCGAACATCAACCACCCATTTATACTAATCCTATACTAATCCCATATTCCTACCAAACATCCCCACCTGTCCCTATATTTCCCTACCACCTACCTATACTAGTGACAATTTATAACGGCCAATTTACCTATCAACCTGCAAGTCTTTTGGCTTGTGGGAGGAAACCGGAGTACCCGGAGAAAACCCACGCAGACACAGGGAGAACTTGCAAACTCCACACAGGCAGTACCCGGAATCGAACCCGGGTCCCTGGAGCTGTGAGGCTGCGGTGCTAACCACTGCGCCACTGTGCCGCCCCCAATCATGCCTGACTAGAACAGACCGAACAGCTCAAAACTGGGATTTCACGAGGCACTATGGGTAGCAGAATTGTATTCCACCACAATCTTTAACTTCATGGCCAGGCATATTTATTTATTTATTTAGAGATACAGCACTGAAACAGGCCCTTCAGCCCACTGAGTCTGTGCCGACCATCAACCATCCATTTATACTAATTCCACATTAATCCCATATTCCTACCACATCCCCACCTTCCCTCAATTCTCCTACCACCTACCTACACTAGGAGCAATTTACAATGGCCAATTTACCTATCAACCTGCAAGTTTTTGGCTGTGGGAGGAAACCGGAGTACCCGGCAAAAACCCACACGGTCACAGGGAGAACTTGCAAACTCCGCACAGGCAGTACCCAGAACTGAACGCGGGTCGCTGGAGCAGTGAGGCTGCGGTGCTAACTACTGCGCCACTGTGCCGCCCAACCTCACTGTTCCATCACCTTCAATTCAGATGACCAACCCTGGTTCAAGGTGGAGTGCAGAACAGCATTCTGCAAGCAGCAACAGGCATAATTGAAAATGAGGTGCCAATCTGCTGAAACAACAGCATGGAACTAAACTGTGGAAACAGCATGCAGTAGACAGAGCAAAGCAATCCCATAACCAATGGATCAGGACAAAGCTCTGGAGTCCTACCACATCCAGTCACAGATGGTAATGGACAATTAAGCAAACATTGCAAGACGATAGATGACCAAGAGAATCAAAAACAATTTTACTAGATAGAATAGTACAGCTTGTAACAGTAAAATCTAAGTTCACATAGCACTGAAACTGTATCATCTTTAGAGCATTATAAAACAGATTTGATAACTGGTACACTGAAGGCATAATTAAAAAGGTAAGTACATTCTGTCTAATTCAGCATAGACTATGGGGTAGAATTTCTGCAAGGGCTCCCAGATCTCCCTCCGAACTCTGCCCATGAAGATGGGCCTAAATAGCATAAATCTCTGGCATATAGCTTAGAATAGAACCATTGATTCATACAGCAGAGAGGGAGGTGATTAGGTGCATTGTGCCTGTGCAAACATTCATAAGCCTTTTTTTATTGTTAACCTTCAGGTGTTAAATGCAAAGCCTGGAAGAGCTCTGGTTCGAGCCCTGACCTGTGCTCAGTTTAACTCAGCTGGGTAAACAATAGAGGCATGAGGATTGGTCTCCAAGGGCACTTAAGGGCCAATATCTGAATCAAAGTTGGTAATTTCAGGAGAGCAGAGGAGAAAAAGAGGACAAAGGGGAGAAAACTGAAATAAATATGGAGCCTATTTTTCTCCCCGTTTAACTCAGTGTAAGTTTTAAGTTTTAACATTTTGGCTGGTGTGCCTTTGAAATTTGTATCTAACTAAACTTACGGGTTCAGTTAATTATCTTGGGCTGGCCTTTTCCCTGGCAGGAATACCACTTGAATAGGATGGTGGTGACAGTGGAGGGGCAGGGGCACAGTTGTCCACTATGCAAGCCTGAAAGGCCCACGCCAGAGCAACTGCCCATCAGCTCTGGACCTTCTGGCTATTGCCAAAAAACAGCAAACAGATGGTCTTCAGCTGCAATAATCCTGCCTGCTAACCCATACAAATGTAGGCCTGAGCAGGTTAATGGAAGCTCCTCTTACCGACCTTCCAAACTGAAGGGGCTGATGTCAATATTTCCTGCTGATTTTCTGTTACCCTCCCTCTTCTGTGATAGATATCAGGCAGAAACCCAGAAAACAATGTCATCTAGGCTTGGAGTAACTCACACAGTGCCTGTATGTCTCTTTCCACTTCCCTCATCTTCCTGAGAATGAACACTTATGTTTAGGAGCTGTCTCTGCCACTCATCAGAATAGGGGCTGATTCTTTCACCCCAACTCCCTAGCAGCCTCTCTTTTCCCCTCCTCCCACATGCAGACCCTGCAGTCTCATGGCTGTCTCTCCCTCTCTTTTCACTCGCAGCGTGCACACCCTGCAGCCTTGAGGCGGCATGTCTCTACAGTTCATCTATTTCATCTCCTCCACAGTCTGTACACCCATCCATCTCCGAGTTTTCTCTCTCTCTCTTCCACCTCTCCCTATATCCCCCTTCACAGAGTGCACAGAACAGTGTTCAAAATTATCAGGGGTTTTAATAAAGTACAGGGGACTGGGACTAATTGGAAAGCTTTTTTAAAGAGACAGCATAGGCACGATGAGCTGAATGACCTCCTTCTGTGCTGTATGATTCTATGATTCTATCAGAAATCTCAGGTTCACTTCTCTCTCTGTCTCCCTTCCCCACAGCATACAGACCAATTAGTTTCACTCTTTCTCTACAATTCTCCGCCCCCTGCTACCCACCTCCCCGTCCCCCTCCCCCTCTCCACAGCAAACATATCCAGTTGTCTTAAGTCTTCACTGCGAAGTGTGGTCACCAATCAGATGAGGACGCTTCCACTAATTTAGAATCCTAGAGGCTGAGAAGGGATGCAACTGCAAATAAGTTTTTAAAATAATGAAATGAGGCGTGAAATGGCTTTATTGTGTGGCCCACTGTCGCTGCCATTTTCATCTGAAAGCAGGCCTTTCAAACCTGGGTGGTAATGGGCAGTCTGGGAGGGAGATGCAAGACAAAGGTTGGGGATCCAGTTTGCATAAAATTCCACTACTTTTGCCCTTTCCATAAAGAAGATGGAACAATGTTAATTTTAAGAGCTTGTACCTCTTCAACAGAAAATAAAGGGAATCCAAACATATTTCACAGACTGCCTTCCCCATTCTCCACTTTAGTCAAATTAAATGCTTTGAGAGCTTCACGCGTAAAAAGGCAAATCCAGCACCACCCGCTGGTGTTTGAATTACACATGTTGTGAACCTAGCTCTGACTTGCCAGCTCCTGCACTGGAGTCCCTCACAACACTGCTTTAGAAAGGTACGACATGAACAGCCCTTCAAATAAGCTGATGCAGTTGAGTTGGTGGATGCTGGCTGTGCTATGATGTTGTCAGTAGGCAAGACTCCACTATACATGAGGGGGACAACTCAGGAGATGTCCTTTTTTGAGGTTCCTCCACGGCATCGGGGCTGCAGCTGGTGAACAGTAAACAACCTCATGTGGTGCCACTTGATGCCAGGGTTGTCATTTTCTCAGGCATGGGCTACACTGGCAACAATGTCATTTCACCACCACTGAGGCCTGCACATTGGCAGAGATCACCAGGCGGCAACATACAGTCACACATAAAACATGGAAGTCACTGCATGTGCGTGCAGGCTTGTGCATGTGCAGTTGTTTCATGGTGGTCTGAATCTGCTCCAAAATGTGAGGAGCAGTTTCAGAGTAATGGGAGCCAAAATAATTTGCAGTCCATCTTTTGGATGAAATGTTAAACCAAGATCCAGTCTGCCCTCTCTGGTGTGCAAAAATGATTCTTAGGTACTATTCAAAGAACAACAGGGCAATTCTCCCTGGTGTTCTGAACAACATTTATCCCTCAATCAATATCACGAAAACAGATGATTTGGCCATTATAGGCCTACACTCATTGGAATTTAGAAGAATGAGAGGTGATCTTATTAAACATATAAGATTCTGAGGGGATGCTGGGAGGATGTTTCCCTTCGTGGGGGAATCTAGAATTAGGGAGCACAGTTTCAAAATAAGGGGTCTCCCATTTAAGATAGCGATGAGGAGGATTTTTTTTTTTCTCAGTGGGTCGTTAGACTGGAATTCTCTACCCCAGAGAGCAGTGGAGGCTGGGACATTGAATATATTCAAGGCTGAGGTGGACAGATTTTTGATCGACAAGGGAGTCAAGGTTATGGGGGGCTGGCAGGAAAGTGGAGTTAAGGCCACAATCAGATCAGCCATGATATTATTGAATGGCGGAGCAGGCTCGAGGAGCCAAATGGACTACTCCTGCTCCTATTTCTTATGCTCTTACTATCTCATCGCTGTTTTGGGACCTTGCTGTATGCAAATTGAGCAGCCATGTTGCCTACATTATAGCTGTGACTATTCTTCAAAAGTACTTCATTGGTTGCAAAGTACTTTGAGACATCCTGAGGTTGTGAAAGGCAGTACATATATGCCAATCTTTCAAATAGAAGTGATTCTAGATTATAAAATGGGCGCAATCCCTGTGTGTAGGAAGATGAGTAGATCATGTAGTCCCTTGAGCCTGTTCTACCATTCAATGAGATCACTTTGGTTAACAAAATTCCATCAATCTCAGATTTAAAATTAACAATTGATCTCGTATCAGTTGACATTTGCGGAAGACAGTTCCAAACTTCTGTGTAGAAGTGTTTCCTAATTCAAACTGATTCCTGACAACGCACGAGCCTGCTAACATCATCAGAGTGCGCCAAGCTGCGCACATGCGCAGCTATAACTTGCCAGGACTTAATGGCGCATGTGCGGGATGACGTCATCATGCAGCGCCAACATCATCGCGCATCCGCTCCAGGTCCATCTTCGCGCATGCGCGATAAAGCGACATCAGGTATCCAGCCCCCCACTCGGCTGGAGGAGGCAGCTGAATGGGAGACTTTGAGGCTAGATCTCTTCCCCCTCGGTAACTCATTGCAGGCCTTGATGCTTCCTCACTTCAGTCACTCGCACCAGACCTCACCCCTCCCCCCACTCCCCTGGTCGATTGTTCCTCGCTTCGCGCCACCCCGCTCTACAGCGCGCCGCTTCCCTCCTCTTGACCACTCGCTCCTACGTTGCCCTGTCACCCCTTGCAGCCCGCCTTGCCTGGTGACTGGCGAAATGTGGGGGCGAGTGGCCGAGAGGAGGGAAGTGGCAGGGCCCAGAGCTAGTGGTGGTGTGGGGGAGGGGGGGGGGGGCGGGTGTGGTGCAGGGAGCGAGCAATGGACCAGAGAGCGGGGTGGTGCAAGCAGGGAACAATCGGCCAGTGAAGTGGGGCAGAGCAGCGAGGTCTGGAGCTAGCGGCTGAAGGGGGGGAAGTGGCCGGTAGGGAGGAGGGGGAGAAAGCGAGTTGCTGAGGGGGGAGAGAAGCCAGTGGGGCAGGAGTTAGTAGCTGCGTGCGGGTGAAATCAGCCCTGGTCAGTCATATAAATGAATCACAATAATGAATTGGCAGCACATTTTATACTCTGCCCGATTTCCTTTTCCATCGATCAGGGTGTCAATTCACTATCTTCCAATGGAAATTCAATCATAAAATTCCTTTTGTATTTAATAGGATTACTGGAATATTAATGGATCTGAGGATTACAGTTAGTATCCTATAACTACATAGTAGCATATTACTGGGCTTCCATCCAACTTAATGTAAGGTTAGTTTGCTAGAACGATCTAGCCATAAGCATTTCCTGTGATAAATTGAACAGTGCCATTTTTAATCCTGGCAGCTGCCTGAATATCGCAGACACTAATGTTCCAGTTGAAGAGCCTGCATTTATGCATGTGCAAGTACTGTGCCACCTAGGCTTCCTAATTTCACTCTTGAAAGGTCTGCCTCCTAGTACTTAGACACCCAGTCAGAGGAAATAATTTTTCATCATCTACCCTATCAGTTCCCCTTAATATCTTGAAAATTTCAAATGAATCACCCTTTAACCTTCTAAATTCCAGGGAATTCAACCCTAGTCTGTGTATTCTACCCTTGTAATTTAAACCTGGAGTCCAGGATTTCCTGCAAAACTTAGTACTGATGTATTACACAGTTGAGAACTAAAATCTTGCCGTTAGAGACAAGTAGCAATCTCCAAAGCTATGTAGGCAGAAGCAGCCTGCCTTCCGGTGAAACGTGTTGCACAGAATTGGAAAACTCCACAAGTTCCTTTAAAAGGCTTTAGTGACATCTTCCTTAACTCAGCAGAGCCAATTGGTAGGGGAGGGGTTGCTAGTGGGCCCATTGGGGTCACTGAGAAGATAAATGTTAATTTCAAGGAAACTCAATGGGCCTAATTGAAGGTCGAGGGTTGTGGACTCTGGATAGGACCAAAATCAGGGATGTATTAATGCATGGAACTATGGGGTCCATACCCAGGGTCCCCAGCCAAAGATAGGACCAATGCCAGGGGCTTTCTGCAAAGACGGGCTGAATTTTACTCGCCCTTTGGGGACAGACTAGGAGATGGGAAGGCTGGCAAAATGGCGCAGGAAGATGTCGGGTGGTGCACCCATCGTATTCCCACTGCCATGTCATTTTGCCAGCAGTGGGAAAGGTGGCAGAGGGCCATTCCACCCAGAGCCCAATTGAGCCACTTAAGTGGCCAATTAAGGGCCTCTTCCCCTCTCCACTGGCATTTTACCAGCTTCTGGGGACCCGCTGCCGCGTGGCCTCCCAGCAGGCTCCCGGGGCGGGGCCTCCTTTTTGGGCACTGTGGCCCACAGAGGGGCTCCACGCAGCAATGGCTGCCTGCACGGCAAAATGTGGCCCTGGGTCCCACTGCCGACCGAAGCGGGGTCCCCTTCTGCTTTCAGCCACGGTGACGGAACCCCTGCAGCCTATGTAAAGTCCAGCACTATGTATTGTACAAAAGAGGCCTAATGCAGACATACAGGCATAGTATATTGTGATATGATTTGATTTATTAATGCCACGTGCAATTGTTCTACCGGCTTATTTCATCATACATTTTACTATATATTTGTGTTTTAAAGATTCAGGGTTGGGAGAGGTGATGGGATAGGGGTATTGTATTGGAGGTGCAGAGAAATTTGGCATGTTCTTGGGTCCAGGGTTCCCGGGTTCCCAAGAATTCGTAATCCAGCTTTCATCAAAATAGATCTATTTGGAAGGAAGGAATATCTGACTGAAAGTTACCAGGATCAATCTGCGATTGGGGTGTGGAGATCCAATAGTACCAGCTCTAGAGAATCTGAGTAGTACAACAGAATCCACAAACACTGTGAGCTTATTTGCCTCAACACTTTAAAAATGTCAACAAGGAGCATGATACAAACCACCCAGGTTTGTACTGGCAACAATGGGAACCATATGAAGTTGCTGCAAATCATCTTTTAATAAAATCGTTTTTTGGGGGTGTTTTAGGATCAATATGGTACAGCAAAAAAATACAGGAAAATTGGGGCTTGCTTTCCACACTTAAAGGTAAGGAATGCTACAGCAAATGAGTCCCAGGTTTTTGCATGCTGACATCTAATTGGTGCGCAAACACGTGCCATGATTGGGCACACTTGCCAATTTCAGCTCTGTTCAATTTCAGCGCTTGCACTACTACTTTGGAGCCAGGTCACTGCATCAAAGCCATTGGGGCACAAGGGGCATCGGAATCTCGATTGCTACTGCAGTATGCATTCTGGCATCAAAGGAAATTCATTAGGCAAAATGCACTAATAAATGCCCATGTCGTTCAGACTGGAAAATATGGCATCAATTAGAAGATCTAAGTAGACACATTTAGACAGGGTCCCAATTAGAACAGCTCGTTCGCACACTCAGAAGAACTATTAATATCTCTCCCACTTTCAAAACAGTAGCTTGAGCCACAGCCATGGGTAAAAAGAATAAACAACATCCAAATGTAATTTGCATGCACGGCTATTGGATGCAGTGCCCAGCATTGTGCCAACCCCACATGTTCCCGTGATAACAAACATCAGATTTTTTTTGTTCTTTTGAAAAGCACCCTCAGTTTTTCCAGATAGACTTCCAGCGGGTCACGCCTGACTGAAAATCATTAAAGTAACAGCACACAATTACCAGGCAAACTATTTCTACTTAGCCAGCTGTATAAATACACAGACCTTGCTATACACGTCAAATAGAAAACATACATGCTTGCAGAGCAACCACCTAAAACCACCATCGTCTAGATTTTCCCTGTTTTTTGAGGTGGGGGCTCAGGCAGGAAATGGGATAGGATCTGTTACACTGGCATGCCGCCCGCTTTAACCCAAACGGGATTTTGCATCAGAAGACGGAAGTGCCCATGGATCTTGTCCTTTTTAAAAAAATAAACTGTCTCACCTACTTTATTATCTTCCTTTATGCAATATGCTGAAGCACTGTTATTTATCTCCAGTTCTTTCAGACAAAGCCTGATGGGTTTCCCATTTGGAATTTCCTGCTATCTTTTCTCCTTAGGGCAAGAGTACATGCAATACAGGGAAACCAGATTGGTGAGGGTGCTCTGCAGATCAATGGCATCCATATATCAATATTCCTATCAAAGTGCTCATACCTGCATTTCACTGAGAAGCGGTGCCTGTGGAGACTTGCTTTTACAAAGGAGGGTGTCGCAGAGTTATGCCACCTGCTGAAAGCAGATATCTAGCCTCTTCCACTATATGTGCTGTTCTGCCAGTTGCTGTTAATCACTGCACTCAACTTTTAATCCATGGGGTTATTCCACCAAGGGGCTGTCGCTGAGAACATTGGCAACATAAGCCGAGCAAATGTGCACAGATGCATCGATCAGGCTAGGAATTTCATCAGCTTTCCAACTGACAACTGATACCAACATGACAGAATACTGCAATCGCATCCCAAGGTGCAAGGATTCTTAAATTGCATCCATGTGGTCGAACATGCTTCATCAACTGCATGATGCCAGCAGGTAAGGAATCAACATTCTCAACATGCAGTTTGCTTGTGATGAGCAGTGTGTCATCATACAAGTGAAATCTCATTTCTATGGAAACTGCGACAGTCCCTTTGCTTTTTTTTTTGAACAAAACTCCATTCCACCACTCTTCAACTCAGAAGGGCAAGTCTCTGGATGGCAATATACAAATGAAGTCTACTCTCTCGATCAGGGTTGTCCAAAATACAGCCCGTGGGCCAGAATTCAGCCCGCCAAAGGTTTCCATCCAGCCCGCCAATCCTGTGTGACTGACAGCGGGCTGCCCGGGTGGGGTGAGCTCTAATTGGTGGTTCGCAGCGCAGGCATGCTGAGATTGGCTGCCCCTGTTGTTTTCGGGCAGTTCAGTGAGTGAGAGAGTGAATGGGAATTGCTGCTGAGGGAGAGAAAGAGAGAGAGGCCAAGGGGAGAGCAGGAAGCAGGCCAGCACACAGGCAGAGGCAAGGGGTGGAGTGGTGCTGAGAGAGCAGAGAGTGTCAGGCAGCACCAGCCTGGGCAGCAGAGGGGGAGATGGTGGGGGACAGGGGGCGAGATAGACACAGGGAGGGGAGAGAGAGGGGAGATAGTTTGAGAGGGGAGAAAGATAGACAGAGAGAAAGGGGAGAGAAAGAGTGGGGAGAGAGATAGACACAGAGAGGAAAGAGAGATAAAGTAAGAGGGGGAAGACAAAGATCAAGATCACTCTTGACAGGTGGATATCTATCCGGAATACTGCACATCACTACATCAAATGCGCAGGAGATATTGATTAGTTGTGCAAAGTATTTCACTAAATCAGTGTTCAACATAGTAACGAGAGAGTAAGTTAATAAATTAGTTTTCTCATTTAAAGCTTGTTCACAAAAATGCACACCTTTTGTTGTTTTGATTAATAGTAAGTTAAATTTTTAATGCCTTTCTTTCTGAAATTTGCTCACCAGCCCCCTCTGTAGGACAAAAATTACAATGTGCCCCTCACACAAAAAGGTTGGACAGCCCTGCTCGAGTTCCATGCCAGATAACATCAGTGTACTTTCCCAGGACTCCAATTGTGCAGCATTTTAAACTATCTACAAAAGCAAGATCCCTAGCACCCAGGCTTGTGCTAGTGACAATGGGAACCACATGGAACTGCTGCAAATCATCGTTAATAAAAAAAAAGTTTGCTTTCTTTCAACAAGGTCTATTAATCCACTAGAAACATCACTGGACACTGTAAATATGTTGAAGGCATGCATCCGGTGGTTGCATCAATCTGGGACAACCAGTCAAGTGAAGGTCTAAAGGCTCATGGTGATGCAGCATATGGTGTACAACCTTGTCCGACAAAGAGGTCTTCATTGATGGCCTGGAGTATGAAGGCTTCAGCAAGAGTAGTGGCTTAAAGAGACAGTACAGAATAACACATCGCTTGCTTCAAGAGACATTTGTGTCGATCTGATTTGGGAGATCTTCTTTCAACTATCACAACTGTCTACTGCATGACCAGTCCTATCTACACTTTCCCCCTTTCCAGCATAAATATACCATCACTTACCAACCCCTCCCTGTGCACATCAATTAACACAGCTCCAATTCCTGCCACCTTACCAAAGTCACTTCCAGATCTTGGCAACAACAATGTCTGCACTTCCAACAACTTTAATGTGAGCATAACTTTATTTACAAGCCATGCTGTGTGCATGTGCTTATTTTTTCTTACTATCTCTACTTCTCCTTGGCGCCAATTTGTGACATGTGAATTCTTTAGCTTAATTTAATGCTTCTCTGACATGCTATCCGAAAAGTAGCTGTCTGTGATGTGACTGGCTGCTGCGCGTCAGGATGATGCACGCCTCATAGCAGCTAAATCCTGGGATGGACTTGCTGCCCCTTTTATACTAATGCCTGGGCAACCTGATCCTGTTTCTTTCCGCCACATATTTAAGCATTTGAGGGGCCAGGAGGGCACACTTGCAGTAATCCTGAGAGACAGCACCATCATTACCTGCACTACTTCTGACCACGCCACCTGGTTCAAGCACTGGTCCTGCATAGTTACAGCTCTGCAGGAAAGTAGGCCCAATCATCCCAGTGAGATCATCGATGACAATTTGCATTTATATAGCATCTTTAACATAGTAAAATGGCCCGTTGGAGTATTATCAAATAAAATTTGACACCAAGCTACAGAAGAGGATATTAGGAGAGGTGACCAAAAGTTTGATCAAAGAGTAGGTTTTAAGTATATCTTAAAGGAGGGAGGGGTAGAGAGGCAGAAAGGTTTAGGGAGGGGATTCCAGAGCCTGAGGCCCAGGCTGCTAAAGGCACGGCTGCCAATGGTGGAACAATGAAAATCAGGCATGCGCAAGAGGCCAGAATTGGAGTGGGGCATTTGTCTGCAACAGGTAACGCCGCTTATCCAAACCAGCAGAGGCAGCTACCTCCAATTTGGTACCCAAGGCCTCTATGCCAGTAGCCTGAGCATCCATGATAATGCAATGGCTGTCCTTCATGTTTCTATCTTGGAGATTTACACTGCAACAAATGCAAAAAGTAAGAATGACCTCCAATTACATGAGATACAGTTAAAAACCAAGTGGCAGCACAAGATTGTGGGGGTGGGGGGGTTGGAGGTTGACAGGTGCATGGACAAACAATTAGATTCCGTATGAAGCTTTTACACCCTTATCACTCATGTAAAGGATGTGAATTCAGAAACACTCACAAGTGAAGGCTGAGGGCAAAAGTGGCACCACATCACATACAGTCCTGTGCATTGATAATATGCAATTAAAAAAAGTATGAGGGAAGGTCTCTATTCATAACACATGTGCTTCAAAAGCGTGGTTAACTCCTCTTACCATCCTTGACTCACAAAAAAAATTTTGCTTTTGAAATTCTCATTTTTGTTTTCAAATCCCTCCGATTCCTCCATGACCTTGCCCCTCCCTATCTCTGTAATCTCCTCCAGCCCCACAACTCTCCAAAATATCTGCACTCCTCTAATTCTGGCTTCTTGTGCATCCCTAATATTCATCGCTCCACCGTTGGTGGCAGCGCCTTCAGCTGCCAAGGCCCCAAGCTCTGAATACCCTTCCCACACCTCTCGCCTCTCCACCTTGCTTTCCTCATTTAAAGACACTCTGTAAAAACCTACTTCTTTGACCAAGCTTTTGGTTATCAGACCTGATATCTCCTTTTGTCAGGGTCATACTTTGTTTTATACTGCTCCTGTGAAGCACCTTGGGATGTTTTATTACGTTAAAGGCGCTATATAAATATAAGTTGTAGTTGTTTTTGTTGACTTGGTAAGATCATTAAACTTCTTCCTTCTTAGTGCGTAGAGTTGTGGAAATTGCACTTACGGTCCTGGTCATCTCCTTCGACCAGCCATGATATACTCTTATTGGAGCTGCCCTTCCATCCGTTCCAATAAGATCTGTTTCCTTCCCCAATTTCCTGCAAGAACACTTCCATATTTGCAGCAGTTAATTGTAGAGTTGAAGGGGTGCTGGTGAAGGGACTCTGTGCTCTGCAGCAACTCTTTCACCCACTGTGCAGGCTGCCTTTGTGATCAGTAGCCAGAAGTCCTCTGAGCACGGCTGCCCCTTTAAACTGTTTAAAGTCTGCACGGGTACATTGTCTGCCAACTCCAAATGGGCGAGCTCTCACTAACGTAATTATACAGCACAGAAGGAGGCTATTTGGCCCATCGTGCCTGTGCAGGCTTTTTGAAAGAGCTATCCAATTAGTCCACTGTCCTGCTCTTTCCCCAAATCCTTGCAAATTTTTCCTTTTCCAGTATATATCCAATTTCCTAGATCTGATAATGTCATTTTATTTTCATTGCTCTGTTAATATTAAGTTAGTGCAATCTGCTACAAGCTGGTGGATGTATAATTTACAATCATAATCAAAGCCTTACTCGGCCATCCTATCAGCGTGCATATTTATATCCAAGTGTCTTTGCCACAACCTCTGTGGAGACCCACATCATTTACAGCTCCTGTGTCAATTGCAACATCATCTTCCTCCAGGGTTTAATTTTTAAATCCTGGCAGTTTTAACATTGCTGCTGATTCAGTTCATTTAAGAGCAATAGCAGTGAATGTGCATTGCATCAGTTCTGGGGTCCTTTTGCTGATTTTCCAATCATAGCATGGCCTTATCAATCTCTACTTAAGAAATCTTCGCCATCTGTATGCCCCAACATGCAACCTCCATTGCTCCAGCTTTGTCCTTGCTCCCTTAACAGTTATTTTTATGGTCAGTCCTTCAGTCATTAAATCCTGCCCTCTGGAACTCTCATTCTAATCCAGTCTGCCTCACTGCTTCACTTGCTCCTTCTAAAATCCTCCTATAAACAAATCTGTTCCACCACGTTTCAAGCCTCCTCCCGACTTCTTTAGTTTTTCTCAATCCCTATTTGTCCTCTTTCTCCTCCAGCTTGTACGTGATGGATGCTGTACAAATCTAACTTGTATGTCCCAATCATTTGGGAGAGAAGCAAATGAACGATGCCAGATCATGTGACTGATTGAAAATTATTCAAGATGCCTTTTTTTTGGAGCAGGATTGCCACTGTTTGATACCAATTTTATTCCAGATTGCTCCCTACTTTTTTTATTTTATTTTTTTTTATTTTAGAGATACAGCACTGAAACAGGCCCTTCGGCCCACCGAGTCTGTGCCGACCATCAACCACCCATTTATACTAATCCTACACTAATCCCATATTCCTACCACATCCCCACCTGTCCCTATATTCTCCTACCACCTACCTATACTAGGGGTAATTTATAATGGCCAATTTACCTACCAACCTGCAAGTCTTTTGGTGGTGGGAGGAAACCGGAGTACCCGGCGAAAACCCACGCAGACACAGGGAGAACTTGCAAACTCCACACAGGCAGTACCCAGAATTGAACCCGGGTCGCTGGAGCTGTGAGGCTGTGGTGCTAACCACTGCGCCACTGTGCCGCAAGTTTCAATTAAAAATGCCAACAGGTCAGATTGTTTTCAATTGACAAAAAGACAACAACAAACACACACCTTGTGGAGAGGGAAGGGACCAGTCATAGCCTCATCTTAAGACAGAGCAACATTTCTGGCAGGAGACAAGTGATTGGCTATGAAATAGGTTGGGAAGTTCAGAGCCCTTAGCCACTCAACTACTCACGTACTTTAAAAGTCTGACGGACACAGGCAGGTTCAGACACCTCTGCCGAGTGCATGCATTGTGCGCACAACAAAGCTCTGGCACACATGAGCCGCAGCTGCTGCTGTTCCTCTGGAGATATTTCATAAGAAACAGCCGCCTGTGGAGGTGACACCATCATGTAAAGACAGGGCCACCAACATGGACAGGAACCACAAAACACACAACACTCTGTCTTGTCACTCAAAAAAACAACAGTGGGGAGGGTTGGGAAGGCAGTTGTTTTTGTTCAAGTGCCCAGTTCCTCACCACACTTTTCCTCTGACCTATTTACAGATCAATTTCTAATCAAGCTTCTCTTTCTCCATGTTAGGCCAATCCCTTATAATCTGTTATTTCTTAATCAAAAACTCCTCTCCTTTAGCACCACAACTCACTTTCTGCTACTTTTCAATTTACACAGTCTTTCTGTGCTGCCCTTGAGCTATATAAACTGGAATTCAGTTGAGCCTTTCCCTACTTCTCATTTTTCTGGGTCTACACCAGGGGTCTGGCTCCAGAGTATGCATGTGGCTACTTAACATCTCATTTGCAGCTCCAAACCTTTCCCAGTTGGATTACATTAACATGACAAAAGTCTAAAAAAAATTAAGTTGAGTAAAGTAAGAGCTATGATTTTGCTAATTATTATGTTTCACTTTACAGTTTCAAATGATCATTTTAATGAACATCACTGTACTCTACATAAACCTGTTTTGAGTGGTATAGCTACATCATGGTTATAGATAATGCCTTTGATTTGAGGAACGGGTTTTATGGTTTGCAACTATTATTGTTTCTAATATAGCTGAAATGATAAATTATTCTGAATGTGCTATTAGAAGCTTTTTTTTGACGAGAATCAACTTTTTGTTTAACTAACTTGCTTGAGTTTTTTGCTGAGGTAACAGAGAGGGTTGATGTGGTGTACATGGGCTTCCAAAAGGCATTAGTTAAAGTGCCATATAACAGGCTCGTCAGCAAAGTTAGAGCCCATGGAATAAAAGGGACAGTAGCAGCATGGATATGAAACTGGCTGAGTGACAGGAACAGAGAGTAGTTGTGAATGGTTGTTTTTCAAACTGGAGGAAAGTATATAGTGGGGTTCCCCAGGGGCTGGTATTGGGACCCCTGCTTTTCTTGATATATTAATGATCTAGACTTGAGTGTACAGGGCACAATTTTAAAACTGGAGGATGACACAAAACTCGGAAGTATCGTGAACTGTAAGGCAGATAGTTATAAACTTCAAGAGGACATTGACAGGATGGTGGAATGGGCAGACCAGAGTCAGATGGAATTTAATGCAGAAAAGTGTGAAGTGATTCACTTCAGTATGTAGAACGAGGAGAGGCAATATAAATTAAAGGGTACAATTCTAAAGGGAGTGCAGGAGTAGAGGGACCTGGGGATAGCTGTGCACAAATCATTGAAGGTTGCAGGGCAGTTTGAAAAAGCAGTTAATAAAGCAAACTGGATCCTGGGCTTTATAAATAGGGGTGTAGAGTACAAAAACAAGGAAGTTGTGATAAACCTGTATAAAACACTGGTTAAGGCTCAATTGAAGTATTGTGTCCCATTCAGGAACCACACTTTTGCAAGGATGTTAAGGCATTAGAGAGAGTGCAGAAAAGATTCATAAGAATGGTTCCAGGGATGAGGAACTTCAGTTATGTGAATAGGTTGGAGATGCTGGGGTTGTTCTCCTTGGAGAAGAGAAGAATAAGAGGAGATTTGATAGAGGTTCAAAAGCATGAGGGGTCTGGACACAGTAGAGAGGGAGAAACTGTTCTCATTGACAGAACAATCCAGAACTAGAGGACACCGATTTAAGGTGAATGGCAAAAGAAGCCCTGGCGACATGAGGAAAACATTTTCTACACAGTGAGTGGTTAGGATCTGGAATGCACTGCCAGAAACTGTGGTGGAAGCAGACTCAATCGAGGCCTTCGAAAGAGAACTGGATAATTAACTGCAGCGTCAGCTGTAGCGCAATTGGTAGTACTCTCGTGTCTGAGTTACAAGGTTCAAGGTCCAAATCCCACTCCAGAACCTGAGCACAAGAATCAAGGCCAACCCTGCAGTGCAGTACTGAGAATTCTGCACAGTTGGAGGTGCTGTCTTTTAGTGAGACATTAAACCAGGGCCCCATCTGCCTGCTTGGGTGGATATAAAATACCCTATGGCACTATTTTGAAGAAGGGCAGCAGAGTTATCCCCGGTGGCTTGGTCAATATTTATCCCTCAATCAACATCGCACAGAAACAGATTATCTGGTCTTTATTATATTGCTGTTTGTGAGAGCTTGCTATGTGCATTCTGGCTGCCATGTTTCCTGCATCACAACAGTGACTACATTTCAAAAAGTATGTCATTGGCTGTAAAGCGCTTTGAGATGTCCAGTGGTTGTGAAAAGCTCTATATAAATGCAAGTCTTTCTTTCTTTTTGAAGAAAAAAATTTGCAGGCCCAGAGGGAAAAGGCGGGGGAGGGGACTTTCCTCCTATTGGAATTTGGGTCCCAGAGGTGAAAAGACAGTGTGCTAACACAATAAACAAGAATGACTGTTTTTGGCACTAGGCTTAATTTAATTGAAAATGTGTAACTTATTTTACCAGGATTAGTGAGAGATTGGCTGACCAATCAATCTTTGTCATCTTAGAAGTACAAGAAAATAAACAAACACAGGAAGGACAACTGACAACAATTTGTACACATACAACGGCTTTAATTTAAACATCTAAGGGTACTTCACAAATAAGCATAATAAAAATGAACGCTGAGCCAAAAAGGAACATATTCGGCAAGATATCCAAAGGCTAGGTCAAAGAAATGGGATTTGTTGGGGTTTTTAAAGGCAGAGAGAGAAGCATGGACATGGAGAGGTTATCTTGAAGGAGTTCCAAACAGTAGGAATAAGGCAGCTGGTGGATCTGCTCCCAATGGTGAGATGTAGGAAGGCTGGGATGCACAGAAGGCTGGAGTCAGGGGATTTGCAAAGCAGCAGAATGGCATTACACTATACTTTGTTTTGGGCTTTAAATGCCAACTGAATTAACTGTAAGGGAATGATTAAATAAATAGCAGATGCCTAACAGTTCTTAAACTTTAATAACTTCTAGTAAGGTAGAATATGATAAATAATTTACGTATTCTGAAAGCTTTTTTATGTCATTAATCTTTATTCCCTTTCTTCATCAACTATAAGAATTATCTAATTCAACTAATATTTTCAGGAAATCTTGGATAAACTGTCTGGAAAGGCAACTGATAAAACTCATTGATTTGAAAGGTTCAGGTTCATAAATATCTCAAAAGCAGTCTCAAAATTTTTTGAAATTAAATAACCACTTGCTGAATTCAAAAGAAGATGCCAATCAGAGACATAACTGAATAAATCACACAGCATGTTTACATCTGAATTGTGTGGTATAGTTCCTCTCTCAAGCAAACACATCGCTGCAGATTCAGCACTAGTGGAATCAGTTGATAAGTGCACCATGTCGTATACTACTGAATTATACAGGCCAGAAAGATCCCAAGGTTAATTCTTGGTCTGTGTTTAGGGAACAGATCTTAATGTAGAGGTAGCAGCACTAGAACTGGTCTAACACTTGTTGAGCTGGGAAGAAAACAACCTCTGTTAGAAGCATGCAGTAGTGGGTGTCAAATGAGGACAGAGGGTGAGGGTCTGGGAGGAAACATTGGCTGCAATACTTTCAGTTTTAATAAACTATTGATACTGTATGCTTTCTGATATGTTAATGGGTATCAAGTGGATCTAACCAATTGGAAAAATGGGCAGAGATCCAGTAAGCCTGATTTCCATCCATTTAGCATCTGATCCAATTTCTGTTTGGGACTATATTGCTACTAGAAGCACCAGTCAGCTTACAATTAATGATATTAATATTAGCCCTCGTGGCATAATTAGGCGTCTACACAAATTCCTAGTGCAACCTTTGAAATTGCTAAACCCTTCTGTGGGCACATATCATTAAACACCAACATCCCTTTAAATGTACCCATCATCCCTTGTGAGTAGCACCATAAAGTTGCTTCAATGCGATTACCTGCTGCCCACCACATCCCATCAAGCTCACAGGGCTAGACCCAATAATAAGGCAGGAGGTTGGCCACACAGTTTAAATAGAGCCAAATCAACAGAATCAGGTGGATTAATTCCACTAACAGTTGGGCGAGTGCCAGCAACACACCACCTGGCTAAATGAGTCAATGAATCTATTCCAAGCATCCAGGAATGAAATATGCATCAGACAACGATTGCCTCACTTTGTGACATGTGGGTGTGTGGTGGGGGCAAGGGCCAGGGGGACATCAGTGCGAAGAGCTTCTGGATAAAGATATTATAACATCACTAGCATTGATTTCCTCCACGAATGAAAAGGCCAAAATGAGGTAAACAAAGGATGCTTTGGGAGATGTGTTGTTTCCTTCCTGAACAAACCATTCCTCTGTCAGCACCACACTATTTTTTTGCATTCATTCATGGGACGTGGGCGTCGCTAGCAGGTCCAGCATTAATTGCCCTTGAGAAGATGGTGGTGGGTCATCTTCTTGAACCACTGCAGTCTGTGTGCTGAAGGTACACCTACAATGCTGTTTGGTAGAGAGTTCAAAGATTTTGACCCAGTGACAATGGTGATATATTTCTAAGTCAAGGTAGCGTGTGACTTGGAGGGGAACTTGCAAGTGGTGTTTTCTCCATGCACCCACCGCTTTTGCCCTATTAGGTGGTAGAGTTGCGGGTTTGCAGTTACATAGAATTTATAGCACAGAAACAGGCTGTTCTGCCCAACAAGTCCATGCCAGTGTTTATGTCCCACATAAGCCTCCTGTCATCTTATTTCATCTCATCCTATCAGCATACCATTCTATTCCTTTCTCCCTCATGTACTTATCCTTATTAATGGAACACTGTATTTACTATCTTAACACTGCAATCTTGAAACTAAGAAAATCATGAGCAATTAAATTATTTTATTTACAAAATTAACAGGAATGAAGTACATGGCCTTGCTATTTCACATTAAAAAAAATATTGTCTTTGTAAACTAAATAAATCAAGAAATATTGTCAACCGGTTCTGCAACAAGAATTCTCAAATATTGGACAGTAAGTGACCTGTTCTTATTCTGAAAGGTTCTTGCACTCGCTGAGAGCTGGCACTAAGTCTTCACACACAGAATGAATAAAACATTTGTGTCCCAGCTGCTGACAACTTAACCTATGGAACATTAACTGGCTGAACATCAAGTACTGTGCCATTTGGTTGGTGGAGAGGTGGGGGGGGGGGGGGGGTTTCCAGTGCAGGAGCTGGGGGGCAGGTATTTGGATGGAATATGTTGATATGTTGTCATTGCATGGTGCCGGCTTAACCTTGTCAGGCAACGTGTAGTCAACATCACAGAACCAACTGGTGCCAAAGTGCTTACTTCACTGTCGATCCAAAAGTTACAGGGCAGCACAGGTCCGATTGGGAAGTTGGCATCCGAGTTGGATTTCAATTGTTACTCAGTCATCTGATGCAAATAGATCAGAGCTTGTGCAAATGCAGATGCAATTGGCCAGCTCTTTCAGCCTGGTGCTGTAAGGCATTGGCGTGTAGAGCCAAAGAATGGTGGAATCTGGTCTTGTGCCCATGATTCTTCCTTGTGTATACACATACACCAACACCTCCCCAGCTCAGCCACACTGCTGCTGGGGAGGTGTTGAGTAAAACTTTGGTGTTTCCTCAATGGGAGTGAGAGAGGGGAAGAAAAAGATTCCTGGGCTGTTCTGCTGACTTATTTCACAGCTGTATTGACTGAGGAAGCTGGGTGTGAGAGGGGGCGGGGGTGGGGAGGGGGATCGCAGCCTTCTGCCCATGCTCACAGCAACAACAGCACCTTTAATGTAATAAAATATCCCACAAAGTGTTTCACACAGAGGTGAAAATATCAGAACTCTCAGCAGTGAAAGTAGTTTTACGGGAGCTAACACAAAAACAACAACTTGCATTTATATAGCGCCATTAATATAGCAAAATGTTCCAAAGTGCTTCATAGGAGCGTTATCAAAAAAAATTTGACACTGAGACACATAAGGAGATAACTAAAAGTTTGGTCAAAGAGGTAGGTTTTAAAGAGCATCTCAAAGGAGGAAAGAGACGTAGAGAAGCAGAAAGATTTAGGGAGGGAATTCCAGAGCTTAGCGCTAGGCAGCTGACGGCTGGGTCGCCAGTGATAGAGCGATTAAAATCAGGGATGTACAAGATGCTAAAATTGGAGGACCGCAGCTATCCCAGGTTTTAGGGTTGGAGGAGGTTAAAAAGATGGGGGGGGGATAAAGTCATGGCGCGATTTGAAAATAAGGATGAGAATTTAAAATCAGTAAGCACAAAGGTGATGGGTGAATAGGTTTTGGTACAAGTTCATAGGATGGTCCCATCGGGCCCATGCCGTCACTCTGTAAGAGCTATTCAGATAGTCCCACTCCCTTGCCTTTTCCCCATAGGCCTGAAAATCTTTTCTCTTCAGAATATTATCCAATTCCCTTTGAAAGCCATGATTGAATCTGCCTCCACCACACTCTCAGGCAGTGCATTCCAGATCCTAACCACTCGCTGTATAAAAAATTTTTCCTCATGTCGCCTCTGGTTCTTTTGCCAATCACCTTAAATTGATGTCCTCTAGTTCTGGATCCTTCAGCCAATGGGAATAGTTTCTCACTATCTACTCTGTCCAGACCCATGATTTTGAATACCTCTATCAAATCTTCTCTTAATTTTTTCTTCTCCAAGGAGAACATCCCAGCTTCGCCAATCTATCCTCATAGCTGATGTCCCGCATCCCTGGAACCATTCTCATAAATCTTTTCTGTACCCTCTCCAATGCTTTCACATATTTCCTCTGGTGTGGTGCCCAGAATTGGACACAATAGTCTAGTTGAAGCTGAACCAGTGTTTTATAAAGGTTCACCATAACTTCCTTGCTTTTGTGTTCTATGTCTCTATTTAGAAGGCCCAAGATCCCATATGTTTTATTAACCTCTTTTTCAACCTGCCCTGCTACCTTCAACACTTTGTGCGCATATACCCCCCAGGGCCCTCTGCTCCTGCACCCCTTTTAGAATTGTATATTTTATTTTATATTGTCTTTCCTCAATCGCCCTACCAAAATATATCACTTCATACTTCTCTGCAATAAATTTCATCTGCCATGTGTCAGCCCATTCCACCAGCCTCTCTTTGCCCTCTTGAAATCTCTCATTATCCTCCCCACAGCTCACAATACTTCCAAGTTTTATATCATCTGCATATTTTTAAATTGTGCCCTGCACACCCACGTCTAGGTCATTAATAAAGATCAAGAAAAGCAGTGGTCCTAATACTGACCCCTGGGGAACCCCACTATATACCTTCCACTAGTCTGCGAAACAACCGTTCACCACTACTCACTGTTTTCTGTTACTCAGTCAAGTTTGTATTCATGCTGCCACTGTCCCATTTAGACCATGGGCTTCAACTTTGCTGATAGGCCTGCTATTATGTATGGGCAGCAGAGTTTTGAATGAGATTATGTTTATGGAGGTGGAAGATGGGATGTTGGGCAGGCGAGCATCGGAACAGTCAAGTTTATAGGTAACAAAGGCGATGAAGAAGAAGCACTTGAGCTGAGGGAGGGGTGGCGAGACGGGTGATGTTAAGGAAGTGGAAGTAGATAGCATTGGTGATGAAGTGGGCATGTGGTCAGAAGCTCATCTCGGGGTCAAATGCAACACCAAAGTTGCAAACAGTCTGGTTCAATCACAGACCAGGACAGGGACAGGACTGATTGAAGTCGGTGGCTACGGAACAGAGTTTATGGGAGGGACCAAAGACAATGGCTTCCGACGTCACAATATTTAGTTGGAGGAAGTTTCTGCTCATCCAGTCCTATATGTTGGACAAGCAGTGTGACAAATCAGAGATTGTGGTTGGGGGTGGGGGGGCGGGGGGGGTGCGGGTTGGTGAGGTGGGGGTTGAAATGTGGTGGTGAGGTCGAGCTGGATGTCGGCAGCATAGATGTGAGACCTACCGTTGTGCCCTTAGATGATGTTGCCGAGAGCCAGCATGTAGATGAGAAATAGGTGGGGGCCAAGGATAAATCCTTGGGGGACTCCAGATGTAACAGTACTGGAGTGGGAAGAGAAGCCATTGCAGGTCATTCTCTGGCTATGACAAGGTAAATAAGAATGGATCCATGTGAGAGCAGTCCCATCCAGATGTATGATGGTGGAGAGGCATTGGAGGACGATAGTGTGGTCAACGGTGTCAAAGGCTGCAGACAAGTCATGATGGATGAGGAGGGATAGTTTACCTTTGTCACAGTCACATAGCATGCCATTTGTGACTTTGATAAGAGCCGTTTCGGTACTGTGAAATGGGTGGAAACCTGATTGAAAGGATTCAAACATGGAAATGTGGGAAAGATAGGCATAGGTTTTTGAGATGACAACATGTTCAAGGCCTTTGGAGAGGAAAGGTGGGTTGAAGATGAGTCGTTGTTTGCAAGTACGGAGGGATCAAGGGTGGGTTTTGAAGGCGGGGCAATGATAGCAGATTCCAAAGGGAGAGGCACAGTACTCGAGGTGAGGGAACCTTTAACAATATCAGCTACTATTGGGTCCAGGAAGGGAAGTTGGATGGTTAGCAGTGTGATGGGAATAGGATTCAGGGTGCAGGAGGTGCCTCATGGACAAAATGAGCTCGATGAGGGGAAATAGGAGAGAAAGCAGAGAGATATGAGTTCAGGTCCTCAGCAGGGAGCAGCCTTAGGAAAAAACTTGGCTTGGTGTATAGCAGGAGGGAGGGAAATGACAGAGGCAGCTGAATAGATGGTCTCAATCTCAGCAGCAAAGAAGTCCATGAGCTTCTCGCGCTTGGTGGAGGTGAGGGTGGTGAGTGCAAAGGAGAGGGCTTTAAGAAGATGGTTGGCAGTAGAGAAGAGAAGCCGAACTCAAGGCATGATCAAAGAGGTCAGCTTTGGGGAAGGTTTTGTTGAAGAGAAGACAGGTAGCAAACAAGAAGGGTTTTGGGAGAAAGTTCCAGGATGTGGGACCGAGATTACTGAAGGTTCTGCTGCCGATTGTGGTGTGGAGGTGGAGCGGACATGTGAAGGAGCTATGTGCAGGTGTGGACAAAGATTGTGGTTGGAGAAGAACAATCCATTTGAGGAATAAAATGTCACAAAACAAAGTGGTAATCTAAAAAGATTATCACTATATCTGTACATTGCAGCAGTATTGTAAACATTTGTTGTGGAATTACTCCTCTGCACCATTTGTCCTAGTAAATATATTACAGTATACATTATCACACATTTCATGCTATTTAGATACGTGTTTTCAGCAATCGCTCAGAAAGCAAAAACATTAACCTAGATTTTCCATTTGATCAGAAATAAAATTGCAAAGTCAATCAAAAAATGCACGGAAGATGCATGTCCACCCTTTTTACACCCTCTTAATTTCACAATCAAGAATTCAATGGCCCCAGGAAGCAGCTGCCAGTCTGCGTGCAGATGCATGCAAATAAGGTCAAAATGGCGTCATTACATGATTCATGGTATGTTGCATCATTTTGTAAGAAGAATGAGGAGAAGGATTATAAACTAAATAGTACAATTTTAAAGGGGATGCAGGAACAGAGAGATCTGGGGTGTACATACGGTTTTGAAGGTGGCAAAACAAGTTGAGAAGGCTGTTTAAAAGGCATATACATTTCTGGGCTATGTAAATAGAGGCATAGAGTACAAAAGCAAGGTTATGCCAAACGTTTATAAAACACTAGTTCAGCCCTAGCTAGAATATTGTGGCCAATTCTGGGCACCACACTAGGAAGGAGGTCAAGGCATTAGAGAGTTGTTCTCCTTAGAGCAGAGAAGGTTAAGAGGTGATTTGATAGGAGGTGTTTAAAATTATGATGGGTTTTGATAGAGGAAATAAGGAGAAACCGTTTCCAGTGGCAGAAGGGTGGGTAACCAGAGGACACAGTTTAAGATAATTGCAAAAGCACCAAAGGCGATATGAGGGGGAAAAAAAGTTATGCAGCATGTTGTTATAACCTGGAATGCACTGCCTGGTAGGTGGAAGCAGATTCAATAATAACTTTCAAAAGGAAATTGGATAAATACTTGAAGGAGAAAAAAGTGCAGGGCATGGGGAAAGACCAGGGCAGTGGGACTAATTAACAGCCCTTTCAAAAAACTGGCACAAGCACGATGGGCCAAATAGCCTCCTTCTGTGCCATATCATTCGATGATTCTATGCCACATTGCATTACTTCTGACAGTATTGTCCATCCCTATTATCATAAAATGGGTGTCCAGGATTGAGGGGGACTGAGCTTTATGTGGAAGTCCATTTATAGAATGGTACATGAAAATTTGGAGGAGGAATCTAATTATACCAGAGCAATTTGTCTTTGTTTTGGTCCACATTTTCCCAGTACGTCTTTGTGCTGTTTGTTGTGTCTCACCTCCATTAAAAGGATGTGTTTTCCCAATTGTACCCCCCCCCCACCCCTCACTGTTTGTTGGAAGAGAAGTCCAACAGAGAGATGCAGAACAGGTCAGAATGCACTCACACCCACCCACTAGTACCCTCACATTATAGAACTGGTGCCATCAGCCAATTTGCAGTACATTTATTCATTCGCCTTATGTGGCATCGCTGGCAAGGCCAGCAGTTATTGCTCATCCCAAACAACTGACTGGCTTGCTCTGCAGTTAAGAGTCAACCCACTGCTGTGGGTCTGGAGATACACACAGACCAGGCAAGGACAGCAGATTTCCTTCTCTAAAGGGCATTAGTGAACCAGTTGGTTTTTTTTACAACAATACAGTAGTTCTCATGGTCACCATTACTGACACTAGTTTTTTTTAGCTAACTCCCCAACTGCCTTGCTAGAATTTGAGCACATGTTTTCATATTATTAATCTAGGCTTCTGGATTAGCTAACCCAGTTATACAACCACTATACCGCAATACCCTACCAACACATAGATGTCAAAAGCAAACAACGGGTGCCTTAATTACTTGTGAAAATAATTTAGTCTCATTCCCTGGCAGCAGCATGAGATGGTTGTGCAATTTTACTAAACAGCAGAATTCCTGAAAGGATGGTAAATTGCATCTATAGGACCGTACTTGCTACATTACACAATGCCAGGGCCTGCAAGAATCGCAAAGGGTTCCATCCTCTGAACGTTCAGCTCGTTTGCCATCGGTGTTATGCAAATCAATGCTCGCTTTTGAGGAAGTTGTCACAATTCCTTTCTCTTAAGGTGGTCGACCAATGTTCCACCCACAGTTGGTCCCAATGCTGAGTTACCAAAGGGAATATCAGCTCGGTTTCCCATTCCTGATCTCTACACAATGCCTGGCTGGAAGTGTAAGTGTTTGGACATCAGGGGAAGGCAGGATCAGGCTCAGTCATCACACCCTCCATAGTCAGATAGCCAGCCAATAGTAACTGCCATGGTTCACAAGTGAAGGAGTCAACATCTCAAGATAGGAAGAGTATGGAGAAAATCAAAGGGCAAAATAAAAATAATAAATAGGGCAAATTCGTTTGATTCAGATTCAGGGCCTAACCTCTTTAGAACAGGCCTATTGTTTTGTTTGTTCAGTCTTCAACATAATGCCATATTATCAACACGTAGGTACTGGTTGTTTACTGTCAGTGAAACTATTTGCTTTGAAGGCGTCTTACTACCCAGACATGTCGCACCAAAGCTAAGCTTCCCTTTTTATCAGCCTTTGCCTTTTGGACTGCTACAGATTTCAGGGACTGTGTTTTTATGCAGGAAAAAAATCCCAGGGCACTTCACAGAGGTGCTACAAAAGCAGATCCCAAGCCAAAGAAGGAAATTAATGAATACACTGACAGCGTCCCTGTGGAAATGCGATGAAGGCACTCTTCATTGTGTTTAGCAAAGAGTTCGGAGGCATTCTCAATGATACACTTTGCACTTATTCGTTAGTGTCACCCATTACCAGACAAGGGGTTTTTTGACTATAGTTTGACATTTTTGGCCAATTTTCCTTGATAGTTAAACAGCAGCATCAAGGTTAACAATCCAGTTCCCTGTAGTACTTAGCTATATTAGAATGTAGAGCTTACAGGGTAATCTTGGAATGAATTGTGCCAAGTGCAGTGAGGTAATCCTTAATGTTATCTGATAACCTGCTTTTACAGCACTGTTCAGGAATCCTGGAGTCAACTCACCATTAGACCATTTCACAAGGGTCTGTGAAAACAGATATCATTGTCTAAGAGTGTTGTTTTAATCTCAAGTTTACACAGATAGAGGCAGCATTACCAGCACAGTATCCCATATCTTTTCAGTCAGGGTATACATGCATCTTTTCCATTACTGGGTACTAGTTACAAATTACTTAGAAGGTACACCAGATTAAAAATTCATCAGCTACTCATTAACTACTCTGATGATATTGAGCAACACTGTCAAGGTTATTCACTGCACACATGCCAGGTAAGGACAGGGTAGGGCTTGGCTGTGATGCCCTCTGCAGTCAAATAGTCAGAGAACATTCACTTGCAGGGCATGTACATTAAGAATAGCTCCTTGAGTGAAGTTCCAAAGGCTGCCCAAGAAAGCAGCACTATAAGCAAAAGGAGGAGGAAAGGAAAAATATTCAAAAATTGGTGAATGTATTCTTTCTGACATGCCCACCCACTGTCATGTTGAAATAAACTGTCTCCTCCATTATAACAGTGCTTACACCATTAATACTTCATTGGCTGTAAAGCTCTTTGGGATGTTCCAAAGTCATGAAAGGCACTATATAAATGTAAATTCTTTCCTTTCTTTCCTTGCCAGTCTGGCACTTGTACAAACTAGTTCTGCTGTTTCCTCTCTAATTTTGTTTATTCATTATAATTCGCCTGTTAACAGATCCAACCATGCTAGCAACTTAAGTCTTGGTTTCATTGAGGTTACTGGGGTTGTTTTAAAGCATGAAAGTGCGTCAGTATAATGCAGAAATCCTTTAAGTTCCAGTTTTGTTTTCTAACCACCAATTTGATGTTACGTTGATTGTGGGTACCTGCATGCACCAGGAAACCAGACAGCTGCTCAGACAGCAGGAAGTGGAACACCAACAAGCCATGCTGGACTTTGTAAACAAGACCACAAGCCATGTGATACCATGACTTCATAATAAGCACATAATTGGAAGCTTTTGGTCATGATGATATTGGGGCTATCAAAGGCATGTCATAAACTCAGTAAACCTAGACTAAATAGCTCATGTATTGTGCAATGTGAGCAGACTGATGAACAAAGGAACATAGGAGCATTAAGAACATGAGTAGCCAATTCAGCCCCTCAAAGCTGCTCCGCTGTTCAATTAGATTATGGCTGATGGCACCCTCAATTCCATTTATCTGCCTTTGCTTTATATTCCTTGATATAACAAAAATCCATCAATCTCAATCTTGGATGCTCCAATTGTCAAAGCATCCGCAGCTTTTGGCAAATATTCTAATTTATTGTTCTTGGACCCCAAGTGGATGATCTCACGGTTGACTATAATGAACTCAATAAAGCTTGCAACAACCATCAGTGGAGCCATTACCTCACACCTGTGGCATATCAATTTCCTTTTTTTAAAAAAAAGATTCAATATTAAATCACAGGTACTGCCTTTGGTCTGCAACGGAATGCTTTCTCCTCAGTGCCTTTTAAATATGAAGAACTTCAAACACACCCGTGTGGGCTAATTTAAAGACAAAGATAATGTAAATTAATGAATGACACTGATCACAAAACTAACACTTGCCACAAATGCAAAGCAGATAGCTATTTTTCATGAATAAATTATGCTCTGATATCTATCATTTTTATAGAAGGAGGAAAAAGAACTTGCATTTATATAGTGCCTTTCATGACCTCAGGATGTCACAACACCGTTTACAGCCAATGAAGTACTTTTGAAGTGTGGTCACTGTTGCAAGAGAAGCAACAGCTAATTTACACACAGAGCAGTCCCACAAACACTGACAAACACAATGGCCAGATTGCTGTTTTAGTGGTGTTGGTTGATGGATAAATATTAGCCAGGCCAATACATCTGAATTTGAAAATTATAAATGTAATAATTTAAGTATTTGCATTAATTTTATGGATGGACCCATTGATGTACATGTAACCAAAGGCAGCAGAAGGAAATACCTGGCAGCGGGGGTCTCGACGTCAGGAGAAACCAATGCCAAGATCCTCGCGTCACCTCTTTTCCAGAAGGCCCACTGAATTTAGTGCCAATCAGGCACAAGTGGACAACAGCGGGCCTTCCATCGGATTTAGGACCCCTTTGCCAAAGGTACCACCCTTGGAGAGCTGCCAGTAGCTGCAGTGCCACTTTGCAGGCAGTAGTGGCTGCTGGAGGTGACCATCCTGGAGGCCAAGGACTGTCAGGTAGGTCAGGGCAGGAGGGGCCTCATGGAGTGGGGGTCCTGGGGATGGAGGGAGGGGCTGAGGCAGCAAGGGCGGGGGGGGGGGGGGTGTGGGGTAGCCCTCAGTCAGCCCCACTCCCTTCCTAATGCAGGGTCCATTGTTCAGGCACTGTGTCTTTTAATGAGAACCACCAGCAGCCCCCATCCCCAGAGCCAGGAAGCAACCCGCATGGTTTTTCCTATTGTATTTCCCATGCGGCAACAGGGCTACCCACCGCAAGGGTAATTGAGGCTGGAGTGGGAATTGGGTGATAATTGCCCAGTTATGGGCCTCAGTTGGCAGCGGGGCGGGAAGGCAGGAACCGCCTCCCCACCCCCACCCCCCAACCCCCCCAACACCGCCACCATCCTACCCAATTTTATGCTCTGCCCGCCTCCAAACCTGCTGCGGGGGAAAAGCATAAAATTCCCCCCGCAGTGTTTGACAATTTTTGCAATCAAGCGTGAATGGCAGTACAAGTGAGACACTTTAAATGCAAGAAATGGAGTATAGCCAATGCAAGAAGCCAAACCAAATTGTACACAATGGGTTGTCTTGAAATCAGCTTTATAACAGCAGCTAAAACAGCAGCCGATGTGGCATCAGAGCTCAAAATGAGAGGAGGAAAGGGTGAATTTATCCAGACGGGCAGGGCTTACTGTAACATATGACTGAAACAATGGCATGTGCTTGTAAGTGGGAATCATTGCTGCATTAACATGTTGCCTGCAAGCAACATTGACTGGCTCGAAATTGATGTGGAAGTTAATTATTGACAAACAGGATGCAAACCTAAGTATGCAGCCTACCAGCTTATTAGTTGATAAATTATTCTGTATCTGTTGAAATGTTTATGGATTGAGTGCATGAAAATTACAATCTGAACTTCACGAACAGGTTATTTCACAAGCCAAAATTTTATTGTGTTGCACTGAAAGGTGATGTTAAAAAACTACAATCAGGAAAATAAAATTCCAACTCAGCAGCTTAATTTTACTGTTTGTATTAACTTACCTGTATCTACAGGAACTGGATCCATTTCAGTGTTTCTTTCTCTTGCTTTTTGTGCGTTTAAGTGTGAAGAGCAGTTGGTTGGTAAAAGCCAACACAGAATTAAAAAACAAATTCTCAGCTTACAGGTTTAAGAGCACTACACTGTAACTCTTTGTCATTAGATTATTATCCCTCAGTTTCATTGGTTAGTAAACAAAAAAGCATACTCTCAGACAAATGACGACAAAAGAATCCTAACTCCCCAAAGCTTTGAGTCATAGGAATACTTGTGCAGTCTATGCTTATCAGTCTACTCAGCACATACCACAGCTATCGAACCTGGGACTTCATTAGTCTGCATTGCTCAGCGACCAATGGAGCCTCACTGCTATTTCTGCTCGGGGTCCCTCCAAACAATTAATGGTGGAAGACGATATTTAGAAAGAGGACACAGACCACAATTAACTCCCCCCTGCCCATCCCCCACTACGCCACATCCAGTTCCCAATTTTCTCCCTTCCTTTCCTGACATTCCTAACTTTTGGTGGGGCAAAAAATCCATAGATACACGCTTGCAAGTCTCCAGTATCCAGGGGTCATTCTTCACATGTCATCTAGAAGATAAGCGACAGTAGCTATTTGAGCGGAGTGCACTTCATGATCAAGTCTGATTCTGTCTTCATCCAACGTGTGCACATTGCCCCGCTAAATAGTTGGGTAGTGATGAGCAAAAGAAACCTGAGTTGATCTTTCCCATCCGGGCTCAGGAATGCTGAGCCCAAATGTAGCAACTTATGCCGAGATCAGCACAGATTAGGGATCGAATTTGGAACCTTACTTGTCTGTTTGGCTCAGCACCACACCAACAGATGCAGTCACCCACTAAAGTTTCAGAGGCGTCATTAGGTACAAGTTGCAACTAAATAAATTCAAAGAAAATGGCTCTACAGTGTGATTTTATATTGACTGGGCAAACAACATTGCGATAGCAACTTTAAGGTAGTAAAAATGTCCCAAGTGCTTCACAGGAGCGTTACCAGATAAAAAATTGACAGTGAGCCACATAAAAAGATATTACGACAAGTGACCAAAAGCTTGGTCAAAGTGGTATGTTTTAAGCAGTGATTTAATGGAATACAGAGGCAAGACAAGACAGGAAGGGGTCAATAATAATGGTATCTCAAAAGGGCATAGATTTCGAACAGCATTGTAACTTTTTGGGGGAAAGATCCAAAAGCCTATTATAAAATTGGCTCTGCATTAAATAACTGCTTGAGTTCAGTGTCATCTGTTGCTCCCATAAGCACTCTGAGCATCTTACCATTCTGGGAGTGAGCTAGCACTGCCCTATCTATATCCGCCGGTATGTTAGCATAATCCAGGTGTGTAACGATAGTACCCCCTTGTGACCTAACCAGATATTCATACATTGTTCATGCATACTTCTTCAATAACTCCAAAGGAAAACTGATCAAAAAGGTGGAACAAGCAAACACATGGTGAGATGAAGGCAACTACAACTTGATAAACTACTTTACTTCACAGTAAGGTGTACATTCTAAAAATGCAGGTCAGACCAGTGTGACGAAAACCCATGTGCCAAATGGAAATATTAATTTTATCGTGTGGAACTTTGCCTGATATTTTTCCTGGAGATTGCTACAAATAACTTTTAAAACAGAACAGCTAGCAGCCAAGGTGGCCAGGCACAATTTGCATATTGAAAAATGCAAAGGATTAGGCTGGAGACAGATGTGATTAAATCAGCCTAGCCAGAACAATGGGGCACTCTCTGATTCACATACCTGGGATAGCCTTATCAATGTGGTCATCAAAAGCCGTTGACACCCATTGACTTTGAAAGAGCCAACCCCCTCCCCCCCAACCAAACCAAGTATGTCTGAACAGCTTGAGGCGAGAGCCTTGAATTTCAAAGACTCTTCCGGAAGATTCTGATTCAAACACAAAGAGGTGGACATATTACATAACTGCTTGGGCCACTCTGGAGATTGGTGTGTGGTGACTCAGAAGGCAGACGTTAACTGAGATCCAGCAAGGGAACATCTCTCTCTCCTCTCTCCCTCTCCCCAGCAAAGTCCCAGAGAAGCCTCGGCTGCAGCTACTAAGCCTCAGGTCTACAGATGCTTACAGTCAGCAACTAGGGGGCACAGATAAAAACCCTCTTCTGTCTTCCAGAACCTGAGAAGCAAGTCCGAACTGTGCATGTGGCCCAATGAGGACTTCGCGACTACAATTTCAACTAAAGACACAGAGACTGAGATTCAGTATTTAAATTTCATTTACTAAGGACTATACTCCAGCCTCCCAACTCTGTTTTTCCCTCTGTAATCTATTTGTGTGTGTGTGTGGCTCATGTGAATGTGGGCATAGATGTACAGTGTATTTTGGTAATTTTAACCGGTTTAGAGTGTTAAAGTTAATAAACTTACATCTTTCTGGTTTAAACTCAAGAAAACCTGTCTGATTGGTTCATTTGCAATTATATTAGCGGAACAGGAGCAAGTGCTCCAAGAGGTGGTAAGTTAAATCATTGTGTTAAAAGGATAAACCCTATTGTGGTCAAACCAGAGAAGGAGCGAAAGGGGAGCCCAAGACCCCTTCCTCACCTGGTCATAACAGAAATTTTGGGGCTCTAGTCCGGCATTGTACCTACAAACGAGAAATTGGAAGTGGGAAATCAAATTGATACCAATCGAAAAAAAAACATCAATACAGGTTTTCTTGTGGTTTGTGCTGCTGAAATACTAACATGTATTTTTTAATCTCTGTTGTCAATTTAGTGCGGAGGAGATGGAAGCTAGGGCAGTTGCATGCTCCTCTTGCAGGATGTGGGAGGTGAGGGTCACCACTTGTGTCCCTGCTGACTTCACCTGTGAGAAGTGCACCCAACTCCAGCTCCTCACAGACCGCGTTAGGGAACTGGAACTGGAGCTGGATGAACTTCGGATTATTCAGGATGCTGAGGGGGTGATAGCGAGCAGTTATAGGGAAGTAGTGACACCTAAATTACAGGATAAAGGTAGCTGGGTGTACCGTCAGGGGAGGGAAAGGGAATAGGCGCACAGTGCAGGGATCCCCTGTGGCCGCTCCCCTCAATAATACGTATACCGTTTTGGATACGGTTGTGGGGGGGGACCTACCAGAAGAAAGCCAGAGTGGCCAGGTCTCTGGCACTGAGCCTGGCTCAGTGGCTCAGAAGAGAAGGGGGGAGAATAGGAGAGCAATAGTGATAGGAGATTCAATGGTTAGAGGAACAGACAGGAGATTCTGTGGTCGCGAACGAGACTCCCGGATGGTATGTTGCCTCCCGGGTGTCAGGGTCAGGGATGTCTCGGATCGAGTCCACAGGATTCTTATGGGGGAGGGGGAGCAGCCAGAGGTCGTGGTACATATCGGTACCAATGACATAGCTAGGAAAAGGGATGAGGACCTGAAAAGCGAATATAGGGAGTTAGGTTGGAAGCTGAAAGGCAGGACGAGCAGAGTAGTAATCTCAGGATTGTTACCGGTGCCACGTGCTAGTGAGACTAGAAACAGGAAGCGAGTGCAGCTGAACACGTGGCTACAGAACTGGTGTAGGAGGGAGGGATTCAGATATATGGATCATTGGGATACCTTCTGGGGAAGGTGGGACCTGTACAAGAAGGATGGGTTGCATCTGAACTGGAGGGGCACCAATATCCTGGGCGGGAGGTTTGCTAGAGCTCTTCGGGAGGGTTTAAACTAGTTTGGCAGGGGGATGGGAACCGGAGACACGGATCAGTGGATGGGGTAGCTGTGGAACAGGCAGATACCGAGTGCAGAGAGTCTGTGAGGAAGGTTAGACAGTTGACAGGGCAAAGTTGCAGCCAGTATGATGGGTTGAAGTGTGTCTATTTTAACGCAAGTGTCAAGAATAAGGGTGATGAACTTAGAGCATGGATCAGTACTTGGAACTACGATGTTGTGGCCATTACAGAGACGTGGATATCACAGGGGCAGGAATGGATGCTGGATGTTCCAGGGTTTAGATGTTTCAAAAGGAATAGGGAGGGAGGTAAAAGAGATGGAGGAGTGGCATTGTTAATCAGGGATAGTATCACAGCTGCAGAAAGGGAGGTCGTCGAGGAGGGTTTGTCTACTGAGTCATTATGGGTGGAAGTCAGAAACAGGAAAGGAGCAGTCACTTTGTTGGGAGTTTTCTATAGACCCCCCAATAGCAACAGAGAAATGGAGGAACAAATTGGGAGGCAGATTTTGGAAAGGTGCAGAAGTAACAGGGTTGTTGTCATGGGTGACTTCAACTTCCCTAATATTGATTGGAACCTCCTTAGTGCAAATAGTTTGGATGGAGCAGTTTTTGTCAGGTGTGTCCAGGAAGGTTTCCTGACTCAATATGTAGATAGGCCGACTAGAGGGGAGGCTATGTTGGACTTGGTGCTTGGCAACGAACCAGACCAGGTGGCAGATCTCTCGGTGGGAGAGCATTTCGGTGATAGTGATCACAACTCCCTGACCTTTACTATAGTCATGGAGAGGGACAGGAGCAGACGGGATGGGAAAATATTTAATTGGGGGAGGGGAATTACAATGATATTAGGCGGGAACTGGGGAGCATAAATTGGGAACAGATGTTCTCAGGGAAATGCACAACAGAAATGTGGAGGTTGTTTAGGGAGCACTTGCTGCGACTGCTGGGTAGGTTTGTCCCGATGAGGCAAGGAAGGGATGGTAGGGTGAAGGAACCTTGGATGACAAGAGATGTGGAACAGCTAGTCAAGAGGAAGAAGGAAGCTTACTTAAGGTTGAGGAAGCAAGGATCAGACAGGGCTCTAGAGGGTTACAAGGTTCTATATAAGGCTTTTGGATAGGTATATGGATAAAGGAGAATGATGGGGTATAGATTAAATTGTCCTTGACAGAGGACAAAGGATCGGCACAACATTGAGGGCCGAAGGGCCTGTTCTGTGCTGTATGTTCTATGTTCTATGTTCTAAGGTAGACAGGAAGGAACTGAAGAATGGACTTAGGAGAGCTAGAAGGGGACATGAAAAAGTCTTGGCGGGTAGGATTAAGGAAAATCCCAAGGTGTTCTACACTTATGTGAGGAACAAGAGGATGGCCAGAGTGAGGGTAGGGCCGATCAGGGATAGTGGAGGGAACTTGTGCCTGGAGTCGGAGGAGGTAGGGGAGGTCCTAAATGAATACTTTGCTTCAGTATTCACTAGTGAGAGGGACCTGGTCGTTTGTGAGGACAGCGTGGAACAGGCTGATATGCTCCAACAGGTTGAGGTTAAGAGGGAGGATGTGCTGAAAATTTTGAATGATATGAGGACAGATAAGTCCCCGGGGCCAGACGGGATATACCCAAGGATATTACGGGAAGCGAGGGAAGAGATTGCAGCGCCTTTGGCGATGATCTTTGCGTCTTCACTGTCCACTGGAGTAGTACCGGATGATTGGAGGGTGGCAAATGTTGTTCCCTTGTTCAAGAAAGGGAATAGGGATAACCCTGGGAATTATAGACCAGTCAGTCTTACGTAGGTAGTGGGCAAATTATTGGAGAGGATTCTGAGAGACAGGATTTATGATTATTTGGAAAAGCATGGTTTGATTAGAGACAGTCAGCATGGCTTTGAGACGGGCAGGTCATGCCTCACAAGTCTTAATGAATTCTTTGAAGATGTGACAAAACACATTGAAGAAGGAAGAGCAGTGGATGTGGTGTATATGGATTTTAGCAAGGCGTTTGATAATGTTCCCCATGGTAGGCTCATTCAGAAAGTAAGGAGGCATGGGATTCAGGGAAAGTTGGCTATCTGGATACAAAATTGGCTGGCCCATAGAAGTCAGAGGGTGATAGTAGGTGGAAAGTATTCAGCATGGAGCTCGGTGACCAGTGGTGTTCCACAAGGATCTGTTCTGGGACCTCTGCTCTTTGTGATTTTTATAAATGACTTGGATGAGGAAGTGGAAGGCTGGGTTAGCAAGTTTGCCGATGACACGAAGGTTGCTGGAGTTGTGGATAGTGTGGAAGGCTGTTGTAGGTTGCAACGGGACATTGACAGGATGCAGAGCTGGGCTGAGAAGTGGCAGATGGAGTTCAACCTGGAAAAGTGTGAAGTGATTCATTTTGGAAGGTCAAATTTGAATGCGGAATACAGGCTTAAAGACAGGATTCTTGGTAGTGTGGAGGAACAGAGGGATCTTGGGGTCCATGTCCATAGATCGCTCAAAGTTGCCACCCAAGTTGATAGGGTTGTTAAGAAGGCGTATGGTGTGTTGGCTTTCATTAACAGGGGGGATTGAGTTTAAGAGCCGCGAGGTTATGCTGCAGCTCTATAAAGCCCTGGTTAGACCACACTTGGAATATTGTGTTCAGTTCTGGTCGCCTCATTATAGGAAGGATGTGGAAGCTTTAGAGAGGGTGCAGAGGAGATTTACCAGGATGCTGCCTGGACTGGAGGGCATGTCCTACGAAGAAAGATTGAGGGAGCTCGGGCTTTTCTCATTGAAGCGAAGAAGGATGAGAGGTGACTTGATAGAGGGGTACAAGATAATGAGAGGCATAGAGTGGATAGTCAGAGACTTTTTCCCAGGATGAAAAGGGCTATCACCAGGGGGCATAATTTTAAGGTGATTGGAGGAAGGTTTCGGGGAGATGTCAGAGGTAGGTTCTTTACACAGAGAGTGGTGGGTGCGTGGAATGCGCTGCCAGCGGTGGTAGTAGAAGCAGATACGTTAGGGGCATTTAAGCGACTCTTGGATAGGTACATGGATGATAGTAGAATGAAGGGTAGTTAGTTAGTTTGATCTTAGAGTAGGTTAAAGGTTCGGCACAACATCGTGGGCCGAAGGGCCTGTACTGTGCTGTACTGTTCTATGTTCTATGTCCGCATCTGAGGCGAGTACCTTCCCAAGCCAGGGTGCAGTAACTTGGGATAAGTTAAACACACTATCTATGGAAGAGTTGAAAAATGTGGCTGGACAGTGTGGGATCACATTCCATGCCAAAGCTAGAAAATCTGAATTCCTAAGACTTGTAGCCAACCATTTTTCCCTCGAATCTGAAGAGTCAGAGACAGGGTTGGAGTCAGACTCAGACAGGGTAATATTAGCAAAAATACAATTAGAACAGCGGAAATTGGAATTGGAAGACAGGGAAAGAAAGAGAAAAGAGAAAGAAAGAGAAAACTTTTCAGAAGGAGCAGGCGAAAAGGGCATTGACGTGGCTTGAATTAGCTAGGGGCGACATGGTAACCCCAGTGAAAGCATGGCCAATATGGAGGCTACACTTAACTCAGGACTGTGTGCTGAACTCTTGAAGTTCTTCCAACTGATCCCAAAGTTAAATGAGGAAGACGTGGAGGCATTTTTTGTCAGTTTTGAAAAGCTTGCTAAACAGTTAAAATGGCTAGGCGAAAGCTGGACCCTCCTGCGACAATGCAAGCTAACAGGAAAAGGCCATTACGTTTATTCCCTGTTGCCAGATGGAAGTTCATTAAATTATGGATTGACTAAAAATGCTATCCTCGGGGCATATGAGCTAGAGTCGGAAGCGTACCGCCAGAAATTCCGAACCCTCCAGAAACAAACTGATCAAACTTACCTTGAGTTTGAAAGAAGTAAGCAGCTGGCTTTTGACCAGTAGTTAAGGGTGCTTAAAGCACAGCCCATGTATGAAAACCTCAGAGTGGCAATTCTTCTCGAGGAATTTAAAAACTCTCTCCCTCCTTCTATAAAAACCCATGTGGAGGAACAAAAAGTTCAAAAGAGCAAGGCAAGCTGCAGTTCTGGCTGATGAGTATGCTCTCATATACAAGTTGGTCCCCCAGTGGAAAACCTTTCCTATTCATCCCCCAGAACACCGAAAAGGATAGGAGGTGGGAGGGTAATAGGAGCCCAAACAATCCTGGGAGAGAAAGAAAAGCAGGACACATGGGGGGCCCTTTTCAAGCCTAAAAAGATAGTGCTGAAAGCAGGAGTGAGACCCAGAGACCTGTGTGTTTCCATTGTGACAAGGCAGGTTACCTCAGCACTGACTGCTGGAAACTACAGGGAAAGCCTGTAGGGTTAATCAGGGCACACCTAACCCGTGCAGAGGAAGGGTCCTTGATGGAAAGCACAGGACAGCAGGCTGTGGCTTTAACTGCAATAGCAGTAAGACCCAAGAAAGATACTGCTGTGGGTGCAGAAAAATTTAACAAGATCCCTGAAGGTTATCAGGATTTTGTATCCGAAGAAAGAGTAATCCCATACCCCTCGAGTGGGGCCAGCAAGCCCATCATCATACTCAGGGATACAGGGGCCAGCAGATCCCTTTTGCTGAAAAAAGGCATGTCCTTTCCCCCAGAGAGTGCAGTAAATATGAGAATGATAGTGAATGATATGAGGGCGGTGTACGCCTGTACCTTTATATCGGGTGCACTTGGAGTGTGACCTAGTTTCGGGACCGGTGACCGTAGGGATTGTTCCTAGTTTGCCTGTGGACGGGGTTGGCCTGCTCCTAGGTAATGATCTGACAGGGGCGAAGATGGTAGTCTCCCCAGTAGTGAAAGAGAGACCAAAGGAGGCCAAAGAGACAGGGCAGTGGCAGGAGACGGTCCCCTGCATTTCCCCTGATTGTGTAGTGACTCGGGCCATGGCCAAATCAGCTCCTGCAGTGGAGACTGAACTGGAAGTACAGATAGATAACCAGGCTGTCTGGTTATCTGAAACTTTCTTTGGGAAGTTAGAGGACCCAGCGAAAGGGTTAAACCAATCTTCCCTAATTGAGGCTCAGCAAGCTGACCCAGTATGAAGGAAGTTAGCACAGGCTGCCCAAACTGAAACTGAAGCAGAGGGAGTCCCTGATTGCTACTATGTAAATAATGAGGTACTGATAAGGAAGTGAAGTTCTCCTCATAGACCTGACGACAAAGAGTGGACAGTGGTTCACCAGTTAGTGGTGCCGTCGAGGTACCGTAGAAAAATATTAAGAATGGCCTATGAGTTTACGATGGTTGTACATGTCGGTGTACGAAAGACCAAGGCCTGTATAAGACAGCAGTTTGACTGGCCAAAACTACAAAGATGTAGTGGAGTTCTGTAGGAGTTGCCACATGTGCCAGGTTGAGGGGAAGCCCCAACCTGCAGTAAAATCAGCACCCCTAATCCCTGTACCGGCTTTTGGGGAACCCTTGAGCAGAGGGCTGGTGAATTGTGAAGGACCCCTGCCGAGAACAAAAGGGGATAGACAAGCACAGGTCTAGCAGACAGTTAGGGAGGAAGGGGACGAAAAGGACAATAAGGACAGGTTAAAGGAGTTCCAGGAGGATTCCCAAATGGAACCCCCTACTGTCCGGTCAGCCAACCCTGAAATGTTGGAAAAATTAGACTCCGCACCCTACTACGTAAATAGAGGGAAATGGAGCACCCTACCAAGGCTGCAAACAACCTTTACAGAAATCTGCAGGGACAAAGAAAGTCCTCAAAAGGTTACATCAACATTGAGAGTGATACCTCACCTAGTCGAAGTGTCACATGGGAGTGCAGTGGAATCTGGACTGTTACCTGTGAGCAAGAATGTTCCAGAGGACATGGGGGCAATTAGCAAAGAGACCCTCCCCATTCATGAGAAAAGGGAAAGAAAAATGCTCTAAAGAGAGCAGCAATTGTGTGACTCACCAAAGCAGTAAAAGTGAGGTCAGATTGGATCCATCCACTGCAGACTCCCAGGATCAGGGCTCAAGCCCAGAGCTAATCAAATCCCACAATATTACTTCAGACTCCAGCAAGAACAAATGCCCAGAGGAAATCTCAAGACACCTCACAGGGGCTTAAAACCAATTTATCACCCGATGCCACCATAGGGAGAGAAATTAGCAATGTACTGGTACCTAAAGGGTTAGAACCACATGTCGCAGAAACAGCAGCTAAGGAGTTAAAGCTTGTGCATAAAGGAGAACTTACCCTAGACAATTATGGAAATTTGCAGACATCAAGTTTCCCCAGCAACCACAAGTTTTTGAGATGCCCATCCCCAGGTTATTACAAATTGATACGAAAGAAACTTTAAACCCATTGGACAACATCTCGCCATCGCAGACCAACCTCAAGGGAAAAAAGGGCAGTTTAAATCAGCACTGCTGCTGCAGAGAGGAAAAGACAAGCTGCAACAATTTTAAGATATCTGAGTGGATGAGAGTGAATGAAGAATGCATGTGTGTTTTCCTGTGTTTTCTTTTTAACTCCTATAATGAAATGCTCCCATTGTTGCATTTCATTCTGTGTGGTACGGTGTAACAAAAACCCCACATTCCAAATGGAAATATTAACTTCATTGTGTGGAACCTTGCTGAGATTTTTCCTGGAGATTGCTGCAAATAACTTTTAAAACAGAACAGCTAGCAGCCAAGATGGCCAGGCTCAATTTGCATATGAAAAAACCCAAAGGATCAGGCTGGAGACAGATGTGATTAACTCAGCCTAGCCAGAACAATGGGGTGTGCTCTGATTCACTAATCTGGGATAGCCTTATCAATGTGGTCATCAAAAGCCATCGACACCCATTGACTTTGAAAGAGCCAAACCTCCCCACCAGGTACGTCTGAATAGCTTGAGGGGAGAGCATTGAATTTCAAAGACCCTTCTGGAGGATTCTGATTCAAACACAAAAAGGTGGTCATATCACATGACTGCTTGGGCCACTCTGGAGATTGGTGAGTGGTGACTCAGAAAGCAGAGAGTAATTGAGATCCAGCAACGGAACATCTCTCTCTCCTCGGTAAAGTCCCAGAGAAGCCTCAGCTGCAGCTACCAAGCCTCAAGTCTACAGATCCTTACAGTCAGCAAATAGGGGATACGGATAAAGCCCCTCTTCTGCCTTCCAGAACCTGAGAAGCAAGCCTGAACCATGTATGTGGCCCAGTGAGGACTTCAGGACTACAATTTCAACTAAAGGCACTGAGGCTGAGATTCAGTATTTAAAATCCATTTATTAAGGGCTCTACTCAAACCTCCCAACTCTGTTTTTCCCTCTGTAATCTATTTGTGTGTGTGTGCGTGTCTTGTGTGAATATGGGCATAGATGTTTGGCGTATTTTAATAATTTTAACCGGTTCAGAGTGTTAAAGTTAATAAACTTACATCTTTCTTGTTTAAACTCAAGAAAACCTGCCTGATTGGTTCATTTGCAATTATTTTAGAGGAACAGGAGCAAGTGCTCACTGAGGTGGTAAGTTAAATCACTGCATTAAAAGTATAAACCCTGTTGCAGTCAAACCAGAGAATGGGCGAAAGGGGAGCCTGGTCGTAACAACCAGATTCACTTAATTCAATAAGTACAACTTATCTTCATGTGATCATACAAAAGAAAGAATATACCACATGTTTCCACATTACTGGGCTGTCTTACTGGATTTAAATAAATTGACTTCTAACTCTCGTCCCGCATTCTTAACCTCTTGGTCTCAACCATCGTTAAGCTTGACTGCTTCGCAGCTTTCAATTTCAAAAAATCAACTGCATACATCTCTGCCTCTGTGTTTTATGTCCCTCTGTTCACAGCCAAAGAGGACTCAAATACCTTATCATATGATTGTGAGACATTGTTCGATTATCGAGACAAGCTAGGAAAATGTTCATTATTTACAATCTAAGAAATAACATCAAGGGTAGCTCATTTACAACTACAATTAATCACAAAGCCTTTTTTAAGCTTGCATTTAAAAGTAACATTTTTGTTTCAATGTCTTTCTGTGGAAAAATGATCCATAGATACAGAAGTCTGGGAGATGTTATCAGCTGTCTCAGAGTCAAATCTGTTTTTAAAAAGGTATCTGAGGTGACTGGCCAATGATTGTTCATTAAGTTAAAAATAAAGTAAATACTGATTTGAAATGTTTGTTCCTGAGCTGAGTTGTGACTGTCACTGCAATGGAATGCAAATGCTCAACTGGAAAGGAAATCAATTTGTGGTTGGATGCAGCAGGGTACAGAACAATGACCAGTCATCTTGGGGTTGAAATCCAGCACTGCTTGATGGGCTGAAACTCTCTCACTCTTCCAGCACTATCTATTGGATATAAAAGTCAAATATGTCATTAACCCATGGACAAATGCATGGGTTGATTCAGTACAGGGAGATTTGGTTACTGACCTCTGATTGTTTCTTGTCTGTTGTTTTCATTCTTTTAGTACAGGAAGATAATGCAACAAGTGCCTTCGGTTTCAAATTCTCTTTTTTTGACAAGAAAGAATACAGTGGGTTTTGTACCACCAGCAAAATACTGTCATCTTCAGCAGAACTGCTGCCACCACCAGCAAAGCTACTGCCACTATCTGAAGTATTGCCACCAGCATATTACTGCCACCTCTAGTAGGACTACTGCCGCCAGCAGCATAACAGCTGTCACCAGCCACCAGCAGTATTACTGCCATATCCAGTAGAACTACTGCTGCCACAAACAGGGGCAAGCGGTGGTGTAGTGGCAATGTCACTGGACTGGCAACCAATGAATGTTCTAGGACACAGGTTCAAATCTAACCATGGCAGCTAGTGGTATCTGAATTCAATTAGTAAATCTGAAAGCTACTCTCTGTAATGGTGACTTTGAAACCATTGTTGATTGGTGTAAAAACCCATCTGGTTCACTAAGGTCCTTTAGCAAAGGAAATCTGCTGTCCTTGCCTGGTCTAGCCTACATGTGATTCCAGACCCACAACAATGTGATTGACCCTTAAGTGCCCTCTGAAATGGCCTACCAAGCCACACAGTTGCACCAAACTGCTAAAGAAAAGCCGAAAAAGGAATGAAACTGCATGGACCACATGGCATCGACCTAGGCACAGGTAACGGCATCTAACATCTGGGGGCTTGTGCCAAAATTGGGAGAGCTATCCCACAGACTAGTCAAGCAACAGCCTGACATAGTCATACTCACAGAATCATACCTTACAATGCTCCAGACATCACCATCCCCTGTCCTGTCCAGGAGGTGACGGCACAGTGGTAGACAGTCAGGAGGGAGTTGCCCTGAGAGTCCTCAACATTGACTCTGGTCCCCATGAGGTCTCGTGGCATCAGATCAAACATGGGCACAGAAACCTCCTGCTGATTACCACCTACTGCACGTCCCCCTCAGCTGATGAATCAGTGCTCCTCCATGTTTAACACCACTTGGAAGAAGCATTGAGGGTGGCAAAGGCACAGAATGTGCCCTGGGTAGGGGACTCTCAATGTCCATCACCAAGAGTGGCTTGGTTGAGTCCTAAAGGATATAGCTGCTAGACTGGGTATGCGGCAGGTGGTGACAGAACCAATAAGAGGGAAAAACAGACTTGACCTCGTCCTCACCAATCTGCCTGGCGCAGATGCATTTGTCCATGACAGTATTGGTAGGAGTGAACACCGCACAGTCCTTGTGGAGATGAAGTTTCGCCTTCACATTGAGGATACCGTCCATTGTGTTGTGTGGCACTGCCACTTTGCTAAATGGAATAAATTTCGAACAGATCTAGCAACCCAAAGCTGAGCATCCATAAGGTGCTGTGGGCCATCAGCAGCAGCAGATTTGTATTCAACCACAATTTCATGCCCCAGCATATCCCCCACTCTACCATTACCATAAAGCCAGTGGATCAAGCCTGGTTCAATGAAGAGTGCAGGAGGGCATGCCAGGTGCAGCACCAGGCAAACCTAAAAATGAGGCATCAACCTGGTGGAGCAACAACACATGACTACATGCATGCCAAACAGCATAAGCAGCATGCGATAGACAGGGCTAAGCGATCCCACAACCAACGCATCAGCTCTAAGTCCTGCCAAATCCAGTGGTGAGTGGTAGTGGACAATTAAACAACTGACAGGAGGAGGTGGCTCCACAAATAGCACCATTCTCAATGATGGGGGAGCCTTTGCAACCAACTTCAGCCAGAAGTGCTGAATGGATAATCCATTTTGGCCTCCTCCTGAAGTCCCCAACATCACAGATGCCAGTCTTCAGTCAACTCAATTCACTCCACGTGATATCAGGAAATGGCTGAAGGCACTAGATACTGCAAAGGCTGTGGGTTCTGACAACATTATGGCAATAGTATTGAAGGCTTGTACTCCAGAATTGGCCGCGCCCCTAGCCAAGCTGTTCCAGTACAGATACAACATTGGCATGAACCAAACAATGTGGAGAATTGCCCAGGTATGTCCCGTACACAAAAAGCAGGACAAATCCAACCCAGCCAACTACCACCCCATCAGTCTACTCCAGCTCATCAGCAAAGTGATGGAAGATGTCATCAACAGTGCTATCAAGTGGCACTTACTCAGCAATCGCCTGTTCACTCATGCTCAGTTTGGGTTCTGCCAGGGCCACTCAGCTCCTGACCTCATTACAGCCTTGGTTCAAACATGGACAAAAGAGCTGAACACAAGAGGTGAGGTGAGAGTGACTGCCCTTGACATCAAGGCAACATTTGACCGAGTGTGGCATCAAGGAGCCCTAGCAAAACTAAGGCCAATGGGAATCAGGGATGAAACTCCCCACTGGCTGGAGTCATACATAGCACAAAGGAAGATGGTTGTGGTTGTTGGAGGTCAATCATCTCAGTCCCAGGCCATCACTGCAGGAGTTCCTCAGGGTAGTGTCCTAGGCCCAACCATCTTCAGCTGATTCATCAATGACCATCCCTCCATCATAAGGTCAGAAGTGGGGATGTTCACTGATGATTGCACAACGTTCAGCACCATTCGTGTCTCCTCAGATACTGAAGCAATCCGTGTCCATAAGCAGCAAGACAGGGACAACATCCAGGCTTGGGCTGATAAGTGGCAAGTAACATTTGCGCCACACAAGTGCCAGGCAATGACCATCTCCAACAAGAGAAAATCCAGCCATCTCTCCTTGACATTCAATGGGATTACCATCCCTGAATCCCCCATCATCAACATCCTGGGGGCTACCATTGACCAGAAGTTTAACTGGACTAGCCATATAAATGCTGTGGCTACAAAAGCAGGTCAGAGACTGGGAATACTGTGGTGAGTAACTCACCTCCTGACTCCTCAAAGCCTGTCCACCATCTACAAGGCACAAGTCAGGAGTGTGATGGAATACTCTCCACTTGCCTAGATGGGTGCTGCTCCAACAACACTCAAGAAGCTTGACACCATCCAGGACAAAGCAGCCCGCTTGAATGGTACCCCATTCAACACCTTCAACATTCACTCCCTCCACCACCAACACGTAGAAGCAGTGTGTACCATCTACAAGATGCACTGCAGCAAGTCACCACTGTCACCAGCAGAAGCAGTGTCACCAGGATGAAACCAACATGATATAAGACAAGCAATCTTTGCTGTACCCAACTTGCCATTGACACAAAGACCAAAAAGGACAACATAACTGTTCAGCTTAAATACTGTCCAAAGAGAAAAGGCAGCAATGTAAATGAGACCAGCGAATCCTCTCTTATCTTGTCCTCTGATAGCTAAAATGCAACAGAAAAATGCAACAGTCCAATATGGAAGAGTCACCTGTAATACACACAGCACAGCATTTAATTCCAACCGCCTTTTTCTCCTTCTCTCTCAAAGAGGCTGTGAAGACGCATGCTAGGGTACTTTTCCATAGGTGTTGGCTTCCTTCTGGTGCCACCTCCATGTGGTTATTCCTTGATTGTGAGCCCAGCTAGGTTTAGTAAACTATTCACCTGTGGGGGCATTACAGTTCTCACCACATAGGGTAAAAGCAATGGTGGCACGGTGTAAAAACATAGGGATGTCTGTTGAAGGTATCGGTTTGAGCCAGGAGCCTTTAATAAGATTGATTTGTCTGAGGTACGGAATGAATGATTAAATGTCTGAACTGCAAAGACTGGTAAATAACTTGTTTTTATCCACATTTTTAGAGGAGGTCCCAATCCATGCAGTATCCTCATCCAAGAGGATCATTCCTTAGCAAGCTGTTGCTGTATTTCTCAGGGTCCTGTTTATTACAAATCACACTGCGATGTGTTGGGCCTGTATCAAGTATCTAACACCTGTCTAGCTCAGCAAGGCCAGTCAACAGATTACACAAATGGAAAACTATCAATGAACTGAATAAACCAAAAAAGGAAATAAAATAAGCATTTGTGATAAGACAAATTGCAAAGATACCAGCTTGGTCTACCTCCGAAATCAGGTCGTCATAGGCATGTTCATTTTTAAAATACAGGACAAATTAACAAGTTTGCATAGATTGGAGTTACATGCCAAGTATTCCGCTATGGAATGATGCAAGATGGCCTTCTGTCCAACACTGTCCACAAATTTTACAACTAATCCAAGGAGGCACAGAGCAGAATTGGATCTTGGACCACTTGTGTGCATCTCAGCCAGCAGACCTGGGGCGGCAGGGACAGAACCCTAGAGGACAGGCGGGCAGTCTGTCCTTTGACTTCATAGAACCATAAATCTCCGAAGGAGGTCCTTTGGAGCACTGTGAATTTGTGGCAGTTAGCGTGGCTCCGGCTGTGACATAAGGTAGGTTAAGACCTCTTTCAGTGGAATGATGGGGTTTGGCCACCATCGGAGGGGGAGGAAGGGTCTGGCCCTGTGCAAAGGAGGCCCAAGGCTTCCTCGAGATGCCAGGAGCATCCTATCCTACAAGGAAACTTGAATTATAACTTTAAAATTTCTGGCCAAGGATCCTGCTCCTGGCAGGTATTGCCAGATGGGGGAATCCAACCCTGCTCCCTCCTTGGGCCTCAGCTTGAAATTGCAGGTTGCTTTCTTCCTGTAGGCATTCTGCTCGCCTTCTTAAAAGAGGTTAATTTGGGGACATGCCGAGAAGGAAGCGGGATCAGAGAAGGTAAATGACTCCTGTTATTTTAACTGACCCCTGTCCAGTTTCCATCAAGCCCATTTACTGTTTCATTCTGGATTGGAAACCTCACATTTGTCCTCAGCCTATGAGTCATATTTTTTGGATTTATGCATGATAATTGGACCTTGATCAGGATTGCAGCTTTTTCTGCCCAATATCTAGAAAGCTGATAGCATGACTCAAGGCTCATAACAGAGAATCTTGGTTGCATACACCAGCCACCAGTGATTCTCTTCTCCCTTCAAAACACTGACAGAATTTGCACTTTTACTAGACTCAGGTTCTAAACCAACAATTCTTGTTATTTACATGAGACAGGCAAACAAACAGTGAACAGTGAATCATAACATTTCTTGACTCTCCCCCATAAATAAAACAATAAAAACAGCAGAGCATTGGTCTGAGACAGAAGAAAGGATGAATTGGATGAAAGTGAATGGACCCGCCAAGATTGGTGCTTCCATAGACTGCAGTCTTTCATGGACTCTAACCCACACACTCAGTCATCTGAAGGAAAAGTTCCATATAAATGCTCCCTGAACTTCAAAAAGATAAATACCTTCACGTTTCCACCATTTAACACTGGCCTATTATCCTCTTAAAAGCATTTCCCTATGTCTCACAGCAAAAAACCATGTGACACAGTCACCACACTCAGGGGATTACTTATTAAAAGAGTGACGAGATTGATTTTCCTCATAAAATGGGCAACTTTGAACATAAAGGGCATCTTTCTTTTACCCAGTCTCATTAAGTGCTTTACTTCATTTTCACCCATAAACAAGCCCCTAGATGATGGTAAACTCTAGAAGTTATGCTTGGAGATAATAGTCGAGGAATCGGGAACAATTTTAATCAGGTTGGTGCCTCTGCTAAAATAGCAGACAGAAGAATGTCATATGAATGCATTAAATATTTAACCACTAGTATGACCACCAGACATTTCTAGATGCATATCCTAACGTAAGCCAGTTCCCATTAGGCAATAAACCAGGTACAGAAATTGCCAGCAGATTTATAATCTGACAACAGCTGCAGCCATTTTGAGGGGCATATGGCATTGCTGCTTCATTGCAAGATCTATCCTATTTGCTTTTCTGTAACTCTCCCATTAGCCAGTTTTGTGTTTATGTCTTGAGCCTCCAGGCCACTTTAATTTCTCCGGAAAAATGGGAAATATGTTGAGCATGTTCTAACCGCAGGCTAGAGATACAGAACTGGTAGGAGTTTATCAGATTCCACCCCACACAAATGTTACAGTGAGTGCAATTTCTGATCTACTGACCCTGTCTGAACTCCAGAGTTTCCTCCGTGGCCTCCAAGTAATTTCCATAATTCAGCATCAGCAGGAATGGAGCCAATGTAACATTTTCACCCTTCCCAAGTTTTATGGTCACTGTGTAGCAATTTAACCCTTGCTAACCTAAGCTTCAGGGCTAGTTCTTTAATTATTCTTGGTGCAGGTTGTAGGATTTGGCCTGAAGGCTTTAACCTTTCTCAATTCAAGTCTGGGTCGCTGTGACTAAGTCTTTAACCCTTCCCAAACAAGATATCAGGGATACTCCGACAAATGCTTTAACCCTTACTAATGATGAACTTTAGTTAAGTGCTAGCAACAGTGAACATTTAGCCATCATCAAACGTGAATAATCTTTTCCCCCGAAGAACATAGAAATGACAGCACCCCTGACATGAGAAAATAAATTTTTTTTTCCGCTATTATATAGCGCTTTTCACAACCACCAAACATTTCAAAGTGCTTCATAGCCAATGAATTACTTTTGAAGTGTAGTCACCGTTGTAATGTAGGAAATGCAGCAGCCAATTTGCACACAGCAAACTCCCACAAACAGCAATGTGATAAATTACCAGATAATTAGTTTTTTTGTGATGTTGACTGAGGGATAAATATTGGCCAGGACACTGGGGATAACTCCCTTGCTCTTCTTCAAAATAGTGCTATGGGATCTTTTACACCCACCCAAGCAAGCAGATTGGGCCTCAGTTTAATGTTGTGTCCTCAGGACTGCACTGGAATGTCAGCCTTGCTATTTGTGCTCAAGCCCCGGAGTGGGATTTCAGCCTGGAACTGAGAGTGCTACCAATTGAGCCATGGCTAGATGCTCCAGCTATAATGTAACTGCAACTGAACAATTTTGTTTGTTGTTCCTCATAGAAGACCTACTACTGAGGACTTGTAGTGTTCCATCATACTCTTGAAACATGGGTGAGATAAACACTGGGGGCGGCAGCTCCCGCCAGATTTTTTTTGTGAAAAATCTAATGAGTCTTCCAGATGCGATTTACCTTCGCTTTGAAGAAATAAATATTTGCATTTATATAGTAACTACCACAACCTCAAAACATTCCCAAGTCCGTTACAGCCAATGAAGTATATTTTGAAATGTAGTACTGTTGTAATGCAGCAAACATGGAAGTCAATTTGCACACAGCAAACTCCCACAAACAGCAATAAATGATCAGACTTTGTTTTCGCTTTTGGTTGAGGGATAAATGTTGGCCAGGACAGTGGGAGAATTCACCTGCTCTTCAAATAGTGCCATGGGACCTTTTTACATCCACGTGAGAGAGCAAACAGTTTAACATCTCATGTAAAAGACTGCAAAGCAGCACTCTCACAGTACTGTACTAGAATGTCAGCCTAGATTATGTGCTCAGAGGTGGTCATTGATAACCAATGAGCCATGGCTGACAGCTTGAAGGGCCATGCACAACAGGGTAAAGCAATAGCAAAGCACACCACCACCTTTTCACTGCTCTTTACCTACACCATGACAGGACAACATGGTTTAATGTTACTGACTACATTGTGTACATTTAAATTTAAAAGCACTCTACACAAAAAAAATCACGAAAGTTCACCATTGCATGAGTATCACATCTGCACAAACATGTGGCCCAATACCATTGTCACTGGGCTCATTAAGCATATTGGACCCAATGGTACAACCAATGCTGTAAATTGCCTGATACATTTCAACAGTGGTATAGTACTTCCCTCGTAGGATAAGAAAGTATGAATAGCATCATCGGATCTTACAAAAGGAAGTCCTTTGGCCCCTCTACGCTTTCCTGGAGTAATCTAAAACTAACCCTACTGCCTTGCTGTCACCCCATAGCCCTGTATCTTCATCTATTTCCCTTAGTCTCTGCCTCAACCACTCTCTGTGGCAAAGCTTTCCATACTCCTGTGTAAAGAAATTTCTGCTAACCTCGCTTCTCTACATCTTTGTGCCCATCCATTTCATACTAGTGCAGGCAGAACCTTTGCGAGACTGAAGCCCATCCATAATCACTCTAAGCTATAGAAAGGTTTCACGGGGTTGAGCAGAATGGGTAACCACTGCCTCCATTAATAGGAAGCCGAGTCTGTTAACCTATAGCTGCAGTGGAAGATAATGGGTTGAATATATGATTTCAAGCTCAGCTCAGGGTCAAACACAAAACCAAGTGTGCCCACTGTCGAGTTCAACCTAAATGAGCAGCCGGGGAGGGAGATAGAATTCGGGGCTAGGGCATGGAGCTTCTTGTGGGTGTTGAACAGGATGGTTTCAGTCTCGCCAATGTTGACAAAGATGACACTGCAAGGTTGTTGCAGAAGCTATGCTGCAAAGCAAGTAAGAAAACAGAAAATGAATGATGAAACAAGGTTAATTATTTGGACATGGCAGGTTGTGGCTCCCAGCTGGCCCACCCTACATGATAGATTCTGAACTCCTTCTACCTTTGTTTCACCCCTCACTCCTCAACCAAGTAGGTATCTACTCTCAGCTTCAACCAGATGTCCAGCTATTGATGTTAGTTGGGTCCTTGAGCCCAGTACTGAAAGCCCCAGCCCAAAGGATGAGGGGAAAAAGTGATCAGGATGTTAGACTTCAATGCCTCCACTCAACTCAACTCCTCAAAGATTCTTGTTGCTAAACACCACAACACTACTTAATCACCCTCTTGGGGTTAGTAAACTGGTTGCACAATGTTAAAACTGGATGCTTAACGAGTAAAAAAAAAGCAGAATTTTATTGAAGCAATTGTACAAATGTTAGATTATTGTTATTGAGCACCAGAGTAATGAAGGTTTTGATTTAAGTAAATATAAACATTTCAAAATTCAAAACTACACAAAATGTGCATTTTTTGGGCTGACATATGAAACATACATATGAAAAGTTAGTGCAAAATCAGTAGCCTTGATTTGAACTGCACCTGCCTCCCAATGAACAGAAAAGGATTGGGAAGGATAAAAATCTTAAAAATTTGAGTTTCCACTTCCTGGACACCGGCATGTTAACAGCAATAATTTGGGCCCTGGAAGAGGTGCCTTCTAAAAGTGACCAGGGGCCTAATTAAGATTCAGAAGTCACGGCCTGATGATGTCATCAGAATCGCAATGTCATCTTAAGATCCATGCAGGGGGATTCCCACGCTGTCCATTGCCAGGTAGCAGCAACACAATGGGAGGAGCTGACTGGCTAAAAGAGGCCCAGGTAAGTTGTAAGTTGCAGGAGTCCTCCATCCAGGCCCCATAAGGAGTCCTTGTGCCTCCCTAGCCCCAATATTCCCCCAATCTCTCATCAAGAGGAAACTCCATTTTGCCCTTCCTACCGTGAAGCCAAGTAATCCACCCTGTTTGCATTTCTGTGTGATGGTATATCTGGGAATTCATCATATGGGAAATAGTGGACATGAAACCTTCTGTTCTTAAGTAGTCATATAGAGAATAAGGGGTACATAGTACCACACTGGAGTGTCAGGCTGGCTATTAATGAGAGCAAGGTCTGGGTTGGCAGATCAAGCAGCAAACAAGAAAGAGGCTGCATCCTCAAGCTGATAAATGGTAGGAAGAGGAGTGAGGGGTAGGTGAGAATTCTGCCAGCGGAGGCAGTATGAGAGGAGGTGGACATACAAAAAAGATAAGAGGCAGGAGACATTCAAACACTGAACTGGTTACATTGGGGGATTAGAAAAAATGTTTGCAATTCTGCCTTCAGTCTAAACTGCATGGGCATGAAACCTACCACATAGGCAAGTCTAACTAAACGTGGCATATATAATTGCACCCACATTGTTGAACAGAGGTCTATTTTCAGGGAATTGTACTGCAATATGAGTTCCAAGCACCTGTATAAACAGATACTGCAAGTGAAAGAACCTGACTTGGCCTAAATGAAATGGCCTTTTTTTTTGGCATGCAGTTGAGAGGGATATTTTCAAATCTGGTTTGAAGTACAGGTCCTGTTTCTTTGTTTTTAAAGTACACCAGGGAGTAGTGAGCTGAGCTGCGTTCTGACTGAACTTGTATTTGAATGGAGCAGCTCGGTGCGTGTCAAGCTTCCAATCTCAGCCATGCTGTCACGGGACAGGGAATTTCATTCCGGTCCCCGTAACCTGGGCCCCACTCCTCCCCCGAGCAATAGGGCTAATTGACTGGAACATCTGGGCAGATGGCAACAGAAAGGCACTGGCATAAAATTAGGCAGTAGGCCTCACATTAAACAGCCTCCTTTCAGCTAAGGACGGTGTGTAACAGGCAGCTTCAAAAGGGCAGAGGGAATTGTGAATCAAGTACAGGAAAATAGGAACATTTATTACCCTAGTTAAATAGTTCAACCTGCAATATGATGTTAAACATTTACTGAATAATTAACAGGCAGTTTTAGTTTGATTTTGCAGGATCAGCAGGTACTTCAACCTAGTGATTAACAACCATTCAAAAGTAAAATTTATCTCTAGTTGCCTGCTCTTCCTGTTCAAAGCCATGCCAAGAATATTAGTTTTACCACCTGACCTTTCCAGGGCCACAGGCAAGTTCCGAGAAGCACATCAGTGGGTTTGCCAAGAAATGTTCTCCTTGGATCGAGATCTTCTGTAAAGCTGATAAAAATAGCACCTCCTCCCATCCCCACAACCGTGCAAATCTCAACCTACTCAATCGTTCATTCAGCAACTTAACCTAAACATGCCAAAACAAAAACATACCGCACACAGCTGACTGGTTGGAACCAGCACTGTGCTGACTCTATGTATTAGGTTGATCATTAGAAACAAAATACAGCGAACTGGAAAATATATTATCTATGATCTGGAGTTTTATTGCTATGCTTACAGCATGAGTTCTATACAACTGACAGGCCTCTTGTGGTAACTTGGAGGATAGCGGTTCAGCAACATAAAAACTGTTTGGTTAAAAAAAAATCAAGTTTCATCTAGTTTGCTTTCTACCATCCTGCTAGTCACATGATACAACAATAAATAAAATTGTTGACTAATCAGAGAAATCAATCTCTATCAATTAGTCAACAACAGACCTGGGTCACGAGGCGAAGAAAACCCCACAGGTGGAGAGCCTGAGTGCAGGTTGGTCTCCAGCCGCCTCATCCAACCTCTGGATTGGGCTCAAGTTTGAAATTTTTTACATTTCAACTACTCACCCATCCCAAACTCACCTGCTGTTTATGCTGATTTGCTTTGAATTTACCGCACTTCAAGTGCAGGCCGTATGCTCTGGTTCTTCAGACAGGGCACTTCTAGCACTAATGCGCACACACACATCAGACTTAGTTGCAGAGTCAGGTTTTCTGAATCCTGGCAGCCCACCAGTTACCTCAGCGGTTGTTGCCACTGATACGGCGTCATCCAGGAATGTGTTTAAAGAGTCGGGCATCCACAGTCAATATGTTGAACAGCATGAATTGCCAAGAGCAAACAAACGAAAACACACTGAAGACTTACACTTAAGAGACTGTTCATTAGTTAAATATAATGATTTCACCTATAGTATATCCTACAATCTGTTATCTTGTCATTGTGCAGCTTTCCTGCTCCACCCTCATCAACAACAAGTGCAAGGAGCTCATGGACTTCTTCGTCACTAAGATTGAGACCATCTATTCCGCTGCCTCTGCCACTTCCCTCTCTTCCCCTAGCCCACCAGGACAAACTTCCTCTCAGGCTCCCCCACCCCGCCCCCCCACCCCGCCCTAGCGCTGATCTCGCATCATTCTCTAGTTTCTCTCCTATCTTCCATTAGGCCCTCTCTGAGCTCATCTTGTCCATGAGACCCACCTCCTGCTCTTCAATACTATTCCCGCTAAACTGCTGACCGGTCAACTTCCCCTCCTGATCTCCATGTTAGTGGATATTGTTAGCGATTCCCTCTCCTCGAGTACTGTCCCCCTCAACTTAAGTTTTCCTTTATTCTTTCATGGGATGTAGGCGTCCACTGGCAAGGCCAGCATTTGTTGCCCATCGCTAATTGTCCTTGCTGCAGTTCATCTGGTGTAGGTACAACCACGGTGCTGTTAGGCATGGAGTTCCAGGATTTTGATCCAGCGACAGTAAAGGAATGGCGATATATTTCCAAGTCAGGATAGTGCGTGACTTGGATGGGAACTTGCAGGTGGTGGTGTTCTCTTGTGTCTGCTGTCCTTGTCCTTCTAGGTGTCTGCCGTCATCACCCCTCTCCTTAAAAAAAAATCTTGGATCCTCCATCCTAGCAATGCTTTATTTCCAATCTGCTTTCCTCTCCAAAGTCCTTGAATGAGTTGTCATCTCCCAAATCTATGCCCATCTTTCCCAGAATTCCATGTTTGAATCCCTCCAGTTAGGTTTCCACTCCTGCTGCAGTACCAAGCGGCTCTTATCAAGGTCACAAATTACATCCTATCTTACTTTTTTTTTTATTTCCAAAATATACTTTATTCATAAAAATCTGTAAAAATTACATTGCCAAACAGCTTCAAACAGCACCAAAAGATACAAACATTGCAAGGGAGATCAGTTTCCTTCTATACTATCATGAGTTTCTTCACAACCCTTCCCTTTCACTATTGTCATGCCAATTACAGTTTCACATTTACAGCAAATGAAAATATCAACGATACAGTTCGAGGGGTTTCCCATGAATCCAGCCCCTCAGTTCAGCTTGGTGGGGGTCCTTACACTGTGGTCTTTCCCCATTGAGCCTTTGTTGCGGCTGCCCCAAGCTTTAGTGCATCCCTCAGCACGTAGTCCTGGACCTTGGAATGTGCCAGTCTGCAACATTTGGTGGTGGACAACTCTTTGCGCTGGAAGACCAGCAAGTTTCGGGCAGACCAAAGGGCGTCTTTCACCGAATTGATAGTCCTCCAGCAGCAGTTGATGTTTGTCTCGGTGTGCGTCCCTGGGAACAGCCCGTAGAGCACAGACTCCTGTGTTACAGAGCTGCTTGGGATGAACCTCGACAAAAACCAGTGCATCTCTTTCCACACCTGCTTTGCAAAGACACATACCAGGAGGAGGTGGGCGACTGTCTCTTCCCCACCACAGCCAACGCGGGGGCACTGTGCGGAGGGGGCGAGACTTCGGGTGTGCATGAAGGATCTGATGGGGAGGGCCCTTCTCACCACCAGCCAAGCTACGTCTTGGTGCTTGTTTGAAAGTTCTGGTGATGAGGCATTCCGCCAAATGACTTTGACGGTCTGCTCGGGGAACCATCCGACAGGATCCACCGTTTCCTTTTCCCGTAGGGCCTTGAGGACATTCCGTGCAGACCACTGCCTGATGGACCGGTGGTAAAAGGTGTTTTCCCGCAGAAACTGCTCCATGAAGGATAGGTGGTACGGCACGGCCCAACTGCATGGAGCGTTCCGCGGCAATGTGCCCAGGCCCATCCTTCGCAACACCGGGGACAGATAGAACCTCAGCACATAGTGACACTTGGAGTTTGCGCACTGGAGGTCTACACACAGCTTGATGCAGCCGCACACGAAGGTGGTCATCAGGATGAGGGCCACGTTGGGTACATTTTTCCCACCCTTGTCCAGAGATTTGAACATCGTGTCCCTCCGGACCCGGTCCATTTTAGATCCCCAGATGAAGCGGAAAATGGCTCGGGTGACTGCCACGGCGCAGGAGTGGGGTATGGGCCAGACCTGCGCCACGTAGAGCAACAACGTGAGCACCTCGCACCTGATGACCAGGTTCTTACCCACAATGGAGAGAGATCGCTGCCCCCGCATGCCCAACTTTTGTCGTACCTTGGCTACTCGCTCCTCCCATGTTTTGGTGCACGCCCTGGCCCTTCCGAACCATATCCCCAGCACCTTCAGGTAATCTGACCTGACGGTGAAGGGGACAAAGGATCGGTCAGCCCAGTTCCCAAAGAACATGGACTCGCTCTTGCCGTGGTTAACTTTGGCTCCCGAGGCCAGTTCGAACTGGTCGCAGATGCTCATCAATCTGCGCACGGACAGCGGATCCGAGCAGAAGACGGCGACATCATCCATGTACAGGGAGGTTTTAACCTGAGTGCCTCCGCTGCCTGGGATTGTCACCTCTCTTATGCTCGCATCCCTCCTAATAGACTCAGCAAAGGGTTCAATACAGCAAACAAACTAGACCGGGGAGAGAGGACAGCCCTGTCTGACTCCAGATTTGATCGGGAAACTTTCCGATTCCCACCCGTTGATTGAGACTGCGCTACTGATGTTTGTGTAGAGCAGTTGGATCCAATTGCAGATTCCCTCCCCAAACCCCATTTTGGAAAGCACGTCCATCATGTAGGTGTGCGATATCCTGTCAAAAGCCTTCTCCTGGTCCAGGCTGATGAGGCAGGTGTCCACCCTCCTGTCCCGTACACAGGCGATCGTATCCCTGAGTAGCGCGAGACTATCAGAGATCTTCCTGCCGGGTACAGTACAGGTCTGATCGGGGTGAATCACCAACTCCAGAGCAGATTTGACTCGACTGGCTATGACTTTGGACAGAATCTTGTAATCAACATTAAGCAGTGAGATGGGCCGCCAATTTCTGATTTCTGCCCTCTCCCCCTTCTGCTTGTAAATGAGGGTGATGATGCCTTTCCTCATGGATTCTGACATGCTGCTAGCCAGGAGCATACTCTCGTATACTTCCAGCAGGTCCGGGCCGACCCAGTCTCACAGGGCCGAGTAGAACTCGACCGGTAAGCCGTCGCTCCCGGGAGTTTTACTTGTCTCGAAGGACTCGACGGCCTTTGTCAGCTCATCCAGAGTTAGCGGCTTGTCCAATCTCTCCCTCCTGCTGTCATCTAAGACCTCTGTGATAGATGACAGGAAGGACTGGGAGGCTCTGCTGTCTGTGGGCTTCGCGTCATACAGCCCAGCATAAAAGGATTTGCCGATCCTTAGTATGTCGGACTGCGAAGACGTTACCGAGCCATCTTCTTCCTTCAGGCTGCTGATAACAGAGCTCTCTCTGTGTACCTTTTGGAAGAAGTAACGCGAGCACGTCTCATCCTGCTCGATGGAGCGGACTCTGGACCGGAAGATGATCTTGGAGGCCTCCTTGGCAAAGAGCGAGGCCTGCTGGCTCTTCACCTCTTGGAGGTCCTCTTTGACCTCGACCCCCATTGACTGCAACTGGAGTAGATTTTGCATAATTTTCTGGAGTCAGGACATTTCCCTCTGTCTCTCTCTCGCCCTCTGAACACCTTTGTGGATGAAGAACCTCTTGATGTTCTCCTTGATCGCTTCCCACCAGTGAACTGGAGACTCAAAGAGGGGTTTCACGGTCCTCCAACCTTTGTAATCCCTTTTGAGTTCCTCAACGTTCTCTGGGGTCAGCAGTGTAGCATTGAGCTTCCACGTCCCTCTGCCAACCCGCTGGTCGTCCTGTAAGTGACAGTCGGCCAGTAAGAGGCAGTGGTCGGAGAAGAACACTGGCTTGACGTCGGTGGATCCGACCATGACAGCACGGGACACAAACAGGAAGTCAATCCTGGAACGGGCAGTCCCGTCCGATCTTGACCATGTGTATCTGCGCTGCGCTCCGTCTGCAGGTTTGCTGAAGACGTCGTGCAGTTTGGCATCTTTAACTGTTTCTATTAGGAAACTGGACGTAGCGTCCAGTTTGCTGTCGTCACTGCTGGATCGTCCAGCCGCATCGATGATGCAGTTGAAGTCACCGCCTAGGATGACCGGCCTGGACGTCGCCAGCAGCAGTGGGAGCTGCTGGAAGACGGTCAGCCGCTCGCTGCGTTGTACCGGGGCGTACACGTTGATCAACCGGAGCGGAGCGTTGTTGTACATCACGTCTGCTACGAGGAGGCGACTGCCCATGACCTCCTTAACTTCGGAGATGGTGAAGTTACCTCTCCGCAGCAGAATACCCAGGCCGGAGGAACGGCAATCATTACCCCCCGACCAGATCGATGGCCCATGGGACCACCATCGCGACCACTGCCTGTAGGTGCTGAGGTGTGGTATTCCACACTCCTGCAGAAACAGTAGGTCAGCTTTGACCTTGGCAAGGTAATCCAAGGTTGAAACACATCACGTAGTAGATTTAATGCTACGCACATTAATGGAAGCAATTCTTACACCCATTTTTTTAAAGGTTATATGTTGCTTCCCATACCATTTATCCTTGCTAGTCCCAGTCCTTCGGGATGTTCCTGCATACCCATCATGTGCACAAGCAGTTTCACGTTGGTTGGGCTCAGAAACCCCTCCTGCTTTTTCATGCAGTGTTTGTTCCGCTCGGGTGACATCGGGGGTGTCTTGTAGGCAGAGGGGATTGGGTTGTCCTCAGCTGCTTCCATCTGTTCCTCCTCGAAAACATCACTGCTCCCGGCTTCCCGGAGCTCAGGTGTGCCAGACGTGTCTTTGCTCCCGGTGTCCCGGAGCTGAGATGCGTTGGCCACGTCGTTACGTGTGGCACATTGGGGTTGGGGCACGCCGGGCCCATCACAGCTTCCAGTGCCCGGGGGCCGGGATGCTTTATCATCCATCTCGGAGTTCTGCCGCCTCTTTTGAAGGGGCTGTCGTTCCAGCATTTCCCCGTCCAGTGAAGAGGAGTTGTTGCAGTCTGATTCAGAAGATAGCCTCCTCTTGCCACTGGTTTGGGTGCTGGCCTGTTCCGCTTTGGGTTGTTTTTTCTTTGCTGTTTTCCTCCGGACCACTTGCCACTGACCTGTTTGTCCATCTGCTGCCTCCTCCTCCATTGATTCTGTCTGTGGAGGAGGGGTTTCCGGGCGCTGGGTAGGTGCTGGGTCGCTGGTTTCAGCTGCCTCCCCTCACTGCGGAGAAGGTTTCTCACTGCGGAGAAGGTTGCTGGTCTCCTTTCGAACAGCGGACGCCTTCGTCGAACCTTCTCACGGCCTTTCCTTGGACCTTGCTGCCTGAGCATAACTGAGGCAGCGTTTGGGGCAGGTTTTGTAGAGATGGCCTGCCGCACCACACAAGTTGCAACACTTAGTCTGCTTACAGTCCTTGGTCTGATGGCCTTCCTCCTTGCAGTTCTTGCAAACAACCGTGCTGCAGTTGGCTGCCATGTGACCAGATTTGCCACAGGTGCGGCAAAGTCTGGGCTGGCCAGCGTAGACCAAGAAGCCTCGACTTCCCCCGATAGCGAAGCTGGAGGGAGGGTGGATGATGGCTCCACTGGGATCTACCTTCAAGGTCACCTTTACCTGCCGCTTGCTGGTCCAAATCCCAAAGGGGTCCTTGACGTCAGTGCTGCTGCCGGCCACCTCGACGATTACATCCTATCTTACTGCGATAATGGTAAACCATCCCACCTCGTCCTTCTCAATCTGTCCGCAGGCTTTTCACTTTTCAGGGTTAACCTCCTCCAATGCCTCTTCACAGTCATCTATCTGGGTAGCACTGCACTTGCTTGGTTCAATTCTTATCTGTCCAGTCATAGCCAGAGATACAGCACTGAAACAGGCCCTTCGGCCCACTGAGTCTGTGCTGACCAACAACCACCCATTTATACTAATCCTACATTAATCCCATATTCCTTACCACCTGCCTACACTAGGGGCAATTTATAATGGTCAATTTACCTATCAACCTGCAAGTCTTTGGCTGTGGGGGGAAACTGGAGCACCCGGCGGAAACCCACACAGTCACAGGGAGAACTTGCAAACGCCGCACAGGCAGTACCCAGAATCGAACCCGGGTCGCTGGAGCTGTGAGGCTGCGGTGCTAACCACTGCACCATTATGCCGCCCCAATGCAATGGCTTCTCTTCCCACTCCTGCACCGTGAACTCTGGTGTCCCCCAAGGATCGATCCTTGGCCCCTCCTATTTCTCATCCGCATGGTGCCCCTTTGCAACATCATCTGAAAATACAATGCCAAGTTTCACATACATGCTGACAACACCTTGCTGTATCTCACCAGCACTACTCTTGACCCTTTCTACTGTCTCAATATTGCTTGACTGCTTTCCAATATCCAGTCATGGATGAGCAGAAATTTCCTCCAACTAACTATTGGGAAGACGGAAGCATTTTATTTGGTCCCCATCACAAACTCCATTCCCTAGCCACCAAATCAATCCCTCTGCATGGCAACTGTTTGAGGCTGATCCAGATTGTTTGCAACCTTGATGTCGTATTTCACCCCAAGATGAGTTTCTGACCACATATCTTTGTCATTATTAAGACCACCTATTTCCACCTCTGTAACATGGCCTAACATTGCCTCTGCCTCAGCTCATTTGATAATGAAACCCTCACCCATGCCTTTGTTACCTCTAGACTTAACTATTCCAATGCACTCCAATTTTAAAATTTTCATCCTTGTTTTCAAATTCAACCAAGGCCTTGCCCCCTCCCTATCTCTGTAATCTCCTCCATCCCTACAAACCATCATGATATCTGCGCTCTTCCAACTCCGGCCTCATGAGGATCCCCGAATTTAATCGCTCCACCATTGACAGTTATGCTTTCATTGTCTCCCTAAATCTCTCTTACTCTCTTTCCTCCTTTAAAACACTTGTTAAAACCTATCTCTTTGGCCAGGCTTTGGTCATCTGCCTTAGTATCTCCTTATGTAGCTCAATGTCAATTTGGTTTAATTGTGCTCCTGTAAAGCAACTTGGGATGTTTTGCCATGTTAAAGGCACTATATAAATAAAAGCTATTGTTGTTGTTTGTCCTGTGAAGGTAGCATAAAAGTTAACAGCAGCAATGAATTTCACTGTCACTGGTTGAAAGTCCCTGCAATCTGCTCTGAGATTGCACCTCAGCATAAACCCTCCTGGTGAGCCTGAGCCTCTCTAGATAGTACTCCTCTGTCATGGCCAGGTGTTATAAGATGGTTGCTGCACCTATGATGTGAGACAAAAGGGCCAGTCCAGGAAGTCTTTAGCTCAGCCGCAAGTCTCTGAATAGTGACAGAAACTGAAGAAACGTCCGATTTAACTCTGTACCACAATTATTCCTCCATGTAATTACCCTTTTTAGTCACACTTTACTTACAGAGGGGAAGATGGCAATCATTTCAGTTCTTATTCTAAGTGTAACTTTACTTACACACAAACATATGCAGCGCATTGAAGTGTTAATAACCACAACACATTTCAGATGTCAAGCCACTTTTGCTCAAGAGGTAGTGAATTGGGGCAAGCACAGACACAGTGCCCTCTGCTGGCAACTCTTTTGTGAGACAGAATCATATCAGCCATGACAATAGTCATCCAAACGTACTGATGATGGGACGAGTCAGTAAATGATTAAATTACCTCCAGTAAATGCAAATGCAATACTGCTATTAACCCTGTTTATTGTTTGTTTTTGAAACATAGAAATTTCACACATGGGTACCCACATGGGTGGCAGCTCCATAATGGATCTATCCTCTTGAATTCGTGGATGCCACAGACACAGACGATTGAAGCACTTAACTTAGTTTCTTAAAATTTCCACATTTTCTACGCTTAAGTGCAAAAAATAAAAGGAAGTAGGCAAAACCCAGTGATGTCAATAAACTGAATAATGCTCACAGAGCATGACTGTGACTTCACACTGTTACCAATGTTCTTGGACTCTTTACACCAATGGAACCTAAATTCTATTTTTCAATCGAAGCATTAACCTGATCTTCACACAGAACAATGAATTAGAGAACAAGTGAAAGTCCTTAATAGGATATAATAGCAGAGTCCAACAGAAGTTGAGCTGTTTTCCTGATTGTTTTGCCAAGTAAGTAAGCTGGTGAGTGAGCAGTTGTTGGCAAACAAATGTTTGTGATGCAACTGCAGTACCCAAACAGCATCAGATTCAGACGAATGACGAGAGATCAGATTGTCGTTTAGTAGTACAGAACTTGAGTATTGCTGAAAATACAGACATGTTGTCGAAGCTTTTAGTTTTGCACTCATCAGCACAATCGCAAGAATAACTAGTGTAAGGAAAAACACAACTGCATGAGAAGAGAGTGCTGATTGCTTGGCAAGTGAGCTGATTGGTAGAGGCATTGCCATGGCAAATGCACCAGTTTATGGTGACTGACCGTTAACTGCCAAGAATTGTTTAAAATTTAAACCAGACAGCTTGACTCTGATTGGTCAAGACTTTGCCCTGAGGACAGCGAGTGGCTGTCACTTATTTTGTTCAGCTGAAACAGGTGCAATGTTTGTACATATTCTTTCTGTTTGCAAAGAACCGGGCCCTGCATTTTGATATATGTAGCTTCCAGTAGTCACAAATGCACCACACTGCGAGCCCTACTGACAATCTTAAATTGGTTGTCAGCGTAATTCTTAGCACACCAGCAGGATGCTGCTGTCAAGCCAAAAAGACGTCCTGCCAATCACACAAATGAGTAATGTGATATATGAATTTCAATGCCAGTGTGATGCTAGGTATATAGGCCATACGTCCCAAAGACTGGCAGATCGTATCAAGCAACATATCCTTCCTGCTGTTCGCAAAGGGCAAGATATGGGCCGTACCCAACTAGCCCGTGCTTGCAAAACTCAAAACACAGTGTCCAACATTAGATGTGATTCTGCAATTGGACAGCATTTGCTAAATAATCCACTGTGTGCTAAGAATTACGCTGACAACCAATTTAAGATTGTCAGTCGGGCTCGCAGTGTAGCGCTTTTGCGACTACTGGAAGCTACATACATTAGTACACAGGGCCCTGTTCTTTGCACTCAGAAAGAATATGTACAAACATTTCACCTGTTTCAGCTGCACAAAATAAGTGACAGCCATTTGCTGGTTCATTCCTCAGGGCAATGCCTTGACCAGAGTCAAGCTGCCTGGTTTAAATTTTAAAGAAAGCTTGGCAGTTAATTGTCAGTCACTGTAAACTGGTGCATTCTCCATGGCAATGCCTCTACCAATCAGAATTCACTTGCCAACCAATCAGCACTCTCTCCTCATGCAGTATAAGTTGTTGGTTTCCCTTACGTTGGTTATTCTTGCTATTATCCTGATGTGTACAAGACGAAAAGCTTCTACATGTCTCTATTTTCAGCAATACTAGAGATCAAATTGGAAGCAGGGGCTGCGCTGGCAAAAGTATGTCATTGCATAATGTGGCAACAAAGTTCTGGGACTGGATTCCAGTCTTTAGTAGAACAGCTTACTGGTCTGATCTTCCAATGGCCTAATGGGCAAAGGCAGCCCATTGTTTATGGGCCATTAAACAATACAGGCTAGAAGATCCCATTGTTGAATTTCCCATCTGTTCCATGCTAATCTTAACTGGGGCAGTATTAGGTATTTCAATTGACTTTTATGTCTCTAGGCTTGGGAAGGGTGAAAAATCAGCCAGGGTTCCCATTTTAGATCTTGCTGGAAAATGTGAACCTTGTATTTGGATAGGATTGAGCTTTGACCCATGGTCAAATGTCACCAACTTCTGTCAAGGCTCAAAGCTGAAAAATGGTGGATTTGGGAAGGTGAGGCCTGAGCTTATGGAACCATTTCCCCGCAAAAGTCAGCACCTTCAGCGGAGAAGGGGAGAGAATTGATAACTTTGTAAACAGCTTGAAAATCACTAACTTACTGTAATCTATTGCATTGGAAGCAAATCAATAGCATGTAGCAGGGTGAGGATTATAACATCCAATGAAAAGTACATCTATAATAGCCATACCATACCTGCCAAATGGAGTGGGTTTCTTTTGAGGATATAATAGAGTTGGTTGATGAGTGGGGAATGTGGGGATCAGAGGTGTTGACTTTCGGAAAGTGTTTGAAAAAAATCCCTTGCCTGAATGAACTTGTCTCCCATTCATCCAATGTCTCAAATTTAAAATTCTCATCCTTGTATTTGAATCCCTCCCACTTCTGTAACATCCCTCTCCTCTGTACTCCTCCTTACTCTAACTCAGCTTTTTGTGCATCCCCCCACTCCATTTCTCCCCCCACCCCCCTTGCCCTCAGCTGCCAAGGCCTCATTCTGTGGAACTCCCTTCCTAAACCTCACTTCCTCTCCATCTCCCTCATCCCCTTGAATACCTACCTCTTTGACCAAGCTTTTGGTTACTGCTTCTAATCTCTCCAACTTTGGCTCATGCTTCTGAAATTTCTTGGGACTTTTATTTAACATCAAAGAAGCTACATATAAATGTCAGTTGTGATTGTTTTTGTTGAATTGAAACTGATGGAAGTCAGCTGAAGTGGTAAATTGGATTAAAATTAGTTTGCTATTGAAAAATAGATGACATTTCAATGGTGTCAATTCTAACTGTGCAGCTGTGAATAATAGAGGTCCCAGGGAACAGTCAATTGCAGTCCAGTATTCAGTCCAGCTAACTCAGCAGATCAAAGCTGGAATCTTGCTGGTGTTTATTGCTCAGTACCCCATAGATAAGGGAGGATAATTCTTACTGTGGATGATGGTGTAAAAGGAGCGATTCAATTCAGCCTCCCGTTATGTATCACTTCCGATTTTCATTTCTATTGGCTTCAGGTGCTTTCTTCTTCAACCTCTGCAATTCCTGTGGTGATGCTCCCACAATGGTGTTTGGTAGGGAGTTCCCAGCAAAGATAACACTGCCAAGTCAGAATCGTATCAGGCTTTGAGGGTGGTGGAGTGGGGGAGGAGAAGTTCAAGGTGATGGTGTTTCTACAACATTGTTGCTCTTGTCCTTTTTGGTGGTGTGGGTGTTGCAGTACCTAAGAATTAATTTCTTGCAGCTTATGGTTCCATTAGAGCAAAGTACCATTCAATGCATCACCCATTCTTCATGCATAGACTTGGCATTTCAAGCTATTTGATCACGGAGTGTATCACAACCGCGTTTAGTCCTGTGCTCATCTGACTCCTTGGGAGTTACTGGATAGTAATCAGCAGGGCCCTGTCTAATATTCCATTTTCCACCATTACAGCGTTGAGACCAGCAGTTGAAAAACGAGCTAGCTAGGCACAAGCGTGGGCTTGAACCTGAGACCTTCTTGGTCTGTAACAGTGCTGCAAATTGACTACCTCAACCAACTAAGCCTTTGGAGGAACACATAGCATTGGCAATTGGACTACAGCAGATGATTTATAAAGACTTGGTTTCCTTGATTGCAATCAAGATTACATAATGTCCTTGATGTAAGGATGCTTATTATTTAGGCTTAACACAAAAAATTTAATTATGAGCAAGTAAACTGAATGCGCAGTACTGTCACAGTGGGTTGAGGTCTAAGTAAAGGCCTGCTCGGGTCTACAAATGAAACCCGATCCGAGCCCGACAGAACCACATCCAACTCGAGCCCGACCCAGCCCGAGTCCTTTCATTTTTTCCCACACTCGACTTGACCACTGGGAATATAATCAACTTTATTGAAGAAGTTGTGCCCTACCTTGGATGGAATCGCTCACTGCAGACTAGTGCGGAGTGTTTCCCGCCTTGACATCCTGGCTGTCACTGTGTCCGACCTGGCCTGACCTGACCCGAGCCTGAATGCCAGGCCCAGAAGAGCGACCCGACCCAACCTGAACCCGACACATGTCGTCGGGCCCTGTTGGTTTCGGGTCGGGTAGCCATGCTGTAGCTCCAAGTACTTCTTTGGCCTCCTTATCTCGAGAGACAATGGGTAAGCGCCTGGAGGTGGTCAGTGGTGTGTGGAGCAGCACCTGGAGTGGCTATAAAGGCCAATTCTAGAGTGACAGGCTCTTCCACAGGTGCTGCAGAAAAATTTGCTTGTCGGGGCTGTTACACAGTTGGCTTTTCCCTTGCGCCTCTGTCTTTTTACCTGCCAACTGCTAAGTCTCTTCGACTCGCCACATTTTAGCCCCGTCTTTATGGCTGCCCGCCAGCTCTGGCAGAGGCTGGCAACTGACTCCCACGACTTGTGATCAATGTCACAGGACTTCATGTTGCGTTTGCAGATGTCTTTAAAGCGGAGACATGGACGGCCGATGGGTCTGATACCAATGGCGAGCTCGCTGTACAATATGTCTTTGGGGATCCTGCCATCTTCCATGCGGTTCACATGGCCAAGCCATCTCAAGCGCCGCTGACTCAGTAGTGTGTATAAGCTGGGGATATTGGCCGCCTCGAGGACTTCTGTGTTGGAGATACGGTCCTGCCACCTGATGCCAAGTATTCTCCGGAGGCAGCGAAGATGGAATGAATTGAGATAAAAACAAGAAATGCTGGAACCACTCAGCAGGTCTGGCAGCATCTGTGGAAAGTGAAGCAGAGTTAACGTTTCGGGTCAGTGACCCTTCATCGGAACTGACAAATATTAGAAAAGTCACAGGTTATAAGCAAGTGAGGTGAGGTGAGACGTCGCTCTTGGCTGACGTACGTTGTCCAGGCCTCACTGCCATAGAGCAAGGTACTGAGGACACACTAGCTCCAAGTGCTCCTGATAATAGTCACATATAGGGCGATCAAATGGAAAATTATGGGACTGTTCCTTAAGAGTTTGTAAAATCAACAACCAAGCTATCTAGAGCGAACCATTCCAGGGGTGAATTTTCGTCATGGAGGCAGGAAACTGGAGCTGGGTTTGTTTTTGGGTCTGATCAAAGTTCAGATTTTCACGGGCATGAGCCCTTAACTGGCATGAAGATGGGTCAGATGAAGTATGGAACAGATTTAGATTTCCCATAGCAGCCATCTCTGAGGCTGCTGGTTGTCCTGAGGGAGATATCTGCGGTTTGTGCCAAAGCCTTCCACAGCACCAGAGGGAAGTGAGATGTCACAGGAGCACTGCAGGCCTGGCACCTGGGGCAGGGCTGACCCTCAATTCATCAATGCCGACCTTGATCTAATGCTGGAGGCCATGACCAAAAGGAGGAAGGTCCTCTTCCCAGAGGACGGCAGGAGGCGGCCACCTCGTCTTGCAGCAGGCTCACCTCTCAGTTCAGCATCATCTCTTCTGCCCTTCTCCTCCAATTCCTCCTCCTCTCTCGCCTCCTGCTCCTACACCTCCCCCAATACGCTGTCTCCTTCCAGTGCCTCACTGTCCACAAGGTTCACACCTCACTGGAGGGCCATGGCATAGAGAGCGCAGCAGACCTCCACAATGAATGAGACCCATGCAGAAGGGTATTGGAGGGAACCAAGCGGTCCAGGCACTGGAATCGCATCTTCAGAAGCCCAATGGCCTGCTCAGTGGTTGTCCTACTGAGTAGGTGACATTGGCTGAATCGCCTCTGTTCCTCTATCTCAGGCTCCCGTTCAGGGGTGAGTAGCCATGTCTTCAAGGAATATCTTGTCCTCTAGATCCATCCACACATTTTGGGGGTTGGCGTGAAGATCAGAGGCAGCGTGGACTGCCAGAGGATGAAGGAGTCATGTCCCCTGCCAGGAAAGTGAGTGCACACATGAAGGAAGCTCTTGTTGTAGTTGCAGACCAGTGGAAGCCCTTCCTGTTGATTGATTCCACTGGCCGGTCACTGGGTGCCTTGATGGCTACATGGGTGCAGTCAATGATGTCCTGCGTCTGGGAGAATCCAGTGATGGTGGCAAAAAAAATGCCCTCTGTCCCTGTAAGCCACGTCAGTCATGAATTGAACATACTGTCCAGTTCCGGCAAAGAGGGCATTGGTGACCTGCAAGCTTTTTAAATACTTTAATCGGGCTCAACGGGGAGGAGAGCAGGATTGCTGTCCTGCCCTCTCCCCACCCTGGTTAATGCTGTGAAAGATGTCCTGAAACTGACAAATACCCGCGCAGTCAGTATTTTCAGGCCGCACTCGGGGCAGGGAGGCGGGGTGCCTCATAAATTCAGGCCTATATGATTGATGAGTTAATTAGAGGCCCTGTGGGAACTGCTCCCCCAAGCATCCTCCCCCCCACCAATGTATCTGTAAATAGCTGGTCGCTTCTTATTTTGGGTTCTACATTTATTCCATCCTTTGAAGCCAATTTCTCTAAGGAATGTAAGTACCTGGGGATGTGTTTATAAAGTATAGGTACATCCTCTTCCTGACACTCCAGATCATTCCTTCTTCCTCCATCGGATCAACTACAGCTAGATAAACACATAGGCTTGGTCTTCCCTTCTGTCATCTGCGGTCAGCCCTTTTTCTGAAAGGATCTTGGGCCATTTAGAAAAGAAGTCACATTGGGGAATGGGGAGCTGGCTGAGCAGGATTAGGGTGCGGTATAGGGGAATTATATAATCAATTAATCTAAATATAGGCACAATGTGGCTTTCGTGCAGAGAGATCGACCGTTGACATGCTGTTCTCCCTTCGTCACATACAGTAGAAATGCCGTGAACAACAGATGCCCCTCTACGTTGCTTTCATTGATCTCACCAAAGCCTTTGACCTCGTCAGCAGACGTGGTCTCTTCAGACTACTAGAAAAGATTGGATGCCCACAAAAGCTACTAAGTATCATCACCTCATTCCATGACAATATGAAAGGCACAATTCAACATGGTGGCTCCTCATCAGAGCCCTTTCCTATCCTGAGTGGCGTGAAACAGGGCTGTGTTCTCGCACCCACACTTTTTGGGATTTTCTTCTCCCTGCTGCTTTCACATGCGTTCAAGTCCTCTGAAGAAGGAATTTTCCTCCACACAAGATCAGGGGGCAGGTTGTTCAACCTTGCCCGTCTAAGAGCGAAGTCCAAAATACGGAAAGTCCTCATCAGGGAACTCCTCTTTGCTGACGATGCTGCTTTAACATCTCACACTGAAGAGTGCCTGCAGAGTCTCATCGACAGGTTTGCGGCTGCCTGCAATGAATTTGGCCGAAACAATCAGCCTTAAGAAAACGAACATCATGGGGCAGGACATCAGAAATGCTCCATCCATCGATATTGGCGACCACGCTCTGGAAGTGGTTCAAGAGTTCACCTACCTAGGCTCAACTATCACCAGTAACCTGTCTCTAGATGCAGAAATCAACAAGCGCATGGGAAAGGCTTCCACTGCTATATCCAGACTGGCCAAGAGTGTGTGGGAAAATGGCGCACTGACACGAAACACAAAAGTCCGAGTGTATCAGGCCTGTGCCCTCAGTACCTTGCTCTATGGCAGCGAGGCCTGGACAACGTATGTCAGCCAAGAGCGACGTCTCAATTCATTCCATCTTCGCTGCCTCCGGAGAATCCTTGGCATCAGGTGGCAGGACCGTATCTCCAACCGTATCTCCTCGAGGTGGCCAACATCCCCAGCTTATACACACTACTGAGTCAGCGGCGCTTGAGATGGCTTGGCCATGTGAGCCGCATGGAAGATGGCAGGATCCCCAAGAACACATTGTACAGCGAGTTCGCCACTGGTATCAGACCCACCGGCCGTCCATGTCTCCGCTTTAAAGACGTCTGCAAACACGACATGAAATCCTGTGACAATGATCACAAGTCGTGGGAGTCAGTTGCCAGCGTCCGCCAGAGCTGGCAGGCAGCCATAAAGGCGGGGCTAAAGTGTGGCGAGTCGAAGAGACTTAGTAGTTGACAGGAAAAAAGACAGAGGCGCAAGGGGAGAGCCAACTGTGTAAAGCCCCGACAAACAAATTTTTCTGCAGCACCTGTGGAAGAGCCTGTCACCCTAGAATTGGCCTTTATAGCCACTCCAGGTGCTGCTCCACACACCACTGACCACCTCCAGGCGCTTACCCATTGTCTCTCGAGATAAGGAGGCCAAAGAGAGAAAGAATCTAAATATAAGATCCGTGTGTCAATTTTAACTGCTCTCGGCAGGCAGGGAATGGGAGTGTGTGGGCCAGCTGCCTGCTTTACACCGGGCCTGATTTTCCTTTCCATTGATGGGAAATGTTAAAATCAAACCACCTTCCCCCACCCCGCCTCCCAGAAACACGAAGGACAGCAGGGAAAGGAAATCCTTGGAACCTGCTCTTCCCAAGTGGAATTAAAGAAACACTGTTACGCAACAAGCCTGCAACAGGCAGGTTCCCAATGTTTGCAACTAATCCAAGACACCAGCAAAGATCCATCAAATATAAAATCTTACCACATACACAAAACTGGCCTGTGCATCCCTTGTCCCCAACCCCACCATTGCTTCATCATCACTGCACCAGTTTAATAATTTTAACTGAAACTACTTCCCACTGTTCGACGGTTCTCTCTGGAGGACATCACAAGTTTAATATAGTATAGTCTGTGGAGAGTCACAAGTTTATGTCCAATGCAAGCTGGCAATTGTGGATCCTTCAGCTATGGCTTTGCGTGACATCCAAAAACAAACAATAACAGGAGAATGTTCTTCAGAGGCAGAGTCCTCATTATCAGATCAAAGGATCAAAGCAGCGCAGACCGAATCAGCATTTCAAATCAAGCACTTTAATTACTGACATCAATCATGTCCGGGGCCAGATCACAGCTGGAGAGCAATCTCATGACTGAGCTGGCGGGTGAGGGCACTCACAAAACAAAAATAAATAAAAACACAACACAACAGAGAAATGTTACAGCCAACAGTTGATATTAACTTTTCTTGTTCATTTTTTTTTAAAGAATCTGGGTTGTGAGGTAAACATTTTATTTATAGAAAGGCTGGTTGGCAGCTCAAGTTACATTATCTTATTGACTGGGTCTATTACTCATTTTGTTCATAAGAAACTGCCTTTATGTTGCTCTCTGGCACTGTCACTGCCCCCCACCATGTAGCCCTCCCCTCACTCCCGCCCTCCCCTCACTCCCACCCCCCCCGCCACCCCACCCCGCCGCAACCTTTGCGCTGCCATAGTGCAGGCCCCACACAGCTAGCCATTCACATCTGCATGAAGCCATTGGAGACTGGTAGAAAGGACGTCTTGTTTATTAGTGAGCCCCACCCATTCCAGGTTGTCTTCAGTCTCACCAGGTTCAGTGAACACGCTGCTGAAGTTTGCTGCTGTGATTCTAGCAGTGGCATCGTGATGTTGCATCATGATAAGATCCATGAATGTCTCCATTATTTCCTTGCTGATGTTTGCTGGCATGTAGAACGTTGGCCAACCACAGTGCAGCAGCTTTATAGGAAGACCAGTTGCACATGACAAAACTAAAGATGGGAAAACAGCTCAATTAACAAGAGATGAAAGGTCACAGACCTGAAACATTAACTCTGTTTCTCTCTCCACAGATGCTGTCAGAACTGTTGAGTATTTCCAGCACTTTCTCTTCTCAGCTCAATGAACTTCCTCGCCCAAAACTCAGGCTGCAAAGTACTAACATCTAAGGAATCTTCTTTTGAACTCTTCCCTCCTATGGGCTTCAGCTTGCTTTAGTAGGCAGTACTCTTGCCTTGGAGTTGGAAGTCAATGAAACATTGCATCATCATAGAGACATTAAACTGAGACCCCAGTGCCTGTTCCAGTGGTCCCAAACTATTTCAAGAAGAGCAGGGAGTTCTCCTGGTATCCTAGCTTCCCTCAATCAACATCACCAAAAATAGATCAACCTGGCAGTTATTTCATTGCCACTTGTGAAACTTTGGCCTGGATATTGACAGGGGTGGGTTACGAGTTTCAGATGGGAACCCTATAAGTCTGGGTTTCCCTACATGCTATAGAATTTTGTCTCCACAGCATGGGTAGTTATTTTTTGACGGGGTTCCCCATCTGGATGTCAGTCTAATTGATAGGCTTGGCTTTCAGTCAGGCAGGGAGACCCCCAGAGCAGGCTGCAGGCCCATCAAGGTCAGATCTGTGACCCCAGTGTGGGGTCTACTCCCAGAAAGGGGATCCGATGCCAGATCTTGGAGCGGGGGTGGGGGGGGGAGGGCAAATGGGTCCAATCCAATCCCAGGGAGGTGGTGAGCTCCCAGGGGGGGGCCTTTGTATCTTTCTATGGTGGGGTCTGATGGGGGGACGTAGCTTTGGGGGAGTGGGCTAGCAGAAGCACTCTGTTCCTCCTGGCCCACAAGCAGTGCTGTAAACACTCTTACCTTCTCCCCAAAGCTGTCCTTGCCTCCCTTCAGCTGCCGGGTTTCCAGAGGTCTGGGAAATCTGGCAGGCCACGGTTCAACCTGTTAAACAGGTTAAAGTAAAAGCTACCAGCCTTGTCAAAATATTTTAATTGCCATCCCACTTCCTGGGAGCACGTTGGCTGCCTGCCCCTTGTCCCACCTCCTTTAAATCCAGAAGTTGGTGGGTTGGAGTCGGGTTTGAGATTTTTAAAATTTTTAACTTGTGACTGGACCCCCACCACCTATTTTGGGTGTTAAAATCCAGTCCGCTATGTGTGAAATAGCTGTTATATCCGCCTACAATGACAACTTGCATTTATATAGCACATTTAATGTAGTAAAATTTCCCTAGGCACTCCACAGGAGCATTTTCAGACGTAATTTGACACTGAGCCACATACAGATGAAAACAGGTGACCAAAAGCTTGGTAAAATAGGTAAGTTTTAGTGAGCATCTTAAAGGACAAGGGAGAGGTAGAGAGAATTAGAGATTTAGAGAGGGAATTCCTGAGCATGGCCACTAATGGTGCAGCAATGGAAATCAGGGATGCATAAGAAGCCAAAATTGGAGGAATGTAGAAATCTCGGAGGGCTGTAACTTAGAGATGGAGAGGGACAAGGCTATGGAGGGACTTGAAATTCAGAGGGACTTACTTAACAACAGTAAATGCATTGCAAAGTAATTAATTGTATAGGAAATAACTTGACACCTTTCTAAGAGACATGATAAAATAATATTGTATGTAATTATAAATCTTTTTCTTTCCATTTGGTTGAGTAGGCAAGCTGTTCTGTGTCACAGTCACAGGATATCATTTGTGAGTTTGATCAGAGCTGTTTCGGTACTGTGGCAGGGCAGAAACCTGGAGGGATTCAAACATGGAGTTCTGGGAAAGATGGGCAGAGTTTGGGGAGGTGTCAACACATTCAAAGACATTGGAAAGTGCAATTGATTCCTCAAAAGGATCACTGCAGACCACTGTGCAAATAGGAAGTCAAACAGCACGGCACTTTGGTTGTATGAACATGAATGCTTCTCCAGGCTCTGCATAAATATTGCTGGCTGCCATCGGTCCCTCTATAATGTCCCACCTCTGGCTCAGCCCCAGTGTAACCAACTAGCATCTGGAGTAGAGAGAGAAGAGGGAGAAGAATTGCATCGAGGTCTCTGAGACATTTGGCATGTGTATTATGTGAAGCATCTTGCTGGAATATTTGAGCCGATTCATATATTGCATTGATCAGATGCAGACTTCAAGAAATCAGTGATGGAGCCGAACCCCAGAGTGCTCTTGTCAGTTATGTAGAGGCTACCTATACTGTAACTAATGGATGCATGTTTTATCACTGAGACCCAAGCATTTGGAGGAAGAAATAAAGCTATTTCTTCGATGGTTCTCATTCTCATGAATGTAGAGGACCCTGGGTATGTTACCCAAACATATCTATAACTATAACATATGGATGTAGTGCCCATTGATGACATGCTTTTCCTTTATTTTGCATTTATATATTATTTATTATCTATTTTCATTAGGACTAATATACTTTGATAGTCCTGTAAAGAAAATCCTAGCAATTCATTAGAATCCATTGTTTAGACTTTTTAAGCAAGAGATACCTCACAGTGATGGAGAGTGAAGATATCGTCTGACAGCACTTCTACTCCTTCAGTTTAAAGATGGATCACAGCTGCTCAATCAGCTACCTCCACTGAGTATGAGGGATTGCAACCTGTACTCAAACTCCAATGTGTGAGCTTCAAGCCTCCAACTGTAATGAAGTACTAACATACAAATCAGCTGTCTTATTTTACCTTAGCCTCTATCTCCTACCCTGACGTTTTTTTTTTAAGCACAAGCATATCAGTATTAAAACTCAGCTTTAAACTCCAAGTGGAATAGTGCAGACAGCCGAAGGTTTTACTCTGCGATACGGAACCCCGGAGCTTTTGACGGCCTGTATATATAGAGGAAATGGCTGACTATCTTGCAGGGCTACGGGGATCGAGCAGGGGAGTGGGACTGACTGCTTAGCTTCGTGGAGAGCTGGCATGGCCTCAATGGGCTGAATCGCCTCCTTCTGGGCCGTAAATGACTCTATGACTTTAAGTAAATAATGGTACAGCAATTGAGATGATACAAGCTATGTTCTTACTTCATGTTCTTTATTTCGGCACAGAACTCTACTGCGATCATCACAAGACCCATCTCCTCCAGTTTATTACACAGACTTGACTGAGGTGAACTGACCCAACCTTCTACCACCCCACTCCATCAGCAACACAGGGACTTGAACACAAAATCTAGGCTTACACTCCAGTGCAGTACTGAGGAGTGCTGTAATGTTGGAGGCACCATCTCACAAATCAGACATAAAACCAAGGCCGCATCAGCCTTCTCAGTGGAAGTAAAAGATCTCACAGCATTACTTCGACGGAGAGTTTTCCCCTGGTGTTCTGGCCAATATTCAGTCTTTAACCAACATCACTAAAAAGATTATAGTTTAGTTTAGAGATACAGCACTGAAACAGGCCCTTCGGCCCACCGAGTCTGTGCCGACCATCAACCACCCATTTATACTAATCCTACACTAATCCCATATCCCCACCTGTCCCTATATTTCCCTACCATCTACTTATACTAGGGGCAATTTATAATGGCCAATCAACCTATCAACCTGCAAGTCTTTGGCATGTGGGAGAAAACCGGAGCACCCGGAGGAAACCCACGCAGACACAGGGAGAACTTGCAAACTCCACACAGACAGTACCCGGAATTGAACCCGGGTCGCTGGAGCTGTGAGGCTGCGGTGCAGTGGTTAGCACCATTAATCTCATTGCTCTTTATGGGACCTGGCTGTGTGCAAATTGGTTGCTGCATTTTCTAGGTTACCATAGTGAACGCACTGCAAAATTACTTTACTGGCTATAAAATGCTGTGCACATCCCAGAATCATGAACAGCACTATATAAATGCCCGTTCTATCTATTTTATCTAGTGGTCTTATCTATCTCTCTACCTGACACTGCCAGTGACATAGATCGGATCAGGCTTGGCAATCTCATCATTTTTTTGGAATCACTTGCAGATATTTGATATCAGGAGATTTGCGCATTTTGCGCCTAAACCTAACAATATCACAGTGAATGCAAGTGAGACCTGATGTCAGCACTGCAGTCTGTTCCTTCAAATGAAGAAATTGCACAGTGATTACAGACTGTTTGGGCAATTGAAGACGAAAAGTATCTGGTTTCTGTATAGTCTGGACAACCTTAATGAGAAGGGGGGGAGGGGGTCACTGTTTCATCTAATGAATTAAACAGACACATCTAAAAACAGGCCTTAAGATTAATCAGCACTCAATAATTTCAATTTGTGCTAGTTCCTGCCCATTATTTCCACCTTTAAATGTTGATTTAAAAAACTGCTGGTTTGAGTAGCATCACATTGTAATGGGTTTTATCTTGGCCAATGACCGTGCATTTCTGATTCGCTCTTATGCTTGTTGCACCATATCCGAACCAGATCTCCAGCAAATTTTGGGGAAAATTCCCCCTTGGAGGATCACAATGGGCTAACTTATGGCGTTCAGTCCCAATGATTTGTGCACAAAATTTGATCTTGGGATTGTGTTTTTCTTTCTTTCATAATCTCCTCTGTAATTCACTGGAATAAGGAATTAAAGCACACCTGCTTGGAGAATCAGTGACATCCTCATAATTATCTCTTATTTTCCTTCAATTCATTCCATATTTCATCTCTTTGCTGCACATTTAAATTACAGTACATAAAAAATAAAACTTATTCAAGTCCTAGGCCCAGGCCATGCCATCTTTGCCATTTCCATAGAACAATTGCCTTTACATCCTTCTATCAACTCCTGGAACATCTGCCAACAGATATTCCCTCAACCCCTGCAGCATCTGTCATCTCCTTCTCCCCAAACTGAAAAACAGCTTTCATCATCAATCGCTCCCCAGCAGTCTAAAACATCTGCCATAAACCCCTTTTCTCTTTAATGTCTGCAATCACCATGACCCCAAACCCCTGGAACATCAACATCACCGTGATCCCAAACCCCTGGAACCTCAACATCACCGTGACCCCAAACCCCTGCAACATCAACATCACCGTGATCCCAAACCCCTGGAATATGTACATCACCGTGACCCCAAACCCCTGGAACATCGACATCACCGTGACCCCAAACCCCTGGAACATTGGCATCACCGTGATCCCAAACCCCTGGAACATCTATATTACCATGACCCCAATCAGCTGGAACATCTACATCATTGGCACATCCCTCACTCTACCATTACCATCAAGCCAGGAGATGAAACTGGTTCAGTGAGGAGTGTAGAAGAGCATGCTGGGAGCAGCACCAGGCATGCCTAAAATGAGATGACAACCCAGTGAAGCTACAATGCAGGACTACACACATGCTAAACAGTGGAAGCAGCATGCTATAGACACAGCTAAATGCTCCCAAAACCAATAGATCACATCAAAGCTCTGCAGTTTTGTCACATCCAGTCGTGAATGGTGATGGACAATTAAACAAGTGACAGGAAGAGGAGGCTCCATGAACATCCCCTCCTCAATGATGGTGGAGCCCAGCCTAAAGCATTTGCAACTATTTTCAGTCAGAAGTGCCGAGTGGATGATCCATCTCAGCCATCTCCTGAGATCTCCACCATCACAGATGCCAGCCTTCAGCCAATTCAATTCAGTCCACGTGAGAACAATGGCTGAACACATTGGTTATCACAGGGGCTATGGGCCTCAACAACATCCCGTCTGTAGTGCTGAAGACGTGTGCTCTAGAACTAGCCATGTCTCTAGCAAAACTGCTCTAAAGTAGCTATAACATGAACATCTACAATGTGAAAATTTGGCCAAGTATGTCCTGCTCACAGAAAGCAGGGCAAATCTAATCTTGCCAATTACTGCCCCATCAGCCTACCCGCAATCATCATCACTGTTGGTGTACCTACACCACACAGACTCCAACAATTCAAGAAGGTGTCTCACCACACTACCTTTTCAAGGGCAATTAGGGATGGGCACTAAGTGTTGGCCTTGCCAGTGACATCCACATCCCATGAACCGATATAAAAAACATCAGCAGTAAACTAATGGAAGTTGTCATCAACAGTGCTATTAAGCAGTACTTACTCAGCAATAACCTGCTCATAGATGCTCAGTTAGGATTTCGCCAGGACCACACAGGTGTGGATCTCATTACAGCCTTGGTCTAAACATGGACAAAGGAGCTGAATTCCAGATGTGAGGAGAGAGTGACTGCTCTTGATAACAAGGCGACATTTGACTTGAGTGTGGCATCAAGGAGACCCAGTAAATTTGAAGTCAATGGAAATCAGGGGAAAACCCTCCACTGTTTATGTTTATTTTTAGAGATACAGCACTGAAACAGGCCCTTCGGCCCACCGAGTCTGTGCTGACCATCAACCACCCATTTTATACTAATCCTACACTAATCCCATATTCCTACCGCATCCCCACCTGTCCCTATATTTCCCTACCACCTACCTATACTGGGGGCAATTTATAATGGCCAATTTATCTATCAACCTGCAAGTCTTTTGGCAGGAAACCGGAGCATCCGGAGAAAACCCACGCAGACACAGGGAGGACTTGCAAACTCCACACAGGCAGCACCCAGAATTGAACCCGGGTCGCTGGAGCTGTGAGGCTGCGGTGCTAACCACTGCGCCACTGTGCTGCCCACAGTGGTTGGAGTCATAACAAGCACAAAGGAAAATAGTTGTGCTTGTTAAAAGCCAATCATCTCAACCCCAGGACGTTGCTGCAAGAGTTCCTCAGGGTAGTGTCCTAGGCCCAACCATTTTCAGCTGCTTCATCAATGACATTCCCTCCATCATAAGGTCATGAAGTGGAGATTTACACTGATGACTGAACAGTGTTCAGTACTATTAACAACTCCTCAGATACTGAAGCAGTCCGTGCCCACATGCAGCAAGACCTGGACAACATTCAGACTTGGGCTGATAAGTGGTAGATCATAGGGTCCAAATCCTGGAACTCCCTTCCTAACAGCACTATCAGAGTACCTTCACTGCAGCAGATCAGGGCAGCGGCTCACCACTAACCAAGGGCAATAAGGGAAATTAGGGATGGGCAATAAATGCTGACCTTGTCAGTGATGCCGATATCCATGAACAAGTAAAAAAAAAGTTATAATCACTGTAACCTCACGACCCAAAGCATCCACACCACCATGACCTCAAGCCCCTGGAACATCTATATCATCATGATCCATAAGCCCTGAAACATCCACCGTCAGAACCACCACCTATCTCCTCCTGCAACCCACTATCTACTCTGGAACATCCATCATCATGGCTTTTCAAAATTTTCTATTCCTGATCATTTAAGTATTTGTGGAACACTATTATTCATTTACTTGTAGTCATCATTTGACAAGCATATTGAACTAACTTTGTAGGAATGTTCTCCTCTACACTCTCCTCCAACTAGTTTTAATAATAATGGAAATTGTCTGCAATGTAAACTGCTCAGTACAATTACATATTTTTTCAATAATCTGATGAGTTATTGAACCAGAAGAAGTAATGTGATCCATTTAATAGAAAGTGGCTATAACTTGGTCTACAAAAAGGATAAACATGTCAAAAAAAGATTGATGTAAATGCCTTCACTACTAAAATGAAAGAAATAACTTAAATTTATAAGTGCCATTCAGGACCTAGGGACATCTCAAAGTGCTTCACAGCCAATGAAGTAATCTTGAAATGTAGTGATTGTCATAACGTAGGGAAACACAGCAGTCAATTTGCACACAGCAAGATCCCACAAACTGCAGTGAGATAATGACCAGGTGAGCTGTTTTTAGTGATGTTAGTTTTGGGACAATTGTTGGGCAGGACACCTAGGAACAATTCTTCTGCACTTCCTTCAATAGTGCTTTGGGGTCTTTTAAGCCCAACTGAGAAGACAGATGAAGCCTCACCATTCATAAGACGGCACCTTCAGCGTTGCAGCACAGAAGTGTCAGTCTAGATTATGTGTTCAAGTCTCCGGAGTGGGGCCTAAGCCCACAAACTTCTGAGTCAGAGGCTAGAGCGCTACAATCACTATGCGAAGACTGACAACTGATTCAGAGAATGGGAGTAAGTACAATGAGAATAAGTATGAAAACAGCTGGGAATTATCCAATCCTATTCTTTCAGAAGAAATACATTTGGATAAGGGCAAATTTGCCAATCCTGAGGTCACAGACAGGGACCATGGTTAAGGGGGCACAAATTGGCACCAGTGTTACAGCCCTGTCTTCAACCTGCATTCTCTGGGGAGAGTATGGGATCAATTAATTTACATTTAAAAAATAATAACTATATTCGTGACAAATTTTTAAAAATATGATGGAGTTTCATTGTAAACCATGCTTAAGGACTCAAACTCCTAACCTCAGGACACTCTCTCTTTAGAAAGTCAGAAGGAGAAGGGCTTGTGTTTAGATAGTGCCTTTTATGACCTCAGGGTATCCCAAAGCACATAATAGCCAAGAACGTACTTTTGAAGTGTAATCACTCTTGTAATGTAGGAAACATGGCAGCCAATTTGTGTGCAACAAGGTCCTACAAATAACAATGATATTAATGTCCAGAGGATGCTGCTCCACTGCAGGACGAAAGGTAGCATGGAAACAAGGAATCAGATCCATGACAACTTGTGGGTATGAAATATAAAACTGCAGTTCCCCATCTGGAGTACAACACAGTCTTCAGCACCCTATATTTCGTAGTCAATTTTTTGTCAATATCATGATGTACGGGTAAGGCTTCCACTGCTATGTCCAGACTGGCCAAGAGAGTGTGGGAAAATGGCGCACTGACACGGAACACAAAAATCCGAGTGTATCAGGCCTGTGTACTCAGTTCCTTGCTCTATGGCAGCGAGGCCTGGACAACATATGTCAGCCAAGGGCGACGTCTCAATTCATTCCATCTTCGCTGCCTCCGGAGATGACTTGGCATCAGGTGGCAGGACCGTATCTCCAACACAGAAGTCCTCGAGGCAGCCAACATCCCCAGCTTGTACACACTACTGAGTCAGCGGCGCTTGAAATGGCTTGGCCATGTGAGCCACATGGAAGATGGCAGGATCCCCAAAGACACATTGTACAGCGAGCTCGCCACTGGTATCAGACCCATCGGCCGTCCATGTCTCCGCTTTAAAGACGTCTGCAAACGTGACATGAAATCCTGTGACATTGATCACAAGTCGTGGGAGTCAGTTGCCAGCGTTCGCCAGAGCTGGCAGGCAGCCATAAAGTCAGGGCTAAAATGTGGCGAGTCGAAGAGACTTAGTAGTTGGCAGGAAAAAAGACAGAGGCGCAAGGGGAGAGCCAACTGTGCAACAGCCCCGACAAACAAATTTCTCTGCAGCACCTGTGGAAGAGCCTGTCACTCTAGAATTGGCCTTTATAGCCACTCCAGGCGTTGCTTCACAAACCACTGACCACCTCCAGGCGCGTATCCATTGTCTCTCGAGATAAGGAGGCCCAAAGAATTGGTGCAAAGGCTCCTCCTACCAAAGTTCCTCTCCCTCTTTCGCTAAATATCTGGCTTTCTCAGTATAGGCACATGTGCTCTTGTCCATTGTGACATCATAACCCCGACGAATGTGATGCACACAACGAAACCCAACCTCCAAAAGAGGAACTGAGGTCAGTTCTAGAAGCAAATTCTCCGAGCCCACACTGGCTCACCAATAAGCAATGCTTTGAATTTAAAATTCTCATCCTTGTTTTCAAGTCCCTCTACAGCCTCTCTCCTCTCTATCTCTGTAATCTCCTTCAGCCGTACAACCCTCCAAGATACCTGCGCTCCTCTAATTCTGATATCTTGAGCATCCCTGATTTTAATCGCTCCACCATTGGCTGCAGTGCCTTCAGCCGCCAAGGTCCTAAGCTTTAGAATTCCTTCTTTAAACTCCTCCGCCTCTCTATCTCACTTTCCTCCTTAAAGACACTCTCTAAAACCTCCATCTTTGATTAAGCTTTTGGTCATCCATCCTAGTATCTCCATATGTGACTCAGCGTCATATTTTCTTTTATAATGCCTCGGTGAAGCGCCTTGGGATGATTTATTATGTCAAAGATGCGAAATAAGTGCAGTAGTTTTTGTTGTTGTAGTATTTCCTGAACATTGCGCCCTTCTATTCCCTTTCTCCTGAAGCCATATGACTTTCATTCTTTTCTACCTGAACAGCTTTTCATTTCACTTTGAAGGGAGGGGACGAAATTGTCAGAAAATGTGGAAACAATCTCTTTCAAAGGAGTCATGATTCCCAAGGGGAAATGATGCAGAAAGGCTAGCTACCAGATGAGAATTACTCCTCCCAATTCCAATCCTCCCACCCTTCCAGCCATCCACTTTCCCACTCAATTCCCTGGGTCAAACAGTGCATTTGTCCAAGCTTTCTCCCTCTCTGCCTATGCAGGACATGGGAGATCACAACGATGTGACTCATTAGCACTTGTTACCTATCACCTACTTGCTAACTATGCCCTGAGTAGGAAGTGAAAATCTCGATTGCATCATAAAAATTGAAGCCAGCTGCTAAATCTATCTGTTCATTTACACCACAAGCTTGAGGTTTGGAGAGATGGCTGAGCACCTGTGCAGTTCTGTAACTTTCATCCCATTACCACACCACTCCAGAAGACTTAGCTGTGTATTTTCATCTTCCAAACACCATTACAGTAGATAGCTGCGGTTCCATCTGTTTCAGGTTTGAAGAGGTTGCGCTTCTTACTAAATAGCTTGACACAAAGTCCCACGAGATCTGGCTGGCGCATTAAAAAGGACAAGCTTTCTGCGGGGAAGTGCTTTCAATTTGAAGGGAGGGGAGGAAATTGTCGGAAAACGTGGAAACAATCTCTTTAGTAGAAATCATGATTGGCACTGCAGCATTGTCAGTACCGAAGGGGCAATGATGCAGACATTGTACATAAATAAACAGAGAATAAATAGAAACATGAAATCGTGTGACATTGATCACAAGTCGTGGGAGTTAGTTGCCAGCATTCGCCAGAGCTGGCGGGCAGCCATAAAGACAGGGCTAAATTGTGGCGAGTCGAAGAGACTTAGTAGTTGGCAGGAAAAAAGACAGAGGCGCAAGGGGAGAGCCAACTGTGCAACAGCCCCGACAAACAAATTTCTCTGCAGCACCTGTGGAAGAGCCTGTCACTCCAGAATTGGCCTTTATAGCCACTCCAGGCGCTGCTTCACAAACCACTGACCACCTCCAGGCGCGTATCCATTGTCTCTCGAGATAAGGAGGCCCAAAGAATAAAAAATAGAAACAGAGCTGTGGATATTCAATTGCGTTTCATTCAGCAGATGTAATGGGACAAAATAATTGTGGTCCTAAATGCTTATGCCCCATCCCAAAATAGTCATACTATCTCTACCCAAAGTAACCATTACATTACCTTTAGAGAGGAAAGGTAGGTATAATGTTTTGGATGAGTATCCTTTATCAGACCGATGGCGGATATGAACAGACATCTTGGTAAAGTTGGGAAAATAGAAAGAAAAAGGAGGGGAGGAGAGGGTTGTAGAGCGTTTACAGCAATTACAGAAAGGGAGCCAAGGGGGTTAAATGATCTGCAAACTGTTTAATAAAAGAGTTAGGTAATATAAAAGATCAATGAGATAATGCAGACATACAGGGCTGGATTTTAAGGGCCCCCGAGGCGGGGTCAGAGGCAGGGGTGGGGGCAACAGAATTGCGACCGGTGGCAGCTAGTCGGGGAGCCCATCGCCGCCCCATTGCCAAGCAATTTTCCCAGGCGCGGGATAGGCTGAAAACAGCTTTCCCACCCAGGGGCCAACTGATGCCCTTAAATGGCCAATTAACGGGCAATTAAGGAGGGACTCTTTCTGCCATCACTGAGATCTTATCAGAGGCAGGGAGTGCCTCCGCCACTGTGGGCATGGGGGGGGGGGGCTCCCTGCTTTGTGGGCAATCTGTAGCCCACAGAGGACCCCCGGTGCGATCACTTTACCCCCCCGGGACATCACTCCTCCAGACTAAATGACCACCCCGACTGCCCCTCCTCGACTGTCCCTGACGACCCCATCGCTCTTACCTGAGGTCCGCAGTTCCAGCACTGTGCCTGTGTCCAAGGCGTCTGCAGCACCGGCAGTGGCCACTGCTGCCAATGGCACTGCCGACACTGCTCAGCTGCCGGCCCTCTGATTGGCTGGCAGCTCTTGGAGGCGGGATACCCATCTTTAAAGGGACAGGGATCGCGGTCCTTGAAACTTAGATGTAAAAAGACCGGAGAATCGCTCCGGGGGGACGCAAAAAGGTCAAGACGGGGTTCCTCCTGCCTTTGCGGCCTAGCGCTCAGACTTGCCTCCTCCACAAAATCTAGCCCACAGAGCATGGTAATAGTGTGAGGGCGGGGTAGAAATAAAGTCCATGTAAAACAAAGTAAGAGAAATAAAGAAACAATTAAAAAAACAAAAGCTTGCTGATGCAGAAAAAATAATATTGAAACATAAAATGAAAGTGACACATCGTGGATCCACTACACCAGGAGTAAAAGGGATAAGGCCTATAATAAGGGCCCAGGACCTTGCCAGTGCTATGTTCTGACAGGTGCATACGGTTCAGGTATAAATCTCCTCCCTTTCCTGTGGACACTGACAAACCACGGGGGAATTTAAATTCAATTAATGAAATACAATATGGAATAAAATGCGAGTATCAGTAATGGTAACCATGAAAGTAAGGATTCACATAAAAACCCATCTGCCTCACTAATGTCCTTTCAGCAAGGAAATCTGTCATCCTTACCCAGTCTGGCCTTTATGTGACTCCAGACCCATAGCAATGTCATTGACTCTTAACTGCCCATTGAAATGCCCCTGCAAGCCACTCAGTGGTATTCATCATATCAAGGGCAATTAGGTATGGGCAAGAAATGCTGGCCTTACAAGCAGCACCCACATTCCATGAATGAATGAAAAATCTGTAGCCGGGTCTCCCTCAGCTACCAACCAGATGAAGAAATTTTTTTGTTAGACCAGCAACCAATTGGAGCTTTAATACAAAAGCAAAACACTGCGGATGCTGGAAATCTGAAATGAAAATAAAAAATGCTGGAAATACTCAGCAGGTCTGGCAGGAGTTCTGATGAAAGGTCACAGACCTGAAACATCAATTTTGTTTCTCTCTGCACAGATGCTGCCGGACCTGAATATTTCCAGCATTTTATGTTCTTATACCAGTTCGAGCTGCTTTTCCCTGGGTCTTAGTGCCTGCTGTTGGTCTAACTGTGCTTTGTAAAAGCACTGCACCATCTTGACTATATTATGAATACGATATGACCAAGGATATGCCCCAACTTAGCTATGAATTCTGAGCCATGATATCATTAATTGATGACACCACGATACAATTACAAATGGCCTTCCTCTTTGCTGTTGATTCACAGGGTGACCAACAGTACAGATTAAATGTTCATTTGGGACAGCAGTCCTCTTTCCAGCTTATAATATATATAGAAAGACATTAAACTGCACGCCCTCTTCCTCTTCAGGCTCCATCCCCTTCATTTCCTTCACACTATGTGATTCTTTAAATTACTGAGTGGGTCCTTCACAGGCTTCACAGAATTCCTGACCACCTTTTCATTACATTTTATACTATGCCAATAATTGCAGGAGGCTTTATTTATAATCTGATCTACCATGGACCTACTTTGGGGGAGGCAGGGAAAGAATTAACAAAAGCCAGGCTTGTGAGTTGATATGTGGAGAGGCCAAAGAGAGAGAAGAAGTATGCAACTTAAATCACATCAGATTATATCCACTACATGACAAACAGGTAGAGAGGATGCTTTGGAATTTATACATAGTCAATAAACGCTTTAGTTTTGGGAGTGGGACCACACCCTTCAGGTTACCCCGACAATACCCTCACTCACTTGCAGTGATGCTCCCGACCAAGGGCACTTTTCGATCCTTAGTTCAAGTTCTGTTATCTCACCATTTTGAATAAAGGCAGGCAATTGGTAAGATTCGGCCAGAGAGAAAAGAATAAAATGCGCCAAGATATATTCTTTAGAGACTGCCATAATTCAATGGCGAGGCACACAATTAGTTTTCATCTGTCGTTAGTCAAAATGAATTTCTTTACAAATTATTTACTGTTTGAATGTGTGTGACATGAGCAAGGTAGTGTTTATTGTGCATTCCTGGTCACTCTACGGGCATTAATGTGCAGCCATACAGTTTGGCACTCCAGTCACATATAGGCCAGGCCAGTCAAGGGTGAGAAGGCTCAGTTTCCTGCAAACATCAATGCAGCAGTTGGGTTTTTACAACAAACTAGCTGCTTTCATGATTATTTTCCTGCTGCTATCCCATAACCTGGCACAGTGAGATTTGACTTTGTGACCTTCAGGGTGCTAGTCCACTATTGTACCTGTGCCGATTCTGTTTTCCACCATCAAAAGGGCACTGAGGAGAGGATTCCGAGAAAGCAAGGACAATTTCAGAGGTCAAAACTCTCAGATTTTAAGATGCTGGCGGAACTGCACTTGTTCACACAGGAAAGAGGAAACAATTAGAGGTAGCATCATCCAGTTATTAAAATGGTAATGTACTTCAACTTAATGTCTGAATGTAGGACTAGATTACTTGATATAAAATTTAACAAGACTCCATTCATATTAGAAGAAATTACCACAGGATGATGGATATATTGAATGAATTCCCATTTTAAATACCACCTTCAAACTGATTGCGACACATTTTTTTTTGAGTTTGAAGGCTCATCCCACGGCTTTCTGATCATTCTGTGCAGGCACATTCAAATTGCTTACTTTGCACGTTAAAAATACTAAGAAAATCCATAAAAGTACGTGAAAGCCACCTCTCTATCAAGCATCATGACATTTTCCTGGTATCAGCACAACAAACTTGGAAAAAGAAAGGAGGTACATACTAAGTTCCCTTCACAGTTACATAGAAACATAGAAAATAGGAGCAGGAGTAGGCCATTCGGCCATTTGAGCCTGCTCCGCCATCTAATATGATCATGGCTGATCATCCAACTCGGAAACTTGTTCCCGCTTTCGCCCCATACTCTTTGATCCCTTTAGACCCAAGAGCTACATCTAACTCCTTCTTGAAAACATACAATGTTTTGGCCTCAACTGCTTTCTGTGGGAACGAATTCACAGGCTCACCACTCTCTGGGTGAAGAAATTTCTCAACTCAGTCCTGAAAGGTTTAACCCGTATCCTTAGACTATGACCCCTCATTCTGGACTCCCCCACCATTGCGAACATCCTTCCTGCATCTACCCTGTCAAGTCCTGTTAGAATTTTATAGGTTTCTATGAGATACCCCTCACTCTTCTGAACTCCAGCAAATATTAGCCGAACTGACTCAATCTCTCCTCATATAGCAGTCCCGCCATCCCAGGAATCAGTCTGGTAAACCTTTGCTGCACTCCCTCTATAGCAAGAACATCTTTCCTCCGATAAGGAGACCAAAACTGCACACAATATTCCAGGTGTGGCCTCACCAAGGCCCTGTATAATTGCAGCAAGACCTCCTTGCTCCTAAACTCGAATCCTCTCGCTATGAAGGCCAACATACCATTTGCCTTTTTTACTGCCTGTTGGACCTGCATGCTTACCTTCAGCGACTGGTGTACGAGAACACCCAGGTCTCGTTGCATATTCCCCTCTCTCAGTTTATAGCCATTCTGATAATAATCTGACTTCCTGTTTTTGCTATCAAAGTGGATAACCTCACATTTATCCACATTATACTGCATCTGCCATGCATTTGCCCACTCACTCAACTTGTCCAAATCACCCTGAAGCCTCTCTGCATCTTCCTCGCAACTCACCCTCCCACCCAGTTTTGTGTCATCTGCAAATTTGGAGATATTACATTTAGTTCCCTCATCTAAGTCATTAATATATATGGTGAATAGCTGGGGTCCTAGCACCAATCCCTGCGGTACCCCACTAGACACTGCCCGCCATTTGGAAAAAGACCCTTTTATCCCCACTCTTTGTTTCCTGTCTGCCAACCAATTTTCTATCCATCGTAATACACTACCCCCAATCCCATGCGCATTAATTTTACATGCTAATCTCTTATGTGGGACTTTGTCAAAAGCCTTCTGAAAGTCCAAATAAACCACATCCACTGGCTCCCCCTCATCAACTCTACTAGTTACATCCTCGAAGAATTCTAGTAGAATTGTCAAGCATGATTTCCCTTTCGTAAATCCATGCTGACTCTGCCCGATTCTACCATTGTTCTCCAAGTGCTCTGCTATAAAATCTTTGCTAATGGACTCTAGAATTTTCCCCAATACCGACGTCAGGCTGACTGGTCTAAAGTTCCCTGCTTTCTCTCTATCTCCTTTTTTAAATAGTGGGGTTACATTAGCTACCCTTCAATCTGTAGGAACTGTTCCAAAGTCTATAAAATCTTGGAAGATGACCACCAATGCATCCACTATTTCTAGGGCCATTTCCTTAAGTACTCTGGGATGCAGACCATCAGGCCCTGGGGATTTATCGGTCTTCAATCCCATCAATTTCCTCAACACCATTTCTCTAGTAATACTGATTTCCTTCAGTTTCTCTCTCTCACTAAACCCTGTGTTCTTCAACATTTCTGGTATGATATTTGTGTCCTCCTTTGTGAAGACAGAACCAATGTATGCATTTAGTTGGTCAGCCATTTCTTTGTTCCCCATAATAAATTCCCCTGTTTCTGACTGTAAGGGACCTACATTTGTCTTCACCAATCTTTTTCTCTTCACATAACAATAGAAACTTCTACAGTCAGTTTTTATGTTCCCTGCAAGCTTGCTTTCGTACTCTATTTTACCCTTCTTAATCAATCCCCCTTGGTCCTCCTTTGCTGAATTCTAAACTGCTCCCAATCTTCAGGACTGTTGTTTTTTCTGGCAGATTTATATGCCTCTTCCTTGGATCTAATGCTATCTCTAATTTCCCTTGTAAGCCATGGTTTGGCTACCTTCCCCGTTTTACTTTTGCACCAGACAGGAATAAACAATTGTTTCATTTCATCCATGCGCTCTTTAAATGTTTGCCATAGCTTATCGACCGTCATCACTTTAAGTAACGTTTCCCAATCCGTCATAGCCAACTCGCGCCTCATACCTTCGTAGTTTCCTTTACTCAGATTCGGGACCCTAGTCTCAGAATGAACTACGTCACTCTCCATCTTGATGAAGAATTCTATCATATTATGGTCGCTCATCCCCAAGGGGTCTCGCACCACTAGATTGTCAATTATTCCTCTCTCATTACGCAATACCCAGTGTAGGATGGCCTGTTCTCTAGTTGGTTCCTCAACGTATTGGTCCAGAAAACCATCCCGTATACACTCCAAGAATTCCTCCTCTACAGTATTGTGACTAATTTGATTTGCCCGATCTGCATGCAGATTAAAATCACCCATAATTACAGATGTTCCTTTATCGCATGCATCTCTAATTTCCTCTTTAATGCCATTCCCAACATCACCACTACAGTTTGGGGGTCTATATATAACCCCCATTAATGTTTTTTGCCCCTTAGTGTTTCTCAGCTCTACCCATTCAGATTCCATATTGTCAACAGAAGAGCTAATATCTTTCCTCACTATTGCATTAATTTCCTCTTTAACCAGCAATGCAACTCCACTGCCTTTTGCTTTTTGTCTGTCCTTCCTAAATACTGAATACCCCTGGATGTTCATTTCCCATCCCTGGTCACCTTGCAGTCATGTCGCCGTAATCCCGACTATATCATACCCGTTTACATCTATTTGCATGATTAATTCATCCAATTTATTGCAAATTCTCTGCGCGTTAAGGCACAAAGCCTTAAGGCTTGTCTTTTTAACATTACTTGTCCCCTTCCCACTATTTTTCACTGTGGCCCTGTGTGATTCTGGCCCTTGATTTCTCTGCCTATCACTTTTCTTATTCCCCTTACTGTCTTTTGTTCTTGACTTTGATCCCCCCTCCTCTGACTCCTTGCAAAGGTTCCCATCCCCCTGCCATTTTAGTTTAAATCTTCCCCAACCACTCTAGCAAATACTCCCTGTAGGACATCAGTCCCGATCCTGCCCAGGTGTAACCCATCCAGTTTGTACTGGTCCCACCTCCCCCAGAACCGGTCCCAATATCCCAGGAATCTAAAACCCTCCCCCTCACACCATCTCTTCAGTTCACCAGCCATCATCATTCTGATGTGCCACTTTCTCCTGGTCGCCTGGGACTTTTTTGTTAGCCGTTGGGATCGGAGGAGAATTTTCTCAAAAGGTTTTTGCCGCCTAATTTGTTCCAGGATTTTTTTAGCTCCCTGATCAGGGAGCGGGGGTCGTGGTGGGGAGGTGAGGTAGGAGGGGGGGGGGGGGGGGTGGGGAGATGAGAAATGATGGGAGTCACGTACTGAAGGTGCGCCATGACTAGGGTTGCAAACTCTGGTTGGACATATTCCTGGAGGTTTCATCATGTGACATCCTAGCGCCAAACAGCCCACTCCCACAATTCCGACAACAATCGCCTAAAGTGCCCACCCTTGCTTTACCACTTTTCCCCATCAATTGGAAGGCAAACATACTCTTCATTATGGGATTGGATGATTGGTCACAGCAATGTTCCCGCTAAGCTGTGCGGGTGCAAGGTGCGCATAGGCCTTGCACGACAACTAAATTTTAAAGGGTACATTGCTTGACAGTTTGTCAAGCTGCCATTATCCAATCTCCAATATTTTTATAACACTTTTTAATTAATGCCCCTATTATTTTTCTCCTGGGATGCTTGCAGCAGTATCCTATAGAATGGTTACGGCACAGAAGGAGGCCATTCAGCCAGTTGTGTCCGTGCCGGCTCCCTGAAAGAGCAACTCAGCTAGCCCCATTCCTTGCCCTTTTCCCCATAGCCCTGCAAATGTTTTCTCTTCTGGTACTTATCCAATTCCCTTTTGAAAGCCATGATTGAATCTGCCTCCACCACACTGCCAAGCAGTTCATTCCAGATCCTAACCACTCGCTGTGTAAAAATGTTCTTCCTCATGTTGTGGTTGGTTATTTTGCCAATCACCTTAAATCAATGTCCTCTGGTTCTCAGCCCATCTGCCAATGGGAACAGTTTCTCTCTATCTATTCTGTCCAGACCCCTCATGATTTTGAACACCTCTATCAAATCTCCTCTCAACCTTCTCTTCTCTAAGGAGAACAACCCTAGCCATAATTGAAGTCACTCATCCCTGGAACTATTTTGTCATGAGTCATGCTATGAATAATCATGATGCAGAATGATGATTTTTTAAATCCATCAGTTGGCAACCTGAACTAAACTTTAAAAAACACAGGAGACAAGGAACTGATAAAAGATGACTGCTAACAGCTAAAATGGCCACCGCAATCTAAATACCCAACATTTATCAAAGTGGAGACATAGGTCTGGTAAATCTCCACCAGGACAATGGCCTGAGAATTTTGAATGGGCTACCTGCCTTGCCTTAACTAACAAGACATTAAAGGCAATCTGGGAACATTAACACTGGTGGAGATGGACCACCCAAGGGGTAGTTGCTGAAAAAATGGAACCTGAGAGAGATTGGAATTCCTAGACCTGATCTAATTAAGTTGCAAAAGAGAGGATACACTGGGGCATCATGTGACAGACTCTCCATCTGTGTGAAACTAGCTGTTCCTTCACTCTCCAGACAGACAAGCGGCAGAGATTGACCAGTGAAGGACCCAAGTGCGGTCTCTCTCTCACTTTTCCTCTCTCCAGGCAACCTTGCAAGTTCGAACTCTGCCTGCTAGCTGAAAACATCCAAGCCTATCATTGCTACAGACAGAGACCCTGGGAAGAAAACCATCTGCATCACTGTCTCCAAGAAAACCCTGAACCAGTTGGCCACATCTCCCAGCCAGGAACATTAGCACTGCCAAGTTCAGCCAGAAGACAACTGAATTACCAGACTCCCATAGACTGTATACCCTTTTTTTGTTGTTCCGGACTCTCATCCAACCAATCTATTCTTCTCCACTCTGTAACCTATTTGTGTGTATGTGTGTTGGTGTGTGTGTGTGTGAAAGTTGAAGCATTGTTTATGATTTTACTTAGATCTGGTTTTGGTTTTAATTACAATAAACTAAACTCTTTCTTGTTTAAACTCATGAAAACCTGTCCAATTGATCCTTTTATAATCATAGCACGTAAAGGGTTAAACACTCACCGAATTGGTAAGCATATCCACTGTTTAAAAGAAATAAACCCTGTTGCAGTCAAACAAGGAGAGGAATAAGAGGGGAGCTTTTTGACCCCCCCTCACCTGATCGTAACAATTCTCATAAATCTTTTCTGCAGCCTCTCTAAAGCCTTCACATGCTTCCTAAAGTGCAGTGCCCAGAATTGGACACAATACTCCAGTTGAGCCTGAACCATTGTTTTATAAAGGTTCATTGTAAGTTCAACAAGAGCAAAATACTGCAGATACTAGAAATCTGAAATAAAGACAAAAAATGCTGGAAGTAATTAGCAGGTCTGTTTCTCTCTCCATAGATGCTGCCAGACCTGCTGAGTACTTCCAGCATTTTCTGTTTTTATTTCATCATAACTTCCTTGCTTTTGTACTCCATGGGCTGGATTTTGTTCTCCTGCAGACGTCAGGTTCCATGGCGGGGGAGGGGGCTTGAAGATGGCATCGGATGAGGCCCGCCACAGACCTCGATCCTTCTGGCAGTGAGGCTCTGTGGCAGCCACCTTGCTGCTGGGCGATGGGACCACACTTTAAATATTCAAATGAATAAAATTAATAAATTTAAATAGACTTACCTGCGATCTTGAGGGCCCCCATGATCTTCGACGCAACAACTGGCACTCCCATGCCTTCAGATCCCCCTCCGGGGAACAAGGTGCCACAGTGGTTGGGAAAGGGCAGGAGGTACGTTTATCAGTGGGGGGGGGGGGGGTGGGGGGGCGGAGAACAGGGTCAAATATATGTAATGGGTGTAGGGGATGGTGGGAAGGCGTGAACCTAATACTTTGTGTAGTTTTGGGGGGCAGGGGGAAAAGGTCAAATTTAAAAGGCAAGTGTTTTGAGGAGAGAAAGGGAAAATAGTTATTCTAAATGTTATTGGGGGGGAGGGAGAGGGACATTAGAAATTTATTTATTTAATTATGGGGGATCTGTCTTTAAAAATTTAAATTGGGTTGGCTGCCCTTTAAAAATGCATCAGTGCCTGCGCACAGGCAGCTGACGCCATTGCCGGGGATGGACAGCCCGCCCCCTCCATGAGATTGGGGGGGGGTGGGGCTTAAGATCGCGGTGGCTTTTTGACATGTGGCCCACAGGGGTGGGCTGCCATTTTATCAGCTTGCCGCCGAACTCGGCGGTGGGCTCTTAAAATCCATTCCTACGTCTCTATTTATAAAGCCCAGGATCCCATATGCCTTTTTAACCACTTTCTCAACCTGTCCTGCCACCTTAAACAATTTGTGCACATATAGCCCCAAGTCTCTTTGTTCCTGCACCCACTTTAGAATTGTACCCTTTATTTTATATTTCTTCTCCTCATTCTTGCTACTAAAATGCATGACTTCACATTTCTCTGCATTAAATTTCACCCACCCCCATGTCCACCCATTCCAGCAGCCTATCTATGTTCTCTTGGACTATCATTATCCTCCTCACCATTCACAATATTTCCAAGTTTTTGTCATGTGCAAATTTTGAAATTGTGCCCTGTACACCCAGTTCTAGGTAATTAATATATATTTTTTAAAAAGGCAATGGGCCTAGTACTGATCCCTGGGGAATCCTACTGTATACTTTCCTCCAGTTCAAAAAACAACTGTTCACCACTGCTCTCTGTTTCTTGTCAGTTAGCCAACTTCGTATCCTCTTTCACTATTCACTGTCCCTTTTATTTCGTAAGCTTTAACTTTGCTGGCAAGCCTATTATGTGGCACTTTATCAAATGCCTTTTGGAAGTCCATGTTCATCACCTCAGCTGCATTACCTTCACCAACTCTCTTTGTTACCTCATCAAAAAACTCAATCAAGTTTGTTAAACATGATTTTCCTTCAACAAATCCGTGCTGGCTTTCCTTCATTAATCAAACTTGTCCAAGTGACTGTTAAATTTGTCACGGATTTTTGTTTCTAAAAGCTCTCCTGCCACCGAAGTAAGACTGGCTGGCCTGTAGTTGCTGGATTTATCCTGACACCCTTCTTGGAAAGAACGCAACATTTGTAATTCTCCAGCCCTCTGGCACCACCCCAGAATCTAAGGAGGATTGGAAGATTATGGCCAATGCCTATGCAATTTTCACCCTTACTTCCCTCAGTGTCCTTGGATGTATCCCATCAGGTCCTAAAAAACCTATCAACTTTAAGTACAGCCAACCTTTCTAATATGTCCTCTTACAGAATCATAGAATGGTTACAGTGCAGAAGGCGGCTATTCAGCCATTGGGCCAGTGCCAGCTCTTTGTAAGAGCTACTCACCTAGTCCCACTCCTTGCCTTTTCCATGTAACCCTGAAAATTTTTCTCTTCAGATTCCTTTTTGAAAGCCATGATTGAATCAGCCTCCACCACACTCTCAGGCAGTGCATTTCAGAATCTAACCACTCGCTGCGTAAAAATGTTTTTCCTCATGTCACCTCTGGTTCTATTGCCAATCACCTTAAATCAGTGTCCTCTGGTTCTCGACCCAACTGTCAATGAGAACAGTTTTTCCATATCTACTCTGTTCAGACCCCTCATGCTTTTGAACACTTCTATCAAATCACCTCTCAACTCTCTCTTCACTAAACAGAACAGCTCCAGCTTTGCCAATCTATCCACATAACTGAAGTCTCTCATCCCTGGATCCATTCTCGTAAATCTTTTCTGCACCCTCTCCAGAGCCTTCACACGTTACTTTATCAATTTTTATTCCCTCCAGTATCTCGACAACCTCCTCTTTCAACATGACTTTCGCATTTCTTAGTAAAGATATGCAAACTACTCATTTAGTATCTCAGCCATGCCCTCTGCCTATGTGTAAATCCCCTTTTTGGTCCATAATTGGCACCACTCCTCCCCTTAGTATCCTTTTACTGTTTATATGCCAATAACGGACTTTTGGATTCTGTTTTATGTTACTTGCCTGTCTCTCCTCATACTCTCTCTTTGCCTCTCATTTCCTTTTTCACTTCCCCTCTGAACTTTCTTTATTCAGCCTGGTTCTCACTTATATTATCAAACTGACATCTGTCATATGATCCCTTTTCCTACTTCATCTTACTCTCCACCTCTTTCATCATCAGGGAGCTCTGCCTTTGTTTGTCCTAACTTTCCCCCTCATGGGAATCCACCTCAATTGTACCCGAACCATCTTCTCTATGAAGGCAGCCCATTGTTCCATTACAGCTTTGCCTGCCAATCTTTGATTACAATTTACGTGGGTATGATCCGTTGTCACCCACTGAAATTGGTCCTCCTCCAATTAAGTATTTTTACTCTAGATTGCTCTTTGTCCGAATCTATAGCTAACCTAAACCTTATGATATTTTGATCACTGTTCCCTAAATGTTCCCCTACTGACACTTGATCTAATTGTCCCACCTCATTCCCCGGAACCAGATCCAGCAATGCCTTCTTCCTTGTTGGACTGGAATCATACTAATCAAGAAATTCTCCTGAAAACATTTCAGAAACCCTTCCATCTCTGCCCTTTACACTATTATTATTCCAGTCTACATTAGGATAATTAAAGTCCCTCATTATCACTACACTATAGTTTTTGCACTTCTCTGTAATTTTCCTGCAAATTTGCTCCTCTATATCTTTCTCACAGTTAGTGGCCAATAGAATACACTCAGTAGTGTAATGATACCTCTATTGTTTCTTAGATCTAACCCAATAGATTCTGTCCTTGACCTCTCCATGCCTTCCTCTCCAGCACTGTAATATTCTCCTTATTCAATACTGCCACCCCTCCTCCTTTCTTTCCTTCCCTATCTTTCCTGAACACCTTATATGCAGGAATATTTAGTACCCAGTCCTGTCCTTTTTTGAGCCAGGTCTCCATTATCGCCACATCATCATATTCCAATATGTTCATCTGTGCCTGCAGCTCACCAACCTTATGTACCATGCTTCACACGTTTACATACATGCACTGTAAACCTAATTTAGACCTTATTGCATTCCCTCTTAGTCTGACCCCATCTAATACCTTATTATTTCATACTCTGCTGCTATCTGTGTCTCCCAATCCTTTGTGCACCATGTTCCTCCTGGAGATTAATCTTTAATTCTTGGAGATTCCAGGACAATCCTGAAGGGTTAGCAACCCTCACCAAGGCAGTATGGACAGGCTCAATGGGCCAGTTGGTCTTTTCCTGTCTATCATTTTGTAGATTCATATTCTGCCAGGGATTCCCAATTGCAGCCTAGTTATCCCTTATTTCCAGGCAGCCCTCACTGGCCACTAACTCCCTGGCCTTCTCTCTGGGTCTCAATCTGCACTCATTCCCAGCTTTGCCTGAGTCCAAAACTCTTCCTCACTCCCAGGCCTCCTTTTCTCAGCCTGCAAGGAACAAAGGGAAATGGATGAGTGTTTTTATAAAATCAAATAGATGTAACGATCAGGTTCAGAAATGCATTACTTTAATACAGAGGGCTGGGATATTTAATTAAAGGCTAAGGTTTTGAACATCGCATAATTGAACATAATGTTTTTAAGTGACTATTTTTGGTGTCAAGTCCAATAACCCCTCCACTTTGAAAGTGGAATAGGATTTTGTCCAAAGGCTTTAAAGAATAAGAACGCCACAAAAGTAACATTAAATCTGAGCAATCTAAAACTACAGAACACAATCTAAGAAGTAGGAGCATGGCTATATTACATGATTAATAAACTTAAACAAATATCCTTTGAGGGTAGTGGAAAAAAAACATACAGAAATTCACTAACTGGAGCAATGGACAGATCAGCTAGTACATCTAACGATTTAATTTCTAAAAAAAACATGTCGAGTTTTTCATTGTCTTTATTGCTCATTGAACCAGAAAATAATCATCAGCGTGGAGAGAAAAATTGAACCAGACATTAGAGAAAACTTAAAAAAGGGCACTGATGGAATTAAACGTTGACTGTAAACTGCTGTATCAACATCACACATCAGTTGGTTTTACTGCTGTGTAAGCTTGGTTAGAACACACATCTGTTCTTAGCACCCACTTGTCAATTGGAATTGAACACAATGTCATAGACATGATGTCATCAGCTTTCATTACCGGTAAATTGCATCCAACTGTTCAAAATTAAACATCTTTTAAACATATCCTTTGAAGACTCTTTGAAGCCAATATTGATGAGCATGAGAATGCTACTTTTCCCCTCTAAAGCGAGGGGCGCAGATTTTCCGATGAGGAATGTCAACTTATTGAGTGAAGAATTCTTTTGTTCACTAATAAATTGACTGATCGCATGCCAAGTACATTTGTCTCCAATGAAAAGCTTTAAATTCCATTCAATGAAAAAGTTTAACACTTTGGCTTTGCTCTTTGGAATTTTCTTCTTGAATAAATGTTTGTATTTTACATATATATAAAATGTCTGTGTGTGTATGCGTGTGTGTGTATGTATGTCTGCGTGTGTGCGTGTGTGCGCCTCTCATCACAAAATCTTCACACAGACATAGTCAAAACCATCTGCATTCCTCCAGGAATAGGCAATATTCAACATGCTATTTTAATATTCCATCACACAAGTTTCCAAACATGGAAAATATCACTAAACATAATTGCTAGATAAAGGTTGCGTTCAAACTGATTCTGCGTCACAGTTTATTTTTGTTTTTGAATGCATTGGTTTCAAGTTATAAATACTGTCTGATCCCCTTGGAAAAGGTCACTTTTCTCCAATCTTTCTCTTCTCATATTTTGTTTTTTTTGAGACGGGACGAGTCACTGTCGTTTGCCATTGATTCATTCCTCTGGGCGGGAGCAAACTGGATTCAGACTCGCATCAAAGGCATTTAGATTGGGTGGGACAGGATTGTTATTGAGCATGTTTCCTTTCCCACGAGGTGCTGTACTCTGTTGTCATCCACTTCCCTGTTTCTAATCAGTGTATGGAAATGTAGCGGTTATGTTATTGGACTAGTAACCTTATAAAGGTTGGGTCCACTGTAGTTTGAGTATTTATATTCATGGTTTCACACCAGCAGCTGATGTGCCCAAAGTTCCAAGAACTAGGAGGTCACCTGTGAGCAGGTGAAGAGGGGAGACTGAGGGTAGGAACGAAGAGACTGATGGTGGGGAAGCGGAGAATCCAAAGGTGAGGGAGCAGTTTGGAAAGGGGAAATCAGAAGTGGGAGGAAATTTAAGCCCACTGCTAACTGGTGGTAAGTCACTGAAATTGCACTGATAACTGAAAGTGGCAACACTCAGATTTCCTTCATAACCAACAGTAATACAATAATTTACTATATTTAACTACTAGTAGTAGTTATACTGCTCCAACATCCTACCTACAATCCTAGAACCTGCTGATATTCACCCTGAAACCATAGCCAGAATCCCCCTGCACTGTGGTCAGGCTCCCTAGTTGATGCCACTTTTAACAGGCCCAGTTTCTCTCCTAATCTCTTCAAACTCTGGTTTGGACTCAGGTTCCATGTGAAGGTGGCAACTCTGAACTGGGAACCTCAGTCAGAGCTGACTGTACTTGGACTTTATATGTTAAAACTGGGAGAGACAGATGAACTTGAACCAAACCAAGAGATTGCGTAAAGGATTGCATAAAGATTGCAGTCAGCAATGGAAACAATCTTTCACAGTTTACCCACAGTAAGGCCCCCAGGTTTCACTCACCCCTTTCCTGGCTGCTCATCTCTCTTAATACTGTTCCCAATTACCACCTTGCTGCTGCTGTTCTTGGCCCTGTGGGAAATGTCAGTCATCATTATCTCCTCCAGTGCCTGGACTGCGGTGCTCAATACTGTTGTCATTGGTATTCCACAGTGAACTGGTAGAAGGTATGTCTTCACATAATGATAAGTTGGGAGATATCAATTGTCTCCCACCACAAAATAGAATTATGATTCACATACTAAAGGCTCCACTAAGGATCAAGTGGATGCATTGCTCCTCTATCAGCCTCAGTTAAAGGCCACAATGATGACACAGCCATTCTCTAGTGTTCAACAGAATAACCATCAGAAATGATAGAATGTTACACTTGCTTGTGGTACTCAAGATAGCAGCCTCTTTTATTTAACTCTTTTATTTAACCATTCAAATGTAGTTCTCCAGTCACCTTGCTCTTGTCTTATAACAGATCATTCAGCAATTTGTTTGAATTCCCGAACCTTCTCTCCAACACCATGGATAAGGTTACAGGAGACTTTTTATCCCCTCTTTGAAATTTGTGCTGGTGCATGAATAAAATAATCCAATTTACATGTGAGACAGACAAACCAGATTACATGTCACTGGTAACATTCTGTCCCATTTTAGTGCAAAGGGAAAATATTTGGGAACTCAATATGTTAGCTAATTTCTTGCTCCTGGAATCAATTGATTGTTAATTGAATATGAAATTCAGGGAGAAAGTTCAGCTAGATCCCAATTTTCCACACTGAGGAAACATTCCCTGTGGACCAGTTGATGACTGGTCCAGCGAAAACAAGTCCGGCTGCATCACTATATAAGTGTCAGACTTAAGGTCCATATCACCTGGAAATGAGACACAAGAGGCCACAACAGGGACAGAGAGCCAGAGCTGACAACAAGGAAAAACTCATAAATAGTTTGCCATTTTTGTGAAAATCGCAGCTCTACAATTTATTCTTGGCTTCCTGAATGAAAAGTTCACATTCTAAAGATGGCGTTCAGTAGAAAGCTGTAAAATACAGTTGTGGTCTACATGTGGTCATGCTGTTACTAAGAACCAGAGTGAAGGAGAAGCAATGGTATCCCACCAGATGTAATGTTTCCAGCTGCATTTCTCTAAGCCACCACAATACCTGGTTGAGCCCCAGACAGCTCATAGAGGATTGTGCTCATGAGCAAACATTGAAATGTTTACCAAAAAGCAATAAAAGTTCAAGCTCCCCTATAACTCACTCATAGACAGAAACTATGTTCCAGCCGTCACTGACCGAGCTTTCCATCTGCACTGACAGCTTCAACTTTGTGGTTTAATTGAGCAGCTCACGCCCAGTGTGATACTTGCAGATTTAAATCCACAGAAACCACAAGCTACTCAGTAAGAATTACAACGGTTATTAATAATTAACAAACAAAAAAAATGCAATGAAAGAACATCACATCCGATCAACCATGATAACAGTCTGAAGGGAGTCATTTTAATCCGGTCATGGTGCGGGAATTTGACCGGTTCACACCAGATGCCCGTTTTACATCCTGCTCAATATTACTTTTCGTTGAAGTCAATGGAATGTAACATCTGGTGGGGTATAAAATGGGCCGTTGATCCAATCCAGTCAGTTCCCCGCTTGGTGGGTTAAGTTTAAAATTACTCTCTATGTTTCTCAACTGATTGGTAAGAGCCTCGGTATGTGAAGGGGTTGATTTTCCTGGTCCGCGCCTATGTATATTAATTTGCTTGACTGCAACCAGTAAAGTGAAATTGGGCAGGGAGGAGTACACAGCTTTAAGGGAGTGTGCTTGATTTTTAAACTATTTAACTGAAAAGACAGAAAATTGGCAGTTTTCCTTAAGGGTATGTGTGCCTCTTTACCCAATTTTCTTTTATTAGTTGTGTCCTAGCAAGCCATATGGCCAGGACCAGGAAGATCCACCATGAGCTCTTTTATGAAACATCCCTAACACATTTGTGTTCCTCAAACAATATGCAGTAATCTCATACATTTCTGAATATTTGACTTGCAAGCAAGCAATTGCCCCTTCCTTCTCATCCCTTACCATTGCCCCACTGACAGACTTCCATCACACGAGGTGCATGTTGATTCTAAGCCAGCAGTTTATGCAATGCTTACAAATGGTGAAGAGAATCCACCCATAATTTATCAATAAAAGTTATTAACAATCACAACAATTTTTAACAGCGAACTCTCTCCAACATTCACACTGAAAAGTTCCTGTGACCTCTATGGTGTAAAACAAACCCAACGCCGTAGATGCGCCATTCAGGAAATTCTGGGCCAATGTCGATAATTTGGAGAAGACTGCACTAGTTATTGAACCAGGTCCCAAAATCTATTCCAAACCGCGGCATCGCCCATTTAACAACTGTACACTGCGACTTACTGAGAAACATGTGTGATGGGAGTCAGTACCGGCTCTCCCTCGATGAGATCAAGATCATCTGCATAGCTGTTTGCTCTCGACAAGGCTCCGCTATTCACATCAAGCATCCCCAGGGATTTCTTCACTGTGAGAAATAATTTTTTTTAAAAAACAAGCATCAGTCCTCTGCATAAAGCACTTCAGAACTCAACATCAGTTATTATTTCTCCCAATAATGTTCCACCTGTTTCTCTTCTCCTCTCCTAAAGGCACTGGTTCATGCTGATGTACATTTTTATTGGTACTGGCAGCCCTACAGTACCTTTGCCATGTGGTCATTATTCACATGTGAGCGTTGAGAGTGAGTGTCAGCAGCCTATTCATGACAAATCCAAACCAGTTACACACTATTCTTAGGCAGTCCCTTGGGAACGAGGGTGACTTTCTTCCACTCCAGGGTTGTGGGTCCTTAGGTGACTGAATAGTCCAATTCTGGATCTGCACACTCTGCCACAGGAGGGGCAGGCGGTGTTTAGTTACACACACACAGACACTAACCATGCCACCCCTGACCCCAAACTCCTCCCACCAACCCCATTATTCAAACATGTACACTTACCAACAGGGGTCACCGAGTAGTAATTGGGAATGGGAACTGTGGCTGATTTTACTCCCCACCCTTGCAGACTCTGGCTAGGATCAGCTAACTCAGTAAATTGAAGTTAATGATACAGAAGACGCTACCTTTGCCCATTAGGGCATCAAGCTAGCTACAGCAAATGTATTCAATCACACAGCCTATAGGCTAGGCACCACAAACACTTGGTTTTTACACACATTGCTTGTTTGTGTATGGCACAGACTTATAGTTACATATTTTTGCAAATTAAAAAAATCAATAATAACCAATCCCAGAGACGAACACGAAGATTCTCTACATTCAATGGACCTTCCTGAAGTTGGTGACCTTTCTCTGAGAAAGAATTCAGTTATCAGCCAAGCTAGATGTCCAAAAATGAAGCAAGACTCACCCCTGACTGACCTTATGGGCTGGCTTGGGCAATGAAACAGGAGATAAGACTCATTCACCACTATTAGCTAAAGAAAACACAATGACCCAATGCACAAGCCTGAAAAGAGAAGCCTAGTGTATCCGTAGAGCAAGTTATTTAACACTTCGCAGTACACAAGTGTTACAACCAGGTGAGAAAGGTGTCTAGGGTCTTTCTCAGCCTTCACCTGATCTTATTGTAACAGGGTTTAATTTTAAACACACTGGGCTGGATTATCCAACGAGCGGACGGGAGCTAGCCAACGACGTAAAAGTAGGTAGCGAACCCGCATCCATCCAGCCAGGGTATCCGACCCGCAATTTACGGGTCCCCAGGCTTTAATTGTTACGAGGTGAGACTTCCACACGCTTGAGGGAGGAAGTCCCGCCTCATTGAGCTGCCAGCCAATCATTGGGCTGGCAGCTCTTAGTCCCAGCAGCGCCACTGGGAGCGGTGGCCACTGCTGGGACTGCATCGCAGGCGAGGACATGGAGCCAAGACCGGAGTAAATTTGGTTTGCCTCGCCGGGCAGATTGGTTGCGGCCCAGCAAGGCAAGGGTGGTCGTTTGGGGGGAAGGAGGGGCGTCTCAGGTCCTGGGGGTGGTTGGGGAAGTGGAGGCAGCCCTCAATCGGGCACCCTGGTATCACTGGGTGGCCTTTCATGTCTACCGGATGCCAGCTTGCCACGGGTAAAATACCCATGAAACTGGGTGAAGGCCCTTAAGTGGCCAATTAAGGGCCTCAATTGGCCTGGGGCGGGTGGGCCGATTCTCGCCCCCCCGTGGCCCACGTAAACTGGGGCAGAGGCGGGAGCAGGCTGGGAAGGCCTCCCGGAGCCTCCCGTTCCATTTTACACCATTCCCCCCCCACCCCAGCATCCGGCTCGCTGGAGTGGTGTAAAATTCCGGTCACCGTGTTTTGAGCTCCCCGTTGGTGAATTCTTGTTCACCGCTTCCCAATTATAAGGAAAAGAAATTAGCACAAACAGGCCCTCTTAGGTTTAAGGAAGAAAAGTGAAATTTATTAAACTTAAACACTAATTCAGTTAACGCCTACAGATACACGCCATGCCCCACGCTAGCATGCATACGCGATACGCACATGCAAATAGAGACAGAAAAGAGAAGAACAAACAAAGTTGAGAGGTTTGGGGCAATATCAGAAGAGTTTCTTGTTACTGTGCTCACTGAAGTCCTTTTGAAGGTAGTTCTTGCTTGTAGGTAATTCTTGCTTTTCGTTGGGGCCCAGTATTCTTCTTAAATCTTGTTCACTGTAAGAGACTTTTCTCTCTTGGGGTTCATGTGTCCTCAATGGTTTCTGAAGCTGGTGAGAGTGAGATGAGAGCAGACAGGAGAGAGGTCTTTTCAGTCCAGGAGCAAACAACTTTCTGAGTTGAACTCTATGGCAAGTTCAAAGTCAAAAAACTTCAACAGCCAGTCAGTCATGTGACTAAACTTGTCTGACCACTTCTTCTGTATTGGGGAAGCAGGGACTGGTTCCTTTGTTCCAACATTGTCTGCTAGTATGCAAAAAAAGTCTTTCCGGTGAGGGGCCTGGCAATTCTTTGTGATAGGCCCTCTTTTCTTCCCAGCAACAATTTTAAGTTTTAATGTTCATGTGGCAAAATAATGTGTGCCTCATTCTTGGCAAGTGGGGGCCTGCATGACACAAGCATGACTGTTCCCGTTCCAAATCAAGGGGTCTGCAATCAGTCTGAGTGCACAATGGATGGCCTTAACTGACTGGAATGTTATTTCCTTGAGCATGTACAAAATGAAGTATATATATATATATATATATATATATATATACACACACATACACACAAGACAAAGCAAAGCTTTCCCAAAGAGCCATACAGACTTAGTTGGTTCAAACCCTTATCTGTGCTCTGTTAACTAATTCTAACCAGGGCAGCAGTGGAGACAGTAGCAATTTGCCTTTATGCCCTCAGATTAGGGGAAGAAAATCGATCACAATTTCCACTCCCAACCGCAGTCCTGTGATCCCTGCTGCAAAACAGTGGGGTAGATGTTCACTTTTGGGCTAGTGGAGAATGGAATCAGACACCCATTAAATCTCCACTGCCCCTTCCATCATTGCTGAAACAGAAAATTTACTCCTCAACATGTGTATGGTAATCGGACAGGGATATGCTTGGCTGTTATGTTCTGCCACACAATCGCTCACAAGGCTGAAAAATGACGTGGGGGTGGTGGGGGGGGGGGCTGTTGGAAGTGACAGAGGATTGTAGGTGCCTAGGAGCTCTGCTCAGCTTGAGCCACCGTCTTAGGAGAGAACGGAAGAAACCTTGTATCTACAGCTTTATGAAGTGATTTATTGCCATTATTATGCAGATCAAGTGCGTTGAGGCTCCATATAGGCATGCAAAGAAGAAAATCTCTTTTAAAACAATCAGCATTTAAAGGAAGGTTAAAAATGTATTCCATTTCCTATGGGAAACTTGCATGGAAATAAAAATTGGAAGAGATGAAAAAGAGGCTGTCAATTCACTATCACCCATTGTACACTATCAAACAAAGCCAAAATCTACCTTCATCAGTGGTAGAAAAGTACTTTTCCCTCTCTTACTGCTTTCTACCAGTCTTGCTCACAGCTACTTTGTCTTTCAAATTAATGCCAAAAGTAAAATATGCCCCCACAAATGTTTTTAGTAAAAATTAATTGGGAAAGGGAAGAAAGACTGCTTCTACAGCTACCACCACCACCACCTTCTCAACGCAATGAGGGATGGGCAATAAATGCTGGCCTAGCCAGCAACGCCAACATCCTGTGAAAGAATAAAAAAATCATAAAGCTTTTCTGCTACCTGTACTGCAAACTTACATGCACAATGCTCTAAACTACTTTCCACAACGTTGAATTTATTCAAATCCTGTCAGTTTGTAGAAACATCCAATGCCATTTGGAAATAGAACACCTGTCGCACTCTGTGCCCCGCATAAAAGTACCAACTGTGTCCCAGGTACAAGTCCTTTGTTATTTCAAAGCAATACTACCGAACATATTTAAAAAAAGTCAAACTCAAAACTATTGATATCGTGCTTGCACACAGAATATCCACTTGACTGGACCTTCCCATTACCCTTAATCAAATACAGAGTGCACAATCTGACCCCAGTGCAAGGTTAAGTGTGAAAACTAATTCCCCTTTTTTTTAATGCCACAGTCATAAATTCCTTTCAACAAGGTCAGGGTAAGTCTCATTGTGGAAGACTTTCCAATTCCAGCAGCAATTTCATTCAAGACACAACCTTGCTAAGTCACATGATTTTTCTGCCCGCAGCCATCCTTATTTTGCTAAGTGGTGAGTGGGAGATTATTTCTGGAATAAAATGGAATGGAGGGAGAGGTGCACCCACTGATGTAATGTTTATCTAGCTCACTATGTTTCCATTAGACAACAAAATGCATCTATAAAAGAAGTGCCTTCAAGTGATGGCAAACTTTTTGTACACCAACAGATCTGAGTCATAGGAGACAGTTTTATAATGAGCAATGCATTCATGTTACAATGGCCGTGGTATTTACAATAGGTGAGATAGTAGCAGGGTAGTGTATTTGCGGGTAGTGGGGTGGGGTGGGGGGAAGCCTGGAGATGGCGGGAATATGAAGGTTCTGCCGAATTTAATGGCAGGATCTCATTATTATTTTACGACTCTATTTCCCGAGCCAGCCAGAAGGATTGACAGGCCAGGGGTTGGTTACTAGCAACTGGGAGGCATTGCGGGTTGGCGGCGACACGAGAATGGGATTTGTTGGACCGGCAATCGAGCAGCTGGGAAGAGCGCAGGAGGCTGCAGAGCTGCTGAGGGAGCCAGCTGCTCCCACCTTACTTTCCCGCAAACCGAGCTCGCCAGTGAGAAATTAAAATTGCTGCCAAAATACCAGGAATAGAGCGTTATTTGAATATTATTACGGACCTATCTTTCCAACACGCTGAATTTATTCATTTATCTTTAGAAAAGTCTTATTTTTAATCTTAGCCAGCGCAGGTTACTGGGATGCCCCGAAAAGAGATGCAGGTGCACTCACGGTGGCTCAGGGCTCAGGTTTCGCAAATTTGCCGATTTAACTCCAACCCTCTTCTGTCAATCATGGGGCTGGTTAAAATAATCCCCAATGTGTTAATGTAGTGCACTCAGCATGAACTTCTAAAAGGCAGGCTGTACTTGACTAATTTATGAAATTCTTCTAAGAAATAAGAGACAACACAGCGAAAGGTAATGTGGTGGATGTGGTTTATTGATAAAGTTCCACGTAAGACTTATGACAAAGAAGAACTAAACAGAACAAGGCCACATCAGAGAGATATGGTTGGAAGGCAGAAAGCAAAGGGCCAAGGTATTCAGAATTCAAAAGTAAGATGATTAATGTTTTACAGTAGTCTGTGCTGGAAGTTCTGTTATTTATTATAGTGAATGAACTTGCATTTCTGTAGCATCTTTCACAACCTCAGGACACCCCAAAGTGCAGTAATTCTGAAGTGCAGTCACTGTTATAGATATAAATGATCTGGGCTTATGAATTGAAGAGACCGTGTCAAAATTTACAGATCACATAATGAAAGCGAGGTGGCAAACTGTGACAGGGATTGTGAAGGATTGACCGGCAGGAGGTGACACCCAGGGACTTGTACTGGGGCACCAGCTTTTCACCACATATAAGGTAGATGGAGGAATAGAATTGCAGATGACAAGTCAGGAAACATAGCTAAGTTGTGTAGCCAGAAGCTATCAAGGGCCATAGACAGACTATGAGAGCACAAAATTATAGCAGAATAAAATACTTTAGTTACTTGAAACACATTAAGGATGGCAGGACAGGTGATGTGTCACGGCTGCAGCATGTGGGAGCTCCTGGATGCCAGTGTGATCCAGGACAAACACGTCTGCAGTAAGTGTTTGCGGCTCGAAGAGCTTCGGCTCAGAGTCACTGAACTGGAGGCCGAGCTGCAAACACTGTGATACATCAGGGAGGGGGATAGTTACCTGGACATTTTGTACCAGGAGGCAATCACACCCCTTAGGATAGGGTCTTCTGATTTGGTCAGTGGTCAGGGACAGGAGAGTGTGGCTGCAGCTGAGGCAGATAAGGGGACCCAAAGGGCAGGAGTGCAGGAGCCTCAGCCTTTGCGATTGTCCAACAGGTTTGAGGTTCTTTCAACTTGTTTGGATGAGAGTGGGGCTGCAGGGTGGATGAGCAACCTAACCATGGCACCATGATACAGGAAGCCATTCAAGTGGAGAGAGAAAAAAAGGAATGTAGTGGTAGTTGGGGACAGTATGGTTAGTGGTATTGACACTGTTCTCTGCAGCAAAGAGCAAGAGTCCAGACAGCTGTGTTGCCTGCCTCGTGCCAGGGTTCAGGACATCTGCTCAGGGCTGGAGAGAAACTTACAGTGGGAGGGAGAGGATCGAGTCATTGTGGTCCATGTAGGTACCAATGACACAGGCAGGGCAAGGAAAGAGGTTCCGCATAGCCAGTATGAGGAATGAGAGGCCAAACTAAGAAGCAGAACCTCAAAGGTAATAACCTCTGGGTTATTAGCTGAGCCATGTGCAAATTGGCATAGGGCAAATAAGATTTAAAAAATTAATGCGTGGCTCAATGACTGGTTTGGTAGAAGTGGGTTCCAGTTCGTGGGGCACTGGCACCAGTATTGGGAAAAGTGGTGGCTGTACCATTGGGACAGTCTACACCTGAACCGTGCTGGGGCCGGTGTTCTAGTACTGCATAACTAGCTAACTATAACTAGAAAGTAGAGAGGGTTTTAAACTGAATAGTGAGGTTAAGGGATCAAATTTGGGAAGATATGGTAATTCAAGGAGTAGAGACAAGGCAAGAGAGAAACGTATTAATATGGGAAATGATAGACTGTGACAGGAAGGGACAGAGCATACAAATCTAAGAGTAAATTAACAGATATGGCTAGAGGTTACAAAAATAATAAAAGGACAAAACTAAAGGCTCTGTATCTGAATGCATGTAGCATTCGAAACAAAACAGATAAACGGAGAGTGCAAATAGAAATAAATAAGTATGATCTGATAGCCATTACAGAGACATGGTTGCAGGACAACGTAGATTGGAGCTGAATATTGAAGGCTACATGGCATTTAGGAAGGACAGAAAGCTAGGAAAAGGTGGAGGGGTAGCTCTTTTAATTAATGATGGCATTAGCACAATAGAGAGGCATGACCTAAGTTCAGGAAACCAGGATGTAGAAGCAGTTTGGGTAGAGATGAGAAATCATAAAGGCAAGAATTCACTTGTGGGAGTGATGTACAGGCCACCTAACATTAACCACACTGTAGGATGGGGTATAACGGAAGAAATAATGGCAGCTTGTCAGAAAGTTATAGCGATAATTATGGGTGATTTTAACCTACATATAGACTGGAAAAATCAGATGGGCAGAGGTCACCTAGATGAAGAGTACAAAGAATGTTTTCGGGATAATTTCTTGGAACAATACGTTCTGAAGCCACCCAGAAAGCAGGCTATACTAGACCTGGTATTGTGTAACGAGATAGGATTAGTTAATGACCTCATAGTTAAGGCACCCCTAGGTAGTAACGATCATAATATGATTGAATTTTACATTCAGTTTGAGGGAGAGAAGAGTGGGTCCAAGACTAATATTTTAGACTTAAGTAAGGGCAATTATGAGGGCATGAAAGCAGAGTTAGCTAAAGTGAACTGGCAAATTAGGTTCAGGGATAGGTCAACAGAGATGCAGTGGCAGACATTTAAGGGGATATTTCAGAATACACAGAATAGATACATTTCAGCAAGAAAGAAAAATTCCAAAGGTGGAACCCACCATCTGTGGTTAACTAAAACAATTAAAGATAGCATTAAACGTAAAGAAAAAGCATATAATTGCGCAAAGATGGGAGGCAGGTCAGAAGATTGGACAGAATATAAAAAGCAGCAAAGAATGACTAAAACATTGATAAGGAAGGTAAAATTAGAGTATGAGAGAAAGCTAGCTAGAAATATAAAGACAGATAGTAAGAGTCTCTATAGATATTTTAAAAAGAGTGAATGTTGGTCCTATAGCAAGTGGGTCTGTGGAATTAATAATGGATAATAAGGAGATGGCAGATGAACAGATACTTTGCTATTGAGGATACAAATAGCATCCCAGTATAAGCTGTAGGTCAGGAAATGGAAGGGAGGGAGGAGCTCATGAAAATTACAATCACCAGGGAAGTGGTACTGAACAAGTTGTTGGAGCTGCGGATTGACAAGTCCCCTGGTCCTGATGGGCTTCATCCTAGGGTGTTAAAAGAAGTGGCTCGTGAGATAGTTGATGTGTTAGTTTTAATTTTCCAAAATTCCCCAGATTGGGGGAAGGTTCCATTAGATTGAAAAATAGCGAATTGAATTCTTTTATTCAAAAAGGGAGGGAGGCAGAAAGCAGGAAACTACAGGCCAGTTAGCTCAACATCTGTCTTAGGGAAAATGTTAGAAGCTATTATTAAAGATGTTGTAGCAGGGCATTTAGAAAAATTCAAGATAATCAGGCAGAGTCAACATGGTTTTGTAAAAGGAAAATCATGTTTAACCAACTGCCTTATTAGGAAAGCTAATAGAATGTTATCGTTTATTGCAAGGGGAATTGAATACAAAAGTAGGGAGGTTACGCTTCAGCTATACAGGGCATTGGTGAGACCACATCTGAAGTATTGTGTAGAGTTCTGATCTCCTTATTTAAGGAAGGATGTAAATGTGTTGGAGACTGAGGAAAGATTGGACAGGCTGGGCTTGAGTCTGCTGGAATTTCGAAGAGTAAGAGGCGACTTGATTGAAACATACATGATTCTGAGGGGTCTTGACAGGGTGGATGTGGAGAGGATGTTTCCCCTTGTGGGGGAATCTAGAATCACTGTTTAAAAATAAGGGGTCGCCCATTTAAGACGGAGATGAGGTGCAATTTTTTCTCTCAGAGGGTCGTAAGTCTTTGGAATTCTCTTCCTCAAAAGGTAGTGGAAGCAGAGACTTTGAATATTTTTAAGGCAGAGGTAGATAGATTCCTGATAAGCAAGTGGGTGAAAGGTTATCGGAGGTAGGTGGTGTAATCAGTTCAGCCGTGGACTTACTGAATGGTGGAGCAGGCGCGAAGGGCCAAGTGGCCTACTCCTGCTCCTAATTCATATGTTCGTATGGCAGAAGGAGTTCAATGTGCCTAATTGTGAGGTCCGCCACTTTGGATCCAAGAAAGACAAACCAGATTTTTTTTTAATGGAGACAGACTAGAAGCTATAGAGAAGCAAAGGTATTTAGGTGTCCATGTATACAATCAATAAAAGCTGGTGGACAGGTACAAAAAGTAATAAAAAAGGCTAGTGGAATATTGGTCTTTATTTCAAGGCAGTTGGAATACAAAAACATGGGAGTGATGCTTCATTTGTACAGAACTTTGGTCAGCCCCCATCTGAGTACTATGTTCAGTTTTGGGCACTACACATAGGAAAGATCTCTTGGTCTTGGAGGGGTTGCAGCACAGATTCACAGGGTTATAAGGTTAAATTACAAAGGCAGGTTGAATCAACTTGGCTTGCATTCTCTTGAGTTTAGAAGGTTGAGGGGTGATCCAATCGAGGTGTTTAAAATGTTAAAGGGATTTTACAGGGTAGATACATAGAAACTATTTCCTGTGCTGGGAAATCCAGAACTAGGAGGAAAATTCTAACATTAGAGCTCGGCTAGTTAGGAGTAAAATCAGCAAGCATTTTTTCCACACAAATGGAAATTTGAAACCCTCTCCCCAAAAGGTTGTGGATGCTGGAACATTTTAAATTCCCAAGAGTGAGATTGATACATTTTTGTTAGATAAGGGTACATGGAGTTGAGTTAAAGATCAGCCATCATCTAATAGAATGACTAAAAGGCTGAGGGATGGAATGTCTACTCCTGATCATCTGACATCGATAGGCTTGCATGATGGGGAGATGCAGATCATTGTAGAAAAATGTGACATAATATATTTTGGAAGTAATTCTGAGGAATAGAAATACCCCTTAAATGGCGAAAATGACTAGAAGGACTACTTCTACTATTGGTGTGACAGTAGAAGGACCTAAGTGTGTAAATACACAGCATTGAAGGTGGTACCATAAACAGCAAAAGCCATACAATAAAGAAAAGAATTCTTGATTTGTATTTTGAGACAGAATACAAAAGCAAAGAGGTAATGTTGAACTTGCACAAAACTTTGATTTGACCTCAGTTCAAGTTAAACAATGGAAAAGGTGCAATGTAGATCCATCAAGATGTTCCCAGGTGAATGAGGGAATTACAGTTATGATCTGATTAAAGATCTTTAAGATTTATGAAATGATATATAATAGCAGATTGATGAGACAGTAACTAGAGGGTACAGATTTTAGATAACCACAAAAGAATTAAAGGAGGAGGAAATGAAAACCAGTCAGTGGGGCAAAATTGAATTGCGTCACACCCACTTTTTAGGTGCTACGTGCCACCTAAGGGTCACAAATAGGATTGGAGATGCTTGTCAAAACTTCTGAAGGGAAGTGCACAGGACATCATCAGGGGTTCCTGATGAATGCCAGCAGCATGCAGAGCAGGCAGATCATGATGTAAATCAGTGTACAATGCTGATTTGATGCCAGCACTCCCATTTTCTAAATGCACACTTTAGCCAACACCTTGTCTTATCCGTGCACAGTCGAAGGCCATATCTGCCAAGGGTCTTTAGGCAGCAATTCTCTTACCTCAACTTCAGTGAGCACCAATGCATGTGACACGTTTGTCCCACAAAAGAGATTGTGACTGAATTGGCGAACAGCTGCAGCCACAACAGCAACCTCAAAGCATGGCAAAGACAGCATTGCCTATGGCTGTCAAGGTGATCTTGGCTTTTAAGGTTTGTCTGCCTGGCTCCTTATGTACTGCTGCTGGAGGTATAAGCAACATCTCACATTTTACAGTACACTGTTGCATAAGGGAAGTCACCGAGGCTCTATGCACAGAGATAACGCTTCATCTCATTCCCTCTTGCCAGAAACAAGCAGGCAGAGTGAGCACAAGGGTTTGCCTGGATTGCAAGTTTCCTTATATTGCAGGGTGCCATTGACCAAATGCACATTGCCTTGCGTGTGCCTCATCTGAAGTCAGCCACTTTCATCAACCGAAAGGGATTTCACTCCCTCAATGTGTGTCTGCTGTGCGAACACAGGTAACACATCATACAGCTGAATGCCGTTATCCTGGCAGCAGGTACGGTTCCTTCATTCTGTGGCAGTCCTCTGTGCCACCTATATTTGACCCAACGCGTCAAGTCAAAGGTTGGCTACTATGTGACAGATGTTATCACAACTCTTCACTGCAATCTGTAACTCACACACATGCACAGTATGCCTACAATGAAAGCCATGCTTCCACAGGAGCATTATAGGGCACATCATTGGCATCCTGAAGCAAGGCAGAGAATTCCAGAGCTTAGGACCTAGGCAGCTTTATGGCATGGCCCCCAATGGTTGAGCGATTAAAATCGAGGATGAGCACGAGGCCATAATTGGATGAGCGCAGAGATATATAGACAGGTTGAATGAGTGGGCAAAAACATGGCATGTGGAATATAATGTGGGAAGCATAATGTTATCCACTTTGGGAAGATAAATAGAAAAGCAGAGTATGGTTTTAAATGGAGAGAGGTTGAGCAATGCTGGTATTCAAAGGGAACTGTGTGTCCTTGTACAAGAATCATAAAGTTAACATGCAGGTACAGCAAGCACTTAGGAAAGAAATATGGTATGTTAGCCTTTATTACAAAGATATTAGAGTATCAGAGTGATGAAGTCTTACTGCAATTGTATAGGGCCTTGGTGAGACCACACCTGGAGTATCATGTACATTTTTGGTCCCCTTACCCAAGGAAAGACATACTGGCCTTGGAGGCTGTGCAACAAACATTTACTAGACTGATTACTGACTTGAAGGGATTGTCTCATGAGGAGAGATTGAGTAGACTGAGAATATATTCCCTCGAAATTAGAAAAATAAGAGGTGCTAGCATTCAAACAAATAAAATTCTTAATGGACTTTATAGAATAGATGCTGAAAGGATGTTGCCCTGGCTGGGGAGTCTAGTACTAGGGATCACAGTCTTAGAATAAGGGGTCAGCTATTTAGGACTGAGACAAGGAGAAATTTCTTCATTCAAATGGCTGGATTTTATCAGCCCTCTAGGGACTGGCTGGGAGGCTGGGGGGTTGGTGGTGTGGGTCTGTAAAATAGTGAGGGAAGGTGGAGGTGGAGTGCCTGTCGCTTTCCCGATGTAATTCAATTTTGTCAGGGGCGGGGAGGCCATAAATGGCCTTCCCACCCAGAAGCTAATTGGGACCTTAAATGGCCAATTAATGCCTACTTAAGGGCCTCTTCATGCTACCATTGGCATTTTACTAGTGGTGGGATGGGGGGCCACTGCCTTGTGTGGAGACGCCCCGTAATACAAGTGGCTCCCTGTGGGCTAGGGCTGTGGCTCACCTGCGTGGGCAATCTTTGGCTCATGGAGGGCCCCTGGTGGAAAGGCCACCCCTCTGCCTGCCGGACTGGCCCCAGCGAGCCTGCTTCACTTATCTGAGATTAGGACTCCAGCGACGCTCCTGGTTGTGAGCTATCTGCAGTACCGGCAGTGGCCACCGCTCCCCATGGCGCCACTAGTACTGCTGAGCTGCTGGCCCTCTGATTGGCTGCAACTCTTGGGGGCAGAGTCCCTGTCCTTAAAGGGACGGGGACCCTGATGTTGGGCAGTTAATTGGCTGCACGGCGTGGAATTCGGCCAGGGATCCGAAACGAGGCTAAGGTGGGGTCAACAACCTCCCCACCCCCAACCACCACTGTCTTCTGGTCCATCGCTGGAATAAACTCCAGCCCAAAGGGTTATGGATCTTTCGAATTCTCTCTGCCAGAGGGTTTCAGATGGTCAGTCATTGAACATATTCAAAAGAGATTGATAGATTTTTTGGATATTAAGGAAATTAAGGGATATGGGGATAGTGTGGGAAGGTGGAGTTTAGGTAGAAGATCAACTATGATCGTATTGAATGGCGGAGCAAGTCGAGGAGCTGATAGTTTACTGTTGCTCCTATTGTTTATGTTCTTATCTCTGAGGGCTGTAGGATTGGAGGAGGTTACAGTGATAGGATCAGGCAAGGTCATGGAGCAATTTAAAAACCAGGATGAGAATTTTAAAATTGAGGCATTGCTGGAATCGTGATCAATGTAGGTCATCATGCACAGAAGTGAGATAGTTTTGTAGTTTAAAAACAAAATAAATATTCTTCCTGAAACTTTCTGTTAAGAAGTTACAAGGGTAGAACCTCATCGATGTCCTATTTTAGGGGTAAAGGGGTCAACGAATCCATAATCCTCGCCAGACTGGGAATCCAAAATTGGGCCTTGGAACTCATCTAAAACTGCTAGCGTCTGTGCCTCCACAGGCAGCTCTCTAATATCAGGCTGGATGTCCATCAGGTTGCTTGGGGTGCAGGACTTTGGTCATCGAGATGAGATCGTGTTACGCTCGTTTTGTACTTATAAAAATGAGTACAACAAGGTTGGATATCGACCCAATGTAGTTCAGGGTGGCGGAATGGTTAGCACTGCAGCCTCACAGCTTCAGCGACCCGGGTTCAGTTCTGGGTACTGCCTGTGCAGAGTTTGCAAGTTCTCCCTGTGACTGCGTGGGTTTCCACCAGGTGCTCTGGTTTCCTCCCACAGCCAAAGACTTGCAAGCTGATAGGTAAATTGGTCATTGTAAATTACCCCTAGTGTAGGTGGTAAGGGAATTGAGGGGATACGGTCGGGAATATGGGATTAATGTAGGATTAATATAAATGGGTGGTTGATGGTCAGCACAGACTCAGTGGGCGGAAGGGCCTGTTTCAGTGCTGTATCAATAAATAAATGCCAACCATCTGTTATTAGATATTTCTTGAGTCACTCTGGCCTTACCAGGTAATATCAGTCAGTGTTAAAAATTACATATGCAAAGAGGAGGATTCATCAATGAGCACCTAAAGCTATCCATTTATGGATTTCAGAATAGCCCAGTAAAACGCTTCTGAATAAATCTGTATTAGCCCAGTCCCTTTCTTTTGATTATACATCCTAGCCATTTCCATGCCCCTACCACCCCATCACCCCCCACCTCCCACCCTCGCCCATCGCAGATAAAATTTGAGGCCTGGAATATCCTGAAAATTTGTGGCAAAATAACAGTGTTCATATCGCGTAATGCTGATCTTTGGCGCAAAAGTTTCAGAAGATGCTGGGCACAAGTAACTTGCATTGGCTTTTTGCTGCACCTAGTTTCCTCGAACTGCTATACCGATATTAAAGGGAAATCTCCACTGAATCCCTTGGCTGCTTGTTCACATAGCTCTGCCCTGTCATGCAAAAGACCAAAGAATGCAGCTTTCTCTGCATTACACCAATTCTAAATGGGCGTAAATTTAAATCTAAAATTTTAGGCACAGCAGAACCTGAAGTTATGATCTGGATTTTGTGCTGGAGGCGGGGCTGCCAGTGGCTGGCCAAAAAGGCTGGGGAAACCCTGCCTCTGCATATTCATGCCGCCCCCTGCCCCCCACCCTCCCGCACCACCAGAGCAATCCTCCAGTCTTTTTGATTCAAAGTTTTAGGAGGCAGGATCCCTGTTCCTTTGAAGACTTGTCAGAGGGCCGACAGCTCAGCAGTATCGGCAGCGCCACTGGGAGCGGTGGTCACTACCGGTACTGCAGAGACCTCGGAACCAGGATCAGCGGTAGAACCCCGCAACAGAGATAGGTGAGACGGAATCACTGGGGCCAGTCCGGAAGGCCCTGATGTGGGGTGGTGGGGGAGTGATCATTCAGTCCAGGGGGAGAGGGTTCCAGGGGGTAAAGTTGCCCCTGGTGGGGTTCCTCCATGGGCCACAAATAGCCCACGGAGGAGGAACCCCTCCCCACATTTTACAAGGTGTCCTCCCCGCACGGCAGAGGCCCCTCCCTGCCGCTGGTAAGATCCCAGTGGTGGCAGGAAGGCCTTTAATTGGCCGTTAATAGGCCACTTAAGGGTCTCAATGGGCCTTTGGGCGGGAAGGCCATTGCCTGCCTATCCCACCCTTAGGAAGATCACTGGGCAACGGGGAGGCGACTGGCTCTCCGCCCACCACCACCCCGACCACCCATCGCGATACTCCATGCCCCCGCCTTCAATCATGCCTCAGGGAGGCCTGTAAAATCCCAGCCTCTATTTCTGTTGTATTAATCTGACTTTTTTTTTAAAAACAACTTTTAAAATTATTACATCCCACTGAGACCTACATTATATATTATGGAATAAAAACAAGAGGGTCACTGACCCGAAACGTTAACTCTGCTTATCTTTCCACAGATGCTGCCAGACCTGCTGAGTGGTTCCAGCACTTCTTGTTTTTATTTCAGATTTCCAGCATCCGCAGTATTTTGCTTTTATTATATATTATGAATCTCTTGGCCGAATTTTAAGTGGACCCAGGGACGGGAACGGAGGCAGGGAGGATATAAAATCAGGATGGGACACAGACAGGAAGTCCCACGTCATGACGTCCCATCCCGATTTTACTGATGATGGCAGAGATGGAGGGCAAAGTTCCAATGGCATTGCGGCAGGCAGAAATTAAGATAGTTAAGAGGCCAATTAAAAGCAATTTTATGATTGGGATAGAATTTTATAAGCAGAGCATGGGTTTCACGGGGCTTCAGAAGCTCACCTCCTTCAAGGAGGCGAAATGGAGGCAGGAAAGCCTGGCTGGCTGCTAGGGGAGGCCATCAGGAGGGAAACCATCGACTACCAAGCAGGGAGGCAAAGGGAGGGCATCGCGCATTGTATGAGGATTGAGGGCAAGGGTATCTGAGCTGCAGGAGGGCCATTGCAAGGGGGGCAATGGGTAAGTACCACCTCAGCAAAGCTCACAAGTGGGGGCAAGAAGGGGGGGAGCTGCTGGGAGTTAATATTTAGGGAGAGGCCACCTATCATGGGCCTCTTCATCCAGGCTTTGAGGACCCCGTTGAAGAGGAGGTGCAGCAGAGGGCCAGGCATCTGCAGCGGCATGGCAACGACCTGTGAGATTACAGGAGGGTCAGCAGCAGCCTCCAGATGGTGGAGAAATGAGTAGAGGAGAGAGAGAGAGAGAGAGAGAGGGAGCTGCCCCACGCAGAAGGTGGTGTCCTCCAGAGAGGATCTACAGGTCAAGGCTCAACTACCTCCAGATGTCCAAGAGGCAGTGCCAACGATGACTTCTTCCCTCCCGCTATGATGCAGGAGGGGCTGTACCCCAGGGGGCTTGGTGAGAATCCAGTGCCAGTGTTGCTGAAGGTGGATCCTCCTGGTGCAGGGCATCATAGACTGCACGGATGTGGTCATTTAGGCTCCTGAACACCAGCCAGAGGCCTTCATCAACAGGAAGGGCTTCCACTCCAATGTACAACTGGTCTGCAACCACCGTAAATGGATCCGACAGATCTGTGCTCGCTTCCTGGGAAGTTGCCAAAATGCCTACATTTTGAGGCAGTCCCAGGTGCCAGAGCTTTTCTGGCCTCCTTCCCATCTTCAGGGATGGATCCTTGGAGACAAGGGTTACCCACTGAGGATGTGGCTACTGGCATCTGTAAGGAAACCACACACAGATGCAGAGCAGAGGTACAACGTCTGCCAAGAGACAATGCGAGCGACCATAGAGCAGGGCATAGGTCTATCCAACATGAGATTCAGGTGCCTAGATTGGTCTGGTGGAGGCCTTCAGTATGTCCCTGCAAGTGTCTCATATTGTCGTGGTCTGCTGTACGCTGCATAACCTGGCCCTCCGGGGTGGTGGGGGCAGTGGGAGGGGGGGCGTAGGTGGGGGGTGGTGTTGCTAATGAGCAATGAGGAAAGCGAGGAGTGGACTGTCTCCTCGGACGATGAGGATGCGGAGGGGGAAGATGGGCAAGTCGCGCCAGATGAAGGACAACATGGGAGTGGCCATGAGTTATGTGCAAGGGAGGCTCGCAATGCCCTTATACATTCATTTTGCCTTTGATTACTGCGAGTTGTACTTTAACCAATAAAAACTTACCTTTATGCTGCCATGTTGTTGCCGTCCTTCCTTCCCTACTTCAGGAGGCACTCACTCAGTAAACATTTGCGCAGCACTGAGCTGGCCAGGCTCCAGAACTGACCTGTCACAGCATGTTGTTTCACCTCAAGCCTCTTCACAGAGGCTGGGTTGCAGCGAAGGGCCAAAGGCCTGACAGAAGAGGAGGAAGGACGTTTATGCTTTAGAGTAATGATTTATTTGCACTGACAACAAGACTCGACCTGTGCATGTGAAGGACACAATCATCTGTGATAATCTGTGAATTTATGTTCTTCATTATACTCTTGAGTGTATTCCTACTAGGTGCTCCCCTTGCACTGTCAACTGATTTGGAGGCAGGCTGCTGACCTTGCTGCTCTTGGCTAGGGATGACTTTGGCAGTCGTCCTCTGAATGCCTTAGTCCTGGAGGGCCCCTTCATGCTGAGAGCCTCCTGCACAGAAACAGTACCACCCTCTGTCAGCAGGGATGAAGGAGGATCTGGCGACACTGGCAGAGGGGCAGAGGAGCAGCTGCCCGCACCAGGAGCACCCTGAGAGGAGCCCCCAGCTGCAGGAGGCAACCTCCCTGCTGACTTGAGGGTGCAGAGGACCTGGCTATGATTCCATGTCCCCTGTTTCCCTCTTGCCTTGCCAACGCTGCCTTGTGCCCGTACAACAACAACATATATTAATATAGTACCTTTAATGCAATAATACATCCTAAAGCACTTCACAGGGGCATTATAAAACAAAAGGAGGTATGAGGTCAAATGATCAAAAGCTTGGTCAAGAGATAGCTTTTAAGGAGTGCCTTAAAGGAGGAAAGCAAGGTGGAGAGGTGTAGGGAGGGTATTCCAAAGCTTGAGGCCCAGGCAACTGAAGGTGTGGCCACCAGTGATGGAGTGATTAAAAGCAGGGTTGCACAACAGGCCAAAATTGGAGGAGCGCAGATATCTCCACAGGTTGTGGAGCTGCAGGAGACTATAGAGATAGGATGGGGCGAGGCCATGGAGGGACTTGAAAACTAGGCTGGGCATTTTAAAATCAAGACCTTGCTTGACCGGGAGCCAATGTAGGTCAGCGAGCACAGGGGTGATGGGTAAATGGGACGTGGCGCAAGTTAAGACATGAGCAGCAGAGTTTGGATAACCTCAAGTTTCCGCAGAGTAGAATTTAGGAGACCAGCCTGGAGTGTTTGGAATAGTCAATCTAGAAGTAACAACGGCATGAATGAGGGTTTCAGCACCAGATGAGCTGAGGTGAAGTTGGGCGATGTTACAGAGGTGGAAATAGGCAGTCTTAGTGATGACGAAAATATGAATCAAGATGAGGGTATGCAGGTCTGCACGAGTGTCCTGCAGACACTGAGAGCTCTCCATCAGAGCCGCCAATCTCTCAATGGTGGACGTCACTCTTGCACCAATCAGAGACAATGCTGAGCTCATGGCTCCTCCATCATCCATGCTTGGGCATGCATTTCCTCTGGCATCTCTTTCAGATGCTGCTGCTGCTGAAATATTTCTCGTGATGCTACTTTTTTTTATTCATTTGTGGGATGTGAGCGTCGCTGGCTAGGCCAGCATTTATTGCCCATCCCTAATTGCCCTTGAGAAGGTGGTGGTGAGTTGCCTACTGACATGTAGTGGCACGTCATGAGCTAGGGGCTCAGCTTGGGTCTGGCCTTCCACAGTTCTCCGACTGTCAATGGCTGGGCTGTCACAACCTCCGTGAGCTGCTCGGGTGCGTCAGTACTGTGCTCACCAGGTTGTGTGTCCAGATCTAACCACAAATGCAAACCCACCGTGCTGTGAGTATCTGCGCTGGTGGAGGGTGCAGAGATGTGAGGTGATGATGGACCCTCTGAGGCACCAGCCTCCCCTCAGAGGTGGCAGGCTCCCTCTCAGCCTCGGAGGCTGTTTGAGTAGCCACCACTTGACCTGCATGAGACAACATGTCAAAGGCCTCCCCTCCCAACGTAGCACACATCCCTATGTTGGAGACACCTGTGGGCACAGGATACCTGATGAGCAGCATGGCTCCATCGCTGCAGATGCAGCCTTGTGCCCCATAGCGACTTTACTCTGTCTTGGGAAGGTGCCCTGCCTCTCCATCCGCAATGCTCCAGCCGTTTTGTGGTCCAGCCTCCTCCTCCATCGGGATTAAGATCTGGAGAACGGGCAGCCCAGCGCCAGTCTTGGCCCGCTTTCTTTGATTGCGAGCTATACTCCTGCAGACAGAGTAAAGGAAGCTGTTGATCCCCCAGCGAGAACAATCCCAACACATTGGCAGGTGGCAGTCCAGCTGCCATTGAAGGGGGTGCAGAGATTCCTCCTGCATGCGGCCCCTTTCCAGTGACCTCATGAGATTGCGCCCTAGCAAGGGGCCTCCTTTCAGGGCCACCTTACCATGCCACTGTCAGTTGTCTTGCATTCCATAACCCTTTGCCTACGTCTGGGTGGGCACTCCCTCTCCTGGTTCACAGGATGGAAGGCCCAAAAGGATGAAGGCATTAAGAGGTGCTCACTTTTGCTGCCTGGATGAGGTCATTGAGCCACTTGCAGCGCAGGATCCATGTCCTTGGCATTAACCCATGACCACTGACCTCCTCTGCTATCTGAAACACTTCTGTTTGGTTAGGCTGCCAGGTCTGCTCCTCCTGTCCCTCGGGAATAGAATGTGCCTTTTCTCCCCGACAGCCTGTAGCAGTACCTGGAGAGAGACATCAGGGAAATGTGGGGCCGCCCGGGGTCTACTCTCAGCCATCTCTCTGTTTCCTTTATGACCTCATCCTCACCCAGGCCTACAGACTGCAAAATTAACTGGAGGGCTGGCAGTCCTTTAAAAAGGGCACCAGCACCTGCAGAGGCATCAGCTGATGCCACACTCTCTGCCTCCGGACCCGACTCCGACCATGCCATTGGTCTGGTTGCACACCTCATTGACCTTAACACCTGGCCACCTCTGGATGGTGTGAGGCCAGCCGCACCTGCCCCCGACATGCCTTGCACCCCTTTCCGGTCCCATAGGCAGGGCCAGCATCTTGCCTATAAAATCCAGCCCTTCGAATGTGAGGTACATTAAACTCTGAAAAGATCCCACAAATGCATTTTCTTAAACATGCCATGCCTATTGTGCATGAAGGTAGATCCGATGGATTCAAACTTTAATTTTCATACATAGAGAGGAACTAAAAGAGGAAATGTGGTTGAGGTTCTGCACTTTCTCGGGATCCATAATTGTTTATGCTGATTTCTGCTTGCTTTGACGTTCCAACGTAAGTTATTGAGATTCTCAGGAATTTTCAGTGTAAGTGGCCAATAGCATGAACGCCATAGATTTAGCATAATTTACCAATTATGATATTTGACAAAATTTCTGTCAACTTGGGCCGGAATTTAGCAATTGTCAGGCGGGAGCCGTCCACTAACCGAAAAGTCGGTGGCGATCCCACCTCCGCCGGGCCTGGGGATCCAGACTGGATTTTACGGTCCCCAGGCCCTTAATTAGTCTTAGGCGGGACTTTCACCTCATTGAAGCAGGAAGTCCCACCTAATGGAGCCTCCAGACAATCAGCGGGCCGGCAGCTCTTAGTCTCAGCAGCATCACCGGGAGCGCTGGCCACTGCTGGGACTGCAACCCAGCTTCAAGATCAAGATGACTGAGAGGACAGAAAAAAGGTAAGTTTTTGGGGCCTCGCATGGGGGTGATCGGTCAGGCCCCAGCGAAGCAAGGTGGGGCTTGACTGGGGTGGGTTGCAGGTGCATGTTGTGCGTTGGGGGTGGTTGGGGCATTGGGGGCAGCCCTCCATCGGGCACATGGTGTCTGATCAGGAGAGCCCCCACCCAGGCTGTCAGAAAGCCGCCTACTTTTTACAGGCGGCTTTTCTCAGGCCCGGGCCGCCCTCCTACCAATGGTAAGATCCCCCTGGTAGCGGGTGGAGCCCCTTAAGTGGCTGTTAACTGGCCACTCAAGGGCCTTGATTGGCCTGGGGCAGGCGAACCGTTTCTCGCCGCCTCCGCCCTGCGTAAAATGGCGGTGAGATGGGAGGGGATTTGGAATGGCCCCTGGAGCCTCACACTCCATTTTACGCTCCCGCAACCAGCCTACTCTTTGGGGAGGGCATAAAATTCCGGCCCAAGGCTTCAGTTTGTAGCCCCTTAGTCGGAAGGCTGTGGGATTAAGCTCCTCTCCGGGATTTCACTCCAGTGCAGTATCATACTGCGAGAGATGCTATTTCATAGACGCGATGGTAAACTAAGGTCTCCTCTGTCTGTTCTGCTGGTTCAGGTGGACACAAAAGATCCCATGTAACTATTTGAAAAAGAGCAGGAAGTTCTCTCAGTGTTTCGGCTGGCCTTCCTCCTTTAGTCAATCCAACAGAGAAAAAAATGGATGAACTAATTAACTCATCAAGCTGCTAGTGCTGAATGAAGGCCAAATTTACCTACGAAACAACAGTAATTCATTCTCTAAACACATTGGATGTTTTGACAAAATGTGATACTGTGCTATAAAAGCATCAGTTTTTACTTCTAAACAAATGAATAGGGACCTCATAACAGAATCCCAGATTAGTCTAATTATCTTCAATCTCCCACTGATCCACATTTGTAAACCAGCAGAATTCATTATTAGATTCATAATTCACAGGCGCTGCCTGCAAGACAAATTTGGACAGCGAAAATTATTGTTACCCACTAATTTAGGGGAGAACCAGTACTCAGCACACAGTCACCAAAATGGTTGACCTTAATAACTTGTGCCATGTATGCAGTTGAATCTTGGTTCCACGACGCCAGTTACAAGCTAGATATTTCTCAACTAGTCAGGGTGTGGGAATATTTGTGGCGAACGAGAATCAGTGAAGGTTTGATTTTCTGTCAGAGTCAAATCAAATTATTTCACCAACTCAGTCATTACCTTGAGGAGATGGAAAGCTGAAGGAATAGAGCGGAGCAAAGGAAGCCCAAGATTGCTGGCGAACTTGGTCACCAGCCAGAGACGGAACCAGAGAATAGGAAAAGATAAGACAAAAAGAAAAAAAGACAGCATTACTTAAAGATGAAATAATAAAACTAGTTTCTTCATACCTGCCCAGAAGGAAATGTTTTTTTTGCACTTCAATCCATTCGACTCTTATCATTATAGAATTTGAAATGAGACAGCATAAAGGAAAGAGGTAAAGCAAGAAACAATTATCAGTACATGGGAGCTTTTCCTTGTGGTTGAACAGGTTGAACCCATTTTCCATACATATACAATATATAATGCCTTAAATTTTTAATAATTATATATACATTGTCCTTGGAACAAAATCTTGCATGCAACTGATTGAGGAAAAGTCACATGTGGGAAATAATTTTTGGCAAGTGACACGAAACAGTGGGATGATGGTGGATTTAGTGACCAAACTTGCAAGTTTCCGAGTGACACCAGTTTGATGGGAGGGGAGGGAAATACCATTTCGTAGAGTAAGAACAGCCGGGAGAAAGGAGGACCAGTCTTCAAAAACGTCCTGGTAGTGAGACATGATCTACAAGCTCTTGCAAAGTCAACTAACCAAAGGGACGGGGCAGAGAAGAAGTGATGGCTCACTGATGTCTGTCTCTGGTGACCAATATTAGTAGGGTATGGGAAAATCCTCTTTGAAATCACATTCACTACATGGTGTTGTCTATCACATTTCGGTGTTCCATGCTTCTCCCAAAGAAATGATACAATCGCATTTGAGGCATCAAGGTATTTTTATTAAGTTAAATGCAATTTATCAAGTGAGGCAGCCATGAAAATTCAGAGAACAGGAACATAGCTCCTCCATATCATCAGAGACCATGTGCCTACCTTTGGGATGGCTCCAGGGTTTAAATGGGAGTTGGGCCATTTAAAAGTGACCATTGACAAAAGGGGGTTGATAACAACTGGACAGAAGTCTACAGTAAATGAGGAGGTGGACTATTTCCTCTTTCTAAAAGAAACTAAGCAAATATTGCAATATCACAAATATTGACTTCAGTGTTCAGCTGTACATACTAGCTAAATGATGCCCCCTCCAACTTTGAGTAGAATACACTCTAAGTTCTGTAACACATCCCCTGCCACAAATAATACCTCCTTGTCGTAGCCCTTCACTGCAGTCAATATTTGCACTCAACGACAACACACAAAAATCACACACAACACTTTGCTTTTGAAATTCATTTAGGAATCAAAGCATGCTTAGCGTGCTTTACTCAGTTCTGCTATTAAAATTTGCAGGTTTCTAGAGCTCTATTCTAAGCTAATCACCAAGAAAATAGTTACAAGCGATGTCACTCAGCATTACTCACATCACTGAAAAGTCCAGGTTTAAAAGGAAACACAAGCATTTCTAAAACAGTGCACATCAACCAATAACTTACCAATTGTTTTCAGCATCTTTGCTTTTCCTGTATACTTGCAGAATTGGGAGAGAGATTACAGATGGAGGTGTCACAGACAGAGAAAGATAGAAAAAAGTCAGAGAAAATAGTAAAGTTGTGTACATTCAAAATATTACAAAATATCCTCAATTTCACAGTCGCCTGAAGTACTACAACCCCAACAATGATGGTCATTGTTATATATGAGTTTTTCAGTTACCTTTTTATGAAGAAGACAGCAAAAAGTTCACACCATTTATTTGCAATCATAAAACCATGCATATTTGGGGTTGGGTTAATATCAACTGCAGTTAAATTGTGCTGACAAATTATCTCAGTTATGACTAAGTTTGATGATGTTTGCAACCAGTTTCTTCCTTCTGTAATCTCTACCCCCTTGCTTATTTCATCCTATTTATACTTGCCAGTGGCCACTTTCTTCAATCCATGTCCACACCTCGTCTGTTTTCCCTTGCTTTATATATTCTCTTCACCACGCCTCCACCCAATCTGTCATGGTTATTGCCTTAGTCATTCTATTCCAGCAACCTTTTGCCCATTTTCCTCCACTCCCATTTTTTCTCTCTCTATTCTTCTCCCTTGTCTATTGTCTTCTAGCTCAAACTAAGCAGCTCTTCTCTGTTTTCACATTGACTTCGCCTCCCATTGCTTCTGGAGTCAATGCTGCCTTCCTCAATTGGATGGTTGGTCAAGTATCAGATGCAATATTCCTCATATTTATCAAGAGGTGAGACACTGCCAGCCCCAATACACTAATGCTGTTCCCTTAGATTAAGCCTCTCATATCCCACACTTAGTTAAAACTTTCACAGCAAAGTTTATGAAGTACATAGTTGTATGGTAGGTATGCTACAAATAAGGCCACTTGAGGTTTTGTGATTCTCATTAATGCAATAACAGAAAGATTAGCTACACGCAAGCATACACTCTAATTGACTGCATTCCAGGTTCATTATACACAATGGACACACAATGGTCTGTTCAAATTTTACATCTTAATGAAACTGCACCATTATCAGTGATGATCTATCTACTTTCATAAGCTTTCTTAGGCCATTTTACTAATGGTTTAGCATGGTATATTCCTAATCCATTTCTGTTTCACTAGTGTTTAGAAATTTTATCCCAACAATCAATTGGAAGCAAACTAGGATGGGAAATTTGATCTGTAGACCTCCCACACTAAACACCATACCCATGTAAGGGATAAGCAGTGCCAGGCATCTCTCCTTCATACCCAAAATCTGAATTTGTGGGCTTATGGCTTCAAAGTGTGGAGCTCATCAGTTTTTTCATTATAGAAAATAAGGCAGAAAAATGGCATGACCTAAATCTACGAAATGTTAACAGCCACGAATAATGTAGATATAAGTCAGTTTACGTATCTTACAATGTGATTGCAAGACTAGAGCAAATAAATGCAACATTAACTAGCCTCAAGGAGATAAACTAGGACTTTCTGAGACTGTTCATTCTGGAAGATTCCTTTGGAATACCTGATAAAATAGTCCACTGCCGTGAAACTTTAACCTAGAAATAAATGGCACGGAGTGAAATCAACATCCAAACGCTTAATGCATTAAACTGTTCATCGTTTTACCAGGGAACAGAGGTGTTAATTTAAACTGAAGAAGTTTCATGGGAATGCAATCAGTGTTTGTATGCTAGTATCACACAGCATAACTCCTAGGCTCATTAAAAAATATATATTTATTAGTTTCCTTAAAATATACAAATAGGAGTCACTTCCATTATGTGCAACTGACCTAGATAATAATAAAAACTTCCTTGACTTCACAGTATTTGTTTCCCAAACAACATGCTGACTGGGTAACATGGAATGAGACACTGCCCTGTTCCTCTGCGCAGAACTTTCATTCCTAGAAAATCAGCCCAGTAGACTCCCCTGCTTCATTTCAGGGACATGCACAATTGCGGACCACAACCCAAATCTAGAGCTCACAAAAAAGGTTCACATGATCGGACTGATTAGATCAATTTTCCATTTTCCATTTACTTCCACATTTTGTTTCCTTTCCACAGCTTCAAAGAGTATAAATATCTTTCATCACTCTATGGAGCATCATACAAGAGGGATATTTCCTCTGCATCAATTGGTAAATGTATTGTTTATAAGCAGGTCTATGATTTCATTATACACAGCACAGAAATGAAATATCACCCTTTGATGGTAGAGAAATTTATGTCCTGATGTTCTCGAGGTATTTCTGTATGGTGGGCGCACTTATATTAAGGTAAATTTTAAATTTTTGCTGGTGTATAGAACTAGTGCTGAAGATCAGCTGCCCATTGTAGAAACTACAAAATTTTCATTTCTATGGCAATGCAAATCAGGCAACTTCAGTAACAGCCGGCCCATCCGGCTGCAAGAACAGAATCTATTTGATTAGAATTGAGAAGTGAAAAGGGTATGATCACACTACTGGAGATATTCTATCGGCCTCCAAATAGTGAGAGACAGATAGAGGAACAAATCTGCAGGGAAATCACAGAGATGTACAAGAACAATAAAGTGGTGATAGTGGGGACTTTAATTACCCAAATATCGATTGTGATAATGTTAGAGTAAAGGGAAAGAAGGGGGAAGAAGTTGTGCTCAGGAGAACTTCCTTCATCAGTATGTTCTCGGCCAAACTAGAAAGGAGGCATTGCTGGATCTGGTGCTGGGAAATGAGGGGGCCAAGTGGACCAAGTGTCTGTGGGGGAACACTTAGGTAAGAGTGATCCATCATATCATAAGATTTAGACACTAATGCAGAAAAGCAAAGAATGAAATAAGGTAGAACATCTAGATTGGAAGAGGGCTAATTTCAATGCGATAAGGGATCTAGCCAGGGTCAAATGGAACTAAAGACTGACAGGAAAAACTGTAGCAGAACAATGGGTAATCTTTAAGGAAGAGATGCTTCAGGTACAGGCTATGTATATTCCAACAAGGGTGAAAGGTAGCGCTTCCAAAAACAGGGCTCCTTGGATGACAAGGGAAATAGAGATTATGATGAAACAAAAAAAGAGGGGGTATGATGTATGTCAGGTAAATTCTTCAAATGAGATCTAGCCCAAACACAATAAGTTGAGAGGGGAAGTGAAGAGAAAAATAAGACTGGCAAAAAGAGAATGAGAATAGAAGTCAACATAAAAGGGAACCCAAAAATCTTCTACCGACATGAAAATAATCAGGTAGTAACATGTGGAGTGGGGCCTATTAGGGACAAAGAGGGTAATATATGCTAAGAGGTGTAGGGCAAGGCTAGAATATTTAATGAGTACTTTGTCTGTGTGTTTACTAAGGAAGAGGAACCTGACAAAATATTGGTAGAAAGGGAAGAAATAGAATAGGAAAGTAAACTAGCCAGCAATATAAAAACCGATTGTAAGAGTTTTTATATGTACATAAAAAGGAAGAGAGTAGCTGAAGTAAACGTTTGTCCCTTCAAGGCAGAGACAGGAGAAATCATCATGGAGAATGAGGAAATGGCAGAACAAATATTTTGTGTCTGCCTTCACAGTAAAAGACACAAGTTCCATACCAGAAATAGGCAGTAACCTAGGGGCTAAAAAGAGTGAGGAAATTAAGGAATTTGATATCAGCCGAGAAAAAGTATTGGAGAAACTTGAGGGACTAAAATCTGACATGTCCCCGGGACCAGATGGCTTACACCCTAAAGTTCTAAAAGAGATAGCTCCAGAGATAGTGGATGCGCTGGCTATGATTTTACAGAATTCCTTAGATTCAGGAATAGTCGCGTCAGATTGGAAGTTGGCAAATGTCACACTGCTTTTCAAGAAAGGAGGTAGAGAGAAAATAGGGACTACAGGCCAGTTAGCCTAACATCAGTATTTGGGAAGGTGCTGGAAACTATTATTAAAGAAATCTTAACATTGCACTTGGAAAAGCATAGTATGATTAAAACAAGTCAGCATGGTTTTACGAAAAGGGAGATCCTGTTTGACAAATTTATTAGAGTTTTTTGAGGATGTAGCTAGTAGGGTAGATAAAGGGAACCAGTAGATGTAGTATACCTGGAGTTCCAAAAGGCATTTGATAAGGTGCCACAAAAAAGTTTAGGACATTTTCAAGTTGGAAGGCAGTGAATAGTGGGGTGCCACAAGGATCAGTGCTGGGGCCTCAGCTATTTACATTCTATATTAATGACGTGGATGAAGAGACAAAGAGTAATGTATCTAAGTTTGCTAATGATACAAAGCTCAGTGGAAAGGTAAGCTGCGGGGAGTACACAGAGAGGCTGCAAAGAGATATAGATAGGTTAAGTGAGTGGGCGACAAGATGGCAAATGGAGTATAATGTAGGGAAGTGTGAAGTTGTTTACTTTGGTTGTAAAAATAGAAAAGTAGAATTTTTTTTAAAAAGGTGTGAAACTGGTAAGTGTTGATGTTGAGAGAGACTTGGGGGTACTCGTCCAAGGAGCGCACAAAGTTAACATGCAGTTGCAGCAGGCTATTAGGAAGGCAAATGGCATGTTGGACTTTATTGCAAGGGGTTGGAGTACAAGAATACTGAAATTGTACAGGGCTTTGGTGAGACCGCACCTGAAATACTGTGTACAGTTTTGGTCTCCACATTTAAGAAAGGATATACTTGCACTGGAAGCGGTGCAGCAAAGATTTACTAAACTGGTCCCTGGGATGTGGGGGTTGTCCTATGATGAGAAGCTGTGTAAATTGGGCCTGTATTCTCTGAAGTTTAGAAGAATGAGAGGTGATCTAATTGAGACATACAAGATTCTGAAAGGGCTTGATACGGTAGAAGCTGAGAGATTGTTTCCACTGGTCAGGGAATCTAGAACACGGGGACACAGTCTCAGGATAAGGGGTCAATCATTCAGGACTGAGATGAGGAGAGATTATTTCACTCAAAGGGTTGTGAATCTTTGGAATTCCCTACCCCAGAGGGTTGTGGATGCTCCATCATTGAATACATTTAAGGCTGGGATAGATACATTTTTGGTCTTTCAGGGAATCAAGGGATATGGGAAGTGGGCAAGAAAGTGAAATTGAAGCCCAAGATCAGCCATGATCATATTGAATGGTGGAGCAGGCTCGGTGGACCATATGGTCTACTCCTGCTCCTATTTCTGGTGTTCTTGTGTAGAAGTGGAGAGAGTAGAGACAATGGATAGGGTAAAAATTGAGAGGGAGGAGGTACTGGAAATGTTGCCAATGCTTAGGGTAGATAAGTCACCTGGTCCAAATGGCTTGCATCCCAGGTTGTTAAGGGAAGTGGGGTGGGGATAGTGGAAGGGCTTGCCATAATATTCCAATCTTTCCTAGATAAGGGAGAGGTGCCAGAGGATTGGAGAGTGGCAAATGTGACAGTCTTATTCAAGAAAGGGTGTAAGGACATTCCTAGTAACTACAGGTTAGTCAGTTTCACATCACTGGTGGGTGAGGTTTTAGAAACAATAATCAAGGGGAAAAAATCAACTGGCACTTGGAGAGGTGAATAGGCAGCACTATTTGTAAAAGGCAAATCATGCTTGACTAATCTAATTGAATTTTTTGATGAAGTAACAGTGAAGGGAAAGCAATGGTTGTTGTCTATATAGATTTTAAGAATGTGTTTGATAAAGCACCACATAAAAGGCTGGTTAACAAAATTGAGGCTTATGGAATAGGAGGGTCAGTATCCAATTGAATAAAAAAATTGGCTTAAAGACAGAAAACAGTGAGTCATGGTAAATAGTTGTTTATCAGACTACAGGATGACAGACAGTGGTGTTCCCCAACAGTCAATGCTGGAACCACTGCTTTTTTTTGCTATCGAGAAATGTCTTGGATCTTGGAATACAGAGGTTCAAAATTTGCCGATGATACTAAACTTGGAGGTGCGGCAAACAGTAAGGCTAATATGAATGCCTGCAACAGGACATAGTTAGGCTAGCAGAATGTGTAGACAAGTGGCAGATGGAATTTATTATAGACAAGTGTGAGGTGATGTATTTTGGCAGAAGGGATAGGGTGAGAAAATATATACTTAATGGCACAGTTCTAAAGAGTGTGCAGGAAGAGAGGGACCTGGGGTGCATGAGCATAGATCTTTAAAGGTGGCAGGACATATTGAGAGAGTGGTTAGTAAAGCATATGGGATCTTGAGCTTCATAAATAGAGGCATAGAGTACAAAAGCAGGGAGGTTATGTTGAACCTTTATAAAGTTCTGGTTAAGCCCCAACTACAGTACTGCGTCCAGTTCTGGTCACCATTCTTTAGGAAGGATGTGAGGGTCCTTGAGAGAGTGCAGAGGAAATTTACCAGAATGATTCCAGGGATGGGGGATTTTAGTTACAAGGTTAGGTTGGAAAATCTACAGTTGTTCTTTTTGGAGCAAAGGAGATTGAGGGGAGATTTGATAGAGGTGTACAAAATTATGACAGGCTTAGATAAGTTACACAAGGAAAAACTGTTCCCCGAACTGATTGTGCAAGGACTAGGGGACACAATTGAAGGTTTTGGGCAAGAGATGCAGGGGTGGATGTGAGGATGAACTTTTTTATGTAGCGAGTACTAATGACTTGGAATTCGCTGTCCACAAGGGTGGCAGAAGCAGAAACAATCAATGATTTTAAAAGGAAATTGGATAGGTATTTGAAGGAAATAAACTTGCAGGGCTATGGGCTCAAGCAGGTGAGTGGGACTAACTGGATTACTCTGCAGAGAGCCAGCATGTTGATGGTCTGAATGGCCTTCTTCTATGCTGTAAATGACTCCAGGACTCTATCCACATTACCTGTTTCACACCCAGCTGGTAAGTTGACAATCTACCTCATTCTCTCAGACTTCCTCAGCCTAGTGGACAACCCAAATGTAATTACCCTGCATATATTCCCTCTATTCTGTCTTTAGTTTAGTTTAGTTTAGAGATACAGCACTGAAACAGGCCCTTCGGCCCACCGAGTCTGTGCCGACCATCAACCACCCATTCATACTAATCCGACACTAATCCCATATTCCTATCACATCCCCACCCGTCCCTATATATTTCCCTACCACCTACCTATACTAGGGGCAATTTATAATGGCCAATTTACCTATCAACCTGCAAGTCTTTGGCATGTGGGAGGAAACCGGAGCACCCGGAGGAAACCCACGCAGACACAGGGAGAACTTGCAAACTCCGCACAGGCAGTACCCAGAATCGAACCCGGGTCCCTGGAGCTGTGAGGCTGCGGTGCTAACCACTGCGCCACTGTGCCGCCCCGAATATCGCCCAACATTGATTTTTATGACTATCAAGTTTAATTACAAATAATTTAATGTTTTTTTTTAATACATTCATGGGATGTGGGTGTCACTGGCTAGCCCAGCATTTATTGCCCATCCCTAATTGCCCTTGAGAAGGTGGTGGTGAGCTGCCTTCTTGAACCACTGCAGTCCATGTGGTGCAAGTACACCCACAGTGCTGTTAGGAAGGGAGTTCCAGGATTTTGACCTAGCGACAGTAAAGGAATGGCGATATAGTTCCTAGTCAGGATGGTGTGTGGTTTGGAAGGGAACTTGCAGGTGGCGGTGTTCCATGCATCTGTTATGCTTGTCCTTCTAGATGGCAGAGGTCATGGTATTGGAAGGTGCTGTCGAAGGAGTCTTGGTGAGTTGCTGCAGTGCAGCTTGTAGATGGTCACACTGCTGCCACTGTGCATTGGTGGTGAAGGGAGTGAATGTTGAAGGTGGTGGATGGGCTGACAATCAAGCGGGCTGCTTTATCCTGGATGGTGTCGAGCTTCTTGAATGTTGTTGGAGCTGCATTCATCAAGGCACGTGGAGGGTATTCCATCACACTCCTGACTTGTACCTTGTAGATGGTGGACAGGCATTGAGGGGTAAAGAGGTGAGTTACTAGCCACAGAATTCCTAGCCTCTGACATGCTCTTGTAGCCACAGTATTTATGTGGCTGGTCCAGTTTAGTTTCTGTTCAATGGTAACCCCCAGGATGTTGATGGCAGGGCATTCAGCGATGGTAATGCCATTGAACATTAAGGGCAGATGGTTAGATTCTCTCTTGTTTGCGATGGTCATTGCCTGGCACTTGTGTGGCGTGAATATTACTTGCCACTTATCAACCCATGCCTGGATGTTGTCCAGGTCTTGCTGCATCTGGACATGGGCTGCTTCAGTATCTGAGGAGTCGTGAAAGGTGCTGAACATTGTGCAATCATCAGCGAACATCCCCACTTCTGACCTTATGATCATGGGAAGGTCATTGATGAAGCAGCTGAAGATGATTGGGCCTAGGACACTACCCTGAGGAACTCCTGCAATGATGTCCTGGGACTGAGATGATTGACCTCCAAAAACCACAGCCATCTTCCTTATAGTTATATTATTTATAAGATGCCATAGTTTACTTTGTTTACATTGTTACCAAATACTTTTGATACATTTTGCAGTTTAGGTCATGGCTCAGATGTTCAAATCATATTATGTTAAATGATCAAATGATGCACTGTTCCTTTTAATGAAAAGCAGAATCAAGTTATATGTGATTGTAATATTTCAAGGACATATTTTGGCATTGTTTCCTAAGTGTTCTAAGATTGGTACTGTCCTTGCTCTTAATCTGTAATAGTAAGGAACTCTGAATACAATTTTTAGGATAATCCATTAGGCCAACAATCTTACAGTGACAGTACAAAAGCTAGGCAGCAATCTTAGCTTCCAAAACACCTGGAGATTCATCACTGTGTCACGCTCCGGAGGAATTATGAAATAAAAGTCAACTGTTGAACTGACTACAAAAAAATGGACACATTTGTGCCACAGACAAAATGGAGTAGTGGTCAGGTGATCCCTCCTGTACGGTCAATAAGCATGTTTGTCTGTGAAGACAAAACCCATTTTCCAAATCTTAATTAGTTTTGGGAAAACAAACTGAAATGGAAAACAGCCTATTCCATGCTAATAACTCCTATCTGTAGGAATGGAACTAACAAAGACTTTTACAGACAACTGACTCTGAAGTCAAGGCATAATAATAGGTGTGAAATAACACCTATCTATCAGAATGGACCACATTCAGATGCCATCATGTAACAATGGTTCCTATATCCTGGGACATTGTATGACTCACCCCAGAGAAGAAAGCCCTTAGTCACCTGACTGACACCCAACCTGACAAGTTTCTACCTTAAAAGGTATCTCTCTGGAGAGGGAGGCAGAACACAGGCAGAACAGCCATGAGACAGTTCCAGCTAAGCAGGAGTCCTGCTGACAACATCTTTTAACTACTGCAGCAGAGGTGACTTTAGAACTCCCCATCTGCAAAAGCGAACCAGGATTTACCACCATTGACTTCGGATTGAGGCTTAACCACAAGGAGCCTGCGACACTTCATCCTTTTCAAGAAAACAAACATTCAGGCCTGAACTGCTAAAAAATTTCTTCCTGAAAAGCTTCTAAAGATCTTTTTTCCATAACACAACAAATTATTTTACAACAATTGGACTCTAATTGCACGTTACATTCTACTCTATCCTTTTGTGTGTGTGTGTGTGTGTGTGTGTGTGTGTGTGTGTGTGTGTGTGTGTGTGTGTGTGTGTGTGTGTGTGTGTGTGTGTGTGTGTGTGAATGCATGAATGGGTTAAGTCACGAATATTTTTCAGTTATTGTGTAAAAATAAATATTTATCTTTCTTTTTTAACCTACGAGAAGACTTTTCAGTTGTCCATTTATTTGACCCTTAAAACACTCAGGGACTAAAACACTTTTTAAAACACTATCTGCAGTCATTTAAGTGGTGAAAAGTGGAAGTCACTCACACCACTTCCCATCTGTCCGTAACAACAATATTTTACTAACTTGGTCACTAGAATGCATGGATTTGTTTTTCTCATCTGTGTCTTACATTATCAGTAAAAACCAAAGTTACTGCAACAATGCAAATATTCATGGACATGGTATTAGACTCAGGATAGTCCTAACATATCTGCATTGAGAGGCACAGATCAAAGAGTTGCTCTAAAAGGCAGCACAAGTTTGCATATTTAAAAAACAGAACAACTGGAAAAACCTTTCCGAATCACCTGTCTACATAGTAAGACTACATAGTCTACATTAGGAACTGGAGTAGACCATTTTGTCCCTCAAGCCAGCCATGCCATTCAATTAGACAATGGCTAATTTCTACCTCAACTCCATTCCGTCCCCCGCTCCACACCTTTGCTCCATATCCCTTGTTACCCTTAACCAACAAAAAAAACTTCTCAATCTCAGTATTGAAAGCTTTCCAGATTAAGAAAGTTCTGAATTTCTACTACTGCAGTTCTGCCTGAGAACATTTCTGTTGGACCAGTTAACAGGGCAATAGTTGTTGAATCTCATTCATTTCTATCTCCTACCTGATGAATCGTCTCCATCGACATTTGAGCTTTCAGATTTCCTGTCTTCCTTGTCAACAACATGGTCGTAGGTGATGTTAGGCACATTCAGTGACTTCTCAGTGTTCAATCCATTGTCTTTATCAATCTTGAGCTTCTTTCTTTTAACCTGAAAGTGCATGCAGTCAACAATTTCTTTTCAACTTTAACATCAGGCTTGCAAGACAGGTTTCAAGATTTGCACAGAGCACATTCAGTAAACACCCGGGAGCAAAGCTCATACCATCTTGTGCATGTGGAAAGGTGAGACTTTTGTTTGGTTAAAATGGAGATCAGGCTTCTCGAAGCTGGAGCTGGCTTCCTACTGATGTGCTCGAAAATCAAGAAAGGTGGGAAAGGGAACTGGGAATACAAAAAGAAAAAAAATACAAAAAGTGGGGGAGATAACTTAAAGAAAAGATGAAGGGAAGATTGTAATTACCACTGATTTCTTTGGTTTTGGACTTGGAGATGGAGCATAAATTTTGACAGGTTGTCGAACATACATTTTCCACGTAGCAGATTCATGGTTTTCTGCTGCATAGCATCTCCATGATGTCTGAAAGGAATAAAACCAACAAAGCTATTTAAACTAACTCTTTGGAAGGCCTTAAACATTTCTTGTGAATTAGTAACTGAGCAAAAGCACTACAGTACATTTACTTGTGACAAGGACTGGTTTTTATGCACTTAGCTATTTTGACTCAATTTGTTGAAAGTTTCAGAATGAAGTATTTTGCTATTATGTGGCTCAAATTTTGTTTGCAACTCTCTCGTGCTTCACTGCTTTATTCATTCCTCTATCATATCAAATAGTCCCAAGAGGTTCATAGTCATTGAAAAACATTATTAGTCAAAAATAAATCAAACATGTTTCCTTGTGATTTTCTAAAACAAAAGAAAACATTAAATAATTGTACACGGACATTTCTTTCTGACCTCCAACTTGTAAATTTCTGTGGATTGGGAAGGCCATTCAGCCCATCTTAATTCCTCCACCCAGAATGACTCTAAAGTTCTCTTATTGCAGCATCCAATTGGTCCTTAAATAATTTCAGGGTTTTGGTCTCAATTACTCTATTCAAGAGTCCATTCCATGAACTGATCCACTCTTTGAGGGAAGAACTCCCTGATATCAGTCCTAAATTTACATATTCCCAAGAATCATGTTGAAATACCTAATAACAAAGCTGAAAGAGGCCAAGGAAATGTGGTAAACCTGATGCGTAACATGTCCATACAATGTAGAGCAGCAATCAGCAAATTCAATAATACAGTCAGAAGACTAGAAGAGCCACCACTATGACCCTGTGTCTCCTTGTTATATTATGATTTAAAGTAATTGCCTGGATTTACCTTGTCCTTCCCTTAACTATTGTGTACATCTCTGTAAGATCACTTCTGAAATGCTACCTTTCAAGGCTCAAAAGCTGAAGTTTCTCTTTTCTTATAACTCACACTAGGGTATCAGTCTTGTGGCTCTTTTTACAATGCCACCAACATTCGCTTGTGTTCTTCGTGCCTCAGTGCTCAGAACTGGACATAGCATTCTAGCTATGGTCTGACCAGAGCACTGAATGGTTTGACCATGATTTCCTCTAACTATTTGACTATATAGTTCAGCATTCTACTGGATTTGTCATGACTCAGTGTTGGATGAATATGCTCATCATCAAGTCTACAATGACTCCTAGGCTACTTTCAACTTTATCTTTAGCTGCACTGGGACCCCGCTATAGCCCATCCATTGAAGCCCCGAACTCAGTATAATGTGGGTACGTCTTGGAGTCCAAATTTTCATTTAAATAGGATTTGTCCAATGTGGCATTAAACCACGTATGCCAGGAAGGCTTCCATCTTAGTAACTGAACTCTGCTGCGGCAGGAGTAAAGGTATTTCAGTTGACCTCAGCACCCCTGTATTAGGGAAGAGGCAAACCTGCTAGTGCTGCTGCTGGCCATCAGTAACTCCTGCTGGCATATATAAGCCTGAGAGCTAAGCACTAGTGAAAGACACAGCTATGAGTGGGCCAAATATGTACACATCTTCCTAGCCTGCAAGGAAATGCTGATTGAGCTAGGAAACAAAATTATGTACATACCCATATCTTTTATACCCATCCAGTTGTATTTCCCACCAAATACACCGGGGCCCCGTTATAATGCGGTCTCACCTATAACCCGGTTTCGACATATGGACCCCGTGGACCATGTTATCGTGGGGTCCCAATGTATTTCACCTTGATTCCTAGAGTTTGTATGTTTCCCATTTCTCCTTCAATATGGAGCATTTTACACTAGTCTGTAATCAATTTCATCTGTCCATTGTTCTGTCCAACTTATTCTGTGATTTTTGAGCTTCCTCTTGATTCCATTCCCCTTCCCAGCTTAGTATCATATGCAAATTTGACCATTTTGCATTGGGTTCCTGAGTCCAAGTGATTGCTGTAAATTGAAAACAGCAATGGTCCCAATACTGAGCCCTGGGGCTCCTCCTTCAGTACTCCCCCATCATCCACCCCTCCCCCACAACTATGCATAACTCTTCAAACAAATATCCATTGTTTTCAATACATCAGCCAATTCCTTATCCATTCCCATTATTTACTCTAGGCCTCCATAGCTTTGAGCTTAACTAAAAGGCTTTCATGCAGAACTTTTTCAAATGCCTTCTTTCTTGCATTACAATACTGGCTACACTTCAAAAGTACTTCATTGGCTGTAAAGCACTATGAGATGTTTGGTGGTTGTGAAAGGCGCTATATAAATGCAAGTTTTTTTTTCTCTAGAAGGCTAGGCACAAGGTGCTGTAAGGCTTATTGTCATTCACTTGAGATGTCACTTCCACAATAAAAGTCAAAAAGATTGATCGAGCAGATTTCAAAACTATGTTAACTGTTGTTTACTAAATTATTATTAGACAGATAATCTTCAAGATACCATTTAATGATCAATTCTGTTTTTAGAATTAAAGTAAGGCTAATGGGTCTATATTTGCCTGTTTCTGTTTTGTTACTATAGGCACTACATTAACCTCCCCTGTCTCTAGTGATGCCCCCACAATGATTATCATTGCCTCATATCTCCTCCCTAATTTTTTTTAGCACTTTAGGATAAATATCATCTATCCTCTGGTGAATTGTTGGCCCTGAAATTCCACAGGGGCTCTGTTCCAGACTCTCATCACAACTCTGGCAGAAGACCATCAAAATAGGTTACACAGGATGTCTGCTGGTTTTTTCTGGAGAGGTGGCAGGGTTCTAGTGGTCTCCCAGCAGAGTATTTTATCTTTTCAATTTCTCTTTTTTAATTAACTCTTACTGTGAAAGAACTCGAGCCTGCAGCTTTGCTTTTTCTATAGATCATTCCTTTCTCCTCTGATCATCCTTTTAATGAATTACATGCTCTTGTGAGCAAGTAAATGGAAAAATATCATCATCTTCATTTCTCTTCTGCTCCACCTGTAGGCTAGCTGTCCATACATGACTATTATGTTCACATTCCGCAGAACCTTCTAGTTAGTCACATGTTTATACATGATCATGTCTTGAAGAGATTTCTGAGCCATCCAACAGCACTGAGCCAATATTTTTAATAACACAAATATTTCTTCTGTTCCTACATTAATGCACTTCATTTCCCTGCATGCCAATCCTTTCCTATATTTGTGTGCAGTATCAGGAAGTGGTGACAGTCTATCATGGGTGAGTTTAACAAAAGACATCTGAGATGCATTATGGAGATACATCTGGCAAGCTTCATACAACATGAAATTTATGATCTTGCAAAATGACTTGGGTTTTATGTACTGTTGTTGATTATAATATACTCGCAAATAGTTTGTATGCTCCATGATGACAATGGAGTATCTCTTTAAAAAAGAAATTAAATTGACTTGACCTTTCTTCAACATGGGTCATGATTTTCAAATTAGGTCGGGTTGCAACAACCTTCTTTAAAAAAAAAATTCTGAAGATTCTGGAAAGAAATGGGATCATCTGATGGAAAAAATCCCAATGGTAAACATTCCAACAATAACATTAATTTAAGAAGCCAGGTTCAAGGCCAATATCGATTTTTGACTGTAGAAGTCCACTCATGATTGGCTCCCCGCATGTTGAAACACTAGACCCTGTTCAGTATGCAGTTTGACCAAGAGATCTGGATGTACCTGAATGAGGGAAGCGGCTGCTGGAATCTGACGGTTAAAATGCTTCTGTCGTTGCTTCTGTTGAACCTTGAGAGCAAAACCTGAACCCAGAATCCCCTGGAACGACACAAGAGAAATCAGATCAAATCATTTGTGTTGGCCTCCCCAGTAGATTTACATAGAATGTACAGCGCAGAAACAGGTCCTTCTGCTTAATTGGTCCATGCTGTGTTTGCGTTCCACACAAGCCTCCTTGCACCCCTCTTCATCTAACCCTATTTGCATGTTCTTCTATTTCTTCTCCCCAATGTACTATCTAATATCCCCTCAAATGCATCTATGCTGTTTGCCTCAACCACTTCTTGTGGTAGCAAGTTCCACATTCTAACCACGCTGGGTAAAGAAGTTTCTCCTGAATTCCCCGTTCCGGGTTGGTAGCTGAGTTGGTAAGTGCGTTTTCAAATGTGAAGCTGAGCTGTACAGTCCAAGAAAGCCACAGGCTCAGGTGTTGATTAACCTAATGTCAATGCATAGAGATTCTAGAATTGCCTCCAGTGGCCCTGGGCCAGGCAAATGATTGGCTGAAGCCTGTAGATCTGTGCCTCGAGGAAAGCAGTGGAGAAAATTGGAGGAGAAAAATCGATGATAGAGGTTTACAAAGTTATGAGCGGCATGGACACAGTGGATAGTCAGAAGTTTTTTCCCAGGGTGGAAGAGTCAGTTACTAGGGGACATAGGTTAAGGTGAGAGGGGCAAAGTTTAGAGGGGATGTGCGAGGCAAGTTCTTTACACAGAGGATGGTGAGTGCCTGGAACTTGCTGCCGGGGGAGGTGGTGGAAGCAGATACGATAATGATGTTTAAGAGGCATCTTGACAAATACATGAATAGGATGGGAATAGAGGGATACGGTCCCCGGAAATGCAGAAGGTTTTAGTTTAGGCAGGCATCAAGATCGGCGCAGGCTTGGAGGGCCGAATGGCCTGTTCCTGTGCTGTACTGTTCTTTGTTCTTTGATATGTTAAATTATAGCATGTGCAATGAGCTTCAGGCACAGTTGGAGGAGACCAATGAGGAGCGCAGCTAAAAAGAAAGGTCTACTCATGTTCATGTCATCAAAATCCGAAACCCTCATGGGCCTATGGAACAGGCTGCAGGCTGGTGCAGTGAATATTGATTCGCTGAATTCTTCAAGCGAAATTTGGATCTGTTCTGGCAGGGGCAGAGATCACCTTGTGAAATACTGTATAACATTGATCAGGCTAGGGTGGTCTACTTGACTAATTTTGATCACCTTTTGGAGTCAGATAAGAATTTTCCAGATATTTTCCTCTAATTGATCTGGGTTTTTATCTGGTTGTTTACCTTATCTAGGAGATTCTTGTGGGATGAGGAGTGTGTGCATTATGAAGCATGAGCCAGGACATGGGACATGCTGAATGTGTCTTTTCTTGTTTGTATGAATAAAGAAACTGACACTGAACAGTTGGATACCTGGAAATATCTCAGAGGAGCATTAGAGAGATATAATGGAACCAGCAATGGGAGAGGTTTTACCATTACAACCACAACATTGCTGGTTAACGTAATCTACAATCAAATTCCAAGATGGATTGCTGCGAAAAACAGCAAAATACCTCGCATCACTTCATGATTCTCATTTGCATGCAAATACACCAGGACTCTACACATCACTGCCTCCCTTCACCAGGCCAAGTACATAGAATTGTAGAAATTTACAGCACAGAAGGAGGCCATTGGGCCAGTCATGTCTATGCTCACTCTTTGAAAGAGCAGTCATGCATGGGGCCACCCCACCCCTTGCATTTTGTCTGTAAATGTGTAAGTTTCCCATCCTCAAGTACCTGTCCAACACCCTTTTTAAATTATTTATGGAATCAGCTTCCACCACCTTTCAGGTGGAGCACTCCAGATCCCAACCACCCACCCAGTCAAAAAATTTAGCATCTCCCCTTAGGTCTTTTTCCAATGATTTTGAATTCATGACCTCTAATTATTGATCCATTTGCCAGAGGAAATATTTTTTCCCTTTTAACTCTATCAAACCCTCTCATCATCTTGAAAGCCTCTATTAGGTCACGGATTAATCTTCCACAGTTCCAAGGAGAACTTTTCCAACCTTTCCTCATAACTAAAGCCCCTCATCCTTGGTAACATCCTGGTAAACTTCTTCTGCGCCATTTCCATGGCCTTTACATCTTTCCAGAATTGTCCACAATACCTAACCAGGGGCCGAACCAGGTGAAAGTTCCATCATGATTACTTTGCTTTTATATTCTATTCCTCTGTTTATAAACACAAGTAGCCCATGTGTTTTTTTTAAACCATCTTATCAACTTGCCCTGCCATCTTCAAGGATTTGTGTATATGGACACCAAGGTCTCTCTGCCCATCTACACTTTTGAAAATCGTGCCATTTATAGTTTATTGTCTTTCTGTATTAGTACTCCCAAAGTGCATCACTTCACACTTCTTTGCACTGAACTCCATCTACCATACTTCTGCCCATTTCATCATCCTGTCGATGTCATCCTGAAGCCTATAACCATCCTCATCTTGATCGACTACCATGCCAAGTTTTGTACCGTTAGCAAACTTTATAATGCTGCTCCCTACACCCAAGTCTCGGTTGATTATAAAAATTGTAAAGGGTTTTGCAACCAAAACTGACCCTTGGAGAACACCACTGCAAACAGCTCCCAACTGAAAAGCAACCATTCACTGCCACCCTTTGCTTCTTGTCACTAAGCCAATTTTGTATTCATACCACCACTTTCCCCATAATTCCACAGGCTTCCATCACCTTAATAAGTTGCCTATGTGGCACTTTGTCGAACGTCTTCCTAAAATCCACATATACATCAACTGCACTAACTTGATCAAACTTCTCTGTTATGTCACCAAGTAATTCAATCAAGTTAGTCAGATACGATTTAGCTTGAACAATTTACTGCCTCACCTTCAGCTGTCATTGATGAACTCATGCCTTTCCAAATTACAGCTTATTTTGTCCCTGATAATGATTTCTAATAACTTCCATACCACTGAGGTTAGGTTAACTGACCTGTAGTTTCTTGGTTTATTCTTGTCACCTTTCTTGAACAGCGGTATAACATAGCAACCCTGCAATCCTCTGGCACTAGTCCTGTACTAATGAGGATTGAAAGGTTGCAACCAGTAAACTGAGACTCTACATATCACTGCCTCACCTACAACAGGCCTAATACACTGAAACTCTACACATCACTGCCTCATCCTCATGGGGCTAAATACACTCGGGGCTAGAAATTTGTTCAATTTTTGGGCTCAGGAGCCGCTATTCGCATCCTGCCCATGATGGTTGGAAATGAGATGTGCGGAACATAAAATTTGTATATCAGCGCAGTTCTCTGATTGTACCATGCCCACCAGCAGCTGCTGTGCTGAGCTGGTCCCTGTTGCACTGCTGGCAGCCTCCATGCACTGCAGGGGGCTGAGTAGCATTGTGAAGAAACCATGTGCTCCAGGCAGCCTTCTCTTTTTAAAGGTGCAATCCCCATAAAAGGGAAGTTGTAGCAATGCACTGCAGGCAGTTGGATAATCATGTTGGAGCACTGAGGGACAAGGAGGATATTACACCAGACCAGGGAAAGGACTCCCCATTTTAGTGATGCCACCATGGACGCACTGGTCATAAAAGTGGAGGTCAGGGAGGAGGCCATGTTTCCACCGGATCTAAATGCTCAACAGGACATGCAGGCTGTCAAAGCAGCCCAGCAATCTGTGCTCCAGCAGATGACAGGGATTGCTGAAGTGCTGTCCCATAGGAGTAACAGACACAGAGGAGCATGAACTGCTGTCCTCTCTCCAGATGGCGGCATTCGTGTTCCCACCACTGACACACTGCCAGTGCCCTTGCTGTTGCCTCTCAGCCAGCCAGCCCAGACTGCTGACACCTATGCCAAGGTGAAGCCGGGCCCTCAAGGCCCAGAGCTGCTCGAGGGCATCCTGCGAGGCCATCTGCACTCTCCCCGAGTGAAAGTCACCAGCCATGCTGCAGCCACTAGGGTAGCACTATGTAGGAGCACTAGGACAGGCAAAGGCACACAAGACATAAGTGATGCACAAGGGTGATTTAGTTCTGGCATTTTTTTGTATTATTGACGTGTTGATGGATAAAGTTGTTGAGTGAAAGTTTTTGCTGGTAGCCTTTGACGTTGGCCAAGGGGACTCTGTGATGCCAAGTCTGAAATGGATGTACTGTTAGAGAATGGTGGGTCTGTGCTGGGGTGGGGTAGCTCATTTCAACTAAAACAGAGCTTCACAATGTGGTCCCTTGCCTTCTGTTCAGTTGCATATGGTGGATATGGTCTCCTTCCTTCCTTCTCTTCTCAAGGAGGCCTCCGGATGCCAGGAGGTAGTGGCTGGGCCTTCATAATTGCAAGTTTGTCGAGGATGCAGCACACCACGACAAACATGGAGATCTTCTCAGGCTCGTAATGCAGAGATCCCCCTGAATGATCTAAGAAACAAAATGTTTGCTTTCGGAGAGCAATGGCTTTCTGCATAGCTGTGCTGGTGCCTCTATGGCTTTCATTGAATGCCCTCTGATCCCGTATGGTAGCATGGCAGAAGGACCATGTGTGGAGGGGTAGCCCCTTGTCACCAAGCAGCCATCCTGCATTGTATCTTGGAGGTCTGAAGACGGTCGGTATTGTGAGTGGCACAGGCTAAAAGCATCATGGGTGCTGCCAGGTTAACAGGCATTTACCAAGATGAACTCCTTGGTGTGGTTGCACAACAACATATTGAGGGATTAGTAGCAGTATCTCTCCCCATTAATGTGGGGGGGCCCACAGAGCCATGTATGTGCAGTCAATGGTGCCCTGCACCATTGGAAAGTCAATCTCCCAGTGAACCCATGTGCCCTTTCATCCAAGTTTCCCTCCTCAGGGAGAAGAGGATGAAATCTCCTCTCCTTCTGTACTGTGCCTCTGTCACCTCCCTGACGCTTCTACGCATGGCAAACTGTAATACATTGCAGATGTTTCCTGCTCCCACCTGGAAGGATCGTATGGGGTAGAATGTAAAGGCAACGTTGAACTCCACAGCCACTTGGAGGGCTGTCCTAGCCCTGGTTTGAGGATCCAGGTCGTTGTGAAGGAGGCAGCACAACTCCGTTACTACCTCCTTTGTAAAGCGTAGCCTCCTCAGGCGCAGCTTAGCTAGGGGTGCGGCAATTTCTGGAGCACAAATCTTCACCACTGCAGCTGGGAGGTTGTCATGGTCCATAGCCTTTGCTGTATCCTGTGCGCTCAACCATTTCCTGGTATCATGTGGAGCGAATTGAATTGGATGAAGTCTGGTTTCTATGACACTGGGGACTTCAGGAGGAGGCTAAAATGGATCATCCACTTGGTACTTCTGGCTGAAGGTGATTGCAAATGCTTTAACCTTGTTTTTTGTACCCACATGGTGGACTCTGCCATCATTGATGATGGGAATGTTGACGGGAGATTTGATACAGATATAAAAGATTACGGCAGGTTTAGATAAGGTAGACAAAGAAAAGCTGTTCCCTTTCGTTGATGGTACAAGGACTGGGGACACAGATTTAAGATTTTGGATAAGATACAGGGGGGATGTGAGGAAGAACTTTTTACGCAGTAAGTAGGAATGACTTGCAACTTGCTGCCGACAAGAGTGGTGTAAGTGGAGACAAAAGGAAATTGGATGGGCACTTGAGGGAAATAAACTTGCAGGGCCATGGGGATAGAGTGGGGGAATGGGACGAACTGGATTGCCCAACAGAAAGCTGGTTTGGACTTTATGGTCCAAATGGCCTCCTTCTGTGCTGTTATGTCTCGACGACTCCACCTTCTCCTCTGGTTAGTTGTTTAATTGTCCACCACCATTCATGACTGTATGTGGCAGAACTGCAGAGCTTTGATCTGCCCCATTGGTTGTGGGATCACTTAGCTCTGTCTAGAACATGCTGCTTCTGCTATTGCCCATGCATGTAGTCCTGTGCTTCACCAGGTTGGCACTTCATTTTTAGGTATGCCTGGTTCTATTCCCAGTAAGCTCTCCCACACTCCTTATTGAACCAGTGTTGATCCCCTGGCTTGATGGTAATGGTAGAGTGAGGGATTTGTTACAGATTGTGGTTGAATACAATTCTGCTGCTGCTGATGGCCCACAGCCACACGGATGCTTAATTTTGAGCTGCTAGATCTGTTCTGAATCTATTCCATTTAGCATGGTGGTGGTGGCACACACACGAAGGAGGGTATCCACTTTGTCTCCACAAGGGATATGCGGTGGTCACTACTACCAATAGTGTCATTGATAAACGCATCTGCGATAGGTAGATTGATGAGGAAAAGGTCAAGTAGGTTTTTTCCTCTTGTTGGTTCCTTCACCACCTACCGCAGACCGTGTCCAGCAGCTATGTCCTTTAGGCCTTGGCCAGTTTGGTCAGTAGCGGCGTTATCGAGCCACTCTTAGTGATGGACATTGTAGTTCCCCACTCAAAGTAGATTCTGTGCCCTTTCTACCCTCAGTTCTTCTTCCAAGTGATGTTCAACATGGAGAACTGATTCAGCAGCTGAGGGAGAGTGCTAATTGGTAATCAGAAGGAGGTTTCCTTTATCATGTTTGAGCTGATGGTCATGAGACTTCATGGGACCCGGAGTCAATGTTGAGGACTCCCAGGGCCACTCCTTCCCAGCTGTATACCACTGTGAATCATGCCGGTAGGACAGGACATACCCAGGGATGGTGATGTCTGGGACATTGCCAATAGGGTATGATTCTGAGTATGACTATGTCGGGCTGTTGCTTGACAAGTCTGTGGGACAGGTCTCCAAATTTTGGCACAAGTCCCCAGATGTTAGTGAGGAGGATTTTGCAGGGTAAACTGGGCAGGGTGTGCCTTTGTCGTATCTAGTGCCTAGGGCAATGCCGAGTGGTCCATCCGGTTTTATTCTTATTCAACATTTTTAGAACGATTTGATACAACTGAGTGGCTTGCTAGGCCATTTCAGAGGGCAGTTAAGAGTCAACCACATTGCTGTGGGTCTGGAGTCACATGCAGACCAGCTGAATAAGGATGGCAGATTTCCTTCCCTTACGGACATTAGTGAACCAGGTGGGCTTTTATGACAATCTGGTAGTTTCATGATCACCATCACTGAGACTAGGTTTTTATTCCAGATTTATTTATTTAATTGACGTTAAATTCCCCAACTGTCCTGGTGGAATTTGAAGTCATGTCTCTGGAGCATGAGTCCAAGCCTCTGGATTACTAGTCCAGTAACATTACCACGATGCTACCGTTCTTGGCATTCCAAATTGCTCCAGCAACTCACCACAAAATTTACCTCAGCACAACTAAGTCAAAGGCACCTCATCTGCACCTTGTTAAGTGGCCCTTTAAGTAGCCCAGAACAGAATCTATTTTGCTTCATAATGCTCATTGTTGCAGAGGTGAAGAAGAGAGATGCTGCCTGCACATTCATTGACCAATTTTGGTATCCTGGCATTGCATCAGCCTGTTCACATCAATGATGTCATGCGCCGGAATGTTATAGAAGAACATAAGAACTAGGAGCAGGAGTAGACAATTCAGCCCCTCAATCCTGCTCCGCCATCCAATACGATCATGGCTGATCTCATCTCAGCCTCAACTCCACTTTCCTGCCCGTTCTCCATAACTCTTCAACCCATTACTAATTAAAAATCTGTCTATCTCCTCCCTAAATTTACTCAATGTCCCGGCATCCAACGCACTCTGGGGTAGTGAATTCCATAGACTCACGACCCTTTGAGAGAAGTAATTTCTCCTCATCTCTGTTTTAAATCTGCTACCACTTATCCTAAAACTATGACCTCTCGTTCTAGATTGCCCCACCAGAGGAAACGTCCTCTCTATGTCTACTTTGTCAATCCCCTCAATCATCTTATATACCTCAATTAGATCTCCTCTCATTCTTCTAAACTCTAGAGAGTAAGGGCCGAAACTGCTCAATCTCTCTTCATAAGACAAACCTGTCATCTCTGGAATCAATCTAGTGAACCTCATCTGAACTGCCTCCAATGCAACTACATCCCTCCACAAGTAAGGGGACCAAAACTGTACGCAATACTCCAGGTGTGGTCTCACTAATGCCTTGTACAGTTGCAGCAACACTTCCCTACTTTCATACTCTATTCCTTTAGCAATAAATGCCAAAATTCCATTTGCCTTCCTTATTACCTGCTGCACCTGCACACTAATTTTCTGTGATTCATGCACAAGGACACCCAGATCCCTCTGCACCGAAGCACTCTGAAGTTTCTCTCCATTTAGATAATAATTTGCCTTTCTAGTCTTCTGACCAAAATGGATAACCTCACACTTATCCACGTTAAACTCCATCTGCCAAATTTCGGCCCAATCACCGAACCTACCCATATCCATTTGCAAATTTCGTATTTCTTTATTGCAACTTACTGTCCCACCTATTTGTGTCATCTGCAAATTTGGCTATAGTACCTTCCATCCCTGCATCCAAGTCATTAATATAGATTGTAAATAGTAGGGGCACGAGGACAGATCCCTGTGGCACCCCACTAGTTACATCTTGCCAACCAGAAAAGGATCCATTTATCCCGACTCTCTGTTTCCTGTTGGTTAGCCAATCCTCTATCCAAGCTAATAAATTGCCCCTAACCTCATGTGATCTTACCTTGTGTATTAACCTTTTGTGCGGCACCTTATCAAATGCCTTCTGGAAGTCCAGATATACTGCATCTACAGGATCCCCATTATCCACTTTACTTGTTACATCTTCGAAGAACTCTAGCAAATTAGTCAAACACGATTTACCCTTCATAAAACCATGCTGACTCTGATGGATTGCGTTTTGACTTTCTAAATGCCCTGTTATTACTGCCTTCATAATGGATTCTAACAACTTCCCAACGACAGATGTTAAACTAACTGGTCTATAGTTTCCTACTTGCTGCCTCCCTCCCTTTTTGAATAAGGGCATAGTTACCATTTTTCCAATCCACTGGAACCTTTCCCGCATCTAGGGAATTTTGGAATATTATAACCAATGGATCCACTATCTCAGCTGCCACTTCCTTTCAGACCCTAGGATGTAGGCCATCAGGCCCTGGGGACTTGTCTGCCTTCAATCCCAATAGTTTGCTCAGTACTTTTTCCCTAGTGATAATGTTTGTTCCAAGTTCCTCCCTTTCTATAACCTCTGCATTACCTGTTACTATTGGGATGGTACTAGTGTCCTCCACGGTGCAAACTGAGGCAAACTACTGATTTAGTGTCTCTGCCATTTCTGTGTTCTCCACTATTAACTCCCCAGTCACATCCTCCAAGGGACTAACATTCACTTTAGCTACTGTCTTCCCTTATATACTTACAGAAGCTTTTGCTATCCGTTTTTATATTTTGCGCTAGTTTTCTTTCATAATTTACCTTTTCTCTTTTTATTACTTTTTTAGTAACCCTTTGTTGATCTTTAAAAGTTTCCCAATCTTCCAGCCTGCCACTGGCCTTTGCAATATGGTATGCCTTAATTTTTGTCTTTATATTATCCTTAACTTCCTTGCTTAGCCATCAATGTTTTTTCCCCCTCTTAGAATCTTTCTTCCTCTCTGGTATATATTTTAGTTGGGAGGAATTGAATATCTCCTTAAACATCTGTCACTGCTCATCAACTGTCCTACCTTTTAGTCTTCCTGCCCAGTCCACTAGGGCCAAATCTGTCCTCATGCCTATGTAATTACCTTTGTTTAACTCCAGAACGAGAGTGTGGGACTCCAGTTTTTCACCGTCAAACTGAATTTGAAATTCTAGCATGCTATGATCACTCTTCCCTCGAGGATCCTTAACTATGAGATCATTAATTAATCCCACCTCATTACACAATACCAAATCTAGAATAGCCTGTTCTCTGGTTGGTTCCACAACATATTGCTCCAAAAACAAACAATCTCGAATACATTCAATGAACTCTCCCTTGAGACTACCCATCCAATTTGATTAATCCAGTCTATATGCATATTAAAATCACCCATGATTATTGCTGTATCTTTTCTTACAAGCCCCCAGTATTTCCTGGTTTATACTTGCCCCATTGCAGAACTACTGTTTGGGGACCTATAGATTACTCCCACCAGGGACTTCTTTCCCTTGCTATTTCTTATTTCTACCCAGACTGATTCTACATCTTGATCTCCAGTGCCTATATCATTTCTCACTACAACACTGATCTATTCTTTTACTAACAAAGTTACACAACCTCCTTTTCTTTCCTGCCTATCCTTTCAAAATACTGAATACCCTTGGATATTCAAATCCCAAACCTGGTTTCCCTGCAACCACCTCTCAGTAATCACCACTAAATCATACCCATTTATTTATATTTGCGCTGTTAACTCATTAATTTTATTCCGAATGCTTCGTGCAGTCAGATACAAAGCCTTTAAGTTTGTTCTATGATCAAATTTTCCGACTGTTGTACGATTCCTTGGTGCAATATGACGTTCACACGTTCTGTCCCTACTTTTAATTTTCTGGTAACTATCAGCCTCATCACTGACCTGCACTCCTACCTTCTCCTTTAACTTTGACTTCCTAATTTTCATGCAACTGAACCCTCCCCCCCCCACCCCCCCACTATTTAGTTTAAAGCCCTATCTACAGCCCTAGTTATGTGATTCGCCAGGATTCTGGTCCCAGCATGATTCAGGTGGCGCCCGTCCCATCAGAACAGCTCCCTCCTTCCCCAGTACTGGTGCCAATGTCCCATGAATTGGAACCCATTTCTCCCACACCAATCTTCGAGCTATGCATTTACCTCTTTAATCTTATTGACTCTGTGTCAATTAGCTTGTGGCTCCGGTAGTAATCTGTAGATTATCACCTTTTTGGTTCTGTTTTTTAATTTAGCCCCTAGCTGCTCATATTCCCTCAGCAGAATCTCTATCCTCATTCTACCTATATCGTTGGTACCTACATGGACCACGACAATTGGATCTTTCCCCTCCCACTCCAAGTTCCTCTGCAGCCCAGATGCGATATCCTGAACCCTGGTACCAGGCAGGCAACACAGCCTTCGAGACTTTCGATCCTGGCCACAGAGGACAGTGTCCATGCCCCTAACTATGCTTTCCCCGATTACGACACCATTTCTCTTTTCTCCCCCCACTTGAATGGCTCCCTGTACCATGGTGCTATGGTCAGTTTGCTCAGCCTCCCTACAGTCCCTGCTCTCGTCCACACAGGGAGCAAGAATCTCGAATCTCGCCCCCGGCAGGAGTGGGCTGGAGGCAGGGTGTTCGTAAAATTGAGTGGGAGGCGGGAGATGCTGTTCCCTTTGCGTTCCCGCCCCCGCTGCAATTTTACAAAGGGCGGTGGCAGTGAGAAACAGCCCACCTGCCCCAGGTCAATTAAGCCCGTTAAGTGGTCTCCAGCGGGCAGGCAGCTCACAGCCTCAGGACGAACTGTTGCCTCCTTCCGGGCTTGGTGGGGGGACCCTCCTGATTGGGCACACTGTGGCCCACAGAAGGCATTCCCCCCCCCACCCCCACGGCCCAACCGCCCCCAATACACTACATTCCCCCCATCCCCTCCCAACCGAGTACCTCGCCTCGCTGGGGCCTGGCCGATTGTCCCTCGTAAGGCCCCACATACTTACCTTTTTTCTGGGGCCGGTGTCCCTCTTGGCGTCCCTCTTGCTCCTCTCTCTGGTTGCAGTTGAGCAGTTGCCACCGCTCCTGGTGGTGCTGCTGGGACTGGGAATTGATGGCCTGCTGACTGACCAGCAGCTCTTGGAGGGGGGACTTCTGCCTCAGAGGGTCAGTTAAGGGCCTGGGCGATGCAGGATCGCTGTGTGACTCCCAGGCTCGGCGGAGGCAGGCCCGAGCCCAACATTTTCCCCATTGGGCGGGGCCTCCTGCCCAACATAAAATTCGGTCAATGATCTTGCTGTTTCAACATCTTTGGGCCCATACAGGGGACTCACTTGTGTACACCACTGCAATTCACTATCAGCGGGTAACAGTGCTTTGCACGCAAAAAAACCTCAGGTATGCCTTCGTAGTGCCACAAGAAATGGTGCTATCCAAATGAATTTCACAACCCAGAACTTTACACATCACTGCTCACCATCACCAGGTCAAATACACTGAGATTCTACACATCACTGCCTCACCATCACCAGACTTAATACATTTGGACTCTGTGCAATTCTACATCACCCTCCCAGAAGTCTAAAGAATTATCCACTGCTGCTTCACCTTCACTGCTCCAAACATACCAATGTATTCTACATCATTGTTTGACTTTCATACTGATCTTTTACTGCATTGCAGCAAATACACCATGATCGGAACCATCGGGTAAAGAGGTATATAGTCAATAGATGCCTGGGTAAAGAGATGGCATAGAGAGTAAGTAGAAACCTGGGTAAGGAGATGGCATATACAGCCAACTCAATCTGATTGGAATTTATTCACTATAAGAACGAGTGGTGCAGTGGTTAGCACCGCAGCCTCACAGCTCCAGCGACCTGGGTTCAGTTCTGGGTACTGCCTGTGCGGAGTTTGCAAGTTCATCCTGTGACTGCGTGGGTTTTGGCCGGGTGTTCTGGTTTCCTCCCACAGCCAAAGACTTGCCAGTTGATAGGTAAATTGGCCATTGTAAATTGTCCCTAGTGTAGGGAGGTGGTAGGAGAATGGTGGGGATGTGGTAGGGAATATGGGATTAATGTTTCTTTTCTTTTGGGCCTCCTTATCTCGAGAGACAATGGATACGTGCCTGGAGGTGGTCAGTGGTTTGTGAAGCAGCGCCTGGAGTGGCTATAAAGGCCAATTCTGGAGTGACAGGCTCTTCCACAGGTGCTGCAGAGAAATTTGTTTGTTGGGGCTGTTGCACAGTTGGCTCTCCCCTTGCGCCTCTGTCTTTTTTCCTGCCAACTACTAAGTCTCTTCGACTCGCCACAATTTAGCCCTGTCTTTATGGCTGCCCGCCAGCTCTGGCGAATGCTGGCAACTGACTCCCACGACTTGTGATCAATGTCACACGATTTCATGTCGCGTTTGCAGACGTCCTTATAACGGAGACATGGACGGCCGGTGGGTCTGATACCAGTGGCGAGCTCGCTGTACAATGTGTCTTTGGGGATCCTGCCATCTTCCATGCGGCTCACATGGCCAAGCCATCTCAAGCGCCGCTGACTCAGTAGTGTGTATAAGCTGGGGGTGTTGGCTGCTTCAAGGACTTCTGTGTTGGAGATATAGTCCTGCCACCTGATGCCAAGTATTCTCCGAAGGCAGCGAAGATGGAATGAATTGAGACGTCGCTCTTGGCTGGCATACGTTGTCCAGGCCTCGCTGCCGTAGAGCAATGGGATTAATGTAGGATTAGTATAAATGGGTGGTTGTTGGTCGGCACAGACTCGGTGGGCCGAAGGGCCTGTTTCAGTGCTGTATCTCTAGCTGTATCAATCTCAAAGCAAGGGTAAGCATGAGATTCCTGATGAAAAGGAACAAAACAGCTCAAATGTAAGTTTATTTTAAAGTGAGATACATCAAATATCTTGCGTTCTTAAAGTGAATGAATTCCAATCAGAGTCAGTTGTCTGTATATGCCATCTCCTTACCCAGGTATCTACTGACTCTCTTTGCCATCTCTTTACCCAGACATCTATTGACTATACACCTCTTTACCCGATTTCGCTAAATGATAAAGGTATCAGCATGTCATGCGAGTGATCAGTCCTACAGCTCTATTAATTCAGCTTCTCAGTTGGAACCGTGATGATTATAAAAAGTGTCTTTATGGACCTGAATAGTTTAATCATTGAAAATTTCCTCACATAACAAGACAGTCTTTCCAACTAAATATTTTTTGTTACGAAGGGTATTATTTCATAGAATGTGACAATATATAACTCTTATTCTGACCTAAGCAATATGTCAACATTTGAACTATGTCCTGCGACAAGAAATCATTTTTTAAAAAAACTTACAGCAGGAAGTGCAAAAAACGAAATTGCGAATACAGAGAAACATGAAGCAATCGTTCTGCCGATCCAAGTCTGGGGGACCTTGTCCCCATATCCGATTGTTGTAACAGTCACCTGTGAAGGAAAAGACCAACTTGTGAATTTTAGGATTATTGTCAAGGGAAATTCTCCTGCAGCAAAGTACTGAAATCTCAGAAATAGAATTAAGTTGATTCAATTTGAATTACTCTCCTACTCATTGATTTGGCAACCGTTACTTAACGCGCCCAATATTTAGTGCAATCGAAGTCAAAGGATGCTTGAAAACGGAAATAAAAACAGAAAATGTTGGCAATACACAGTGAAAAACAGAGTTCATGTTTTAGGTCAACGATCTTTTGTTAGAACGATTGTTATTGGCCCAGATGCTCAGAATCCAAAGGTCCTCACAGTCACATTATGGCCCGCATTTTTCGAGCACAGAGCAATGCCTGCGATATTCTGGGTAAGGTCCATCGGACAATGCACGTTCAGATAATGCCCTCTTATAGCTGCAACCTGACCGAATCACTGATGCAAAATTTGCATCCAGGTCAGGAATAGAATCATAGACCCTGATATTAACAGAGAGGCGGGGAGAGAGTGAGGATGGTGGCAGTTTTGTGGTGTGGAAACTTAGAAGAACAGATTTCCCTCCGACTCTGCTGAATTTAACAGAGACACTGGATTACCATTTCTGGAATCCATTTCCCAGCTGCAGCCAGGCGAATTGAGAGGTTAGCTGGATGTCGGGTGGCTAGGCCTTCAGCATCATGCCGAAGCAAAGGAGCGGAGAGGACGGAAGGGGAAACTGGAGGTCAGTGGGGCATCATCAATGTGGGGAGAGGGCAGGAGGGCATTGATGGCCAGAGAAGTCAGAAAACAGGTGGCCATTGATCAGGTGAGAGACAGGATCAGGGGAGGGGGATATCGATAGGGACATCAATTAGGTGGCCGGAGAGATCGGTGTTGGTGACAGCAATGGGGTCTCAGCCAAAATTGGGGATCAAAGGGGACATCAGTGGGGTGGCCTAAGAGATTGGGGAAGGTGACGTTGATGCGGGTGTTGGGGTTGGGGAGGTGGGGTGTTGCTGGGGAAGATCATGGGGTCCCACGGAGGACAGGATGGGGAGGCCGGGAGAAAATCATGGGCCGTGGAGGACATTGAGAGGGCATCGAATCAAGAGGGGTGTCCAATCACTGGGGAGGTGAGCAGGTTTCCTTGGTGGGCCAGGGGAAGTACTCCTCCTATTCCTGGCCCACAAGCAGTGCTAGAAAAGCTCTTACCTGTTCCATGCAACAGTCCTCACTGCCCTTCAGCAGTTAACCAGCATTGGAACAGAGAAAAAAAATGAGGCACGCATCCTCAATAATATATTTAAATGAACCCCCACCTCCTGGGAACAGGATGGTCAATGGCCCTCTGTCTCACTTCTGTTAAAACTGGAATTGGGTGGGTTTGAGGCAGATTAGCTTCAGATTTATGATTTTTTACATTTTTACTTCCCACCTAACCCAAACCCATCAGTTTTTGGAGGTTAAAATTCCCTCCATAGAGTCATAGCATCTTACAGCAGAGAAGGAGGCAGCCATGTGGCCCAACGTAGATGCATCGGTTCTTTGGAAGAGCTATCCAATTAGTCCCGCCCCTTCCCAGTTCTTTCCTCATAGCTTTGCTTTTTTTTTTCCTTTTCAAGTATACATCCAATTCCCTTTTGAAAGTTATTATTGAGTCCGGGTTCCTCCACCCTTTTAACATGATCTTTCAGAAAATAACGATTTGTTGTATAAAATCTCACCTCTGTGTTTTTTGAACAATTATCTTAAATCTCTGTTTTCCTAACGCTTACTAACTCTTCTGCCAGTGGTAAGAGTTTCACCTTATTTACTCCATCAAGATTCCTCATAATTTTGAACACTCTATTAAATCTATCCTTAACCTTCCCTGCTCTAAGGAGAACAATCCCAGCATTTCTAGTCTCTGCATATGAAGTCCCTCATCCCTGGTATCACTCTAGTCAATCTCCTCTGATCCTCTCTAAGGCCTTGACATACTTCAGAATTAAACACAATACTCCAGTTGGTGCCGAACCAGTGATTTATAAAGGTTTAGCATAACTTCCTTGCTTTTATTCTCTATTACCTTATTTCTAAAGCTAAGGATCCCATATGCTTTTTTTGTAATGGCCTTATCAACTTGTCCTGTCACCTTCAAAGATTTGTGTATGTGGACTTTTGGGTTTCTCTGTTCCTGAACCCCCTTCTAAAATGCTACTGCCTAGAACAAGTGAAACCATCAGTGTTCCTGGCAGCACCAGAATAATTCAGCTCAACCTATACCATTGGACGGTCGCTGATGCTGCCATTTATTCTTTAAGCGCTTGACTCTGAATAAAAATCCAATGTTAGAGTAATTCATGGGAGATTTGATTTTCTGGAGTTAATTGCAAGAGGTGTGTGAGGGGGGTCACAAACATAAAGGTACGAGGACACAATGAAACTGTATCTGAGGTGTAGAGCTCTCATTCCAAGTGGAGAAAAAGATATTCTTTTGTTTGAAATCAGATACTTAACAAGTTCACACAAGTAAAAGCCTTGTTAGAGATACTTTTTGTTCTCTCTCTCTTTTCTTAATTCAGCAAATGATTAGAGGAACAATGTAATGGAACACAGCTGGGGAGCATGTGCCTGAACAAAAATAGAAAGGATTAGAAATGTGAAGTCACACGACAGCACGATACTGATCTGAAGGAAAAGCTTCGGCTTTCAGTCCTGGAGGCAGAGCCACTAACTGATACCAGTACACAGATGTCCTTTCTTTAAAGATAACACAGCTTTATCAATAATTCACCAACATACACCCTGGTTTCTATTTGAAGTGCGACCAGGTGTCCTATTACAGTATTGCACTGATTCCCTCCTTCGAAAAAAAGGAAGCATTACAGTTGGCGGCTTATCACTAAATAAAGCCTTTTGCTGTAATGCAGGCTTTAACAAACTATTATATTACTGATACTGTAGAAGAAATAGGAAGAGCTTTAAACACTAAGTGAAGAGAGAGAGAGATAGGGTAGTAACTTGCATTTTAGTTCATCTGAAAAGGAGCCACAAACAGCTACACTACCTCCCTGCAAAAAAAAACACAAAACAGTAACTCTGCACCTTAGTTTACAACCTCAAACTGAGAGAATGACACTTCGAACATTTAATAATGGTAGGTGGGAAGGTGGCATGAAGTTACAGTCCAACTATTTGAATTAGTACAACCTATAGACTGCATTCCGTTGTAGATTGTAAATGTTCTGATCCCTCCAGATCACTGTTCAATTCATACAGTAGCCCTTTGATAGAATGTTGTGTGATGTATCCAATTACCATGAAAAAGATACTAAGTTGAGGTATACTGAGATACTGAGGTGAGGCCAGGGATAAAAATCATTGAAGCAGTGAAGGGGGAGACAATGGTGGTGGGGGGAGGGGAAGGTGGGTGCAGTTGTAAAAATGTTATCAATGCTGAAAAGGTTTCAGAATAAATAGATTATTTTCAGTGATTGGTGAATTGGTAACAATGGCACATAAATTCAGTCCTAGAAGGTTAGAAGGAATTTTTTGCACGCAAAGAATGCTTTCACAGCATTTGCTGGAATTAGATAAACACTTGAAGAAGAAAAATATTAAAGGGTACAAGGTAAAGAGCAGAATAGGTAACCTCTGTGTGCAGCCAGTACTGGCACAGTTACAATGAGCTGAATGGTCTCCTTCTGTGCTGATGTTTCTATGATTCTATGTACAAGTTTATAACTTTCTATCTCACACAGACCTCATACATTCTTGGACCTAATTCAAAAGAATGGTGTTAGAATGAACAGTAGGTTTTAGTCAGCAGTTTAGAATGACTTAAGTGCCTGTAGGCAAAAACTGCAACTCAAACAGCAAAGCAGTTTTTTTTTGCAAAGATGCCATCAACAGGAAACCTAATTGTTCAGACATTGCTAACACTTACATGTTTACTTAACTCAAAAGTCTTACTGGCATTGGTGTTTTTCCCAAAGTAATAAAATAATGAAAATCTGGTAGGATTACTAGTGAGAATCTCTCTTGGTTTTGAAAGGAAAACTAACACCCAGTGAAATAAAGCTCAGTATCATTTCAATGCTGTTATGAAGGTGCTTCCATTTTAAAAATATTTTTGAGGATTTGTGTGTAAAAGTCTGTGGAAATACCTGAGGAGATGCTAGACTTTTTTTAAAAAAAAAGGTCACTGGAAGGACTTAGGACTTTGTTTAAAAACAAATACTGGAAATCACATGTCTTAAACTAAGTAAACAGCAAGAGTTTTGCTGACTATGGGAGTTATTTACAGAGAAGTGGCATGTCAAGATTTATGGTGGTCAAGAGTTGTTTTTGTTTTTGAATATTGTTCTGGTTCAGTTGGGGTGTGGACTGTTTTGAATGTCAGCTGGGATTGCAGCTTGCTGAGAGAAGAACCCATCTTGTGCCACCTCTTTGAGAAACCCTGAGAATCCAATATGAGAAATAGAGAAACTGATGCTGCATTTCTCCTGAAAAGCCTGCCAGACTAATCCTCGATGTCACCTGAAGAGAACTGCTCCAAAAAGATCCTTGTGACAGCCATCTCCATGTACCTGGACGCCAGACCAAAGGACCAGCTGGGAACATTCCAAGCAGTTAGGAAGGCGAATGGTATGTTGGCCTTCATTGCAAGAGGATTTGAATACAGGAGCAAGGATGTCTTACTGTAGTTATACAGGGCCTTGGTGAGACCACATCTGGAGTATTGTGTGCAGTTTTGGTCTCCTTATCTGAGGAAGGATGTTCTTGCCATGGAGGGAGTGCAAAGAAGATTTACTAGGCTGATTCCTGGGATGGCAGGATTGACGTATGAGGAGAGATTGGGTCGACTAGTCCTATATTCACTTGAGTTTAGGAGAGGGGATCTCATAGAAACCTATAAAATTCTAACAGGACTAGACAGGCCAGATGCAGGGAGGATGTTGTGGATGGCTGGGGAGTCCAGAACGGGGGGTCACAGTCTCAGGATATGGGGTATGCCATTTAGAACCGAGATGAGGAGAAATTTCTTCACTCAGAGGGTGGTGAGCCTATGGAATTCTCTACCGCAGATAGCAGTGAAGGCCAAGTCACTAAATATATTCAAGAAGGAGATAGATATATTTCTTAATGTCAAAGGGATCAAGGGATATGGAGAGAAAGCAGGAACAGGGTACTGAATTGGATGATCAGCCATGATCCTTTTTGGATGGCGGAGCAGCCCCAAAGCACCGAATGGCCTACTCCTGCTCCTATTTTCTATGTTTCTATGTTGCTATCTTATCCTTTTCTCTTCAAGAATTTACAAGTATTTGGCCAAAGTATATTTTGGTCTTTTTTGTAAAGTGAATCGCTGCAGAGAAAACTTTTTTTTTCTTTAACCGGTGTGTGTGTGCATGTGTGTTGGGTTAATTTAAAAGGGAGCTTTCATATTTCAACCTGTGTGTTAATAAGCTTTGCATTTTTATTGAATAAGTCTTGTTTTATAATAAATTAATAATTTTGTTCTCTATTAAAGAAACATGGTTGGTGGATTTTATTCTGAAACTAAAAGAAAGTATATAATTGGCTGTATCAGTAACTGGGTAAAACATTTAAATATATGTTGTGACCCATGGAGAAATGGAACTAGAGAAAGACAGTGCACTCCTCCAGCCTCAGTCGTAACATAGAATTGGGCGTTTGTTGTGGGATTACCCAAAGCCGATGAAGTGCAATTGTAAACCGGGCAATAATAATAAAGTGGAAAAGAAAAACACCAGGTTTGTTGTGCATTAGAATAAAGCTTACACTACTGGAATGACTACTTTTGATGCAAGTGTATATGTGCAGTAGTCTGGAATAGATTATGATTCTTTAAAGGCATTGTCCACTGATGAGTTGTCAAGTGTGGTGGAGCACTTGAAGTTAGAGATTAGACCGAAAACTAGGCAGGCTGAATTTCAGAGACTAGTGGCCAGACAGCTGGAGATTGAAGTGAAAGAGCCAGAGTACAAGTAGAATTGGAAGACGACAAGGTAACACTGGCACAGGTTCAGTTGGACAGGAAGAAGTTAGAGCTAGAATTTCAGGCAAGGAAAGAGAGAGGAAATTTTGAAGGGAGCAAGCAGAGCAGCAGGAGAGAGAAAGGGCAAGAGAAAGAGAGGAAAAGGATAGAGAAAGGAAATACCAGATTAGAAGGCTGGAACTAGAATAAAAAAGGATGCCCTTGACCTCGGTGAAAATTCTGGTAGGGAAAGACCTGTCTCTAGCCCAGGATCTAGTGGGGTGCTATTTAAATTTGTGAAAGCCCTCCCAAAGTTTTAGGAAAGGGATGTAGAGACATTTTTAATTTCTTTTGAAAAGATAGCTAAACAGATGAGGTGGCTGAAAGAAAACTGGACACTGCTCATGCAAAGCAGGTTGATTGGCAGAGTTCATGAAGTCTATGCTATGCTTTCTGAGGAGGCTTCTGCAGATTATGAGATAGCAGAAAAAAGGCTATTGTCGCTGCTTATGAGTCAGTTCTTGAAGCTTACAGGCAGAAATTTTGGAACCTCTGGAAACAGTCTGGGCAGACTTGTATAGAATTTGAGAGGGTAAAGCAAATTAACTTTGATCGTTTGATGTGGGCACTAAAGGTAGAGACTACTTATGAGACCCTTAGGGAAATAATTCTCCTGGAAGAATTTAAAAATTCACTCCCTCCGTTGGTAAGAAGCCATGTCGAGAACCAGAAGGTTTCAACAGCCAGAGAGGCAGCCTGAGATCGCTGATGATTATGAGCTTGTTTACAAGTCCAAACCCTTTATCCGTTACCCAAGGAGGATAGAAGATAGGGGGGTGAAAGGAAAGCAAGTTGCCAGGGACAAGGAAGGACCTCTTCAGGCCAGAAAGGAAGTTGCTGAGGGTGGACGTGAGGTCTGAAAGCCTAAGTGTACCTTCGTGCAGAATACTGGAAGTTGCGGGGTAAACCAATGAGATTTATTAGGGTACACAACACCATTGCAGAGAAAGGGACACTGGCCGCGAGTAGAACAGATCAGGCTGTAGTTCTGATTGCAGCTGTAAGGTCAAGTACAAAAATCGCTATGAGTGCAGGGAAGGTGAACAAGATACCTAAAAGCTATAGGGCATTCTTGTCAATAGGAAAAGTAACTCCTTATCCCTCAAGTGAGGCAGGTAAACCTATCGTTAGACTTAAGGATACAGGAGCCACCCAAACTCTTTTGCTAGGGAAAGGCATGGCATTTCCACCAGAGAGCGCATTGAATGCCATAGTTTTAGTGAATGGTATTCGCGGGGAGTATATACCCATACCGTTGTATCGGGTGCACCTGGAGTGTGACCTAATGTCTAGAAAGGCAACTGTAGGAGTTGTCCATAGTTTGCCTATAGGTGATGTTGACCTGCTCCTGGGGAATGATTTGGCTGGAGCAAAAGTTGTAGCTTCTCCAGTAATCACGAAAAGACCAAGTGAAGTCAAGGTTCCAGGAATTTTTCCTTCATGTGTAGTGACCCAAGCAATGGCTAAGCAAGTTTCATTGTTGGAGGTCAAATTGGCACCACAGACAGATGTTCGGCTATCTGAAACTTTCTTTGAGGGTTTGGATAATCTAAAGAAAATGTTCAGTAAGTCTTCTCTGATCAAGACTCAGCAAGCTAATCCAGAGTTAAGTAAAGTGCACAATCGGCTCTAACTGAAGCTGAAGCAAAGGAAGTTCCAGGAGGCAACTATATTAAAAATGGGATTCTGACCCGGTTCAATGGAGACCTCCTCATAGACCTACGGACGAAGAATGGACAGTTGTTCACCAAATAGTGATGCCGCCCAAGCATTGCTGGGAAATATTAAGGATAGCCCATGAAATTCCTATGGTGGTACATGTGGGGATCTGGAAGACCCAATCACTCATAAAAGGACATTTTACTGGCCAGGTCTTTACAAGAATGTGGTGCAGTTTTGTAAAACATGCCGTACGTGTCAGATTGTGGGAAAACCGCAACCTGCCATAAAACTGGCACCTCTAATTCCCATACCAGTTTTTGGGGAACCATTTAGTAGGGTGTTGGTAGACTGTGTGGGACCTTTCCCAAAAACAAAAACGGGACATCAATATATACTCAGTATCATAGGTATGGCTACTCGCGTCCCAGAGATCATTTCCTTGAGAACAATTTCTGCTAAGGTAGTGGGAGAAAAGTTAACCCAGTTCTTCACTCGATATGGATTACTGATTGAGATCCAGTCAGATCAAGGTTCCAATTTTATGTCTAAAATTTTTCAGGAAGTTATGGGTAATGTGGGTATAACACAGTTAAAGTCTTCAGCCTACCACCCACAGACACAAGGGGCGTTAGAACGGTACCATCAGACCCTCAAAACGATGATCAAGGCATATTGTCATGACTAACCCCATGACTGGAACAAAGGGCTGGAATTTCTTTTGTTTGCCATCAAGGATTCACCTAATGAGTCTACCGGTTTTAGTCCTTTCGAACTAATTTATGGACATGAGATAAGAGGTCCTCTAAAACTAATCAAAGAAAAGTTTTCAAAACAGAGGGATGAATCTTTCATGTTAGATTATGTATCTGTGTTCCGGGAGCGGCTCACGAGAACCTACAAAGTGGCTCAGGAACACCTTAAAGCTTCCCAAACAACCATGAAGAAATGGGCAGACAAGCGTGCCAAGACCCGAACAATGCAACCACGGGATGAAGTGTTAGTATTACTGCCTTTACAGGGTGAACCCCTGAAAGCACGGTTCAATGCTCCATATAGAGTAGTCAAAAGGATTAGTAAATTATTTGATTGACACCCCAAATCGCTGGAAAAATGATCGACTGTCACATCACTATGTTAAAACAATACCGTCGCCTGAAGGAGGATAAGCAAGCACAGGTAAGTCAGGTAATAAGGACAGTGAAGGATGAAAGGGATAGTGAAGATAAGGCAGAAGGAGGCCTAGACAATTCTCAAATTGAACCTCCTACTATCCAGTTAGATTAGATTAGAACATTACAGCGCAGTACAGGCCCTTCGGCCCTCGATGTTGCGCCGACCTGTGAAACCATCTGACCTACACTATTCTATTTTCATCCATATGTCTATCCAATGTCCACTTAAATGCCCTTAAAGTTGGCGAATCTACTACTGCTGCAGGCAGGGCGTTCCACGCCCTTACTACTCTCTGAGTAAAGAAACTACCTCTCACATCTGTCCTATATCTATCACCCCTCAACTTGAAGCTATGTCCCCTCGTGTTTGCCATCACCATCCGAGGAAAAAGACGCTCACTATCCACCCTATCTAACCCTCTGATTATCTTATATGTCTCTATTAAGTCACCTCTCCTCCTCCTTCTCTCCAACGAAAACAACCTCAAGTCCCTCAGCCTTTCCTCGTAAGACCTTCCCTCCATACCAGGCAACATCCTAGTAAATCTCCTCTGCACCCTTTCCATAGCTTCCACATCCTTCCTATAATGCGGTGACCAGAACTGCACGCAATACTCCAGGTGCGGTCTCACCAGAGTTTTGTACAGCTGCAGCGTGGCTCCGAAACTCGACCCCCCTACTAATAAAAGCTAACACACCATATGCCTTCTTAACAGCCCTATTAACCTGGTTAGCAACCTTCAGGGATTTATGCACCTGGACACCAAGATCTCTCTGTTCATCTACACTACCAAGAATCTTCCCATTAGCCCAGTACTCTGCATTCCTGTTACTCCTTCCAAAGTGAATCACCTCACACTTTTCCGCATTAAACTCCATTTGCCATCTCTCAGCCCAGCTCTGCAGCCTATCTATGTCTCTCTGTACCCTACAACAGCCTTCGGCACTATCCACAACTCCACCGACCTTAGTGTCATCTGCAAATTTACTAACCCACCCTTCTACACCCTCTTCCAGGTCATTTATAAAAATGACAAACAGCAGTGGCCCCAAAACAGATCCTTGCGGTACACCACTAGTAACTAAACTCCAGGATGAACATTTGCCATCAACCACCACCCTCTGTCTTCTTTCAGCTAGCCAATTTCTGATCCAAAGCTCTAAATCACCTTCAACCCCATACTTCCATATTTTCTGCAATAGCCTACCGTGGGGAACCTTATCAAACGCCTTACTGAAATCCATATACGCCACATCCACTGCTTTACCCTCATCCACCTGTTTGGTCACCTTCTCGAAAAACTCAATAAGGTTTGTGAGGCACGACCTACCCGTCACAAAACCATGCTGACTATTTCTAATGAACTTATTCTTTTCAAGATGATTATAAATTCTGTCTCTTATAACCTTTTCCAACATTTTACCCACAGTTAGTTAATACTGAATTATTAGGGAGATTAGACACTATGCTTTCATATTTAAATGCAGAACAACAAGAAGACCTAACAAGGCTAACTCACAGCATTCAAAGGAGTTTGTAAGGACAAGCCAGGATGTACAACCTTAGCCTTACATGATGTGGATGTAGGAAAATCCTCTCCTATAAAACAGCATCCTTATCGCTTTATTCCAGAGAAACAGGTCCAGGTGAAAGCAGAAATCCAATACAAGTCAAAGCAGCTGGAGTTCCCCAGTTGTATTTTTGCCTATGCCTGATGGTTCAGCTAGATTTTGCATAGACTACAGAAAGTTTAATGCAGTAACAAAGGCAGACTCCTAACCAATTCCTCTTTTGGAAGACTGTATTGACAGAGTTGGCAGTGCCATGTTTCTTACAAAAATAGATTTGTTAAAGGAATACTGGCAGGTTCCTTTAACACTCCGAGCTAAAGAAATATCGGCCTTTGTCACACCAGATGATTTTTTTCCAATGCCAAGGAATGCCATTTGGGCCAAAAAATGCCTCAGCAAATTCCCAGAGACTAATGAACCAAGTGGTAGCCAGTGTTCCTAACTGCGTGGTTTACTTTTTACTTTTACCTTGCTGTTTGTGGTATATATTAATGATTTGGACCTAAATGTGGGAGACATGATTGGGAAATGTGCCAATGACACAAAAATTGGCCGTGTAGTTGACAGTGAAGAGGATGGCTGTAGACTCCAGAATGATATCAATGGTTTAGTTGAGTTGGTGAAAAGTAGCAAATGGAATTCAATCCAGAAAAGTGTGAGGTAATGCATTTGGGGAGGGCAAACAAAGCGAGGGATTACACAATAAACGGGAGGATATTGAGAGGGGTAAAAGAAGTGAGAGACCTGGGAAGACATGTCCACAGGTCCCTGAAGGTGACAGGACTGTTACATAGAGTGGTGAAGAAGGCACATGGAATGCCTTCCTTTACTGGCCAAGGTATAGAATACAAAAGCAGGGATGTAATGCTGGAACTGTACAAAATGCTGGTTAGGGCACAGCTGGAGTATTGCGTACAGTTCTGGTTACCACATTACAGGAGGAAATAATTGCTCTGGACAGAGTACAGAGGAGATTTACAAGAATGTTGCCAGAGCTTGTTGTTGCAGCTATGAGGAAAGATGGGATAGGCTAGGGTTGTTTTCCTTAGAACAGAGGAGGCTGAGGGGTGACTTAATTGAGGTATACAAAGTTATGATGGGCCTAGATAGAGTAGACAGGAAGGACCTGTTTCCCCTAGCAGAGAGGTCAATTGCCAAGGGACACAGATTTAAGGTGATTGGTAGAAGGATTAGAGGGCACATAGGAAAAGCATTTTCAGCCAGAGGGTGATGGGAGTCTGGAATTCACTGCCAGAAATGGTGGTGGTGGCAGAAACCCTCAATTCTTTTAAAAGGTACCGGCACATGCACCTGAAGTGCTGTAACCTGCAAGGCTATGGCCCAAGTGCTGGAAGGTGGGATTACATTGGGCGGCTAGATTTTCTGCCGACAGACACGATGGGCTGAATGGCCTCCTTCTGTGCCATAATTTTTCTATGGTTCTATGTGCTGGTATACAATGACACTAGGACCACTTGGAACAGCTAGAAGTTCTGTTTAGAAAATTACAGTCAGCTGATTTGGTGAAAAACCTTGTCAAAAGTGAATTTGCAAAAGCGTAGGTAACCTACCTTGGACATATAGTAGGGCAAGGACAAGTGTTGCCAAGAACAGCAAAAGTACAAGCATTGGTGGAGTTCCCTACCCCTAAGACTAAACAGGAAAGCATGAGATTTTTAGGGATTTGTGTTTTCTATCACAAGTTTGGATCAAATATCAGCTCTATAGCTGCTCCATTGACTGATTTGCTACAAAAAAAGAAAGCCAAGGTAGTGTGGTCAGGAGAGTGCCCAAGCATCTTTTGAGAGGCTGAAAGCAATTTTGATAAATGATGTAGTGTTGGCGGCCCCAAATTTCACTAAGCCCTTTAAGGTAGCAACTGATGCTAGTGACTGGGGTAGGTGCAGTCCTGTTACAAGAAGATGAATCAGGCATAGAAAGGCTATTGGGATACTTTTCCAAAAAGCAAAATCAACGCCAGAACAGATGTTCTACCATGGAAAAAGAAATCCTGGACTTACTACTAGCTTTTAAATATTTTGAAGTATATGTCCACCACGGCTACAGAAAGACACTAGTATATACTGATCACAACCCCCTATCATTTGTGGAAAAATTCAAAAACCAGAAAGCCAGACTATTTCACTGGAGTTTACTATTGCAAACCCAGCACTTAAAGATCATCAACATTATGGGGAAAAACAATGTAATTGCTGATGCATTGTCTAGAATTTGACATTACTTTGAGTTATTGGAGTACAAAGATGGTACAGGGCATAACTGTATTAGTCACGGTTAAAGAGTGACTGAGAATGAGTGTGTAAATGTGTTTACATTTTTTTCCATATCCTGTTTCTTTTTTTGTCCATATCTTGCCATGAAACACATTTAAAATGGTGTTTCATTCCTCCAAGGATGGAAGTGTTATGAAGGTGCTTCCATTTTTAAATATTTTTGAGGACTTGTGTGTAAAAGTCTGTGGAAATACCTGAGGAGATGCTGGACTTGTTTTTTTTAAAAAAGGGTCACTTGAAGGATTTCGGACTTTGTTTAAAAACAAACACTTACTGGAAGTCACATGTCTTGAGCTAAGTAAACAGCAGGAGCTTTGCTGACTACGGGAGTTATTTACAGAGAAGTTACATGCCAAGATTTATGGTGGTCAAGAGTTGGTTTCGTTTTTGGATATTGTTTTGGTTCAGTTGGGGTGTGGACTGTTTTGATTGTCAGTTGGGATTGTAACCTGCTGAAAGAAGAACCCAGCTCATCTTGTGCCACCTCTTTGAGAAACCCTGAGAATCCAGTATGAGAAATAGAGAAACTGAGGCTGCATTTCTTCTGAAAAGCCTGCCGGACTAATCCTCGAAATCGCCTGAAGAGAACTGCTCCAAAAAGATCCTTGTGACAGCTGTCTCCAAGTACGTGGACGCCAGACCAAAGGACCAGCTGGGAACATTCCATAATCTTATCCCTTTCTCTTCAAGAATTAACAAGTATTTGGCCAAAGTTTTGTTTTTGGTCTTTTTTTTTAAAGTGAATCTCTGCAGAGAACACTTTTGTATTTTTTCTGTAACCTGTGTGTGTGCGCACGTGTGTGTTGGGTTAATTTAGAAGAGAACGTTCATATTTCAACCTGTGTGTTAATAAGCTTTGCATCTTTATTGAATAAGTTTTGTTTTATAATAAATTAATAATTTTGTTGTTTATTAAAGAAATGTGGTTGGTGGATTTTATTCTGAAACTAAAATAGATAAAGTATATAATTGGCCGTATTGTTAACTGGGTAAATCATTTAAATATATGTTGTAACCCGTGGAGAAGTGGAACTAGAGAAAGACAGTGCATTCCTCCAGCCTTGGTCGTAACAATGCAAACACTGCTTGCCGTGACACTTGCTACCACTTAAATTGTGTTGATGCTGGCCTGTGGTAAGGTGAGGGCATTGTACCTTCATCAGTTGCGATGCAGTGAATCTTATCATTTATGATCGGGGACCTTTGTGATAGTAATGAGCAAACTTTGGACTTTCTCCTGTGAGAGATCTGTGCTGTTTGTGCATGAAGGCAGATTCGCTTTGAAATATCAAATTGAGGCATCATATCTCTGAATATTCTCTCTCACTCCGTCTCTTTCTCTCATACTAATTTTAAGGTGGAACATCAACTCTGAGAATTAGTCAAAGGATTGCTGTGTGTTCACAAAAAAGGTATCCCAAGTCATTGAGGACAGAATCAATCTACCCTTGTCCCCAGTTTCTCCCAACCGGGGACAATCAGATGGGGAGAAACACTGAGGTCTGCAAATCTAAAACTAATCAAATGTAATATTGATAAGTCTCACACTTTCTGGTATAGTTTAAACAACCAAATGTTTTGTTAACATTGGCCTTGTGTAATCCAAGATCAGTGTTTAAAACTTGGGGCTTCCAGGTGCAGCAACCTCAAATTTATTTAAAAAGAAACAATTATACTTAGCTATCGGCTAGAATAAGCTAGCAGATAATGTAAAAGCATAGAGAGAGGGGTTTTATATACACACAAAAAAGTAAAAGCATCATTAAAGAGACAATAGGACCATTCAAGGATGAAGGGAAAATCCAACAGTGGAGGATAAAAGTAGAAGAGATATTAAATAAACATTTAGCATCAGTTTTTACAAATGATGATAGAAGTGAGAGTGCAGATGTTCTAGGGGAGGGTATGGAACAATTGTTAGAGATAACTAGATAATTAAAATAAATTAGTTGTAACAAAATTAACAGAACTCAACGTTGATATTCAGCAAGCCATGAAAGTATGGACCCTTGGCTACTGGATTAATTTGGAGAGGAGATAGCAGAGGCTTTGATCACAATTCTCAATCCTCTAGATATATAAATCGTGCTACAGAGCTGGAGAGTAGTTGATGATCGATTTCTGTTCAAGGTGGGAGACGAGGAAAAATTGGGTAAATATAGATTAATTAGTCTAACTGGATCCATATTTGCTCTCAGCACATATATATTTAGAATTGGGCATAGAAAGCAAAATCTCAATTTGCTAATGATACAAAATTCAGGGATTTGGCAAACAACAGAAAGAATTTTGAAAGTTTCTAGGAAGTTATAGGCATGCTACAATAAGACAGATGGCACAGAGAATTTAATGTTGATAAATATAAAGCGATAAATATTAGGAGGAAAAACAAGGATTGGGAGTCTACATTCAATGGAAAAATTATGTGAATGAGTGGAAAGATACAGAAAGGAAAATAGGGATTTATAGACATTTGTCCCTAAAAATAGGATGCAGGTAGATACATTTATAAACAAAAGCCAAAATATTTGGGAGGTTTTAGAAACATAGGAAGATAGGAACAGGAGTAGTCCATTCAGCCCCTCGAGCCTGTCCCGCCATTCAATGAGATCATGGCTGATCCGCGGCCTAACTCCATATACCTGCCTTTGGCCCATATCCCTTAATATCTTTGCTGAATAAAAATCTATCTCTCTCAGATTTAAAATTAACAACTGTTCTAGCTTCAACTGCTGTTTATGGGATAGAGTTCCAAACCTCTACCACTCTTTGCGTGAAGAACTGCTTCCTGACATCTCTCCTGAACGGTCTGGTCCTAATTTTTAGACTATCCCCCCTAGTTTTAGAATCTCCAACCAGTGGAAATAGTTTATCTTTATCTAGCCTGTCTTTTACTGTTAATACCTTGAAGACTTCAATCAGATCACCCCTTAACCTTCTAAATTCTAGCGGAAACAGGCCTAATTTGTGTAATCTTTCCTCGTAACTTAACCCCTGTAGTCCAGGTATCATTCTTGTAAACCTACGTTGCACTCCCTCCAAGGCCAATATATCCTTCCTAAGGTGTGGTGCCCAGAACTGCTCACAGTACTCCAAGTGGGGTCTAACCAGGGTTTTGTACAGCTGCAGCATAACCTCTGTGTCTTTATACTCCAATCCTCTGGATATTAAGGCTAGCATTCCATTAGCCTTTTTGATTATTTTCTGCACTTGCTCGTGGCATTTTAAAGATCTATGCACCTGAACCCCCAAGTCTCTTTGGACATCCACTGTACTTAACCTCTTCCCATTTAGAAAGTACCCTGTTCTATCCTTTTTTGGTCCAAAATTGATAACCTCACACTTGCCCGCATTGAAATCCATCTGCCACAGTTTTGCCCACTCACCTAGACTGTCAATATCTTTTTGCAATTTTATGCTATCATCTAGACTGTCTACAATGTTGCCTAACTTTGTATCATCAGCAAATTTGGATATATGACTCACTATGCCATCATCCAAGTCGTTAATGAATAATGTGAATAATTGAGGCCCCAACACAGATCCCTGCGGGACATCACTAGTCACATCCTGCCAATTGGAGTACTTACCCATTATCCCCACTCTCTGTCGCCTACCACTTAACCAACTTTCTAACCATGTCAATAGTTTGCCCTCAACTCCATGGGCTTCTACCTTAGTTAACAATCTCTTATGTGGGACTTTATCAAATGCCTTCTGGAAGTCCATATAAATAACTTCCATGGACACTCCCCTGTCCACTACCTTAGTCACCTCTTCAAAAAATTCAATGAGATTTGTCAGGCATGACCTGCTCGTCAGGGAAATTAGGCCTGAATCCATGCTGGCTGTCCCTGATTAACTGAAAATTTTCTAGGTGTTCAGTCACCCTATCCTTGATTATAGACTCCAGCAACTTGCCCACCACAAAAGTCAGGCTAACTGGTCTGTAATTTCCTTGGTTCCCCCTTTCACCCTTCTTAAAAAGTGGAGTGACATGTGCAACTTTCCAATCCAGAGGGACCACTCCAGAATCTAGGGAACTCTGAAAGACTATAGTTAGGGCATCTACAATGTGCTCCCCTACTTCCTTTAACACCCTCGGATGGAAACCGTCAGGTCCTATTTTAAATAGGGGCAGAGCATACAAGAATAAAGGAGTAATGATAAATTTGTACAAAGGTTTGGTTAGGTCACAGTTGAAGAACTGCATGCAGTTATGGGCAGCTCATTATGGAAAGAACATGAGGGCTAAAGAGATCATGTGGTACAGATTCATGGACAATGCCAGAAATGGGAAACCCTTATTAATTTTTTTAAATTTAGGGATACAGCACTGAAACAGGCCCTTCGGCCCACTGAGTCTGTGCCAACCATCAACCACTCATTTATACTAATCCTACATTAATCCCATATTCCTACCACATCCCCACACCACCTACCTATACTAGGGGCAATTTTATAATGGCCAATTTACTTATCAACCGGCAAGTCTTTGGCTGTGGGAGGAAACCGGAGCACCCGGCAGAAACCCACGCTGTCACAGGGAGAACTTGCAAATTCCGCACAGGCAGTACCCAGAATCGAACCCGGGTTGCTGGAACTGTGAGGCTGCGGTGCTAACCACTGCGCTGCAGTGCTGCAGTATGAGGAGAGACTTCAGTTACTGGGAACATTTGCAGTGGAAAAGAGAAGGCTAAGGGGAAATTTAATGGAGGTTTTTAAATTATAAAGGGTTTTCATAAGATTAATAGGAAAAGAATATTTCCTCTGATTGGGTAGTGGCAATCAGTGATCATTTTATTTAAAACATTTTTTTATTCATTCATGGGATGTGGGCGTCGCTGGCTAGGCCAGCATTAATTGCCCATCCATAATTACCCTCAAGAAGGTGGTGGTGAGTTGACTTCTTGAACTGCTGTAGTCCTTGTGAGGTAGGTACACCCACAGTGCTGTTAGGAAGGGAGTTCCAGGATTTTGACCCAGCCACAGTGAAGGAACGGCGATATAGTTCCAAGTCAGGATGGTGTGTGACTTGGGGGGGAACTTGCAGGTGGTGGTGTTCCCATGCATCTGCTGCTCTTGTCCTTCGAGGTGGTAGAGGTTGCGGGTTTGGAAGGTACTGTCTAAGGAGCCTTGGTGTGTTGCTGCAGTGCATCTTGTAGAGGTACACACTACTGCTACTGTGCGTCGGCAGTGGAGGGAGTGAATGTTAGTGGATGGTGTGCCAATCAAGCGGGCTGCTTTGTCCTGGATGGTGTCAAGCTTCTTGAGTGTTGTTGGAGCTGCACCCATCCAGGCAAGTGGAGAGTATTCCATCACACTCCTGATTTGTGCCTTGTAGATGGTGGACAGGCTTTGGGGAGTCAGGAGGTGAGTTACTCGTCTCAGGATTCCTAGCCTCTGACCTGCTCTTGTAGCCACGGTATTTATATGGCTACTCCAGTTCAGTTTCTGGTCAATGGTAGCCCCTAGGATGTTGATAGTGGGGGATTCAGCGATGGTAATGCCATTGAATGTCAAGGGGAGATGGTTAGATTCTCTCTTGTTGGAGATGGTCATTGCCTGGCACTTGTGTGGCGCAAATGTTACTTGCCACTTATCAGCCCAAGCCTGGATATTGTCCAGCATCTTGCTGCAAAATTGCAATTAAAGGAGAGAGGAGTGAGCGTGGGTGAATTTTTTTTACTCGAACGGTTGTTGGCACATGGAATACTTTGTCATAGGGAGTGATTGAACAGAGACAATTATATCTTTTGAAGAAGAACTGGATAAATATTTGAAACAGAAGAAGGTAAAGGCTATGAGGAGAGAGCAGGTCAGTGAGATTAGTATTAGGTTGCTTAGCATAAAGTCAACACAGACATGATGAACCAAATGGTCTAAATCTGTGTTATAAATTGCAATGGTTCCAAGTAGCAGTGGTAGATTAAAAAAATCTATTTATTAGAAGGAACTTGACAGGGATTTAGCTAGTATCCATTTGGTACTTTGTACTGTCATACAGCCCTCAGCCAGATCTCATTTATTCCAGTCACAATTCTGTTGGTCATAGTAAATGGAAAGAATCTCACCTCTCAGCCACTGTAAATCAGGGATCAACATTGCTTACAAAACCACGTTACACCAAGCAGACTTCTGGGTTCTATATAATGCTTTGTTGGAACAGACAGCACAAGTTTCTCATTAACCTATCCAGATAGCAATCAAAAAATTGTAACAGGAGAAGACAGGAGTTGTAGCTGAGCAGAAAATTACAGGAGTCCTTCGAACTGAAAACAGCAGATACGAATTATCCCTGGCCCCTATTACAGTCATTTACAACCCATTTCCTTATCAGGTCGGATTGCTAAAGTAATCTCTAGTTCCTAAATGACTCCCTTGAGTGGAGAGCTATCCCACTTGAAGACACTTACCACACCCCACCACAGGGCATCTGCATAGCTACCAAACTGTTGGGAGCCACTGTCATCCACAGCATCTTTTTCAGCCAGATACACAAAGTAGGAGGAGAAGATCAGGCCCAGGAACCCGATGTACAGTGTAGTAATCAGCTCCTATTCAAAGGCAAATAAAGCAACAGCAAAATTAAACACCAGACATTTGTTCCTCAATGCTCCTCAACTTTATTATGGCATCCATTTTTGTGCTAGTGAGAGATGTTGTTAACACCATACGAACAGGAATAAGCCATTCAGCTCCTTGAGCCTGCTCCGCATTCCAATTAGATCTTGGTTGATCGGTACCTCAACCCCATTTATTCACCTTAGCTCCATGTTCCTTAATTCTCTTACCAAACAAAAATCTATCCATTTTAGTCATAAAATTTAGACTTTAATTGTTCCAGTATCCACAGCCTTTTGCAGGAGAGAATTCCAGATTTTCACTACTCTGTGCAAAAATGCTTCCTTACTTCCCTCCTGAATAGCCTAGCTCTAACTGTTCTTAATTCTTCCACCAGTAGAAATAGTTTCTCTGCATCTTCCCAGATCTTTTCTTTAAACATTTTTAACACTTCAAACAGTTCATCCCACAATCTTCTATACTCAAGGGAATACAATCCAAATTTAATTGGAAATAATTTCTCCTTTGATGCCAATGTCAGAACCCACACGTGCAAAGTAATGCTCCTTCTGCATGGGCCCAGTAACTTGTCTCAACTTCAATCTCAGAACAGCACTCCTACTACACCAGTGTAACATTTTCTCCCAATTAATCAACTTTACATGTGGCATCCATGGAAGAGGACTGACAATTTCTGTTGAATTTCAACGAGTGTTGTGGATTTATATTCACCAGAAATTGAGCTGAGACTGGCCAAAATCCATTTCACTGCTAAGAAGAAGATGCTTTCATCTCGTCAGCCTTAATCAGAACTGAACTTAGATGGGTTAAAAAGCATGCAAATGCTTTACTGTTTAAAAGGCAAAATGCTTCCAAAATACAGATAGCTGTGATCTATGAATAATTATTTTTTTCACTTCTACTGCAGACTGTGCTGTCACACTCTTTTATGTCTGTTCATCTATTTATTTTAGTTCATCTGATTTGTTTTTCTCCTCTTATTCTAAGTTCTTTCCACACCTCCTCCCACCTAAGTGGGGTGTCTCTTTTTGGGACATGGTACCATGGGCAGTTGAAGGTCAAGGATCAAATTAGGGACCACCCAGAGAGTCACGATAGGTGCAAGGATCATATCAAAAAATAGTTACAGCACTGCACATGTGCTTAGTGGTTTGGTTGACACTCCAGCACTGTACTGAGCGAGTGCTGCACTGTTGGGAGTTCTTTAGATGAGACGTTATACTGAATTGCAAATCACCATAAATTGTTAGACAATTAGCGTCACTCTGCTTTAAGCTTTGGGAAAACAGTATCTCCCCATATCTTTCATGGAGTTGCTGTATTTGCATGTTACTTGCCCATTAAACATGCCACAGCAAGTTAAGTCTAGTAATTAAGAGCACAGGTACCTTTTAGACAGCATGATAACTGTTAATGTTTGCCAATCACCTGTCTGGTCCAGAAAGTGAACTAAAAATATGGAGCCTCATTCCTTCAGTTTGTGAATTGTTGTTAGAGATTTTTTTTAAAATTAACTTTCTAACTTTTTTTCTTACTTTTCCTTTGTCTCATTTTTCTCTCTCCCTTAATCCAACCTTTCTTGCTTTCTATTTCTCTTTCTGTATCTGATTTGACATTGGATTCGCACCCTCTAATCCATCCTCCTTCTCAGTCCTTCCTGTTTATTTCTCAATCTTTTCCTACGTTAGAACAGCGGCTACACTTCAGAAGTACTTTATTGGCTGTAAAGTTCTTTGAGATATCCAGTGGTCATGAAAGGTGCTATATAAATGCCAGCCTTTGTTTTCCTCTTTAAATCTCATTGGTAAGGTGATGAACCCATTGTTCACCAAGGTCCCTGATGTCCCACTGTCTGTTATCAGCTTGCATTTCCAACTTACAGGGCAAAATATTTTTGAGTATAAGAGTACAGGAAAAAGTCTAACTATTCAAACTTGCCATGATATGTCCCACTCCAACAAATTCAAGCCCATTAACGTTTTGTCACTGCTAAAATTAACCTAATTGAATTTTGTTGAGCTCCCGACGTTGGGCTTCTTGACGGTGTGGGTGGGGGTCGGAAGATTGCAGCAGCAGTGGGCCACCACGGAGCCCGCGCCAGGATTGCCGGGCCCGATCTTTGAGGCGGCGGCTAGGCTCTGTGGTGGGCGCACTGCTGCTCTTTAAACATTGAAATAAAGGACATGAATACATTAACATGCTATTCTCCACGATCTTACTGGCTGTCCGTGATCTTCCGTGCGACAGCCGGCACTCACGCACCTTCACGTTCCCGTCCAGGGAAAGCTGGCACCACTGAGGTGGGGAAGGGGGGAGCTTAGGAGTTTTAGTGTAGTGGGGTGGGGGGTGGCTAATGGAGACAACTCTGCATTTCTAGTGTTGGGGGCGGGTAGAGTGACCTCTGCACTTTGTGCAGTTGGGGAGGGGGCGAAGTCAACAGTTCAAGTTTTTTTGGGGGGGTGAGGAACAAGGCTACCATTTATTTTCTGTGTATTGGAGTGGGGGAAATGGGTCACACATTAATGAACAGTGTAGTGGGGGAGGGGGCGGTTCTGGTGTTGAACTTTTTTCCTTCGTGCAGGTCTGACAGCCCTTTAAAAATGGCATCAGCGCATGCACTGAGGCAGCTGACACAGTTACCAGCGCTGCAGAGCCCGCCCCCACCACATGACTGGGGGGAGGGTAGACCGCCCTGTGTATGGAAATGAGCTGCCGCATGCTCGATCGCGCTGGCATGGCGGTGCACAGCCCGCATGTGCGGGCTGCCATTTTTTTCGCCTGCTGCTGCTCCCGGCAGTGGGAGAATAACATTCAGCCCAACATGTGGGTTGGAATGATCGTATTTGATAGTAAACACAGCAGCTTTACAGACTCTGCCAGTTATCTACAAGCACATTTAACAGGTCTTGAGAACTGAATCAAATGACAAGGATGGAAGCTGAAGAAAGTTCTTGTCACGCTAGACTAGACAAGATGAGGACTTGATAGAAGCCAGCTGCCTTTATGACTCATTGTTTAAATTGGCCTCTAGAACATGAACTCAAACCACCCCACCTGTCGATGGATAAAGACAACTGATCCCAAAAGTCTCCAGGTGCCGCCCTGTCGATCGACATGCAGCATTCGAAGGATTTGCAGGAAACGGATGCCCCTGGAACAAGAGAAGAACAATGCCCCATTAAACAGCTAGATAGATAGCCAGGCCAGCTGATTCCAGTAGCTGTGGTCTTAGTTATTTGAGCTGAAAATCTAAATATTGAAGGTACAAACAGGGTAGAGAGTCAGGATTAAAACCAATCTTTAGGCTACAGCCGTGGAAGGACTTTATTTTATTCATTCTCAGGATATGGGCATCATTGGTATTTATCTCTTGTTGCTCTGAAAAGGTGCTGAGAGATCTTCTTGAACCACTGCAGTCCACGTGATGAAGGTATTCCACAATGTTTGCAGATGTTTGAAACAACTGAGTGACTTGCTACGGTGCTTCAGCAGGCAGTAAAGACTGAACCACTTTGATGTGGGACTGGCGTCACAAACAGGTTTCCTTCCCTAAAGAGCATTAGTGAACCAGTTGGGTTTTTAATGACAACTTAGCAGTGTCATGGATCACTTTTACTGATGTTTTTTTTTATTTCCAGATTTTTGAAACTAACTTCAAATTCTCAACTTGCTATGGTGGAATTTGAACTCACTTTCTCTGGATTTTTAGCCCAGGTCTTGGGATTACTAGCATGCTCGCATAAGATGGCTTCAGTGAGCCCGAAAGACCTGAAGGGTAGCTCCCCTCACTTACTAATGTAAGTGTGTAGAATGGTGCAATTAATGAATCAGTAAGAACATAAAAAACATAGGAATTAGGAGCAGGGGGAGGCCATTCGGCCCCTCAAGCCTGCTCCGCCATTCAATAAGATCATGGCTAATCTGATTGTGGCCTTAACTCCACTTTCCTGCCTGCCTCCATAACCCTTGACTTCCTTGTAGATCAAAAATCTGTCTAACTCAGCCTTGAATATATTTAATGACCCAGCCTCCACGATAAGAACATAAGAAATAGGATAAAATCATGTTGGTTCTATCAGTCCACTTTGATCATAAGTTTTGAATTCTTGGCACCACAAGCTGCAGGTCCAGCAAGGTGCTTCATAAGATGGTGGCCTTTGGGTTTGAGATACTGATCGCAGTCACACTGTCTCACATATTGTCTCGTCAAGACCAGAACAGTACGGGTGGGAATGAGGATAAAAGCAAATAAATTGGAGAGTGAATCACTCTGTGCTGAACTTCTGTATGCCATAAAGCTAGACTATCTTGCTCCAGATGCCGAGGGCTGGGAGTGAGTCACCTGTTAGCCCTCTTGACCAGTGATGATGAGGGATGTGGTGGTTCTGCAAGAGGGCAGGACAGTTGGTGGCAGTTAAGGAACCCACCTGTGAAGTATCCCAAAATGGGAGAACGGGCTTTTAAAGCGCAGTTTTTTGACCTCACACTGCCAGTGGGCTACCTGCTCCAAGCACCTCAAGTGCATTGTCTAAATAGCTGGAAAATCATACATGTCTCTAAAATGGAGGGTGGAAGGGCAATGCACATTCGTACACTTTTGCCCTACCCACAATTTAACTATGGAGGTGTTCCAGCACCAAATTCAGTTCATATAGTGTTGTAAGCTTGCTCTGCATACCTGATGGCTGATGTTGCAAAAACTTGTCCATTTGAGCCCACACAGAGGACTATAACTGAAGCCACCACCACTATGAGATCTGCCAGGAACAAGCATAAAATCATGAAAGATTACAGGTTAGGATTCACCTTACAGCTGACAAACCCTGGAGAAAAAAGTCAGTGTTTGAGGCAGTATTTGCTAAAATGCAGCAAGGCTTATATAAATGGGGAACAATGATGACTCATCATAATCTCTTCTCTGCCTACCTCCATCAATTATTCATTCTTTTATTAAAAATACTCAATGTTGAGGCTCATCCTTTTTTTTTTAGGTATTTTTCCTTTTCCTTTTCTTAGGGCTTGCAGCAGTACTAACTATCCTCAATTGAAAGGACCCTTAGTCTGCTCCAGGCTTCTGTCAATGTTGCTGTGAAGCCAAGTGCCAGGAGTTGCACAGCAGCAGCTTAAGGGGTAATTCCCTTACCCTCTTGTATGGAAGCAGCTGCTGTCTGCTAACAGCACCTTCACAAAAGGATCTGTAACCCCCCGTAGAAAGAATCACAGGTACAAAAGCAATTCCTGGATATATAAAGGAAAAAGGGCTATAAGGAAAGAGTAGGGGAGTGGAACTATTTGAATAGATCTTTCAAAGAACCAGCACAGACACGATGCGCTGAATGGCCTTCTCTGTGCTGTATGATTAGAATCATGGAGTGATAGAATTGTACAGCACAGAGAGTTGCCAGTTAGTCTATCGTGCTTGTGTCAGCTCTTTGAAAGAGCTATCCAGTTAGACCCTTTCCCCATAGCTGAGCAAACTTTTTCTCTTCACACAGTTATCTAATTCCCTTATAAAAGTTATTATTGAATATGCTTCCTCCACCCTTTCAGGCAGTACATTTCAGATCGCAATAAAAAATGTTTTTCTCATCTCACCTCTGCTTCTTTTGACAATTACCTTAAATCTGTGTCTTCTGGTTACGGACCCTTCTGCGGAAATGGTTTCCCCTCATTTACTCTGTCAAAACCCTTCATGATTTTGAACACTTCTATTAAATTTCCCCTTAACTTTCTCTGCTCTGAGGAGAACCACCCCAGCATCTCTAGTCTCTCCGAATAATTGAAGTCCCTCTTCCCTGGTACCATTCTCGTAAATCTTCTCTGCATCCTCTCCAATGCCTTGACAACCTTCCTAAAGTGTGGTACCTAGAATTGAATTCAATACTTCAGCTGGGGTCTAACCAGTGATTTACTGCATCGGGCACCAGTGATTCTATTGCAGTGCCATCTGATGTGTTTCATTTTTCAGAAAGCCCATCGGTTTCTAAACAGGGCATTCCCATTAAACGGTGCACAACTAAGGGTTGAATACTGAGTGTGCAGTTCATGGAAGGTGTTATTGTAACAATCACTCACCAATGATCGAGATAGGTTTCCTGGCAAAGCGCAGCCTTCCCCAAAATCCAACATATTTGCTGCGACAGCCTGCTGACCATAGTCGGACGATGTATTCAGTTCCAAAAAATACCACTAATACAATCTCCTATTGAAAAACAAAGAAATGAGAAGATGGCTAGAGCCATTTCAAATGGTACAATATTTGTGCACAAGTGGAAACTATCTCTGCGTCCTTACGATTCTGCACACCCAACCTGAATACTATCTATGGCACTGAAGGATTTGATGTAATGGTGCTGTGCTGTACAATGCATGCTTTATACTAGGGTGGGGATGGTGGGAGTGGAGCATGGGTGTTAACTGGACAGGTTGGAAGACTAGAGTTGAATAGTGGACACAGTGATGGAAGGTACATCCAGGAGTTTTTCTTGATTATCTTTGAGGATCAGGGAATATTTATGCAGAACTTTCTCTCAGAAGATTACAGAGGTGGGAGGGAGTCCAAAATGGATAGATTGCAGGTGAGCTGTAAAAAAGAACGAGTGATGTTTTCCCATTCCATGCTTTCTTTAGACGCTCACTTCCTTGTGATGTTGTTATCGTGAATGCAATGCTATGTCCTGCCTCTTCTACCTCTCACAGGTTTGGCAAGCATCTTTTCCTAACGTCAGCTCCCCTTTAAGAGGTCTTTAACTGCTGGATGGAGGATATGATTTATGCTGTTGTTTGGCAATTGTGTTCTTATTTTAAACAGTATATGAATGCCTTTGGGTTGTTCACTTGTTTTTCATTCTTGACTTGTGCCATTGTGCTGCCTTTAGAACTTTGCTAATGTGCAGTCAAGATAAAAATCAGGCAGTTAGGAGCCCCACCAATTAAGACTGGTCACACACCACCACCCAAAGTACCCAAAAATAAAGTTGAATCTGACAATCCAGCTCAGCTCCAGGCACAGTTTCCCAGTTTCCTGTATGGAGTCAAGTTAAAACCATAAGCTCCATTACTGGTGCTCCCCTCACGTTAATTACTTTAAGATTCAAATTGACAACCATGTTCTTGCCCCATGCAAAAACAAACTGTTTGGTGTCCTAGAAACCATTTGATTCTTTGTGAGAAGTATGTTGCCCATTGGTACAGTTTATCTTTTACAAATACAAATGATATCAGGTTGTTAAAATTGTAAATCGAAATGAAGTGGAATATTTGCCATCCTGGAGTCATATCTGCTTCAAACTCTTCTGCCCATTTATCACTAAGGCCATTTCTCTGCTTTTATCAACACTTTATAGAAGAAACAGAAACAGAATGATTATCATCTGAAGTAGGTGAAGTCTTGTTGGAAACATCCAGTAGCAGCAGAACTAAACTGATGGTTAGGAGAAACTGTCTGATGGTGATCTGCTGATGCTCTAAGTCAATAGAAATGGCAGGCAGATCACCAAAACACCAGTTCGTGTAAACAGCAAGAGGGTCACCATTGCACCGGTTAGTGGAAACAGCTAGAGAATCGCCAAAGCACTGGTTAGTGGAAACGGCAAGAGGGTCACCATCGCATTGGTTAGTGAAAATGGCAGGAGGGTCACCAAAGCATTTCTTCTTTTTTTTCTTTGGCCTCCTTGTCTCGAGAGACAATGGGTCAGCGCCTGGAGGTGGTCAGTAGTTTGTGAAGCAGCGCCTGAAGTTGCTATAAAGGCCAATTCTAGAGTGACAGACTTTTCCACAGGTGCTGCAGATAAAATTGGTTGTCGGGGTGTTACACAGTTTGCTCTCTCCTTGCGCTTGTCCTTTTTCCTGCCAACTGCTAAGTCTCTTTGACTCGCCACACTTTAGCCCCGCCTTTATGGCTGCCCACCAGCTCTGGCGATCACTGACAACTGACTCCCACGACTTGTGATCAATGTCACAGGACTTCATGTCGCGTTTGCAGACGTCTTTAAAGCGGAGACATGGACGGCCAATGGGTCTGATACCAGTGACGAACTCGCTGTACAATGTGTCCTTGGGGATCCTGCCATCTTCCATGCAGCTCACATGGCCAAGCCATCTCAAGCGCTGCTGGCTCAGTAGGGTGTATATGCTGGGGATGTTGGCCGCCTCGAGGACTTCTGTGTTGGAGATACGGTCCTGCCACCTGATGCCAAGGATTCTCCGGAGGCAGCGAAGATGGAATGAATTGAGACGTCGCTCTTGGCTGACATACGTTGTCCAGGCCTCGCTGCCGTAGAGCAAGGTACTGAGGACACAGGCTTGATACACTCGGACTTTTGTGTTCCGTGTCAGTGCGCCATTTTCCCACACTCTCTTGGCCAGTCTGGACATAGCAGTGGAAGCCTTTCCCATGCTTGTTGATTTCTGCATCTAGAGATAGGCTACCGGTGATAGTTGAGCCTAGGTAGGTGAACTCTTGAACCACTTCCAGAGTGTGGTCGCCGATATTGATGGATGGAGCATTTCTGACGTCCTGTCCCATGATGTTCGTTTTCTTGAGGCTGATGGTTAGGCCAAATTCATTGCAGGCAGCCGCAATCCTGTTGATGAGTCTCTGCAGACTCTCTTCAGTGTGAGATGTTAATGCAGCATCGTCAGCAAAGAGGAGTTCCCTGATGAGGACTGTCCATACTTTGGACTTCGCTCTTAGACGGGCAAGGTTGAACAACCTGCCACATGATCTTGTGTGGGGTAAACAAAGCACTGGTTAGTGGAAATGGCAGGAGGGTCTCCATCGCACCGGTTAGTGGAAACGGCAAGAGGGTCATCAGAATACCAGTTAGTGGAAACACCAGTAGAAGTGTTACCATGGGACCAGTCTCTGGGAATATCATCAAGATTAAATGACTAAATTGCATGACTAAATGTCACTATTTTTCATAGATAGAACAAAACCAAACAATTGCTGAATTCACTAATTGATGATATACATACAAACTGGCACATGTACAGGTACAGGTCTGAGAATGCTCTTCAGTTCATAATATTTATGCTGAGGGAATCAATCATGAAGCTGGTATAAAAGTCTGCTTTAACAGTTTCTCAATTTATTTAATTGACAAGTTAATTAGTATTCCTGGAAAGATGGAAGTCTCCTTGCTGCTTAATAAAGAAACCCTTTTACTGGTTCCATGCAAGGGACAACCTTTCACACTACAATTCACTGGGGACACTTGCTGCTCGATACTTCTTTCTACAATTTCTTTCTTTCGGTCAGATCATAATTTTGCATATTTCTGTAAAATAACAATTTGGGCTTTGAACTAGATTTGTCAAACTGGGAAACTTCATCAGGTGTAACACCGCCTCAAAAAAAAACACCGCTTCAAAAGATTTTAATCAACAGTGGTTAAAGTACTCCATTTTCTTTTTTTGATTGCCTACATACAACTTCTAAACCAAAGCATTGTCAAATATGTAAATGTGCACTGTCAACAAGACAAAGCACAAGACAAGTAGGCAATAGTTACTGTCTTTGAATTCCTTACTGTACATGCAGACAAGCTAAGTGTGCATCGATCAATCCTGCTAGAGACTAGAATGACTAAAAGGAGAGGACTAGTCGGCTGAGTGCCAGGCGCCATTATTCATGTCTGATGTTTAAATAGAGGACCACTGACCCCAACGAGACCTCAGATATTCATGGGAGGTCAGAGGTGAAAGTGCACAAGCTGTTCTTCATAGCTGTACAAAACTGATCCAGGTAACCATTAGCAACCAGAACATGCCACCTCACCACCCCCACCCCACCCTGGTGACTGCTTGATATTGGAAATTATTTTCTATATCGATCCTTGCATGAGTCTGAGCAGTTCTGTAGTTCGATAAATACTTTGTTGTTGCAGTCGAGCAAGCTTTCCAAGTCAGACCCATAGTGGATAACATTACTGAAGTAAGGGAAATAAAACAAGTTTTAAAAAGCTTAGATCACTTCAAAGCTGCAAATTATATTCAGTCACTGCAAATGAAAAGGAGAATAAATGGAGAAAAATTATATATGAGAATCAGTAATTGTGTGCAGACATATAAACAATGGCTCCAACAACGTACAAAATGCCAAAACTGAGGTGGGGGGAGGGGGGGAGGGTAACCGTTTTCCAACAAATGCAGTGCTGACATCTCATAAGTGGATCACTGAACATTAATCCTAGCAATAAATTTTTTTAGGGAGTTGTGGGGGAGAAAATAAGGTTAAGAAAAAAACCTGTTTTGAACACTAATATAAAAACAACTGCAAAGGCTTTTAGCCTCTCGTGGAGAGAGATTTTATCTCTGCACGAGAAGGCTAGATGGCCATTCTCTGCCAAGATTGCTTATCTGAGATCTCTGGCGACAGCTCATAGGAGTTAAATAAGCTAAGTATGGATTTTTTTTGAAATAATGAATGTAATACTTCAGCCCTACACAACAACTTGTGCAATGTTAATGAAAATAAAATCAGAAGAAAACCAAGGTTCAGGAATGTTATTAATTGTATTTAACATCTCTTCGTAAAGGGAACATTACTCCACAGTCAAGTAAAAGTCACAAATCAGATTGGAGCTAAATACCCTAATTAGAGTCAATTATTCTTTTTCTCCTGTTAGTCATTCATTTCATTCCTCTATTCCACAGAATAGTCAACTACATTGTAAGTTTAAAGTAAAGATACAGAACTTGTGATCAACACTCGCCCTCATTAAAACAAAACAGTTCTCCCATCTAACTATGTTACAGTGCACTCATTCAAACCTCATGACTTTTGACACAGGGAAGGTGGGATGCAGGGGGAGGGGAGGGGGGGCGGGGGGGGGGGGGGGGGTGGGTGGTGGAAGAACTACTTTGGACCCTGTGTGAAGCAATATCATAGGAACAAGAGTAGGCCATTCAGCCCCTCAAGCCTGTTGTGCAATTTGATCAGTTCATGGCTGACCTGCACCTCAGTTCCAATTACCTGCCTCTCCTCCATTTTCTTGATACACTTACCCAACAATAATCTATCAAACTCAGTCTTTTAAAATTTCAGCCTTTTAGGGGAAGAGAGTTCCAGATTTCCACTACCCTATTGTGTGACAATATAGGCCACGCAATTGGACAAGGCCCCAAGATAGGCACAGGGCTTGAAATGCAGGATTACCTTGTACTCGTTGCTTCCAACGTAGGACACATTTGGGCTCAGTTTGGGTTCTGCCAGGGCCACTCAGCTCCTGACCTCATTACAGCCTTGGTTCAAATATGGACAAAAGAGCTGAACTCAAGAGGTGAGGTGAGAGTGACTGCCCTTGACATCAAGGCAGCATTTGACCGAGTATGGCATCAAGGAGCCCTAGCAAAACTGAGGTCAATGGGAATCAGGGGGAAAACCCTCCGCTGGCTGGAGTCATACCTAGTACAAAGGAAGATGGTTGTGGTTGTTGGAGGTCAATCATCTGAGCTCCAGGACATCACTGCAGGAGTTCCTCAGGGTAGTGTCCTAGGCCCAACCATCTTCAGCTGCTTCATCAATGACCTTCCTTCAATCATAAGGTTAGAAGTGGGGATGTTCGCTGATGATTGCACAATGTTCAGCACCATTCGTGACTCCTCAGATACTGAAGCAGTCCGTGTAGAAATGCAGCAAGACCTGGACAATATCCAGGCTTGGGCTGATAAGTGGCAAGTAACATTCGCGCCACACAAGTGCCAGGCAATGACCATCTCCAACAAGACAGAATCTAGCCATCTCCCCTTGACATTCAACGGCATTACCATCGCTGAATCCCCCACTATCAACATCCTAGGGGCTACCATTGACCAGAAACTGAACTGGAGTAGCCATATAAATACCGTGGCTACAAGAGCAGATCAGAGGCTAGGAATCCTGAGACGAGTAACTCACCTCCTGACTCCCCAAAGCCTGTCCACCATCTACAAGGCACAAGTCAGGAGTGTGATGGAATACTCTCCACTTGCCTGGATGGGTGCAGCTCCAACACTCAAGAAGCTCGACTTCATCCAGGACAAAACAGCCCGCTTGATTGGCACCCCATCTACAAACATTCACTCCCTCCACCACCGACGCACAGTGGCAGCAGTGTGTACCATCTACAATATGCACTGCAGCAATGCACCAAGGCTCCTTAGACAGCACCTTCCAAACCTGCAACCTCTACGAACTAGAAGGACAAGGGCAGCACATATATCGGAACACCACCACCTGCAAGTTCCCCTCCAAGTCGCACACCATCCTGACTTGGAACTATATCGCCGTTCCTTCACTGTCGCTGGGTCAAAATCCTGGAACTCCCTTCCTAACAGCACTGTGGGTGTACCTACCCCACATGGACTGCAGTGGTTCAAGAAGGCAGCTCACCACCACCTTCTCAAGGGCAATTAGGGATGGGCAATAAATACTGGCCTGGCCAGCGACACCCACATCCCATGAATGAATAAGAAAAAAACATGCAAACTTTGTGCTGCCTGCTAATTTAAACAAGCCACTTAACGGCCACTTAAGGGCCTTTGCCCACTTCCACGTGGATTTTACACCTGGCAAGCGGGTGTCCTGGAGCCAGGAAAAGCTGCCGGCTTCTTAGCGTCCCGGTGGGGGGTGCCTTGCTCATCAGCCACAGCGTGCCTGATGGAGGGCCACCTCCTCTCCCCAGCCACCCCCAAGACCCAACAAGCCCCCCTTTTCCCCAAACGACCACTCTTGCCTCGCCGGGGCCCGACCGATTACCCCCGGCAAGGCAACCAAAACTTACCTTATTTCCCAGCTCCCAGGCATTTTGTCTTCATGCTGGCCTGTAGTTCCAACAGTTGCCACCGTTTCCGGTGGCACTGCTGGGACCAAGAGCTGCTGGCCCACTGATTGGCCGGCAGCTCTATTGGGCGGGACTTCCTACCTCAAGCGGCTGGAAGTCCCACCTCAGATCAATTAAAGCCTGGGGACCCGTAAAATATGGAATGGATCCCCAGGCGAGGCGGATGCAGGTTCACCACAGACTTTTACGTTGGAGGCCGACTCCCGTCTGCCCACTGTAATATCCAGCCCATAGTAAGGGAATACACAAGGATCTTTAGTTGATGTTTGTAAGTAAGATGGCATGGCTTGATTTATAAATTTTGGTTGGAAATATTTATTTTGTGGTGGTTTTTATTTTTTTCAATATGGCCAAGTGGACCCTATGATGTTTAGTAATAGAGGGAAGGTTGGGTGTGCGACTATTGGTGAATGGGGAATTGGGGTTGCATTTACTGGCATCATAGTCAAATGAATGGATCACAGACAACCTTGCCAGAAAAGGTTGGCTGACGCCTCCCCTCCTCCTTCTCATCCTCCTCCTCCTCTGCTGCTTGCCGAATTGTTCGTGGCAAGGGCTGTGGCTTCATGATGACGAGGTTCTCTGTCAGGAATCTTGGCATGTGCTCTGTTAAGTACCGCAGAACTCCTCCAGAGTAGGGGAAGTGTTGTTTAAGCACCCCAATTATCCGCTTTATCACATTTCATGTGACAGCATGGTGTAATTAAATGCATAGTGCCCACTTGTGCATTGGTTGCATACCTGAGACCTGGGCCATGTCATCAAAGGATAGCCCTTGTCACCATGTAGCCACCTCTGGTTTACCGTGATGGCTCAAATGCAGATGATACAGCGGTCTGCCGCAGAATGAAGGCATTATGACTGCTGCCAGGATACTGGGCATTGACCTGCACGACACGCTGCAAAAGATCGCAAATCAGCTGGATATTGAGGGAGTGGAATCCCTTTTAGCTGCAGTCCATCTCAGAGTTGACATGCAGTGCCTGCAAAGCAATTTGTATGCAGTCAATGGCACCCTGCACCATGGGGAAGCCTGCAATCCTTGCAAGCCGCATGCTGACTCCATGTGCTTCTCTCTGGCAAGGGAGAATGAAATCTATTCAGCTCTCTTGCAATCAAAGCCTCAGTGACCTCCCCTATGCAAGAGTGGACAGCCAACTGGGAGGTGTTGCAAATAATGCCTGCTCCAGCCAGAAAAAAGCCAGATGCATAAACGTGCATGGCCACAGTCACCTTCACAGCCACTGGCAGTGCTGTCCTTGCCCTGCTCTGTGGCTGCCACAGGTGACAGATTTCATGACAGATGTCAATTCAGCATTACATGTTACAGGTTTTTATGAATAAAGTATATTTTGGAAAAAAAAAATGTCACGAAGGCATCACGATCTACCTACCCTGCATACTTCCAGCAGACGCTTCCTGTGCACGCACTAATGCCCTCACCAAAATGGCAGCCAGCGTGGCTCACACTAGGTGCGTGCATGTGCACCGTGGGAGCCATTTTGGAGGCAAGACAACACTCGTAGCACCGAAAAACTGGGCACTGTGAAGTCGAATTTCACAATCATACTTCTCGCTTCTACTCCTAATTGGTCGAGCTCTAATTTATGATTGTGCACCCTTGTTCTGAATTTCCCACCAGAGGCAACAATTTATCTGATTAATCCACCCCTCAACCTTCTAAACGTGTTAGTGCTTCCATACATCTGGTTGGTATTTCTGCTGAAATTGTACAAGTTAAGAGTTTAGGGAGAAATAGCAACCATTAGAAACCTTCACAAAATATTTACAATGTCACAACACAGTGAACAGAGAAATCCTACCCAAGGATATCACTCACTCAATGAAAGATGGGCAGAAGCTGTCAGATAAAAAAAATCAAATAAGTTGTTTGTTCTACATGATAAAAATGTACAACAGGAAATAGGTTCTTCTGGTGTTCTTGTTGTATGAGGTGCTGTGCCATTGTGATTCTTTTTCATTGGTAAGCTTATGGCACACATCAAGTCATGTCTTCCCATCAAATGATTGCATTCAAAACCAGCATTGTTACGATAATAGGGAGTGCGTGTGGTTGGAATTGGAAGTACAGTGTGCTCCTGACAGTCCAAAGTTGTTCTCTTGCGCCAAAAAAATTGAGTATTTAATGCTTTGGATTGCTCTGATTTGAACCAAGCAATGTAAAAAGCACAAGACAGTGTGACTTAGCCCTGAAAGCAAATTTGAGTTCAGGTTAGTTCAACAAAGCAACTTTGAATTGACTGTATTATATAAAACACTTGCCTAGAATGAGATCAAATGCTATAATGCAAACTTGGGATTCAAACAAAATTTCCCAAATGCTTAGGCTTTATGTTGAAGGCTTCTCCTCCATTCCTTGATTATGTTACAAACTTCTAACAAACTGACCGCTTTATTGTAGACTAAGTAATAATCAACAGATCCCAGCAAACAGCAGTGAGATAAAGGACGAGTTCATTTTTTGCTGTTTGTGGTTGAAGCAGGCGCTTACCCATTGTCTCTCGAGACAAGGAGGCCAAAGAAGAAAGAAGGTTGAAGCAACATGTTAACCGGGATACAGAGAGAACATGCCCGAACAGTGCCTTTGGGATCTTTTACATCTACCTCAATTTTATGTCTCATCCAAATGATGGGCACTCCCTCAGTACAGCACCAAAGTATCATTTTAGTTCAGCAACACCCTGATTTTTAAATTCTCATCCTTGTTTTCAAATTCTTCCAGGGTTTTGCCCCTTCTTATCTCTGTAACATCCTCCAGTCCTATAACCTGCCAAGATCTTTGCACTCTTCCAATTCTGGCCTCTTGAGCTTTCCTGATGTTCATCACTCCACTTCAGCTGCTTAAGCCCTAAGATGTGGAATTCCCTCCCTAAACTTCTCGGCCTCTTTATCTCTCCCCCCCCCCCCCGCCTTTAAGATATCCCTCAAAATTCTTTGAACAAGCTTTTGCTCATCTATCCTAATATTTCCTGAAGTGGCTTTGTATCAAATTTTGTTTGATAACCGCTCCTGTGCCTTGGAACATCTTACTGCATTAAAGGTGCGATATAAATACAAGTTGTTGGCGTAGATGATAAGTTCAGGCCTCTGGAGTGAGGTTTGAACACATGACCTTAGGACTTAAAGGTGAGAGTGCTGCTAACAGAGATACCGTATTCAAAGGTTAAATGTCAGATAGAAACTACGTTTTGAGTTCGGGACATGAGAAGACGATTACTGAAGACTTCCACCCGATCTGCCAGCTGTGACCACTGAGGCTAGATTAAAAACCAAGCCCTCGGAATGGGAGTGCTGCTGCCTGAGAAACTGTGCAAACATTTGCAGTGTAACAAAGCCTAACTAACTGGCCAAGATCAAAACAAAACCTACATCCCTAAAGAGAGTATGGGTTTATTTGACAAACTGAAAAGTCAGGGCAAATAAAATAGTGACCATCAATGTTGAGGCAGATAATAAACAAAATCAACTTCTATAACAGAAAAGAAAGAGAAATACAAAATCCACATTAAAAAAATACATTTGGGTAACAAACTTTGACTTTTAAAAAAATATATTATTGCTCCAAAGTCACACAAGTTTTTATTTTATTGGAGTGTGAACAGTACACAAAGTCAAAACAAATAAACACATCTGTTTTATTTCTCATACCCATGTAAACCAGAGAAAGATGGCTTGATCTTAGAATAAAGCTTCTGCTTTGTGAAACTAGAAGGCCAGGCCTTAAAATCTTTGCTGACAGGAGCCAAGAAATCTCTCCAGCCTCCTTATCTGCAACTACTGGCACGAGCCAAAAGTGAGAAGATCAGAATGATTCATAGAGAGTTTAAAAAAAAAAAAATCTCCTTTCAGCTCTACCCAATTATGTAGACATACTCTGTCCAACTCTCCTCAATTCAGTCCAACCCCACAATCCTGTCATACCCAGGTGGACATAAAGGGTCTCAAGGCACCATTTTGAAAGACGATAAGGGGAGTTCTTTCCTAGCCAATATTTATCCCTCAATCAACATCTAAAGCAGATTTTCTGGCCATTTATGTCATTACATTGTATTACTTAGTATTTACAGCACAGAAACAGGCCATTTTGCCCAACAGATCTGCCACATAAGCCTCCTCCCACCCATTTTCATCTAACCCCATCAACATATCCTCCTATTCCTTTCTCCCGCATGTGTTTATCTAACTTCCCCTTAAATGTGTCTATGCTAGTCACCTCAATTACACCTTATGACAGCAATTCCACAACTACTTCCAGGTAAAGAAGTTTCGTCTGAGTTCTCATTTGGATTTATTAGTGACTAACTTACATTTATGCTTGCCAGTTTTGTTCTTACCTGCAAGTGGAAATATCTTCTCTACAAATAACCCATCAAATCCTTTCATAGTCTTAAAGACCTTTATCAGGTCACTCCTCGGTCTTCCCTTCTCTAGAAAAAAAATAGGCCCCATCTTGTCCAATCTTTGCTGATATGTAGGCTGGAATTTTTCCAGCTCACCACTGAGATTGGCGGTGAGCTACAAATATGATGGGGCGCACGCGCGGGATTTGCCTCAATTGCCTGCAAATTATCCCATTCAGATTTTCATTATCCAAGCAGTATGTAGTTTCCTTATTCTTCCAAGCAAAATATACCACCTCATCTTATCTAGATCGAAGTTTATTTGCCAATTCAATATCCATTCTGTAAATTATTAATGATGTTTGTGGGAGCTTGCTGTCTGCAAATTGGCTGCTGCATTTACAACAGTGACTACACTTCAAAAATTAATTCCTTGGCTGTAATGCACTTTGGGATATCCCAAGGTCATGAAAGGCAATATATAAATGCACTCTGTCTTTCTTTTACCTGACTTCTCCTGACCCAATCCATCCTTGTTGTCTTTCTCTATCTAACTCTGCTCAACCTACTATAACTTCAGTCAAACAAAAGCAGATACTGGAAATCTGAAATAAGAAAAGGAAATACAGGAAACACTCAGCAGTCCAGGCAGCATCAATGGAGAGAGAAATAGAGATAACATTTCAGGCCGCATCAGTCAATCCAATTTAATTGTACCCTCATTCTGCCAGACCCAGTTCAATCCTCCTATAGCTGTCCTCTACTGAGCTCTTTTCAAACAAATCCTATCCTACAGCACACTCATCCAGTCCAGGCTCTTCTCTAGTTCTGAAATGTTCTCAAACAACTCTGCTTAACCCAATTAATCAAGTCATTCAATCCAACACATTGAATTAAACCAATCTATTTAAATCAATGCAAAACTAAATAGCATTCAGATATCTTTAATCGAAATTATTTCACCAAAGAAAACGACTTCCGTTGAATATCACGATCAATTATTTCACACCTTGAGGTTTACTTTTTCATAAATATTTCATCTGATTTTTGCTGTTGGCTTTCCCTTTGGAACTGTGTTTTTTTTATGTTTTCCTTCTGTGCCTCCACATCCTGTGGGTTACAATGACCAGAAACTGAACTGGAGTAGCCATATAAATAGCATGGCTGCAAGAGCAAGTCAGAGGTTAGGAATCCTGCAGCGAGTAACTCACCTCCTGACTCCCCGAAGCCTGTCCACCATCTACAAGGCACAAGTCAGGAGTGTGATGGAATACTCTCCACTTGCCTGGATGGGTGCAGCTCCAACAACACTCAAGAAGCGCGACACCACCCAGGACAAAGCAGCCTGCTTGATTAGCACCCCGTCCACAAACATTCACTCCCTCCACCACCAACACACAGTGGCAGCAGTGTGTACCATCTACAAGATGCACTGCAGCAACGCACCAAGGCTCCTTAGACAGCACCTTCCAAACCCATGACCTCCACCTCCTAGAAGGACAAGAGCAGCAGTTGCATGGGAACACCACCTCCTGCAAGTTCCCCTCCAAGCCACACACCATCCTGACTTGGAACTATATCGCTGTTCCTTCACTGTTGCTGGGTCAAAATCCTGGAGCTCCCTTCCTATTAGTACTGTGGGTGTACTTACCCCACATGGACTGCAGCGGTTCAAGAAGGCAGCTCACAACCACCTTCTCTTGGGCAATTAGGAATGGGTAATAAATGCTGGCCTAGCCAGCGATACCCACATCCCATGAAATGAATAAAAAAAACATTCCTTCTCCTGTTTCTTTTCTTTCCTAAATTCTTTTATCTTTTAGATGCTGTGCTTGTTTAGGTGCATGGCTCAGTGGTCGCACTCTTGCTTTGGAGTCAGAAGGTTCAAGCTAAACTGTGAAGACTTGAGCACATTGGCAAGGTTGACACTTCAGTGCCGTATTGAGGCAGTACCTCATTGTCAGACATGTCGTCTTTTGGATGAGACACTCAACCAAAGACCTGTGTGCCCTCTCAGGGCGTACCTAAAAGGTTCGACAAAGAGCAGGGGAATTCTACTGGTCTCCTGGCTAACATTTATTACTCAACCAACACTACAGAAAAGGGATTATCTGGTCATTTACATCATTGCTGTTAGTGGAACATCACTACGTGCAATTTGGTTACCTCTCTACATCACAATAGTGACTAAACTTTAAAAGTACTTAGTTGGCTGTAAAGAGTGTTGAGATATCCTGAGGATGTGAAAGTCACTATATTAATGCAAGTTTTTTTTTTCTCCCTTTCAATTTCTCATTACTGCTTTTTCCACCTCATTCTCTCCCACTTTCAGTCCCTTTCTGACTGAATCAGCAAAAGCAATAGCTGGCAGTCGAAACCCAAGACTTTAATTGGATCTATTGGCAGCACTGTTGAAAGTTGTACCAAAGACTTGGCATCTTCTGAAGCATTCGTCCAAAACTCTGGCAATGATAAGGTGAATTCTTTTGCACAATTTTTGACATCGGTTTTACACATTACAGTAACCATCAAGAACATCACAAAACCTCCTAAATCTTAATGCAAATTAATTCTGCAATGCGATTCTCTGCACCGAAACAGGAGTTGAAGCCAAAATTCAACTTGTTGGGACGTGGGCTACGAGAAGAGGTTCATCAGAGCAGACAGCAATTAACTCTTCGGCTCCCCTTAATGTGGAACCCTGGAAAACGATCAACAAATATCATCAGCATGATACGAACTTTGCTCTGTTGTGTGGAAAGATACAAGGGGCTGTCAGATCCCCGATTATGCAAGGTTACTGTCTGAGCCGTGTCCTGGCAGCAAAACTGCTTTAATCAGTCTGATATTTTCAGCTCAAGAGGATCCAGCTGGTTCATGAATAAAATCTGCGCTACTGTGGCTGACATCAAAAGGAGCCGAGCAGTACTTAATGCTAGAATAGATTTTTCTTCTTTTTACATTACGAAGTGAAAAAAATATATAATCGCATGTGCTGATTTATTGATGGAGGTGAATAGAGGGCAATTGCATTACAAGCCCAATATGTATTAACCTCTCTAGCAACATACATGAATTATTTGTCTTTGAAAAGATAATGAAAAAAGTATAGGACCAATAGATTTATCAGCCCAACATCTTAACCAGGGCGGACTGTAGTTCTGTTCTAGCTGCTTGCTTGTGTGGGAAGTTTCTCTCGTAGCAAAATGAAAACACTGTCTCCAAAGGGTCAAGGAGAGAAAATTCAGCCAAGGTTCCCATTCATTCATCGGTCTTGTCTCAATGGATAGTACTCTTGCCTCCAAGTCAGAAGGCTGTAGGGTCAAGTTGCCTTTCAGGGACTCAAGTGCTCAGTGCTAGGCTGACACTAGACTGCAGTACTGAGGGCGTGCTGCACTGTCAGAGGTGCTGCCTTTTGGATGAAACTGAGTTCCCATCTGCTCTCTTGGGTAGACATAAAAGATCCCATGGCACTATTTGAAGAGAAGGGATTCTCCCTGGTATCCTGGCCAGTATTTATCTCTCAACCAACATCTAAAAATAGATGGTCTGGTTATTATCATGTTGCTATTCATGGGGGCATGCTGTGTGCAAATCGGCAGCTGAGTTTCTCTACATTGCATCAACAAGGATTGCACTTCAATAGTACTTAATTGGTTATAAGGTGGTTTGGGACATCCTGAAGTTGTGAAATATGCTATATTAATACAAATTTGTTCTTTCTTTCCTGTTTGAAATCCAATGGCTCTTGTTAAAAAAAAATGAATGTGTGGTCAGTAAATGAGAGTGGGGTTGGATTCAATTGTGGTGCTAAATAGCCTGCCAAAACTCATGGCCAACACTCTCACAGAGATGGCCACATAAGCTCTTGGAAGACTCAGCACTGGTTGCGGAGCAAGGCTTCAATAGGGGATAGAGGACATCAGCTTTAAAAAGCATACTCGCTTGCCAAAGAGGAGTGCTGCAGCCATCTTATTGTAACGGGCTGTCATTGGCGTTATTGGGTGGCTCAAATCTGATTACCTGATGTTCCCATCAAAATAGACATCTATGGCTGTTTAAAACTAATAAAGATTACTACAACAAAACACAATTTAGTTTTACTATCTAATGCAAAGAGCAACTAAACCAGAATTAATATTTACTTACCATCACATCTCATCCTAACATATGCCAGGAAATATTCCCTTTTTCATCCACAATGCAGTGACAGTTACTGGGACACAGGTCCAAAGCTATCGGCAGTCTTCCAGTACCTCACCTAAAGGGTATTCCTCATGCAGAAGGCTAAACAATGACCATCAGTCAGCTATTTGGTCATGGAGTAGATCATAACAGAATCCCATCTTGCTCACTTTCCCTTCCAACAAAGGTATGAGAATAGTGATCATCAATAAGCATTTTGATTCATTTTTCTCCTCTCTCGCATTGTGTTTTCAACTATAGTAACCCCCACTGTATTCTACCAGAGTTTGGTTAACTCAGGATGTAGCAGTAAATAAACATTTGACCTTTATGATCTTATACCTCATTACCATTCTACACTAACAGACCCATCTAATAGTGTGAATGCATGGTTGCTAACACACTTTTACGGAAAGGGCTTATTGTGTGTATGAAATACTAAACATTACATCATAATGCATGTCTTATCAACGTAATGTCCTCACTACATACCCTAGAATAATTTACACACTTTATTACTGATATATTGGAACGAAAGAGTTTGCATCTTATTATGTTCTCAGGATTTCCCAAAACTCTTCACAACCAATGAACTACTCTTTGAAGTACACTCACTGTTGCTTTAGAGGCAAAAGAGGCAGCCAACTAGCAGACACAACAGTCCCACAAACAGAAGATGATTAGATGAATGCCCAGTGGTGTTGTTGGAGATGGGAAAGTTTCACCAGGAAAACTCTTCTTTAAATAACACCATGGGATCTTTTGTGTTCACTTAAACAGGCAGACAGAGCCACAACTTGACAACTCCTCTGATAGACAATGGGATACAGCTGTTTTGGGAGGTAGGTCAATATGGATAAATAGTGAATCTGGCAGCCTTTTTGCACTCTGCTCGATTCTCTTTCCCATTATGGAAAAGCATACCAAGTGGAGTTTTGAAAAAAACAAGGTGTCAATTCCTTATCACTCAGTTTGTGCTACTGCCAGAGACCAATATCTACCCCAGTGCCCTTCATAACACAGAACTCTTAGTACTGCACTGAAGAGTCAGCCTAAATCTCACACTGAAGTTCTGGGGTGAGACTTAAACCACAAGCTACTAACTCAGGGGCATCGGTGCTACCAAATGAGCCAAGCCAACAATTGAGTCCCGAACCTGCCCCGGGGGGTGGGGTAGAACAGTCACAGGTCTCAATTTTTCACAAGGACAGTCAATTAATGGCCACTGGGGGGATTGCTGTCCAATTAAGTATGGTGGGTGGGCTCTCAAACCTGAAGGCCAATTAGAGGCTTTCCAGCTTAAAAGAAGCAGCAGGCTGCAATAGAAGGCAATTAAGTTGGTGCCGTGTTTGCGGTGGTCCAGGGTTCCCACTGCATGGTGGCGTATTGCAGCTTTGTAGGCATTTCCATATCATGAATACTCATTACCCTACACCTCGTTCAAATTAAGTCCTACCTGCCAGATTAAGTTTGCGGCGAATGGTATTCCCGTGCCACCTGGTTCATGTTCGTTTAAAGGTGGTGTACGCCAGTTGGCTTTGTGCAGTTATCTCTGAGGTCAGTGGTTTCATGTCTTGCACTCATCGGTACAAGGAAAGCCAACATTGAAATGGATGTTTGGCTCCCGGCTCGGCACCAGCAAGGACGATTCTTCTCAGGCGATGGCGGGGAAGGCAAGGGGTATCGGGGAGGGGGATGGGTGCATGGAGGCACAAGGGAAGGACAGGATGGGGTCTCAGGTGGGTGGAGGAGCAGACAAAGGAGGAGGGCAGCATTCAGGGTGTGTAGTGGCTGTTATTGATGCTGAAGATGGTTTTCAGCGGTTGAAGAGGGTGATGGGTTGATGAGTGCATGATAGTAAACAGATGGTCATGAGGGGCCTAAAGGAAGGGATGAGAACTATCTATGTTGGGGTCCTGTGGAGCGAAATCAGGGTACTGGACTGGCATAGGGAAAAGTCACAAGCCAAAAAATATTATGAGGGGGAGGTGGAGCGTGGGTGCAAACTGAAAATGAAGGTAAACCAAGTCCAAATTATAGTAAGCTTATGCTTTCGAAGGCTGCTGATCCTTGTGGCTTGCAACACAGAGTGATCCATTGATGTGTGGCTAATGGTGTTTCACCGAGAGATGGTGGGTTCCACCAATGAAAGTCCGTCCCCACTGCATGTCTCCCCTGCCCGCTGCCGCACCATTAATTTGGATGTAAAATTGCATGTGAAACGGGAAAAAGGGTGGAAGCAGGCATTCCGCCAACTTCCAGTTCCGCCCTCGGAAATGCTGTGGGACTCATAAAATCCCGGCCATTGAGTTTGCAGGTCATTTGTGAACGTGAAATAGTCAATAAAACACACACATGCGCACACAAAGTAAGGAAACAATCGCATCCAAGAATAAATCCAAAATATCATTGTAAGAAAATTATTTGAATCTGTTTTGCTTATTACCACCAAAAGTGTATTAAAATCTTGCTCATATCTAAAGGTGTCAAATAAAATTGGTCTATGGTAGCAACAGCAGTTCATGAAGGTTTGGGACAATTACACACAAACAATCTGTCGCCATGTTTGCTTAAGCTGCAGTTATGAAAACAACCCCTGCCTGGGCACTCAACTCCATGTCAGTAAACGTTACAAGTTTTCCATCTTAGGTTGGCTCCGGGGAATTCCCGGCATGCTCCAGCACACAGCTGCAACAACAGTAAGTGAAACCGACCCTTACAGTCCAGCACTTAACAGTTCTCAGAGGAGAAGACGTTTGCTGGCAGTTCAAGTTGGCAAAAATACTCAACGTCAGTGCGTGATTAGTGCTCACACTCGATATGCCCCCTGGCCCTGCCATACTGTGGCTGAAGTTATGGATTCTTTACTGACATATACAGGAAGCCACCATCACCAGGGAAAAGGCAGAATCCCTTAGTCAGCCGTTCTGCACTGGATCTTTTGTTCCGGAAGAGGATTTAAGAAAATGTTAATGCAATTTTAATAGGCAAGACATTTACAAGAAGAAAACGACTTTTCTTGAAATATTACAGAGGTCTGTTTGGCTTACGGTCAAACACTACAGCAATTCTGAATTATACAGCACTGACTCAAGACAGTGTGTGTACATACTACGAATTTATATCATTTTTATTTATCTTTGTGGAGTTTTTCTCCCACTCTCTTTTTCCTCCGCCTATGCTGAAGGAGTTGACTTCTTGCTCGGGTGCAATTCCATGGGTGTGGGGGAGTCAGACTCCATTCAACTCACTCAGCAGAACCTCTTTCCAAGAAAGCTCTTCCGATAGATTGCAGGTGAGGGACAGATTTGACTGCCTGGCCCCCACCTCTCCAGCGGTGACAACACATCACTGAACAGGTGACCTTCCCATAGAAAAGGAAGGAATGAATAAAGAAAAATCAAGGATTCAACTTCAGGTTGGCTATACCTTCTTCTGGGTGAGTATTTATCGACGTCACTTTCATCTTTTTGGGAGCAAGGCACACAGGGGGGCTGGATTTTAAGAGCCCACCATCGCTCTCAGTGGCGAGCTCAAAAAAATGGGTTGCCGCAATCTCTTGCGCAGTGGCTCATTTAAATAACCGGGGCACCCCCACCCCCAATCATGTGGAGGGGGCGGGCTGTCCGTTGCCGGCAATGGTGTCAGCTGCCTGTGCACAGGTGCTGCCGCCATTTTTAAAGTGCAGCCAGCCCTGCTGGCAAATCTGAATTTGTAAAGTGAACCCCCCCAGAATTTACAAAATAAAATTGTAACACTCCTTTCCAACCCACTGCAATAAAAATTACAGTAAGTATTTGCCCTTCTCCCCCACCCCCCCAAAACACTTGCCTTTGAATTTTGACCTTCTCCCCCCCCCCACCAGACTGCACAAAGTTGAAAGTTCACCCCTTCCCACCATCCCCTACACTGATGATGCTTATTTGACCCCGTTCCCCGCCCCCCGCAGTAAAAATCTTAGCTCCTCCTCCCTCCCCACTAGTGTCATGCCTGCATTCCGCAGACGGGGAAGTGCCATCTGCCTCGCCGTAGATTGCGGCAGGCCCGGAAGATTCAAGGTAAGTTAATTTAAATTTATTCATCTCATTAATTTCAATATTTAAATCCAGGTCTCGTTGCCCTGCAGTGGAGGGGCCGCCATGGAGCCTTGCTGCCACCAGTGGAATCAGACCGGGCCCTCATGGCTTCGGCCACCATGGTGGGGAGGGGCGGAACGATCTTACGCAACTACCACACCACCACCCCACCACCCCCCCCCCCCCCCACCACCACCACCCCGCCACGGAGCCTGACGTCGTGGGCTTGGTAGAATCCAGCCCAAGGTGTTCAAAGCGGAGAGAGAAGGAAAAAACTGGAGGGAAAATACCACACAATATAGATCTTTGCGAAAGGATGAGATCACGTGTCCTTAACATCATTTATACCCGACAGGAGATGCAACGGTGGAATTAGAAATGGCCGAAATAAAGAAGAAACTGAAGGAATGCCGAAAGGCATAGTACAATTCAAAGATGTTTGCATACATAGAATCAAAGAACAGTTACAGCACAGAAGGAGGCCAGTCAGCCCGTTGTGTCCATGCCAGCTCTCCTACAGCAACTGAGCTAGTCCCACACCCCCACCTTTATCCATAGCCCAGCAAATATTTTCTCTTCGGATAATTATCCAGTTCTCTTTTGAAAGCCTTGATTGAATCTGCCTTCACCACACTCTCAGGCAGTGCGTTCCAGATCCTGACCAATCACTGCATTAAAAAGTTTCTCCTCGTGTCTTTGTTTCTTCTTTTGCCAGTCACTCCGTGTCCTCTGGTTCTAGATCCTCCGGCCATGTCGAACAGTTTCTCTCTATCTACTCTGTCCAGACCCCTCAGGATTTTGAACACCTCTATCAAATCTCCTCAATCTTCTCTTCTCCAATGAGAACAGACCCAGCTTCTCCAACTTTTTTTTTAGAATTAGAATATTACAGCGCAGTACAGGCCCTTCGGCCCTCGATGTTGCGCCGATCATCTGACCTACACTATTCCATTTACATCCATATGTCTATCCAATGACCACTTAAATGCCCTTAAAGTTGGCGAGTCTACTACTGTTGCAGGCAGGGCGTTCCACGCCCCTACTACTCTCTGCGTAAAGAAACTACCTCTGACATCTGTCCTATATCTTTCACCCCTCAACTTAAAGCTATGTCCCCTCGTGTTTGCCATCCTCATCCGAGGAAAAAGACTCTCACTATCCACCCTATCTAACCCTCTGATTATCTTGTATGTCTCTATTAAGTCACCTCTCCTCCTCCTTCTCTCTAACGAAAACAACCCCAAGTCCCTCAGCCTTTCCTCGTAAGACCTTCCTTCCATACCAGGCAACATCCTAGTAAATCTCCTCTGCACCCTTTCCAAAGCTTCGACATCCTTCCTATAATGCGGTGACCAGAATTGCACGCAATACTCCAGGTGCGGCCTCACCAGAGTTTTGTACAGCTGCATCATGACCCCGTGGCTCCGAAACTCGATCCCCCTACTAATAAAGGCTAACACACCATATGCCTTCTTAACAGCCCTATTAACCTGGGTAGCAACTTTCAGGGATTTATGTACCTGGATACCAAGATCTCTCTGCTCATCTACACTACCAAGAATCTTCCCATTAGCCCAGTACTCTGCATTGCTGTTACTCCTTCCAAAGTGAATCACCTCACACTTCTCCGCATTAAACTCCATTTGCCATCTCTCAGCCCAGCTCTGCAGCCTATCTATGTCCCTCTGTACCCTACAACACCCTTCGACACTATCCACAACTCCACCGACCTTCGTGTCATCCGCAAATTTACTAACCCACCCTTCTACACCCTCATCCAGGTCGTTTATAAAAATGACAAACAGCAGTGGCCCCAAAACAGAACCTTGCGGTACACCACTAGTAACTAAACTCCAGGATGAACATTTGCCATCAACCACCACCCTCTGTCTTCTTTCAGCTAGCCAATTTCTGATCCAAAGCTCTAAATCACCTTCAACCCCATACTTCCGTATTTTCTGCAATAGCCTACCGTGGGGAACCTTATCAAACGCCTTACTGAAATCCATATACACCACATCCACGGCTTTACCCTCATCCACCTGTTTGGTCACCTTCTCGAAAAACTCAATAAGGTTTGTGAGGCACGACCTACCTTTCACAAAACCGTGCTGACTATCGCAAATGAACTTATTCTTTTCAAGATGATTATAAATCCTGTCTCTTATAACCTTTTCCAACATTTTACCCACAACCGAAGTAAGGCTCACAGGTCTATAATTACCAGGGCTGTCTCTACTCCCCTTCTTGAACAAGGGGACAACATTTGCTATCCTCCAGTCCTCCGGCACTACTCCTGTCGACAATGACGACTTAAAGATCAACAACAATGGCTCTGCAATCTCCTCCCTGGCTTCCCAGAGAATCCTAGGATAAATCCCATCTGGCCCAGGGGACTTATCTATTTTCACTCTTTCCAAAATTGCTAACACCTCCTCCTTGTGAATCTCAATCCCATCTAGCCTAGTAGGCTGTATCTCAGTAATCTCCTCGGCAACATTTTCTTTTTCTACTGTAAATACTGACGAAAAATATTCATTTAACGCTTCCCCTATCTCCTCTGATTCCGCACACAACTTCCCACTACTATCCTTGATTGGCCCTGTTCTAACTCTTATCATTCGTTTATTCCTGATATACCTATAGAAAGCCTTAGGGTTTTCTTTGATCCTATCCGCCAATGACTTCTCGTGTCCTCTCCTTGCTCTTCTTAGCCCTCCCTTTAGATCCTTCCTGGCTAGCTTGTAACTCTCAAGCGCCCTAACTGAGCCTTCACGTCTCATCCTAACATAAGCCGCCCTCTTCCTCTTGACCAGCGCTTCAACTTCTTGAGTAAACCACGGCTCCCTCGCTCGACAACTTCCTCCCTGCCTGACAGGTACATACTTATCAAGGACACGCATTAGCTGCTCCTTGAATAAGCTCCACATTTCGTTTGTGCCCATCCCCTGCAGTTTCCTTCCCCATCCTACACATCCTAAATCTTGCCTAATCGCGTCATAATTTCCTTTCCCCCAGCTATAATTCTTGCCCTGCGGTATATACCTGTCCCTGCCCATCGCTAAGGTAAACCTAACCGAATTGTGATCACTATCGCCAAAGTGCTCACCTACATCTAAATCGAACACCTGGCCGGGTTCATTACCCAGTACCAAATCCAATGTGGCATCGCCCCTGGTTGGCCTGTCTACATACTGTGTCAGAAAACCCTCCTGCACACACTGGACAAAAACTTGTCCCCACAACTGAAGTTCTTCATCCCGGGAACCATTCTCGTGAATCTTTTCTGCACCCTCTCTAATGCCTTAACATCCTTCCCAAAGTGTGAAACTGGACACATGCATGAAGTTAGAATAATCAGCCCTGCTGGATCTTACTGAAATGATTTCAATAAATTTTATTTGGTTAATCAGAAGGTAACTGTCGCTTTTTCAATTACATGGAAATGCATATTTGATCTTGTAGCTTCTGTTCTTAATGGGCCCATGGAGAGCGGATGCCAACCATTGTCATGTACAGTGTCAAACCAGGTAACAAGTTTGACAAAAACCATGCACTGTCAGGGAAACCGGGTCAAAGTGCCGCAGAATGGAAAGAAATAGCTTGTCAATCACGCGTTCTTAAACAGAACAAGGAAAATTATTTAACCCTTTCATTACACCTAACTTGTGTTCTCATCAGCTACACCATAACAACCAACATCTTCCCAGCTTGACCCACTCAATCCAACCCCACTGTCTACACAAGTATTACACGTGTGTGTTGTATGATTGCCTTTAAGAGTGACGTCCCTTTAAGATCTTAGTATGCTGATGAACCAAGTACCAGGATACAGTCATGTGACTCAGAGCTAGAGTCACTCTGCAACTATAACACCCAGAGTGAGGTTCTGTAAATAGTTTGTTCTGTACTGTACACAATAAGTTAACTGTAATAAACCTGTTTGAGACCTTCAACATAACTGGACTCCATGCATCTCATTTATGTTGCATCAGACAATATAAAAGAACTCATTGGTGGCAGTGGTGGTAGAAAAAATGTCTGAGATTGAAGACCACAGGTACCCACAGCTCTGAAAATGACCTTTCCTACAGCCAGTAGAGAGAAAGTTTAAGAAAAATACTGGCTCTGTCAGAAGAATTAAAATTAAAATCAACCACTCACTGTGGTGGATTTTATGTTTTCAGTCAATCACATCACATAACAAAAGGACACCCCGTGGATCATTTGTGATTCAGGGCTTGATGGAATAAGTAACAGCAGTCTCAAATTGAGGAAAAATGGATGAGAAAAGGACAGAATCAAAGATTAAGGGAGAAACAGAGGAAATCATCAAATATCAGCCTGGAGATAAAGAACTGGTGTTGTATCTGGGATGTCAGGGAATGCAACAGATGCACTACTAAAAGCACACAAAGAGCTGTCCCAGTGGTGCAATTTGTCAGAAAAACAAGAAGGTATCAAGATAGTGATGGGACACAAATTGCACCCTCTGATTCCGTATGTGTTCCATCTCTGATCTGAGGCAGGCTGTCAGGAAAGATTGAACCACAGTGTTCCCACAGGAAGAAAGTTGGCTTTAGCAGCTCTATGGCACCTCTTAATGAAAGGTCAGAGAGCAGCAGCTAGGCCAAGGGCTGTCAGTAAAACAGTTCTGCACTCTCAGGTACGATATACCAAGTAGCAACCAACAAATTGCTAATGAACACCGTTATCCTCACAAACTGCTGCTTTCATTGATACTCTGGAATGGATTCATACACACACTAGCAAGGTAAACCTTTTCCATCTCAATAAAACTGGAAAGGAAACGCTAGAGGATAGGGTTGACATGCTACGAGCTCCACAACCATCAACACTGGCTGCACCCACAATGAACCAGGAATTGGCAAACCTACAGCTAAGACTAAAGGGCAATGAAAGAGGATTGTATCTAGCTGTATCTAAATACCACAATAATCAGCAGAAATGCTGCAAAGATTCAAAAACCCCACAGGTAGCCAAGGATGATATTTAGTCTGGGGTACCAAGTAGGGCCTCAACCTCCTTTGGAAATCACCCAACTGGCTTCAGCAATACTTTCTCCTCCCACTAAACTGGGGCCTGAAACAAAACCCATTTAACAGGGTGAAGAAATTGATCCAAATGAAGCTTTTTCTCTTTAACAATGAGAAAAGAATTTGCATTTATATCACATTTTTGATGACCTCAAAGTGCTTTATGGAGTGTATGAATATTGCAGTGTAGAAAATGTGGTAGCCAATTTGCATACAACAAGCTCCCACACAGCACTGTAATAATGACCAGATATCTGGTTTTAATGATGTTGGCCGAGGGATAAATATTGGCCAGGACACTGGGGAGAATTCCCCCGCCTCTCTTCAAAATGGGGTCAGGAGATCCTTTACACCCAGTACCTGGTTATTAAATTTTGTATTTAATACAATAGGATGGAAAATGTTTGATATTTGCTATAACAGAATTAATCATACTCTTGTGATTAGTGTGATATGATTTCAATTTGCAGCCTACATGTAAAACCGGCATTGCAGATCAACCACTATTCCAGAAATCATCAGATTCTTACTTTCATTGCCATTGAATGGAAATGAAAACCATGTGGTTTCTATAACAAATAGCTGATTCACAGTGCCAAACATACACCTTGGTAGCAAGTTCAAAACCTACCCCGATGTGCCACATGTGGCAATGGCCTAAAAATTGCTGTCAAAATAACGGCAAGACTAATAGCCTCACCAATCTTTAAGTACAAATGCAACAGCAACTTCAGGCAAGCACAGATGCACAATTAAATGCAGAAATCAAAAGGTGGCTGTGGAAAATGCATTGCTCTGCCTTTAGCTTCACGAAAACAACATCTCGTTGTCTGGCTCCTCATTTGATTGGATTGAGTGGCATGAATTTCCCATATTTTCACGATAGATACAAAGTAAACACGACGCAGAAAGGTAAATCTTTTGAAGTGTAAGTATACTTTTAACTAAGTAATAAGTGTTAATTGCTGCCAGTCAACCTCTCTGGCACTGAAAATTAATTATAAGTGTGGAGTCTCATTCCTTTAGATTTTAATTAATGTTGGAGATTTTTTGAAAATATCAGTTTATAAAAAAACTTTTTTCTCTCTCTTTTAATCCAATCTTTCTTTCCCTCTCTTTATTTCTCTTTCTACACTTGAATTCACCCCTCTAACTTACATTTCCTTATTCAGACCCTGGCTTGTTAATTTTACAATCTTTTAATCTCATTGGTTAAGGAGACACACTCACTTGCCCTGTTCATTCTGACCCCAAATACTCCTTAGAGGCCACCGCCCTTTTTCTATCTCACACTTCAACAATGTGCAGCACAAAATAGTGTCACTCTTAAATGTTCAAGGGCAAATCCAACTATTGGCAGATGCCATTCATTGATCGGTTACAACACATTTTGGGACAATGTCTCATCTAGCTCACTGGTTCGGTGGGTAGATGCATTATTGGGTATTGAGCCATAAGGAAAAAGATGTTTTCTTGGTTCAATTTGCATAAGTTAGTAGAAATTGTAGTAGCATCCCTAGGGAGAAAGATTGGGAAAAAAATTAACAGCCACAATTTTGGCTAATAACCACTATTCAGTGAACGCCGTGTAAGGACGCGCCATGATGTTCCTACAGCCAAATAATCTGATGATACTTGCCAAAAGGCTCAGTGACTGGACCTGCATCCGTGCAACTAATACATCAGGGGAGAAGGAGAAACCCACATTAACTCGCAGCCATTCCTAATTCTAGCAATAGCAAATGAGTGGGTGGTGTGGGGAGGAGGGGAGCTGGTTGCAGAAATGTTGTAATTTACAACGTACACTTGTACTGAAAAAAAAACTAAACTGCAAAAAGCTACTGCACAGAAGATTTTAAGTTGAAGTTACCATCGGTAGGGTTTGGAAAAGAAAACACAAATAAAAGAAAATGGCAAATACAGTAGCTGACTGGAGACGGGCAAGCTACTGATTCCTGCCTCTAAACCGTCCAAGTTAATGACATGTTTGGAGGGATCTGTCTCCTAGGAGTCAGTGAGATGAATAGGGCACATTCTGGGCTCATAAATCTCTTGGTCGAGGAGCAGACTGGAACATGGGCACCTGTTGCTCTGACCAGAAAAACAAATTAGCAGCACCGTGGCTTTACATAAACCCATTGCTCCTGGCGCCTTCCTTATTTTTTTTTATCTGCTCTGCAGTGCTGGGTGCAGTGAAGGTACAAGCAGGATAACAGCGGGGAGATTAATGTTACTCAGGGGGGTGAGACTTCATTGTTACCCTTGTCTGCTGGAAGGATCAGAGACTCCCTTTTATTTTTCTTTCGGACTCCAAAGTAAACTTAACTCTGAGCTGCTGGCATCAGATGCTAAAAACTGAAGGTTTAAGATTTGCCTTTAAAGTTTCCTCAGCAAACTGTTAATCGAAACGCAATATAATTTGTTTATTTCTGGGAGGAGGGGTGGCGGTGGAAGGGTACATCTATTTTTCTCTTTCTGCCCCTGCTACAGTACTGAATCGGCTATTATCATAGTCACAAGTGACATTCTACGTGACTGTGTCAAAGGTAAATATCCTCATCCTTCTCAACCTGACTGCAGCCTCCCCCAACACCTCTCCACTGTCAGCCAGCTGGGTGGGACTGCGCTCACCTGGGTCCATTCTGATTTATCCAGTCCTAGCCAGAGAATTACCTGCAATGGCTTCTCTTCCCACGATCACACCATTATCTTTGGGGCCCCGAAAGGAGCTATGCTTGGCCAACTCCTATTTCTTATCTAGATGCTGCCCCTCAGTGACATAATCCAAAAACACTGCATCAGTTTCCACATATACGCTGACAACACCCAGCTTTATTTCACCAGAACCTCTCTCGACTCCTCCACTGTCTCTAAGTTGTCAGACTGGTTATCTGACATCCAGTACTGGATGAATAGAAATTTCCTCCAACTAAATATTGGAAAGACCATTGTCTTCAGTACCCGCCACTAACTCCACTCCCTAGCCATCAACACCAACAGCTGGCAGATCGACAGTCGACATGATTTTCTCACTTTGGCGGTTACAGGAGAAGTGCCGCAAACAGCGCAGACCACTCTACATTGCCTTCATAGACCTCACCAAGGCCTTTGAACTTGTCAGCAGAGACGGACTTTTCAAACTGCTGCAGAAAATAGGCTGCCCTCTGGAATTCCTGGCCATCATCTCTTCTTTCCACGAGAACATGCACAGTTCCATCAGTTACAATGGAGCAACATCAGATGCTTTCAAGATCAGCAGGGGGGTAAAGCAGAGCCGTGTCCTGGCGCCAACTCTCTTTGACATAGTCTTCTCCATGCTGCTATTGTACACTTTCGGTGACTCAAATGGGGGTGTCCACCTGCATACCAGAGCTCACGGCAAGCTGTTCAACTTGGCAAGACTGCGCGCCAAGACCAAAATGCGTAATGTCCTAGTCTGTGAGTTGCTGTTTGCAGATGACGACATGCTGACATCCCAAAATGAATTTCACTTGCAGCAGCTTATAGATTGGTTCTCCCAGACCTGCAAGGAGTTTGGACTGACAGCATTAGGAAGACCAAAGTTATGGACCAGGACATAGAGACTCCACCTTCCTTCAACATCAACAACCTCACTTTGGAGGTCATCAACAGCTTCACATACCTTGGGATCAACAATCACCAGCAACCTGTCCCTTGATGTTGAAATCATCACCAGGATTACCAAGACTACAGCTCTCATGTCAACGTTGAGAAAACAAGTGTGGACCAACAGCAAACTAACCGAAAATACAAAGCTCCATGTGTACCAAGCTTGTATTCTCAGCATCTTCCTTTATAGTGGTGAAGTATGGACAACTTATGCAAACCAAGCAAAGAGGCTGAACATCTTCCACCTCCACTGCCATAGCTGAATATTGGGCATCTCCTGGCAGGACAGAGTGCCGAATATGGAAGTACACCAGCATGCAGGGATCCCCAACATGTTTTCCCTCGAGTCAGCGGTGACTCCGTTGGCTGGGTCTTGTGAGCTGAATGGATGATGGCCACATTCCCAAAGATATGGTGAGTTTGCTATTGGCACGTGACCAACAGGTCACCCACATCTGTGATACAAGGATGTCTGCAAGCGAGACCTCAGGTTGACTGGGATCAGTGTCAATGCATGGGAAATCCTTGCTGCTGACTGGAGTGCCTGGAGACAAGCAGTCAGGAAGGGCGTGGAAAAAGCAGAAGACAAATGAAACAACCAGATGACGGAAAAGAGAGCCGGACGGAAAGAAAACAGATCAGTCAACCTCGGGTCAACGTGATTCATCTGTGCCAGCTGTGGAAGGGATTGCCATTCACAAGTTGGCCTCTACAGCCACAATGGATGATGTTCAATCCAGAAGTGATATACATGCCAGGCGCAGTCCATCCATCGTCTGCTGAGACGGACAGATGCCATCAGCCACCAACTACATCCCATTCCTTGGCAACTGTCTGAGTTTGGACCAGACCATTTGCAACTTTGGTGTTGTATTTGACCCCGAGATGAACTTCTGGCCACACATCTGTTCCATCACGAAGACTATGTAATGTCACCTCCGTAACTTTGCCCGACTCCCAGCCTGCCTCAGCCCATCTACTGCTGAAAACCTCATCCATGCCTATGTTACCTCTCGATTGACTCATTCCTCGACATTCTCCTGTTTTGTACCCTCTATAAACTGGAGGCCATCCAAAACTCTACCGCCTGTGTCTTAACTCACACAAAGCCCATCTCACCCATTGTCCTTGTGCTCACTGACCTGTATTAGCTCCCGGTTAACTCATGCCTGGATTTTAAAATTCTCATCCTTCTCTTTTCAAGATGGCTCCTGGGCTGGAAGCTCCCTCGGAAGCTCCCTTGCTGTTCAACTCTATCCATGGCCATCTGCTCCCATCCCTAACGTTTTCTCCCCCAATCTGCCCTCTTAAACTGTTTAAATTCCCCTGGCTCTTTAAATCAGTTCATTTTAGCCCTATCTAAAAGTTAACAGTTAGTTTAGTGTATGTTACCTGGGCCCACTGCCCTCCCCCAGCCACACCTGCTCTTTGTTTTCTCAATGAAATTGATCCGGATGAAACTGACGAGCACAGCTGCCGATACTTCAATCTCCGATCCTGCTGTCTTCACAGTCCAGAGTGTCTGCAGCCACGGCGTGCGGTAAGTCCATTGAGGTGAAGAAGGAGCTGCGGGACCCGAGAGAAGTCCTGTGAAAAGGTGCCCCGAACACCCAAAACATCCACGAACGGCCCCCCCGGCCGCAACTTCAAAGCGCCCGCGGGAGATGGCTCGGAGAGCATCTGCAGCGCACTGTCGGCAATGCTGCATGCCTTTATTTAAACCACTGCAAAAAAAAAACCCTTAGCAAATGTAATCACCTCTAAGTCTGCCAAATGATGCTTCACCTCCCGAAGGACGTGGATGAGCTTTCCGGACGTCGATGGTGGGCACTGAGGAAATGGCTTATTACCTGCACCAGATTCCACCCCCCCTCCCCCCCCCTTTACCCCCCTTCCACCCCCCCCACCCCCGTCCCCTTCCCTGCTCCACCCTCTCAGCTCACCCCCTCACAACCCCGTCCCAGCCCGCCCCCCCCTCGCACCATCTTCACCCCGCACCCCCTTCCCCTGCACCCCCCCCCCACCCCCTCCCTCTACCCCTCCCCCTTGCATCCCCTCCTCCCACCGGCACCATCCTACACCTGTGTAGGGGCCCCAACAACCCCACTGCCTTGTGGGCGTCTCGGGAGAGACCAAGGCTAAGGGAGTAAACCCTAACAGAAAATCCGGAGCGGAACCCCGTAGGCGGTCATGTGTCACCTTTGGCATGTTTCCGGCAGTTCCTGCAGCCATACTGGTGCCAAACGTCGTGTCCTGCACTCCTTTGGACCCCACCAGAAAGGCCGAGAGGGGGGTTTTGACGACTGGGCAACTCTCAACCTCCATAAATTTGCCCAGGCATGCGCCATGGAGAGGTCACTCCATAGTTGCCTCACAGCGACTAAAACAACACGGAAGGCAGCAGTTACGGGTTATAAGTCCAGATAAATTGGCGTAGAAACTGGGCGCCACGGGTTGCCTTTGTCGGTGGGAGAGGTCATTGCACCTCACTGGACAGCTACCGCCCGCCTCAAACCGGGCAGCCCCCGGTCAATGAGGTTCTGTCCCGCCACAGTCTGCCTGCTTCAATGGGTGCTTGGAGCTCAGGGTCATTGCCCGAAAGGTGGACTGATACACCGCACCAAACAACATGAAAAAAGGAAAGAAGGTACCAGCCCTTCGCTTTGCAAGCTGGAACGTCAGAACTATGTGTCCTGGCCTGTCGGAAGACCTTACACAAATCAAAGATTCTCGGAAGACCGCCATCATTAACAACGAGCTCAGTAGATTCAATGTGGACATTGCAGCACTTCAGGAGACTCGCCTCCCCGCGAGTGGCTCTCTAGCAGAGCAAGACTACACCTTCTTCTGGCAGGGCAGGGATCCTGAAGAACCAAGACAGCATGGAGTGGGCTTCGCCATCAGAAACTCCTTGCTCAGCATGATAGAGCCTCCCTCAAATGGCTCGGAACGCATACTGTCCATCCGACTGCTCACCACCTCTGGTCCAGTACACCTACTCAGCATCTATGCTCCAACACTCTGCTCCGCACCTGAAGCTAAAGACCAGTTCTATGAACAACTCCATAACATCATTAGCAGCATCCCCAACACCGAACACCTATTCCTGCTGGGGGACTTTAATGCCAGGGTTGGGGCCGACCATGACTCATGGCCCTCCTGCCTTGGGCGCTATGGCGTTGGAAGGATGAATGAGAACGGGCAGAGACTGCTTGAGTTGTGTACCTATCATAACCTCTGCATCACCAACTCGTTCTTTCACACTAAACCCTGTCACCAGGTTTCATGGAGGCACCCAAGATCACGTCGTTGGCACCAGCTAGACCTCATTGTCACAAGGCGAGCCGCCTTAAACAGTGTTCAAATCACACGCAGCTTCCAGAGTGCGGACTGCGACACCGACCACTCCCTGGTGTGCAGCAAGGTTAGACTCAGACCAAAGAAGTTGCATCATTCCAAGCAGAAGGGCCACCCGCGCATCAACACGAGCAGAATTTCTCACCCACAGCTGTTACAAAAATTTCTAAATTCACTTGTAACAGCCCTTCAAAACACTCCCACAGGGGATGCTGAGACCAAGTGGGCCCACATCAGAGACGCCATCTATGAGTCAGCTTTGACCACCTACGGCAAAAGTGCGAAGAGAAATGCAGACTGGTTTCAATCTCATAATGAAGAGCTGGAACCTGTCATAGCCGCTAAGCGCATTGCACTTTTGAACTACAAGAAAGCCCCCAGCGATTTAACATCCGCAGCACTTAAAGCAGCCAGAAGTACTGCACAAAGAACAGCTAGGCGTTGCGCAAACAACTACTGGCAACACCTATGCAGTCATATTCAGCTGGCCTCAGACACCGGAAACATCAGAGGAATGTATGATGGCATGAAGAGAGCTCTTGGGCCAACCATCAAGAAGATCACCCCCCTCAAATCTAAATCGGGGGACATAATCACTGACCAACGCAAACAGATGGACCGCTGGGTTGAGCACTACCTAGAACTGTACTCCAGGGAGAATGCTGTCACTGAGACTGCCCTCAATGCAGCCCAGCCTCTACCAGTCATGGATGAGCTGGACATACAGCCAACCAAATCGGAACTCAGTGATGCCATTGATTCCCTAGCCAGCGGAAAAGCCCCTGGGAAGGACAGCATTACCCCTGAAATAATCAAGAGTGCCAAGCCTGCTATACTCTCAGCACTACATGAACTGCTATGCCTGTGCTGGGACGAGGGAGCAGTACCCCAGGACATGCGCGATGCCAACATCATCACCCTCTATAAAAACAAAGGTGACCGCGGTGACTGCAACAACTACCGTGGAATCTCCCTGCTCAGCATAGTGGGGAAAGTCTTTGCTCGAGTCGCTCTGAACAGGCTCCAGAAGCTGGCCGAGCGCGTCTACCCTGAGGCACAGTGTGGCTTTCGTGCAGAGAGATCGACTATTGACATGCTGTTCTCCCTTCGTCAGATACAAGAGAAATGCCGTGAACAACAGATGCCCCTCTACATTGCTTTCATTGATCTCACCAAAGCCTTTGACCTCGTCAGCAGACGTGGTCTCTTCAGACTACTAGAAAAGATCGGATGTCCACCAAAGCTACTAAGTATCATCACCTCATTCCATGACAATATGAAAGGCACAATTCAACATGGTGGCTCCTCATCAGAGCCCTTTCCTATCCTGAGTGGTGTGAAACAGGGCTGTGTTCTCGCACCCACACTTTTTGGGATTTTCTTCTCCCTGCTGCTTTCACATGCGTTCAAATCCTCTGAAGAAGGAATTTTCCTCCACACAAGATCAGGGGGCAGGTTGTTCAACCTTGCCCGTCTAAGAGCGAAGTCCAAAGTACGGAAAGTCCTCATCAGAGAACTCCTCTTTGCTGACGATGCTGCTTTAACATCTCACACTGAAGAATGCCTGCAGAGTCTCATCGACAGGTTTGCGTCTGCCTGCAATGAATTTGGCCTAACCATCAGCCTCAAGAAAACGAACATCATGGGGCAGGATGTCAGAAATGCTCCATCCATCAATATTGGCGACCACGCTCTGGAAGTGGTTCAAGAGTTCACCTACCTAGGCTCAACTATCACCAGTAACCTGTCTCTAGATGCAGAAATCAACAAGCGCATGGGTAAGGCTTCCACTGCTATGTTCAGACTGGCCAAGAGAGTGTGGGAAAATGGCGCACTGACACGGAACACAAAAGCCCGAGTGTATCAGGCCTGTGTCCTCAGTACCTTGCTCTACGGCAGCGAGGCCTGGACAACGTATGCCAGCCAAGAGCGACGTCTCAATTCATTCCATCTTCGCTGCCTTCGGAGAATACTTGGCATCAGGTGGCAGGACTATATCTCCAACACAGAAGTCCTTGAAGCGGCCAACACCCCCAGCTTATACACACTACTGAGTCAGCGGCGCTTGAGATGGCTTGGCCATGTGAGCCGCATGGAAGATGGCAGGATCCCCAAAGACACATTGTACAGCGAGCTCGCCACTGGTATCAGACCCACCGGCCGTCCATGTCTCCGTTATAAAGACGTCTGCAAACGCGACATGAAATCGTGTGACATTGATCACAAGTCGTGGGAGTCAGTTGCCAGCATTCGCCAGAGCTGGCGGGCAGCCATAAAGACAGGGCTAAATTGTGGCGAGTCGAAGAGACTTAGTAGTTGGCAGGAAAAAAGACAGAGGCGCAAGGGGAGAGCCAACTGTGCAACAGCCCCAACAAACAAATTTCTCTGCAGCACCTGTGGAAGAGCCTGTCACTCCAGAATTGGCCTTTATAGCCACTCCAGGCGCTGCTTCACAAACCACTGACCACCTCCAGGCGCGTATCCATTGTCTCTCGAGATAAGGTGGCCCAAAAGAAAAAGAAAGAAAGAATAACTCTATAATCTCCACCAGCCCTACAACCCTTTGAGATATCTGCTCTCTTCCAATTCTGGCCTTTTGAGCATCTCTGATTTTAATTGCTGTATATTAGCGGTCATGCCTTCAGCAGCGAAGGTCCTCAGCTCTAGAATTCCCACTCTATATCTCTCCGCCTCTCTTTCCTTTTTTAAGTTGCTCCTTAAAACTTTCCTCTTTGACAAAGCTTTTGGTCATCTGTCATCTCCTGATGTGGTTCAGTCTCAAGCTTTGTTTGAGAACACTCCTGTGAAATGTCTCGGGATGTTTTACTATGTTAAACAAACTATATAAGTACAAGTTAATGTTGTTGTTGTTGTTGTTGTTCCAGAATGGGCTGGAGCTGGTGCGGAAGAGCAACCTGCTTCTGGGTGCTTGGCAATGTTACTCTAACACCAACCACTAGGAGGTTCACAAGAGTGCCCTGGGAATGTTTCCCTTTCACTCCCTCCACCTCCATTGATGTTGTTTTTCCCCACATTCTTTTGAAGGAAGGGATGGCAGGAAGTAAATGTGGAGTATTTATTCAATGTTAGCTTGGAAGCCATTGGGAGAAAGATAAAATCCTGGAACTGCCATGAATATTACACAGTCGCCCGGTCCCAGCCCCAGCCTTATGGCTTCTGCTGGCCTTTTTGGTTGTCTCTGTCCTGTACCCACATTGGTCTCCATAACTGACCCAACAAGCTTCATTCAGGATTGACTGTGATGATGAGCATAACAAATTTGTTGAGAGTTAGAAACTTGTTTGCGATCGTAATGTTACATGACAGCTGGCACACCATTTGGTTTAAGCTTTTCTTATAAAAAAGAAACTTGTAAAATATTATATGTGGTGGTTGTTGGTGTGAGGGGAAAGGCCAGGCTGGCATTTTGAATCAGGCAGCAAAGGTTCAGTCAGCTTGTCCAAGTGTGAAAAAAGAGAGTGGAGCAGAGTTTTCTTACTGTCCCTCACTGTGAGGAAAGAGGTGGGACAGAGGGTTTGGCTGGAATCTTCCCCATCACACAGAGGTGAGCTTGAAGGCAGGACCACAGGAAATTTGCCCAAAGGCAACAGCTACCCACCAGCAGCAGATGGTAGCCAATTTGAATACGTAAGTTCCCACTTCTGGGCTGATTGGGGATGCTGCCGGGATCTTCTCAGCAGTGGACGGGGCCACTGCTAAGGCCAAAGTCGGCCAGGTGCCTGGAGGCAGCCTGCTCAGGCCGGCTGCTCCACAGGGCTGGCTGGGCAGCTGTGGCCACATTGTAATTAAAATAAAAGGTAAATACCTCTTCAGAGGGTGCTTCAAAGATGGAGGCACCTTGATGGTCCCCAGCCTGGCAGCACCTATCTTCGCCCCTCTGATTGGGCCTGCAGCTTCAGGAACCCACTCGCCTTCCTTACTTGGACAATGATGAGGATACAGCCAATTAGGAGGCCGCCCTCCCAGAAGATTATGCTGGCAGGTGCATTGCTGGCATTTGGGGGGGGTTAGGATCCAGTTACGGTTCCACTATTAAAGGGCATAAGATTCCACCCAGTACGTGCAGTCACCCTTGGGCACCTTCTTTCCCTTGCGTAGCCAACCACCCTCTGTGCTGTTAACTGGGTTTTAATAAAACTTTTATCAGCTTTATATAACAGGGGTCGTAAATTTTTTTTTAAACTGCTAATCGATTACTCATCTCAAGGTGGGTTGTGGGTTCGGGTCCCACTCCGGGGACTTTGAGCCCATAAACAGAGAATGGCTAAAAACGGATTTGATAGAGGTGTTTAAAATCATGAAGAGTTTAGACAGGGTAAATAAAGAGAAACTTTCCAATGGCGGAAGGGTTGATAACCAGAGGGCACAGATTTAATGTGAGTGGCAAAAGAACCAGAACCGACATGGTTAGGATTTGGAATGCACTTCCTGACAGAGTGGTGGATACAGATTCAATAATAGCTTTCAAAGGGGAATTGGATAAATACTTGAAGGAGAAAAAAATTGCAGAGATATGGGGAAAGAACCGGCAAAGAACTGGCTTGCTCTTCAATTAGTCGCCTTCTGTGCTGCATTATTCTGTGATGAATATATACGCTAAGATACTCCTTCCTTGGTTTGAAATAATGATATTTGGCTTTATCCAAGAACGAATCCTTGCCATTGTTAACCTAGTATTGAGTGAAAGATAGAAGGATGATCATCAAAGTAATACAGTGTAAAAGCATTTAGAATTATCTGCACACACAGACACAGGAGTGAATGGGCTGTCCAATGGCCAGAAGCAAAAGTTGGAAAAAAGCAACTCTGTTTTTGTGTAACAGAGGCTGTAGGCCCAACTGTGAATAAATCAAATCATAGTTGTGACAAGAAGGGACCAGATTTAATGGGTCAGTTATAGTTACATCTAAGACGAATGATTTGAGTGAAGGAATCCTACAACATTGGAGATGAAATCCAAACAGGCAGAAAAGAAGGATCCCCCAATCTGATAGTGTAACTGGAACAGAGTTGATCCTGTCCCATGTGATTTGAACAGTGGTGGTAGTGTGATTCATCTTACTGTAAAGAGGAGTACAGCATTTTGTGTATATCTCGAGATAAGGAGGCCCAAAAGAAAGAAAGAAAGAATGTACAAGTCCAGAGGATGCAATAAACACCAAAAAGTAAAACTGAATATATGCCATTACACTTTTAATTGGCTTTGAACTGCTAGAATGTAAATTGTGATGATTCATTTAAAGTTTGAAGTTTTGAGAGGAAATTTCCCCACCATGGGGTTTCTTTTAATACTCTGGAGCTCAAGTGATTTTAAAAAAAGGAATCCCAATCTTCCAACCCTCCTTTTCTTCTGAAGAGGCAGTGTGGTGTCAGATTGTGATTCCACTAACACGAACAGCTCTCAGTATTTTATACAAGTGACCATGAGTGAGAAAAAACAGTGAGTGTTGTCAGCTTATTCAATCTTGAAGATTGTCACTGACGCATACATGCGCACACACGCTTGCATGCACACATGCATGCACACACATACACTCACCTGGAACTATTAAAAAAAGGGGTCAGCCTTAAGTCAGTGGTAACTCTTTTGCCTGTGAGTCAGAAGGTCATGGGTTCAAGCCCCATTTCAGAGACTTCAATACTTAATCTCAGTTGACCCTTCAGCACAGTACTGACAGAGTGCTGCACTGACAGAGGTGCAATTTTTCATATGTGATATTAAACTGAGGGTGTACCTGCCCTCTCGGGTGGGGATGTAAAACATTCCATGGCATGATTCAAAGAAGATTAGGAAAGTTTTCCTGGTGTTCCTAGTCAACATTTAACCTTCATCCAACTTCACTAAAACAGAACATTGCTGTTTGTGGGAGCTTGCTGTGTGCAAATTGGGTGCCACGTTTCCCAACATTGCAACAGCAACTATACTTCAAAAGTACATAACTGGCTGTAAAGCACTTTGGGATGTCCTGAAGTCATAAAAGGCACTATATAAATCCAAGTTCTTTCTTTCTAAAGATGAGGAGGAGAAAACATGGTTTATTTCCTTCACAGGCCCAGGTGTACTGATATTCAACATGCCCTTGAATGTTGCCCTGGTTGAGATCAGCTCATTCCCAGTGCAGTAGTTGGATCCACAGTGGCTCAGTATCACTTCAGGAGATGCGTTTGCCCAGTGAACCATTGGCAAGGTGCTAAAGGCTCTTGGAAAGGATTGGAGACGTCATCCGGAAACACAGCATCAGTTTCCACATGTACGCTGATGACACCCAGTTCTGCTTCACCACAACCTCTCTTGACCCCTCCACAGTCTCAAAATTGACTATTTTTTCGATATCCAGTACTGGATGAGTAGAAATTTCCTCCAGTTAAACATTGGAAAGACTGAAGTCATTGTCTTCAGTCCCTACACAAACTCCATTACCTAGCCACCGACTCCATCCCCCTCCCTGGCAATTGTCTGAGGCTGAACCAGATGTTCGCAAGCTTGGTGTCATAGTTGACCCCAAGATCAGCTTATCAGCTTCTGACCTCATAACTGAGCCATCGCTAAGACTGCCTATTTCCTCCACCCTAGCATTGCCCGACTCTGCCCCTGCCTCAGCTCATCTGCTGCTGAAACCCATATCCATGCATTTGCTACCTCTAGACTTGGCTATTCCAATGGACTCCTGACTGGTGCCTCACATTCTACCCTCCGTAAACTTGAGATCATCCAAAACGCTGCTGCTCGTGTCCTAACTCGCACCAAGTTCCGTTCGCCTGTCACCCGTGTTTGCTGACCTACACTGGCTCCCAGTTAAGCCACATCACAATTTAAAAATTCTCATCCTTGTTCTGAAATCCCTCCATGTCCTCACCCCTCCCTATCGCTGCAACCTCCTCCAGCCCTACAACCCTCTGAGATTTCTGCACTCCTCGAATTCTGTCCTCTTAATCGTTCTGCCATTGGTGGCTGTGCCTTCAGCTGCCAAGGCCCTAAGTTCTGGAATTACCTCCCTAAGACCTCTACATCACTTTCCTCCTTTAAGAGCCTCCTTAAAAACTTCTTTGACTAAGCTTTTGGTCATCTAACCTAATATCTCCTTACATGCCTCAGTGTCAAATTTTGCTTTATAATGCGCCTTGGGATATTTTATGACATTAAAGGTGCTATATAAATACAAGTTGTTTGTTGTTAAGACCATTGCAGTATCTGCTGTGATCCATCATGGAGTGCACATCAACACTTCAGTCACGTTGTACAACTGCTTCTCTTTCCCATCCTTCCCACAGGGTGATTTAAAATTAACAGCGCAGAAACAGATTATTTGGTCCACGTATTTGCTCCACCCGAGCCTCCTCTCCAATCCAACAGATAATCAGAAATTCCAAGAGATTGTGTCTTGGGTGTTTGGCAGCCAAAATAAACACATGCCAGGGACAGTAAAAGCTTTTAGAATCGGAAGAATTAGCAAAAACATGAATTGTTTTTTTAAAAATCGGTCTTGATTTGCCGAATTATGATGGAGTCCCCAAGGCGGGAAAATTACCTCCCTAAATGCGGATTTTAGGTAACTCTCTGCAATTTGAATTCTAGCACTTCAAAAACAATTTGTGGGAGACTCTGTCTCTTTAACAGCAGGGCCTTTATACAAGTATCTGTTAAAACAGACTTTCTACCTCACATTATTGTCTTCTATGCAAACAGTGGGAAACTAGTTTCTTTTTATAAAATAACTGATAACCCTTGACCTTTAAAACCACTGAAAGCTGCCATCTTCTCCCTCTCCTATTCATCATCATGCAGTTAAAGCCCAGCCAAGAGATTCCATGGTCAGTCTTGGATGAAATTAAGTGATTCCTTTGGGAAATGGCTACACTGACCAGATGTCTTCAGCCAGGTCTAGGGAAAGACATTAGGCTGAGTGGGGTGGGGAGGGGTTGGTGGTGGGGAAAGCAGCTGCAATGCCTTCCTGGTTGCCATGGAGACCAGCTTTCCCATCCACCCTGCAGCAGTGAAGAGGGGAGTAGCTGCCAGCTGTTGTCTCATTGCCACCAGGATAATAAAGAAGTGGGAGGCTTTCGTTTGGCTTGCTCCCAGAGCCCAAAAAAAAAAGAGGGTAAAAAAAATTCTATCCGCAACCCCCTGTGCCACAAACTCCCAGTGTCGCCAGTGCAACTGCTTGCTTTTGTTCAAATCGTCAAAGCACGTTTTACTTCACTATTTCTGTAATTTCAGATATCGTCTGCAGCAGCAGGAGACCCCAGGATGAATCCACTCAACATTCTGCCTATGCAGGTTCGTTTAATTTGAAATGTCCCCTCATTCTCGCTGTGAAGTCAAACAGTTTTATGAACTTAATCCTTGACTTCCCCAGCATTTTTTTTTGTGATTGCGTTATCAGCTCTATTCTCATTCCACCATTTCAACAAAGGGTCTCAGGATTAATTAAACTCCTCTGCAAAGTCGACCTAATACGTCGGAGTCCTCCAGGATTTAACTCCTGCAGTAAAGTTAATCTCCTGCCTGTCAGGTCACTGTTAATTGGACAGACCCTGTACAGCACATTGTCTTTGGAGGGCTGGCTTCCCCTCCCCCACCCTCCTTGTATTCTCCTCTTTGCTCCAAGTTCGAATGACTAATTATACCTTTGTGAAGATGATGATCAATTTATCAGAGTCTTCAGGACACCTTTGAAGTCATAACACACCAGAGATGGAGAGGCGGGGGAGGGGAGGAGGAAGAATTAACATTTTAAGATCACAGGTGGAGAGGGGGGAGACAGTTGGAAGTGGAGGAAAGGCAGCTTTTTAATACTTTTTTTCCTCCTCTGACAACATACGCAGAGTGGAGTCTTGTATTTAAAAGAATATAAATAGGTCTCTTGAAAAGCTGTGACCTGTCACACTGCTGTTCAGTGGCACATCCTTCTGATAAACTACATCCCACAGGCTACTGAAGGCACAGTGTGCTCTGCACTATCCCCAGTCTCGTCCAGCCATGTATCATTAAAAAGTTTAAAATCCACATCCTATTGTGCCTTTGCTACGCCCATTTTTTTCCCTCCTTTTTAAGCCAGATAATTACTACCATATCCAGCCTGTCACCACACTGAGAAGTTTATAAGTATGATTGGCTTCCCCTCCCCACCACTCCCAACCTTTGTCTCCTCCTTCCCTTTGAAACCTGTTTTAACCGGTTTACACCTTCAAAAGGATATGAAACGTTATAACAGTTCAAACGTCTTTCGTTTCTTCCCCTTCATTTTGTCATTAAAAACACACGCCCAGCCATCTGAACTCCTCCAGCTTGTCTCCATGGGATGGCCTGGCCAGGACTTTCAAAAGAAACAACCAGTATCTTTCTTGCTTCCAGCCAGACACAGCCTGTTATTGAAGGATACTGTAATCACAGTCCCCGTTGAGGCAGGGAGCACACAGAGAAACTGGACCTTGTTTAAATAGAACTCCAGTGCCAAATGGGACAGGGGTGGTGAGGGCAACTGTCCCATCATGCTAACCCTTACAACTGCATACAGAAACATCGCTTGCACTGTTAACATCCTTTTTTGATATGACAGTTTGAGACTAAGGATGACTGATTGCAAAATTTTGGTACCAAATGGATCCAAATGATTCCCTGGTGCACCTTTTTAAAATTCAGTCTTGGGATATGGGTTTTGCTCGCAAGGCTGGTACTTAATGCCCATCTCTAGTTGCCCTGGAGAGGGTGACGGTGTGCCATCTTCTTGAACCACTACAGTTCATATCATGAAGGGGCTTCTGCTCTGCTTTTAGATAGGGAGCTCTAGGATTTTGATCCAGTCGTGATAAAGGAATGGCGATATGCATGTCCAAATTGCCATGGTGTGCGGCTTAGAGGGGAACTTGGAGGTGATGGGGTTCCCATGGTGTTCATCTCAATTGGAAGGTTGTAATGTTCCATCAGTTCAGGAAGTTATCATAGTCAGTTGGCTATCATTGGAGCTCCTGTGATTGCCCCCAAACACCCATCCCTGACCTCTAGTGTTGCATTTTGGACTGTCCATAGGTGCTGTTTCGTTGACTTGCTCTGTATGGCAACTGCCTCACAGTCTGCAGGTTGCAGCTGCCATTGGTTAATTCGAGGATTAGCTCATCCACCGATTGATGTCATTTCTTCCACAGAAAGTCCACTATCTATCTTTGGGCACTCGACCTCCCCCACCCCTTCGCCCAATAAACTATTGGCTCTTTCTGGAGCAGAACGGGTTGCTTAACCGCCACCCTGTGTTCAGTGTTGACTAATCACAGGTAGTGCCATCCATTGTCATTACGGCAGCAGATTTTAACGCCTGACCTGGCTATAACCTAAGAATTATAGTCAACATAGTCACAGTCAAATGTTTAACACATCTGCATGAAATACCTTTCTCAAGTGCTGGATTCCAGTTGGTAGCCAAAAGACTTGCAGGTTGGTAGGTAAATTGGCCATTATAAATTGCCACTAGTATAGGTAGGTGGTAGGGAAATGTAGGGACAGGTGGGGATGTGGTAGGAATATGGGATTAGTGTAGGATTAGTATAAATGGGTGGTTGATGGTCGGCACAGACTCGGTGGGCCGAAGGGCCAGTGCTGCATCTCTAAACTAAACTAAACTAATTTAAAATAAACTGATCATGCCTAGATTAAAACAGGAGCATTACAAATTCAGCTGCAATCTGTTCACAATCATTTCTATGCATTTCTGTTACATACCTCATACTGTAATACTTCTAGTTTCTAACACTCTCTGCTACCAGTATTATAATATGCTAAGACATGCTTCAAGTAATACACACTATTCTCATCATAAGGCTCTCAAGTTAAACCACTATTATTAACCCAGCCTTCATTACAGCACTATCTGAGTTTCCAGCTACTCACCAGCAACCACCACTGCCCCACCCCCATACCCCACCAACTGTGTCCCAATTATTAAGGGACACACATCAAATGCACAGTTGAATGTTTGTAGGGCAGGTGCACTTTTTACCATATTAAGGAACAGTCGCTGAACACAGGATTGAGTGATGGGGGGTGGTGGCTAGGTGCACTATTTACTATGCTAATGTGCTGTCACCATTCAGCATCTGCTTTTAACAAGCCTTGAAATATAAATGCAAGACAACACAGAGAATCAGCTGTATTCCTGTGATATCCATCACATTACATATATTGTGCAATTTAATCAGAACCCCTAGGGCAATCTGATCTATTTCCGCCCTCTGTTTCCCAAACGATAATAGTAATTGGGGAAGAAACAGAAGGGCAGTGGCTACCTTTAGATTAGGTCGATCAAATTGAATGCCCAGATCACAATGCACTGAGGATGTAACTGGGTGTGGATTGAATCTTCTGCGTGGATATAATTCACCCATGCCATATCAATGTGACTGCACCACAGAACCTTACAGCACAGAAAGGAGGCCATTTGGCCCATTGTGTCGGTGCTGGCAGTTTGAAGGAGCTATCCATTTAGTCCCAGTCCCCTGCTCTTTCCTCGTAGGCCTGCAAATGTTTCCTTTTCAAGTATTTATCCAATTTGTTTTTGAAAGTTATTATTGAATCTGCTTCTACCACACTTTCAGGCTGCATTAAAAAAGTTCTCCTCATCTGACTTCTGTATTTGCCAATTATCAAAAATAAGCTGCTCTGGCTATCGACCCTTCTGCCATTAGAAAAAGGTTCTCCTTGGAAACCATCTGCCCCAGGAGTGATGGCTTTACAATAGCAGTGGCCAGACTCAGATGGATCATCTTCATGATGGCAGCCACAAAAGTAGGGAGAACATTTCCTCCTCAGCATACAGACGGGCTCATTGCACCCTCCCCACACCCGCACCCCCAAAACTTCTCTCCCAAATTGTCCTGCTGCAACTGCAGGCTGACATTTTCTTAAAGGGCCACGAGGCGCAGACAAATCCACTTCATGATGATTCGATAAATACTTTAGTCTTCTATGGGTATGGAGTCAATGTGCAAGATTTCACCTTTCATTGGCAAAGCCCATTGTGGAGATGAAAAGAATGGCTTTACTCCTAATCATGTAAATCACAGATTCAGTACTGAATATTTAAAGTCTAAAGGCACTCACACAGCCATCACCTCTTCAGCAGAGGCGTGAAAGGTAAAGGAGTGAGAAAGAATCAGACAGAGAAAACTCTCACTTCTGGAGAATATTCAGGATGTCAGTCAGTGACTCTTTTTCCTCCCAACAAAGTGATAATGAGCTGGCAACAGTAACATTATCACTTTTACAGGATGAAGTATCCACTCGCACAACAATCAACTACTTCCTGTCTTGGCCCCTTCACTTTAAGAAAAGCTAATTTCTTTCCTTTCGCCTTTATTGCTTTGTTGCTCTATAAAACAGGACTTTGTGAGCTGAAATACATCTATATACCTCCCTCACAGCACCCATACAGGAGAGGGCCACTTAAAGCTTGGGGCAGCCGCAGCAAAGGCTCAATGGGGAAAGACCACAGTGTAAGGTTCCCCCACCAAGCTGGACTGAGGGGCTGGATCCATGGGAAACCCCTCGAACTGTATCGTTAATATTCTGAATTGCTGTAAATGTAAAACTGTAATTGACATGACAATTGTGAAACGGAAGGGTTGGGAAGAAACTCATGACATTATTGAAAGAAACTGATCTCTTTTGCAATGTTTGTATTTTTTCGTGCTGTTTGGAAACTGTTTGGCAATGTAATTTTTACAGATTTTTATGAATAAAGTATATTTTGGAAATTAAAAAAAACTTATCTCACAACACCCACACAGAACAGGCCTAGTCCCCTCACAAAACCACACAGAACAGGCCCACCTCAACACACACACAGAGCCAGCCCACACACCCTCACAACACACACATAGAACAGGGCCACTCACTGAAACACTTCAATACACCTCCCTCACAACACTGCCACTGCAACCATGGCTGCCCCACTAGGCTGTTTCAAGATGGCTCCTTCAGTTTGATGTGTCCTCCATTGCTCCACGATTCAGATTTTCCACCTACCTGGGGACATTAACGGTGTGAATATTGACAATATAACATTTGATCCTTGCACGAAGCCTATGGTACCAGCTGTCAGTATAATAATTGAGACTGGATTGTGCACTGAGCTTCAGTCTTCTGCCAGCCATAGCTAGCGGTAAAGCTCTTGCCTCTTAGTCAGTAAATTGTGTGTTTAAGTCCTACTCCTGAGATTGAATACATAATCCAAGCTGACAATCCAGTGCAGTACTGAGGATGTACTGCACTGTTGGAGGTGCCTTTGTTCAAATGAGATGTTAAACCGAAGTTCCGTCAAGCAGGTGTAAAAGACCCCGTGACACTATTTCAAAGAAGAGCAGGGGTGTGCTTCCTGGTGTCCCGGTCAATATTTATCCTTCAATGAACATCACAGATTATTTCATTATCATCACACTGCTGTTCATGGGAGCTTGCTGTGCAAACATTGCCTGCCACTTCAGAAGTACTTCATAGCTGTAAAACTATCTGGGACATGCTGACATCATGAAAGGCGCTATATAAATTTAGATTCACACACAAAAGGCACTCAAACCGGAGAGCTACTGGTTTTTTTGAATCTGTATGCCGATGCATTTGGGAGATAAGTTGGAATTGTATAAAGGTTACAATAATTGTAGTGGCAGGTTTTGCAGATCTGTCCCTCCAGCACTGAATGTGACGCAGTTTGCAGAAAGGCAGATCCGTGAAATTGGAAAAACTCACTGGACTGAGCTGAGCTCTGTGCCCAGATTCCTTGTGTGCACTCCCAACATTCAAAGCTCTCCACTTTGAGTTCTCCAAATTAAAATAAAAGTTGGAATATTCAATAAACAAGGCACACATAAAGGCTGAGGGGGTTGTAGAACAAAAAAATTTGCTTATGCTGCAAATTGATTTCTGCTCAGTGCAGTCTAGCCTTCCCCAAACAAGTTCATTTTTTAAAGTAAAATTTACCTGCTGGGAATAAGTAGCTTGAAAACAGTGCAAGGCAACATTGCTGAGAGTGCATTTTGCATGTGGATTCTGATATTTAGCATTTAGAAATTCACTTATCAGATTCCACATTCTTTTACTCAATTTAAAACACGATGCAATTTACATTTTACTCCATAATAATGCACCAAGATTACACTGAACACATAAGATCTCTAGGGAAATCACTCATCTCGTTACAGCCAATGTGCTGGTCACAGACCCCAGCCCCTGGGGCAGAGGGAAACTAGACAGACACAGATGGGGAATGGCTGGGAAGAGACATCGATGTGGCACGAAACTCGAGATGCGACAGCTCCTTCACCAGCACAAGACAAAAGGCTGAGTTTGAGCAAGAGACTCATTGCAATTAAAAAAAAAAGTCCTGTAAAGCTAGAGTCTGTTTTACATCTCTACCAAGTTTTGTTTTCTTTTTGGGTGTGATGTTAAACCGAGGGCCTCGTCTTCCCTCTCAGGTGGACTTAAAAAATCCGATGGTACTATTTTGAAGAAAAGCAGAGGAATTCTGCCCAGTGTCCTAGCCAATATATGTACCTGGGCCAATATTACTAAAAGAGATTACCTGCTCCTTATCTCATTGCTATTTGGGAGCCTGCTGTGTGCAAAATTGGCTGCCATGTTTCTTACATTACAGCAGTGACTACACTCCAGAAGTACTTCGTTGGCTCCAAAACACTCTAGGGCATCCTGCAGCGGTGAAAGGCGCTTAATAAAGTCTTTTTATTTCCAGTGACGAGCTGCCGACTTGCTATGGCCCATTCAACACTATTGCACAAAGTCACATCTATCTGTGATAATGCATGATCTTCCGAACCGGAATTTAAACACCATTATATTCCTATTAGCTGGCAAAATAGATCCGATCCAATAATTTGTAAATCTCCAATGATACACATCAGAGAAATGTGAGTGGAAAGATAACAACAATTTCCCTCTGAAAGGCATTAAACTAATCACTGATTCCTCAGTATGTATAGACCTGTCTGTGTGCAATGTAGAGCAGCTACTACCCCCAGTGAAAATTTTCCTGGCTTAGCATTAAAAATTGCAACAGAGTGGTGAAAATATTCAGATCATGCAAAAAAGAAATAATACCTCAAATGTATACTACACTGCGTGTCACAAAATAAAGCCTTTGAAAATGCTTGCATGAACATTTCCCGGTTGGAAACGACCTTCCCATGCTGACATCTTCAAGTGTCTCACTACCACCTGTGCAAAGAAATGTGGAAGAACTTACCATTTAATTTTAGTCAATTACAAACTAGCCAGTTCACCAATAACTGTGGTTTGGTGTAACTGATTCCGATATTGTTTGAGGTGGGTGGAGGGGGAGGAAGTAGTGGAACAAAATCAGGATCAAGCTTTTTCCAATATTGATTTTTATCCTCTCCTTGACTCTTGCTGGCGTGCACTTCCACAAGTGTCAACCCACCGGCACCTCACCTAAGTGCTCATTCTACATGCCTGAGCCTAGCTGGAGAGGAGAAACAATGGGGAGTGCTGCAAGATATTTTACCATTGAGGCCATTACAACCAAGCAGATCCTGCCCTTACTTGACATCCACACATCCACGCCCTTCCCAGGAGTTAACAGGTAACAACCAAAAAGAGCAGCTTCGACCGATTTCTCAACTTCCCAGCCAGGCATGTTTCATCATCATCATTGTCATTTAGGCTGTGTTCATCCTCTATAGGATGTAATCCTCCTCAGGCCTTTTCCATTTATCTCTATCCCTTGCTATTCTTGCCCATGTGGTTCCTAGGTATGATATTATGTCATTTCTCCATCTTCTTCTCAGTATCCCCCTTACTCTTTTTCCTTTTCTTGGCTGCCATTCCATTAGCCTTTTTGCCCACCTGTTATCACTTCTTCATGCATGCTTATGCCACATTATAGCACTCTGAATAACAATGAGGATGAGGTCAGGTAATTCAGCACAGATAGGAAACTGAACCAATGACCTTCTGGTCTGTCTGGTTTAATGTTGAAAGCTTGATGTCGTCACCTAATATCAACAGCAAAAGAAACTTAAGGTCCTAACTTTATCATTTCCTAACTGTTTCTAGTCACAGTAAAAAAATGCCAATCCCACATGCCCACGCAAAGAACCTTTGTTTAATCTGACAAAAACCTTGGAGTGTTACTTTTACGTCATCCCTCTTCCTCTCCTGACTCTTCCTGGAGTGCGTTTCCTCGGGACTGATAACCCTCCACAACCTTGCACCCTTTAAGTGTGAGCACTGGCATGATATGAGACTGACAAAGGTTCTCATAAACAAGCCTAATCTTATCCTCACCCAATGCCCACACACATGCCATTTCCAGCAAGGGTTGATTTTTTTTTTTTTTTCCAAAATATACTTTATTCATAAAAATCTGTAAAAATTACATTGCCAAACAGTTTCCAAACAGCACCAAAAAATACAAACATTGCAAGGGAGATCAGTTTCCTTCAATACTGTCATGAGTTTCTTCCCAACCCTTCCGTTTCACAATTGTCATGTCAATTACATTTTTACATTTACAGCAATTGAGAATATTAACGATACAGTTCGAGGGGTTTCCAATGGATCCAGCCCCTCTGTCCAGCTTGGTGGGGGAGCCTTACACTGTGGTCTTTCCCCATTGAGCCTTTGCTGCGGCCGCCCCAAGCTTTAGTGCGTCCCTCAGCACGTAGTCCTGGACCTTGGAATGTGCCAGTCTGCAACATTCGGTGGTGGACAACTCTTTGCGCTGGAAGACCAGCAAGTTTCGGGCAGACCAAAGGGCGTCTTTCACCGAATTGATCGTCCTCCAGCAGCAGTTGATGTTTGTCTCGGTGTGCGTCCCTGGGAACAGCCCGTAGAGCACAGACTCCTGTGTTACAGAGCTGCTTGGGATGAACCTTGACAAAAACCACTGCATCTCTTTCCACACCTGCTTTGCAAAGGCACATTCCAGGAGGAGGTGGGCGACCGTCTCTTCCCCACCACAGCCAACGCGGGGGCACTGTGCGGAGGGGGCGAGACTTCGGGTGTGCATGAAGGATCTGACGGGGAGGGCCCTTCTCACCACCAGCCAAGCTACGTCTTGGTGCTTGTTTGAAAGTTCTGGTGATGAGGCATTCCGCCAAATGACTTTGACGGTCTGCTCGGGGAACCATCCGACAGGATCCACCGTTTCCTTTTCCCGTAGGGCCTTGAGGACATTCCGTGCAGACCACTGCCTGATGGACCGGTAGTCAAAGGTGTTTTTCCGCAGAAACTGCTCCACGAAGGATAGGTGGTACGGCACGTCCCAACTGCACGGAGCGTTCCGCGGCAATGTGACCAGGCCCATCCTTCGCAACACCGGGGACAGATAGAACCTCAGCACGTAGTGACACTTGGAGTTTGCGTACTGGGGATCTACACATAGCTTGATGCAGCCGCACACGAAGGTGGTCATCAGGATGAGGGCCACGTTGGGTACATTTTTCCTGCCCATGTCCAGAGATTTGAACATCGTGTCCCTCCGGACCCGGTCCATTTTAGATCCCCAGACGAAGCGGAAAATGGCTCGGGTGACTGCCACGGCGCAGGAGTGGGGTATGGGCCAGACCTGCGCCACGTAGAGCAACAACGTGAGCGCCTCGCACCTGATGACCAGGTTCTTACCCACAATGGAGAGAGATCGCTGCCCCCACATGCCCAACTTTTGTCGTACCTTGGCTACTCGCTCCTCCCATGTTTTGGTGCACGCCCCGGCACTTCCGAACCATATCCCCAGCACCTTCAGGTAATCTGACCTGACGGTGAAGGGGACAAAGAATCGGTCAGCCCAGTTCCCAAAGAACATGGCCTCGCTCTTGCCGTGGTTAACTTTGGCTCCCGAGGCCAGTTCGAACTGGTCGCAGATGCTCATCAGTCTGCGCACGGACAGCGGATCCGAGCAGAAGACGGCGACGTCATCCATGTACAGGGAGGTTTTGACCTGAGTGCCTCCGCTGCCTGGGATTGTCACCCCTCTTATGCTCGCATCCTTCCTAATAGACTCAGCAAAGGGTTCAATACAGCAAACAAACAAGACCGGGGACAGAGGACAGCCCTGTCTGACTCCAGATTTGATCGGGAAACTTTCAGATTCCCACCCGTTGATTGACACTGCGCTACTGATGTTTGTGTAGAGCAGTTGGATCCAATTGCAGATTCCCTCCCCAAACCCCATTTTGGAAAGCACGTCCATCATGTCGGTGTGCGATATCCTGTCAAAAGCCTTCTCCTGGTCCAGGCTGATGAGGCAGGTGTCCACCCTCCTGTCCCGTACGTAGGCGATCGTATCCCTGAGTAGCGCGAGACTATCAGAGATCTTCCTGCCGGGTACAGTACAGGTCTGATCGGGGTGAATCACCAACTCCAGAGCAGACTTGACTCGACTGGCTATGACTTTGGACAGAATCTTGTAATCAACATTAAGCAGTGAGATGGGCCGCCAATTTCTGATTTCTGCCCTCTCCCCCTTCTGCTTGTAAATGAGTGTGATGATGCCTTTTCTCATGGTCTCTGACATGCTGCCGGCCAGGAGCATACTCTCGTATACTTCCAGCAGGTCCGGGCCGACCCAGTCCCACAGGGCCGAGTACAACTCGACCGGTAAGCCGTCGCTCCCGGGGGTTTTACTCGTCTCGAAAGACTCGACGGCCTTTGTCAGCTCGTCCAGAGTTAGCGGCTTGTCCAGTCTCTCCCTCCTGCTGTCATCTAGGACCTCTGTGATAGATGACAGGAAGGACTGGGAGGCTCTGCTGTCTGTGGGCTTCGCGTCATACAGCCCAGCATAAAAGGATTTGCTGATCCTTAGTATGTCGGACTGCGAAGACGTTACCGAGCCATCTTCTTCCTTCAGGCTGCTGATAACAGAGCTCTCTCTGTGTACCTTTTGGAAGAAGTAACGCGAGCACGTCTCATCCTGCTCGATGGAGCGGACTCTGGACCGGAAGATGATCTTGGAGGCCTCCTTGGCAAAGAGCGAGGCCTGCTGGCTCTTCACCTCTTGGAGGTCCTCCTTGACCTCGACCCCCATTGACTGCAACCGGAGTAGATTTTGCATAATTTTCTGGAGTCGGGACAGTTCCCTCTGTCTCTCTCTCGCCTTCTGAACACCTTTGTGGATGAAGAACCTCTTGATGTTCTCCTTAATCGCTTCCCACCAGTGAACTGGAGACTCAAAGAGGGGTTTCACGGTCCTCCAACCATTGTAATCCCTTTTGAGTTCCTCAACGTTCTCTGGGGTCAGCAGTGTCGCATTGAGCTTCCACGTCCCTCTGCCAACCCGCTGGTCGTCCTGTAAGTGACAGTCGGCCAGTAAGAGGCAGTGGTCGGAGAAAAACACCGGCTTGACGTCGGTGGATCCGACCGTGACAGCACGGGACACAAACAGGAAGTCAATCCTGGAACGGGCAGACCCGTCCGATCTTGACCATGTGTATCTGCGCTGCGCTCCGTCTGCAGGTTTGCTGAAGACGTCGTGCAGTTTGGCATCCTTAACTGTTTCTATTAGGAATCTGGACGTAGCGTCCAGTTTGCTGTCGTCACTGCCGGATCGTCCAGCCGCATCGATGATGCAGTTGAAGTCACCGCCTAGGATGACCGGCCTGGACGTCGCCAGCAGCAGTGGGAGCTGCTGGAAGACGGTCAGCCGCTCGCTGCGTTGTACCGGGGCGTACACGTTGATCAACCGGAGCGGAGCGTTGTTGTACATCACGTCTGCTACGAGGAGGGGGCCGCCCACCACCTCCTTAACTTCGGAGACGGTGAAGTTACCTCCCCGCAGCAGAATACCCAGGCCGGAGGAACGGCAGTCATTACCCCCCGACCAGATCGATGGCCCGTGGGACCACCATCGCGACCACTGCCTGTAGGTGCTGAGGTGTGGTATTCCACACTCCTGCAGAAACAGTAGGTCAGCTTTGACCTTGGCAAGGTAATCCAAGGTTGAAACACATCGCGTAGTAGATTTAATGCTACGCACATTAATGGAAGCAATTCTTACACCCATTTTTTACTAAAAATTAGTTGTTGCTTCCCATACCATTTGTCCTCGCTAGTCCCAGTCCTTCCCCTTCGGGATGTTCCTGCATACCCATCGTATGCGCAAGCAGTTTCACGTTGGTTGGGCTCAGAAACCCCTCCTGATTTTTCATGCAGGGTTTGTGCCGCTCGGGTGACATCGGGGGGGTCTTGTAGGCAGAGAGGATTGGGTTGTCCTCAGCTGCTTCCATCTGTTCCTCCTCGAAAACATCACAGCTCCCGGTCTCCCGGAGCTCAGGTGCGCCAGACGTGTCTTTGCTCCCGGTGTCGCAGAGCTGAGATGCGTTGGCCACGTCGTTACGTGTGGGGAATTGGGGTTGGGGCACGCCGGGCCCATCACAGCTTCCAGTGCCCGGGGGCTGGGATGCTTTATCATCCATCTCGGAGTTCTGCCGCCTCTTTTGAAGGGGCTGTCGTTCCAGCATTTCCCCGTCCAGTGAAGAGGAGTTGTTGCAGTCTGATTCAGAAGAGAGCCTCCTCTTGCCACTGGTTTGGGTGGTGGCTTTGGGATGTTTTTTCTTTGTGGTTTTCCTCTGGACCACTTGCCACTGAGCTGTTTGTCCATCTGCTGCCTCCTCCTCCATTGATTCTGTCTGTGGAGGGGGGGTTTCCGGGCGCTGGGTAGGTGCAAGGGTTGATGATTACCGTCAGCAAGTGGGAACCTTCACCTTTCCTCTCCCCAGCCTCGGGTGTCGAGGCTATTTATAGCACTCTGACTGCCATTCAGTTGAAGTCATTTAACTCAGCACAGACCACGATCTTTAATTGTGTAAGGTATAATGGTTGAGGGAGCTTTAGATTTGATTTTTACCATTTATCCTCCAGTTCATTTACCCATGAAGAAATCTACTTTAAAAAGGACCTGCTCTCAATATCTCCATCATCCCAACTCTGACATTCTGCTCAAGTTATCCGACTCTGCTACTTTAGAATGGGTCAAAAACGTAGAATTGCTGAAGGCACTTCAGATGGAGATGAAACAGGCCGGATTGAAATGGAGAAGCAGGGGGACTGAACCACTCCAACACAAGAGCAAAGTACTACAGATGCTTCAAATCTGAAATAAAAACAGAAAATATTTCCAGCATTTTCTGTTTTTATTTCTGAACCCTCCCAAGTTCCCTTCAAACCACAGATTCAATCCTCCATCCCAACTTTATGTTAGAGTACAGGGTGCAAATATCACTTGGTGCAGTAGGGGCAGGGCGTTCTTCTGTGATTGACATTGAAGCATGCTATTGAGGTTGAATTTCAGGTATTTGATTTTGCATTGAATTCACTCTTGAATGTTTGATTCTGATCCCAGGAGCAAAATGTGGAAAATCTTCCAATTCAAGCAGCTTGATGAACATATGATTTTCCTTTCCAATGATATCTACGAACTGAACATTCAGTATGTTGTTACGACCAGGTGAGGAAGGGATCTAGGGCTCCCCCTTCAGCCTTTTCCTAGTTTGGCTGTAACAGGGTTTAATTTTTTTAAAGTACCGTGTTTTAGCTTCCCTCCTAAGTGAGTCCTTGCTCACTGCTCTCTAATAGTCTTCTTCTTCTTTGGCTTCCTTGTCTCGAGAGACAATGGGTAAGCACCTGGAGGTGGTCAGTAGTTTGTGAAGCAGCGCCTGAAGTTGCTATAAAGGCCAATTCTAGAGTGACAGACTTTTCCACAGGTGCTGCAAATAAAATTGGTTGTCGGGGTGTTACACAGTTTGCTCTCTCCTTGCGCTTCTGTCTTTTTTCCTGCCAACTGCTAAGTCTCTTCGACTCGCCACATTTTAGCCCCGTCTTTATGGCTGCCCGCCAGCTCTGGCGATCACTGGCAACTGACTCCCACGACTTGTGATCAATGTCGCAGAACTTCATGTCGCGTTTGCAGACGTCTTTAAAGTGGAGGCATGGACGGCCAGTGGGTCTGATACCAGTGACGAGCTCACTGTACAATGTGTCCTTGGGGATCCTGCCATCTTCCATGCGGCTCACTTGGCCAAGTCATCTCAAGTGCTGCTGGCTCAGTAGGGTGTATATGCTGGGGATGTTGGCCACCTCGAGGACTTCTGTGTTGGAGATACGGTCCTGCCACCTGATGCCAAGGATTCTCCGGAGGCAGCGAAGATGGAATGAATTGAGACGTCGCTCTTGGCTGACATACGTTGTCCAGGCCTCGCTGCCGTAGAGCAAGGTACTGAGGACACAGGCTTGATACACTTGGACTTTTGTGTTCCGTGTCAGTGCGCCATTTTCCCACACTCTCTTGGCTAGTCTGGACATAGCAGTGGAAGCCTTTCCCATCTAATAGTAATTGCAAAGAAATCAACCAAACAGGTTTTCTCAGATTTAAACAAGAAAGGTGCAAGTTTATTAACCTTAAAATTCTAATTCAGTGAGGACAATTCAATTAACTCCGAGTTGTCAGCAGCTTAGTCATGTGACTAGCTCCTTATTTGGAACAGCCTCTCCTGCGAGGTTTTGCGGATTCCTTCAAGCTCCAGACACACTCAGTGAGGGAGGGGCGGGGGCGCTAGAATGCTGGCTCAAGGACTGTCAATGTCTCTTGATCATCATCATTGGCAAATATCCATCTGGCAAATTGAATCAGGGAGTACACCCATTGTCTTCTGCAGACAACTGTCTTTAAGATTGCAAATGTGCAGCTATGTTTTTAACCACTGTTGTGGTCTTTTAAACAAGTTATTTCAAGTCCAGTAACAGTTCAAAAATAATGTTCCATATGATGAAATTAATATGTCTCATTTTGGCAGGTGTGGTTTCCACCACATCTCCACATCCAGCGGAATGAAATACGATATTAGGAGACCATTTCATTATAAAAATAGAAAGAGGAGAACGTACAGGAAAACACACATGCATTTCTCTCATTCATTCAGAAATCCTAAAAATTGTTACAGCCTGTCTTTCCTTTGTAGCAGTGCTGCGTTAAATTGCCCCTTTTCCCTTGAGGTGGGTCTGAGATAGTTATGTGTTGCCCAAGGGGTTTAAAGTTTCTTCACCAACAGCCTGCAATACGTTGGGAATGGGCATCCTAATAAATATGTGATATTTGGGGAGGGTTGCAGTTAGTACATTTCCAAAACTGCCTAGGGTGCTTTTATTCCTGTTGAGGTCTGCAGGGGAGGGTTAGATTTAGTTAGCTCTGGTTTGGAGTTCTGCTCATGAGAGTCGGCAGTAAGTGGATTCACTCTGATCTCTCTTTCAGTGTTTGGATGAGTCATGCTGGGGCTTTTCACTATGGGGTGTGGTTGGTTCCTTTCTGTCCTGACTGTGGGAATGGATACTTTGCTAATCTTCCCTTTGTCCTCTGGTACACTCCTGCTTGCAGGTATTTGTCCAGGTTCTACTGCAGTTCCCTGTGGCACTTCAACTAGGTGAGGCATCACCCTCAGTTTCTCTGCCCTCTTGTGGACTCTCTTTGTCTCTACAGGTTTCTGTAAATGCTGTTAGCAACTCTGGTGGAGTGCCTCTAGTGTCTGCATTTACATAGGAGTATGTGGGGTCTAATTTTTCAAGCACTTCAGTGTTGGCTGACCGGACATAAAGGGGTTTCCATTTGGGAATCCTCTCAGATCTCCTTTAACCTGTCCTCTTTGTCCCTTTTTCCCCGTTCCTCTCAAACTTTTTGCCAGCTATGTGCCTGTCTGTCCCTTTTTGTTCTCGGCAGGATCCCTTACAATTCATCAGCCCTCTACTGGAGGATCTCCCAAAAGACGATACGGGAATTGGGGTGCAGATTTCACTGTGGTAGGGGTTTCCCCTCAACCTAGCACATGTGGCAACTCCTACAATACTCCACCACATCTTTGTGGAGTTTGGCCAGTCAAACTGCTATCTTATGTGAGCTTTGGTTTTTTTGTAATCTCATGGGCCATTCTTAATATTTCTCTCCAGTACCTCTCCGGCACCACTGACTGGTGAACCACTGTTCACTCTTTGTCCTCAACTCCGTGAGGAGAACTCCATTTCCTCATCAGTATCTCATTCTTTAAATAGTAACAATCAGGGACTCCCTCTGCTTCAATTTCAGTCCAAGCAGCCTGTGCTAACTCTCTCAATACTGGGTTGGCTCACTGAGTCTCAGCTAGGGAAGATCCATTTAATTCATTCCCTGGGTCCTCGAACTTTCCAAAGAAAGTCGCAGACAGACAGGCCTCATGGTCATCTGCCTGCAGTGCCAATTCAGTCTCTTCTGGGGGAGCTGGTTTGATCCTGGCCCGATCATGCAGGGGAACCGTCTCCTGCCACTGCCATGTCTCTTTGACCTCCTGCAGTCTCTCTATCACTACTGGGGAGGCTGGCACCTTCACCCCACCAGATCATACCCTAGGAGCAGGTCAACCCCGTCCACAGGCAAACTAGGGACAATGCCTCTGGTCACCGATCAAGAAACTAGGTCGCACTCCAAGTTCATCCGATGTAAAGGTACAGGTGTACACTGCCCTCCAATATCATTCACCACCATTCTGGTATTTACTGCACTCTCTGGGTGAAAGGTCAGGCCTTTTCCCAGTAAAAGGGATCTCGTGGCCCCGGTGTTCCTGAGGATTACTATGGGCTTGCTTGCCCCACTCGAGGGGTATGGGGTTACTGTCCCTTTAGACACAAAATCCTGATAACCTTCAGAAATCTTCTTCAATTTTCCTGCACCTCCAGCAGTATGTTTTCTGGGCCTTACTACTGCTGCAGTTAAAGCCACAGCTTGATCAGCTGTGCTTTCCTTCAGGGTCCCTTCTCCTTCACTGAGCGGGTGTGCCCTGATTAACCCTACAGGCTTTCCCTGTAGTTTCCACCAGTCAGCTCTCAGATGAACTGCTTTATTACAATGGAAGCACACAGGTCTCCGGGTCTCACTCCTACTTACAGCACCTTCCTTTTTGGCTGGAGGAGGGTCCCCTGTGTCTCCTGCTTTTCTTTCTCTCCCAGGACTGCTTTGGCTCCTATCACCTTCCCACTCTTTGTCCTTTTCGGATTTGTGGAGCTGACTAGGAAAGGTTTTCCCCTGGGGAACTGACTTGTATATTAGAGCAAATCCATCAGCCAGAACTACGGCTTGCCTTGGTCTATGAACATATTGTTCCTCTACGTGAGTCTTTAAGAGGGGGAGAGTGTTTTTAAATTCCTCTAGCAAAATTACCTCTCTGAAGTTTTCATAGCTGAGCTGCACTTTAAGAGCCTTCAACCACTGGCCAAAAGCCAACTGCTTATTTCTCTCAAACTCCAGGTAGGTTTGATCAACTTGCTTCCTGAGGGTTCGAAGCTTCTGGCGGTAGGCTTCGAGGACTAGCTCATATGCCCGAGGATAGCATTTTTTGTCAGTTCATAATTTGAAGAACTCTCATCTGGCAACAGCGAATAAACCTCATGGCTTTTCATGTTAGCTTATTTTGCACCAGAGGAGTCTAGCTTTCAGCCAACCATTTTAACTGCCTTGCAAGTTTTTCCAAAAGATACAAAAAATGCTTCCATGTCTCCCTCATTGAATTTTGGAATCGATTGGGAAAATGTTTACAATTCCGTACACAGCCCCGAATTCCTGTTCTCCATATTGGCCATGTTTTCACTGGGGTCACTCTGTCGCCCCCTAGTTAATTCAAGTTGCCTCAGCTCTCTTTCCTCACGTTCCTTTCTCCTGTTTCCCCCTTTCTCTCTCTCTTTCCTGTCTTCTAATTCAAATTTCCTCTGTTCCAATTGTATTTTTGCTAGCAATGCCCTGTCGCAGTCTATTTCTAATCCTGTTTCTGATTCTTCAGGTTCAAGGGAAAATGGTTGGCCACTAGTCTTACGAGTTCTGATTTCCTAGCCTTGGCATAGAAAGTGATCCCACACTGCTCAGTCACATTCCTCAACTCTTCCTTTTGCCTTTAACCTATCCCAAGTTACTTCACCCTGGCTTGGGGAATTACGGGCTTCAGTAAGAGACATGTTAGTATTCTAGCACACACAACCACAAGAAAACCTGTATTGAAATCTTTTCTCTTTTTGATCGGGATCGGTTTGATTTCCCACTTCCAATTTCTCTTTTGTCTGTGGGTCCAATCTGGGATGCAAGCCCCCAAATTTCTGTTACAACCAGGTGAGAAAGGAGTAGAGGGCTGCTCCTTCAGCCTTTGCCTGGTTTGGTCGAAACAGTGTTCAATTTTTTAAAACACTGTTTTAGCTTCCCCCCGCCCCCCCACCCCCCCCCCCCCCCCCCCCCCCAGTGAGTCCTTGCTCACTGCTCTCTAATAGTAATTGCAAAGAAATCAACCAGACAGGTTTTCTCAGATTTAAACAAGAAAGGTGCAAGTTTATTAACCTTAAAACTCTAATTCAGTTAAAACTACAAAAGATACACAATGAGACCATGCTAGCATGTATATGCGATAAACACACACACAAATAGAGACAGAGGAGGAGAAAAAAAAGGGGAAAGGTTTGAAGTAATAGCTGGAGTTCAGTTATTGGTTCTGGAATGGACGTAAAGTCTTTGATTGAAGTTAAGTCTTGCAGTTCTCATTTGGACCCATTGCACACTTTCAACCTTGTTTCGCTGGTCCTCTGTCTTGAGACTTAAGTTACTTCTGTGGGTCCCTGGAACTTGGCGTGAGAGAGAGAGAGAGAGAGACACACACACACACACAGGGAGAGAGATGCTCTCTTCAAGTTCACTTGCAGTCTCTCCCCCAAACTGTCTGAGCACAATTCAATTAACTCCAAGTTGGCCAGCATGTTAGTCATGTTTTGTGGATTCCTTCAAGCTCCAGACACTCTCAGTTGGGGAGGGGGAGGGGGAGGGGTGGGACACTAGAATGCTGGCTCAATGGCTGTCAATGTCTCTTGATCATCACCATTGACAAAAATCCATCTGACAAATTGAATCATGTAGTACTCCCATTGTCTTCTTCAGGCAACTGTCTTTTAGAATGCAAATGTGCAGCCATGTTTTCAGCCACTGTTGTGATCTTTTAAACAAGTTATTCAAGTCCAGTAACAGTTCAAAAATAATGTTCCATAGGATGAAATTAATATGTCTCAATTTGACAGGTGTGGTTTCCGTCACAATGTGGTTGGCAATTTCCTTCCCTTATTAGTCTTCTTTACTATCATTGGCAATGTCAGGTCATGGAGATCTGACAGTAAAAACCCACTCAGCCAAACCCAACACAAAGAAAACTCTGAAATAAGAAAATAGTATATATGCCCCTATCCAATATAATACACAAAAACAAGGGTTCTATCAATGACCAGTGTCCTAACCTCTAATAAACACAGGCGACACCAACTTGCATTTATATTGCACCTTTAATGTAGTAAAATGTCCTAAGGTGCTTCGCAGGAGTGTTAGCAAATAAAATTTGACACTGAGCCACACAAGCATATATTAAGACAGATGACCAAAAGCTTGCTCAGAGATAAGTTTAAAGGAGCATCTTTAAGGAAGTGAGGTAGAGAGGCAGGGAGGGAACTTCAGAGCTAAGGATCCAAGCAGCTGAAGGCATGGCCACCAACGATGGAACAATGTCAATCGGGGACGAGCAAAAGGCCAGAATGGAAGGAACACAGTGATCTTGAAGGTTTGTAGGACTGAAGGAGATTACAGAAATAGAGAGGGGGGGAGGCCATGGAAGGATTTGAAGACAAGAATGAGAATTTTAAAATTGAGGTGTTGCCGATCGGAAGCCAATGTAGGTTAGTGAGCACAAGGGCAATGGGTGAACGGGAAGGGGTGTGAGTTAGGGCATGGGCAGCAGAGTTCTGGAGAAGTTCAAGTTTGTGTAAGGTAAGAGATGGGAGGCCAGTCAGGAGAGCATTGGAATAGTCAAATCTAGAGGTAATAGAGGCATGCATGAGGGGTTCAGCAGTAGATGAGCTGAGACAAGGCAGAGTTGGGCTGATGTTAGAGCTGGAATTAGGCAGTCATAGTGATGATGCAGATATGCAGTCAAAAGTTCAGCTTGGGGTCAAGTACGATGTTAAAGTTGCGAGCAATCTGGTTCCGCCTCAGGCAGTTGCCAAGGAGTGAGATGGAGTTGATAGCTAGGGAACAGAATTCGTGGCAGGGACCAAAGACAATGGCTTCAGTCTTCCCAATAATTAGGGACAAAATTTCTGCTTATCCTGTACTGGATGTTGGACAAGCAATCTGACAAACAAGAGACAGTGGAGGGGCTGAGAGAGCTGGTGGTGAGGTGGAACTGGGTGACAGCAGCATAGACAGGAGCTCGATCAGTGAGCAGCGTCCTAAGCTCTATAATATACACAGACAGGAGCTCTATTGATGACCAGTGCCCTAATGTGTACATATATACTGAATATAATCTGATGAGACCATATGCCTGTTAATGTTAGAAGTTCTTATTGAACCTGATGTCATGCTGGGCCCCCACCTGCCAAAAATGAGGCATGTTAATTTCACCATATGGACATTAAATTTCAAATTGTTGCTGGGAAGAAGAAAACGCCTGTTGCAAGAGCTGCCAGACTTGGATGGAGAACATTTGCATACCAATAGGGACAAGGTTACATTCCTTATCCAATTTAACCCACAATGGACTTTGAGCTCCAGACATTGAAGGTGATAGCACTCAAATTTCAGGATGACTGCTGAGAAAGCCGAATCCACAAACCGACGTGGTCAGACCAGCTGGTCATGTGACTAGCCTGCTTGGCAACCTGGTTTTTCTGAATTGTACAGTTTGAACGGAGAAAGACTGTTTGCTCCTGGACTGAGAAGATCTCTCCTGTCTGCTCCCATCTCTTTCCCACAAACCTCTGAATCCACTGAAGACACATGAAACCCCAAGAACGACAAGTCTCCTACAGCGAACAAGGTTTAAGAAGAATACTGGGCCCCAAAGAAAAGCAAGATCTACCTACAATCAAGGACTCTACAGTGAGCTCAAATAACTAACAAAAACTCTTCAGATATTGCCTCAAACTTTTCCACTTTATTTTTCTTCTGCTCTTTTCTGTCTCTATTTGCATGTGTGTATCGTGTATACATGCGAGCATGGGCATGAAGTGTATCCATAGGCGTCAACCAAATTCGAGTTTAAGTTCAAGTTTCCTAAATTTAAATCTTTCTTCTTTAAACTTAAGAAAGCCTGTTTGTGCTGGCTTCTTTGCCTTATAATTGGAAAGTGGTGAACAAGGAGTCACCAAGTGGGAACTAAAACACGGTGCTTTAAAAATTAAACTCTGTTACGTTAAGACCATGTGAAGGCTGAGAGGGACCCCTAGACAGCTTTCTCACCTGGTCATAACAGAAGTTTGGGGGCTACTGTCCTGGATTGACCCATAGACAAACGAGAGAAATTGGAAGTGGGAAGCCAAATTGTTCCCAATCAAAACAGAGCAAGATTTCAATACAAGTTTTCTTGTGGTTGTGTGTGCTTGAATACCAACATATCTGCAACTGAAGCTAGTCGCTTCCAAGCCAAGGTGAAGTAGCTTGGGATAAGTTAAAAGCTCTGTCTATGGAGGAGTTGAGAAAAATGGCTGAGCAATGTGGGATCACTGTACGTGGTAAGTCTAGGATTCTGAACTCCGAAGGCTAGTAGCCAACCATTTTTCCCTTGAATCTGAAGAAGCAGAAACAGGGTTAGAAGCAGACCCAGACAGGTTACTACTAGCAAAGATACAATTGGAACAAAGGAAACTTGAATTAGAAGACAGGGAAAGAGAAAGAGAGAGACAGGAGAGGGAGAAAGAGAGAGCCATCCAGAAGGAACGTGAAGAGAAAGAAAGAAAGAAGAAGGAACGAGAGAGAGAGAGAGAGAGAGAAAGAATATTCCGAGAGGAATGCAAAGAGAGAGAGCTGAAGCGGCTTGAGTTAACTAGGGGATGACAGAGTAACCCCAGTGAAAGCATGGCCAATATGGAGGAGCAGAATTCAGGGCTGGGTACAAAATTATTGAAACTAGCTCAACTAATCCCAAAATTCAATGAGGAAGATGTGGAAGAATTTTTTGTGTCCTTTGAGAAACAGGCAAGGCAGGTAAAATAGCAAGCTGAGACTTGGCCTCTTTTCTTACAAAGCAAGCTAACTGGAAAACCCCATGAGGTTTATTCCCTGTTGCCAGATGAGTGTTCATCAAATTATGAACCGACAAAAAACACTATCCTCAGGGCATAAGAATTAGAACCCGAAGCCTATTGCCAAAAGTTTAGACCCCTCAAGAAGCTAATCAAACTTATCTGGAGTTTGAAAGAAGTAAGCAGCTGGCTTTTGACCAGTGGCTGAGGGCTCTTAAAGTACAGCTCAGCTAAGGGAATCTCAGAGAAGTAATTCTGTTAGAGAAATTTAAACACTTTCTCCCACTCTCCATAAAGACCCATGTAGAGGGGCAGCGGGTTCAGAGAGCCCGGCAAGCGGCCGTTCTGGCTGATGAGTTTGCTTTAATTTATAAGTCGGTTTCCCAGGGGAGAACATTTCCTAGTTACCCCCACAAATCTAAAAGGGATAAAGGGTGGGAAGATGATAGGAACCCAGGCAATCCTGGGAGAGAAAGGAAAGCAGGAGACACAGGGGGCACTCCTCTATCTAAAAAGGAAGGTGCTGTGAGCAAGAGTGAGACCTGGAGACCTGTATGCTTCCATTGTAATAAAGCAGGGCATTTAAAAGCTGACTGCTGGAAATAAAGGGAAAACCTGTATGGTTAATCAGGGCACACCCGCTCAGTGAAGAAGGGAACCTGAAAGAAAGCACAGCAGAACAAGCTGTGACTTTAATTGCAGTCAGAGTGAGACCCAGAAAGCTTACGGCTGCAAGTGCAGGAAAATTTAATAGGATTCCTGAAGGTTATCAGGATTTTATGTCTGAAGGGGAAGCAACTTCATACCCCTCGAATGGGGCAAGCAAGCCCATAGCAATTCTCAGGGACACAGGGGCCATTAGATCCCTTTTACTGGGATTTTTCTTCTGCTCTTTTCTGTCTCTATTTGCATGTGTGTATCTTCTTTAAACCTAAGAAAGCCTGCTTGAGCTGGTTTCTTTGCCTTATAATTGGAAAGCGGTGAACAAGGATTCACTAAGGGGAAGCTAAAACACGGTGTTTTAAAAATTAAACCCTGTTACGGTAAGACCAGGTGAAGGCTGAGAGGGACCCCTAGACACTTTTCTTACCTGGTTGTAACACTGAAATCTGGGTAAGGCCCACTCATTTTATTAACTTTAAGAAAATAATTTAATTAATATAAAGCAATGGAGAAGTTACATGAGTAATATTTACACTGATTGACCACCACTTAATCAAGAGCTCCCTCAGTCAACTTTGTATACAAGTTGCTTATCAATGTAATGTTGAGGTATAAAGATTGTGAAGATATTTCTTGAAACTGCCCAAAGCAGTTGTCCCCCACTATTCAATCCCATTCTCCCACTGAACTACATTACTTCAGTGTACACAGCAAGATCTCCTAATCCCTGCTGCAGTTATCTCTGCACCTGCAATGCACACACCTACATACTGGTGTTGGAGCAGACTGCAGAATGGCCAAGACTCACATGAGACAGTCTGTTTGATGTTGTAGCCATCACTGCTGCAATATTTTCATTTCATTCATGGTCAAACATGATTCTTTGATTAGAGTTTTGGAGCACAATTTACTGCTGCAAATATTTACTTTCATTTTTAGGAAATGAAATTATTAAGGGCCATAGACCGTGAATGGAGAAGTGCTGAACTCGCGAACACTACAGTAGAGTATCAGCATCTTGTCTGATTAAAATCCTGGACATTTGCAGACTAGAATAGAAATGACGCCACCTAGAGTATTTGCAGTTGAAAGAAAAACTTTTTTTTTCTTTGGTTCACAACTGAAGAGAAGGAGATTTTCTTAAACCTCTGCCTATTACTAACTTGAACCTGTGCCTCTGTCATCCTCTCACAATTTAGCTTGAAGTATATTTCTGGGCCTACCTTTCCCACATCATTTACTACTTTAAATACTTTGAGACTTATTATTTCAGTCACCTCCTTTCAAGGCCCAAGTTACTCCGGTCTTTCCTCATAATTCATCCCATAGACTCTAGGGATCAGCTTTCTGGCTCTCCTCTGAACTGTCTCCAAGTCCTGAATGTTCTCCCAATGTTCTGGCCAACATCCCTTCCTCAGCCAACACAAATGAGTTGCCCATGTGTCTCTTTGCTGTGTGGAAATTGGCTGCTGCGTTTGCCTACATAAAATCAGTGACTGCATTTCAAAAGTAACCCACTGGGGCTGTGAAGCATGTTGGGATGTCCTCAAGATTGGGTGCTATTTAAATGCAAGCATATTCTTTTTTTGCCCAAATCTCTCTTTATTTGGTCAGAGTCTGTTTCACCTGCAGATACTGCTTTCACGTGTCAAAGTTGGTCATTTCTGGCTAGTCCTATGTTCCCAAGTGAATACTTGGAAACAGTAATCACTTAGAATATTAACTATCTTGCGTTCATTGTCAGTTTCAGCCAATTTGCCTCTTATTTTCACCTCTTCTCTTGCTGTTATAATACTGGAGGAATTTCTCACTGCTGCATTCAGCATTTCACCAATCTCCGTGCCTCTCCAACCACCCTTTAACAATTATTTTGCTGATTGATTTCTATTCACCCCAATGATCCCCTTCATTTGTCTCCCTGCAGGATTTGTAGAGGATAATTTTACTTCTGATTAATTCTTCACCCAGTTAATTATGGTTAGTCAACAAAAGCTGCGGAGGTGGAATTCTTGCCCAATCTCCTGATCAAATGATGGACAAGCAGCACTGTCCATGTGTGACAGGCTGAACATACCAACACATGTACAGACAGTACGTTTCTACAGTGCAGACCAGTTTCTATGCGGTTTGTCAGTGTGCCAACTGTTCCCAACAGTTCCAGCCCACCTTACCTTTTTTTAATGTTATTTGCAAGTACAAAATCATTTTTGCTATAAATACAAGATATTTGTCATATTTTATATTTAATCATAAATATAATGTAGTCATTAATATATCCAATAAGGAGTTCAGGAGAAACTTCTTTACCCAGAGAGTAGTTAGAAAGTGGAACTCGCTACTGCATGAAGTAGTTGAGGCGAATAACATAGATGTATTTAAGTGGAAGCTAGATAAGTACATGAAGGAGAAAGGAATAAAAGGTTATGCTGATAGGGTTAGATGAGGTAGAGTCATAGAATCATAGTGTTATACAGCACAGAAGCAGGCCTTTTGGCCCATTGTGTTAGTACCGGCCATGAAGCACCTATCTATTCTAATCCCATTTTCCAGCACTTGGCCCGTAGCCTTGAATGCTGTGGCATTTCAAGTGCTCATCTAAATGCTTCTGAAGTGTTGTGAGGGTTACTGCCTCTACCATCCCTTCAAACAGTGTGTTCCAGATTCTAACCACCCTCTGGGTGAAATTTCTTTTCCTCAAATCCCTTCTAAACCTCCTGCCACCTTAAATCTATGTGTCCCTGGTTATTGACCCCTTTGCTAAGGGAAAATGTTTTTCTATCTATCCTATCAATGCCCCTCATAATTTTGTATACCTCAATCAGGTCCCCCCTCAGCCTTCTCTGCTCTAAGGAAAATAATCCTAGTCGATCCAATCTCTCTTCATAGCTGAAATGCTCCAGCCCAGGCAACATCCTGATGAATCTCCTCTGCGCCCTCTCCAGTGCAATCACATCCTTCCTATAGTGTGGTGTCCAGAACTGTACACAGTACTCCAGCTGTGGTCTAACTCGCATTTTATACAGCTCCATCATAACCTCCCTGCTCGTATATTCTATGCCTCCGCTAATAAAGGCAAGTATCCCATATGCCTTCCTAACCACCTATCTACCTGTGCTGCTGTCTTCAGTGATCTATGGACAAGTACACCAAGGTCCCTCTGACCCTCTGTACTTCCTCGGGTCGTACCATCCATTGTATATTCCCTTGCCTTGTTAGTCCTCCCAAAATGCATCACCTCACACTTCTCAGGATTAAATTCCATTTGCCACTGCTCCACCCATCTTACCAGCCCATCTATATCGTCCTGTAATCTAAGGCTTTCCTCCTCACTATATACGACACCACCAATTTTTGTGTCATCTGCGAACTTACTGATCCTGCCTCCTATATTCATGTTCAAATCATTAATGTACACTACAAACAGCAAAGGACCCAGCACCGATCCCTGCCGTACACGACTGGTCGCAGGCTTCCACTTGCAAAAACAACCCTCGACCATCACCCTCTGCCTCCTGCCACTAAGCAAATTTTGGATCCATTTGCCAAATTGCCCTGGATCCCATGGGCATCTTCTTAACCAATCTCCCATGTGGGCCCTTATCAAAAGCCTTACTGAAGTCCATGTAGACTACATCAACTGCTTTACCCTCATCTACACGTCTAGTCACCTCCTCGAAAAATTCAATCAAGTTTGTTAGACACAATCTAAGTGGGTTAAGATGAGACTCATGTAGAGCATAGACACTAGCGGAGGCAGCTGAGCCAAATGGCCTATTTCTGTGCTGTAATATCTGTCGGACGCTTATGTTTTTATCATGTTGTTACAAAAAGTTTTATTTTTGTACTAAAATCTTAGACTTGTGTATTTTTTAAAAACTGAAAAAAGGATTTTCAATAGACTTGGACACTTGCAAATAGCTGGAAATTCTGGACGTTGACTTTGTATGCAAGAATAGGGGAAGCAAGCAGTTTCAAGCAAACAGCAAGAGGTTTTGACCTCCTTTGAGTCATGTGATCAACTCAGGAAGTTTTTTTCACTTTGGACGCTGTTTAAAAACGAATGAGTTGGACAAAGAACAGGCATTTTGAAATCTTGCTTTGACCTGCCTGAGCAAGAGAGGAAGACCCAGTAATGTGTTATCTCTCTCTGTAAAGGAATCCAACATCTCTCGAAAGGAAATCCTGCATTTGAAAGGTGGCACATTCCTATTGTCACCAGTCTCTGAAGAATTCCTGCTTCCAGAGTGGTTCCTGTTGCCTCCTGTGTTTTGGGAAACCCTGGAACCTACAGAAAGTTTCTACTGCTAGATTGCTATTTTTAAGAACCCCAAGCAGACTGGTTGCTGCACCCCTGCTGAAAGACCAGTGTGACGCCTGCTGCAGACAAATTGCCTTGAAAGCCTACCCATCAAAGACTTCATCAAACTCACTTGGAGAGCCTTCGAGTGGCATCTGACTGTTCGACTTTGGGACACCTCACCATACCTAAAACATCCTACCAGAACGTGATAAACTCAATCATTTTATTTTTTTCCTTTTTATTCCTAAGAAAACAGCTGTAAACCAAAAAATCCTCATCACCGGTTAACCTATATGTTATATATATATTTATCTTGTTAGTAGTTAAGACCTATTATTTCTTTTCTAATAAATAGTTAATGTTGTTGTTGTTTAAAGAATCTGGTTTGGTGTGCTTTATTCTGGGGAACAAATAAAGTGTTCAATTTGGCTATTCTTTGGGAGGTGGGAAACTTTATTTGATATGCTATGACCTATGGAGTAGTGGGACTGAAATAACAGTGCATTTCTCCCACCTTGGTCATAACATATTAATTGGGGGCTCTTGTCAGGATTAAAATCCAATGCTAATTGTGAGAGGAGCAATAATGGAAAAAGAAAAGAATCGTGTTTTTAGTGTAATAGGGTAAAGTCTACACCATTGGAATGGCATTAGCAGTTGCTGCAGCTTCTCTGGGAAAGGAGAACATGTTCCTCAGTGACATGAAAACTTTAACTAAGGTTAAACTGAAAGATTTGGCAGCACAATTGGGGTTAGAATTGAAATCAGGTGCTAATAAAGCAGAGATAATTGACCTGATAGCCCAACATCTGAAATTGAAAGAAGATGGTAAGTCAGAGAGTGATGCAGTTGAATTGGCTAAAATTCAGTTAGAAATGAAAAAATGTGAGGCTGAAAAAGAAATAGCAGTCAGAAAACTCGAATTTGAAAACGAGGAAAGGGGGAAAGAGAGGGAAGTTAGGTTAAAAGAAATGGAACTAAGACAAAGGAATAATCTTGACTCTAGGGGAAATTCTGTTCAGGATGAATCTGAATCCAGCCCAGGACCCAATGAAAAGCTGTTTAAATTTATACAAGTTCTCCTGTAGTTTGAGGAAAGGGACACAGAGGCATTTTTCATTTCTTTTGAAAAAAAATGCCAAACAACTGAAATGGCCAAAGGAAAGCTGGACACTGCTTATGCAACAAAGGTTGATGGGCAGAGCTCATGAAGTTTATGTCATGCTTTCTGAAGAGGCTTCTGCAGATTATGAGATGGCAAAAAATGCTATTCTCACTGCGTATGAGTTAGTCCCAGAAGCTTACTGACAGAAGTTTCGGAACCTACGGAGATTACCTGGGCAGACCCATGTAGAATTTGAGAAGGTAAAGCAAATTAATTTTAATCGTTGGATAGGGGCAGTGAAGATGGAAGCCATGTGTAAGAACCTTCGAGAAATGATTAAATTTTTAAACTCTTCCAAGACAATCTCTCCAGTAGAGAGAACTCATGTAGGGCACCAAAAAGTTTCAAAAGCCAGGCAAGCAGTGGAAATCACTGATGATTTTGAACTTGTGAATAAGCCAAAACCCTTTGTCCATCAGCCCCACAAACCCAGAGAAGGATAGAAGATGGGAGAGTGAAAGGAAGGCAAGTAGCTGAGTACAAGGAGGAACAGCTGGGAATGCCCCAGGGATGCCTTCCTCAAGCCAGAAAGGAAGGTGCTGAAGGTAGAAGTGAGGTCCGCAAGCCGAAGTGTTATCATTCCCACAAGTTGGGACATCTTATTGAGCAATCCAAACTCTTTTGCTGGGGAAAGGTATAACATTCCCACCAGAAAGCGCACTAAATGCTAAAGTTTTAGTTAATGGCATTGGTGGAGAGTATATACCTGTACCTTTGTATCAAGTGCACCTAAAGTGTGACCTAAAGTCTGAGATGGTAACTGTAGGAGTTGTCCATAGTTTGCCGGTAGAGGGAGTTGACCTACTTCTAGGGAATGATTTGTCTGGAGCAAAGGTTTCAGTTTCTTTGTGTCTACTGGAGAAACTAAGTGAAGTTAAAGAAACAGAACAATTACAGGAACAAGTTCCAGGAATATTTCCTGCCTGTATAGTAATCTGTGCGATGGCTAAACAAGTTCCATTGGAACTTGGAGGTAAAATTGGCACTTCAGACAGATAGTATCTGAAACTTTCCTTGGGGATTTAGATAATCCAAATGAGATGTTTAACAAATCTTCTTTAATTGCAGCGCAACAAGCTGACCCAGAGTTACATAGAATAGAACAGTCAGCTCTGACCGAAGCTGAGGCAAAAGGAGTTCCAGAAATTTATTATGTTGAAGACAGGGTTCTAATGAAGAAATGGAGACCACCTCATAGACCTGTGGACGAAGACTGGGCGGTTGTTCGACAGGTAGTTGTACCACCTAAATATCGCTGGGAATTAAGGTTATCACATGACATTCCTCTAGCAGGACACATGGGGATCCGGAAGACCAAATCACGTATAAGTTATGACTGGGTGAGGAAGGGGTCTCAGGCTCCTTCTGGCCCCTTTCATGGTTTGACCATAACAAGGTTTAACTTTTTAAAACAGTGTTTTAGCTTCACCTCAGTGAGTCTTTACTCACTGCTCTCCAATTGTATTTGTAAATGACCCAGACAGGCTTTCTTCGGTTTAAACAAGAAAGGTGTAAGTTTTTTAACCTTATCACTCTAACTCAGTTAAAATTACTAAAAATACGTGACACAACCACGTTAGCATGCATATGAGATAAACACACACACAAATAGATAGAGGAGGAGAAAGAATTAAAGTGGGAGGTTTTGGAGTAGTAGATGAAATTCAATTACTGTCTTTAGTTTTGTTGTAAAGACTTTGGTTGGAATTGCGGTCTTGTAGTTCTCCCTGGGGTCAAATGCACACTTTCAACTTCCTTCTCTGGTACTAGAAGGCCGAAGAGGCCCTCTGTCTTGAGACTTAAGTTGCTTCCGTGTGTTCCTGAGACTTTGCTTGAGAGAGAGAGACAGACAGACAGAGAGAGACATACAGAGAGACAGACAGAGAGAGACAGAGAGATAGCTTCTTTCTCTTTTGTCTTCAGATTGCAGTTTGCCCCAAACTGTTCTGTGAGGCACAATTCAACAGTTCGCAGTCTGGTCAGCAGGTAAGTCATGTGACCAGCTTTGTTTGAAAAAGCTTGATCTGCGAGGGTTGTTGATTCTTCAAAGATTACTAGACACATTCAGTGGGGGTGGGGGGGGGGGGTGGATTGCTGGCTCTTAGACAATGTCTTTTGATTATCACTAGTGACAAATTTCATCTCACTAATTGAATCAGGGAGCACTCCCATTGTCTCTCTGTGCAACTGTCTCTCGGAATGCAAATGTGCAGCCATAATTTTAGCTGTTCAGCTCTGTGGTCCTTTTAAACAAGTTATGTTCAATGTCCAGTAAAAGGTTCCGGTAGTGTTCCATATGACAAAATAAATATGTTTCCATTTGGCAGGTGTGGTTTCCGTCACAAAGTCAACATTATTACTGGTCAGGCCTTACAAAGGACGTGGTGCAATTTTGTAGAACATTCCATACATGCCAAATGGTGGGAGTACTACAACGTACCATAAAACTGGCACCCCTAATTCCCTTACCAGTTATTAAGAAACCATTTAGTAGGGTATCGGTATACTGCGTAGAACGCCAACAAAAACAAAAGCGGGAGACCAAGATATGCTCACTCTCATGGATATGGCTACTCAATTTCCAGAGGCCAATCCCTTGAGGACAATTACTGCTAAAGTAGTAGTAAAGAAGTTAACCCAATTCTTTACGAGATATGGATTACTAATTGAAGTTCAACCGGATCAAGGTTCTAATTTTATGTCTAAGATATTTCAAGAAGTCATGGGTAATTTGGGTATCAAACAGTTAAAATCTTCAGCATTTCACTCAGACACAGGGGGCTTTAGAAAGATACCATCAACTCTCAAAACAATGATGAGAGCATACTGTCATGAATATCCCCATGATTGGACTAAAGGGCCAGACTTTATTTGCCACTAGAGATTCACCGAATGAGTCAACAGGTTTTTGTCCTTTCGAATTGGTTTACCGACATGAGATAAGAGGTCCTCTAAAATTCACAAACCCAAGATAAGTTCTTAGAACAAAAGAATGAATCTTTGGTACTAGACTATGCATCCGTGTTCCGGAAAAGGCTCATGAAAGCTTGCAATGTGGCTCAGGGACAACTTAAAACATCCCAAACTACTATGAAAAAATGGGCAGACAAAAACGCAAAGACCCGAACTTTTCAACCAGGGGATGAAGTACTGGTATTATTACCTTTACAGGGTGAACCATTAAAAGCATGGTTCAATGGTCCGTATAAAGTGGTCAAAAGAGTTGGTCAGGTAAATTAGTTGATTGACACCCCAGATCGCTGGAAAAAGTATTGACTGTGTCATATCAATATGTTAAAGCAATATTATTGCAGGGAGGAGGATAAGCCAGTACAGGTATGTCAGGTAATAGGGACAGTTAAAAATGAAAGGGATAGTGATTTGAGGCAGAAGGAGGCCTGGAAATTCTCAAATTGAATATATTCAAGGCTGAGTTAGACAGATTTTTGATCTACAAGTGTTTTGGGGGGGCAGGGAGGAAAGTGGAGTTGAGGCCATGATCAGATCAGCCATGATCTTATTAAATAGCAGAGCAGGCTCGAGGGGCTGAATGGCCTACTCCTGCTCCTATTTCTTATGTTTTTATGATCCTTTGCAGCCTGTTCAATTTCCTTCAGTTCCTTCAGTTCACCGCGTACTTCCTAATTTACAACAAAAGGTGCATTGTCATTTTTATGCTGAATTGCTTTTGACCAAAACTATTTCTTTCTCCCTGCTCCCACTACTGAGGTAAATTTGAGAGTTCTGAAAATATTGTAAAGAGTGAATAATTTTTGAATGATTTTTTTTCACAGTACCTAGGAACTTGGGAATAGGAGGAGGCCTCTCAACCCCTCAGGCCTGCTGCACAAGTCAATTAGATCATGGCTGATCCACACCTCAACTCCATTTTACACTTCTGCACCATATTCCTTGATACTCTTGCCTAACAAAAATCTATCGATGTCAGTTTTGAAAGCTCAATTGTCCCAAGGACCTTCTGTATGGTGCAGTAGCTGGAGCTCGACCATCAGTGGACTGCCTAAAGCTCTGCTTCAAGGATGCCTGCAAGAGTGACAATGAAAGCCCTAATCATCAACTATCGCACCTGGGAGTCACTAGCTGACAAAGGAGCGAAATGGAGACACCACATGTGGACTGGCATGCACCACCACCCGAACCAGTGGCTGCAGCAGCTTGGCAACAGGCATCAATGCCAAAATCAACAACGCAGAACGTCACATGGCAGCTTCACATCCAGCACTTGTGGCAGAACCTGCCTCTCAAGGATTGGCCTCCACAGCTAAGGCGCACCATATGAAGACACCCCACCTAAATGGATTGTTTTCTGTGTATCTATCATCTCTCATAGGTGGAAGGATGCTAACCAATTGCCCCAGCATCTGCTGCTGTTTGCGGGAAAAAGTTCCAAATTTCAACCATCCCAACACAGTAGCCAAGCTGGTTTAAGTATCTTGCATTTATTAAGCACCTTTCACACTAAACATCCCAAACCACTTAATACAATGACTACATTGCTTTACTACCTGTTAGTAGCATTCTTGAGACATAACCTGGGCTATAAAACTGCAAATAAAACATCCTGGACTCCCAATAAGGTACATGATAATAATTGCTGCTATCTTTGAGCTCCAAACTGATTATAAAAAGTAATGGGGACATCAGGAATGGAATGAAGAATAATTTGGGATCAGCGACAATATCATAAATGACCTGATGGTGGAGATATCAGACCGGTGGCGATATCAGACCAGTGGCTTACAATAATTCAACATTGCCACCAGGAGTCACCCAATGATATTACAACTAGCCTGGTTCAATGTGCACATTTGTTTAAAATCTCCATTCCGTTTTAATAAAACCCAGAATTACTTTTTCTACAGGGTCGTGATCCAGCCATAACCAGAGTACTGCATCCGTTTTTGACCCCTCTCATGGTGGGAGATATTAAGACCCTGGATCAATGTCTACTTCAAGAACCCTTATTTATCAGGATAGGCCAAGAGAGATGAGGCTTTTGTTTTTAATTGGAAAAGCGTAAACTTAGAGGAGATATGACTGAGGTATTTAAAATAATGAGGGTTTTAGCTTCTGTCCACATGGAGCTGGGTCGGTTCGGGAGGAATAGGGGACATCAATAGAGTTTAAGGCACAATCATGGAGTCGGGATGTCAGGGAGTACTTTATTCCACAGCGCGTCACCAATCTCTGGAATGAGTTGCCAGTTTGTGCGCTGAATTTGCATTGGCTGCAAGTGTTCAAAAAGAAGCTGGACAAGTTCATGCAAGTGGAAGACATTTTGACTGGCTCCAGGACAAATCTCTGGGGAACACAGCTTGTCAATCAGAATACAAATCCTTTATCCATACTCTCTGCCTCCCATCTCCTAATCAACAACAATAACATATTTATATTTTAACATAATTAAACGTCCCAAGGCGCTTTACAGAAGCATTATGAAACAAAGTATGACACCGAGCTATAAAAGGAGATATTAGGTCAGATGACCAAAAGCTTGGTCAAAGTGATAGGTTTTAAGGAGTGTCTTTAAAGGAGGAAAGAGAGGTGGAGAGGCGGAGAGATGTATGAAGGGTGGTCCAGAGCTTAGGGCTAAGGCAACTGAAGGCGCAGTCACCAATGGTGGACCGATTAAAATCAGGGATGTACAAAAGGCCAGAATCAGAGGAGCGCAGATATCTTGGAGGGTTGTGCATCTGGAGGAGATTACAGAGATGGAGAGGGGTGAGGCCATGGAGAGATTTGAAAACAAGGATGAGAATTTTGCTTGACCGAGAGCCAATGTAGGTCAACAAGCACAGTGTGATAGGGGAACGGGACTTGGTGCCAGTTAAGACACGGGCAGCAGAGTTTTGGATGACCTTAAGTTTACAGAGAGTAGAATGTGGGAGACCAGCCAGGAGTGCATCGAAATAATCAAGTCTAGAGGTAACAAAGGCATGAACAAGGGTTTCAGCAGCAAATCAGCTGAGACAGGAGCAAAGTCAGGCAATGTTACGAAGGTGGAAATAGGCAGTCTTAGTGAAGGCGCGAATATGTAGTCGGAGGCTCATCTCAGGGTCGAATATGACACCAAGGTTGTGAACAGACTGGCTTAATGTCAGACTATTGCCAGGGAGAGGTATGGAGTCAGTAGCTAGGGAACAGAGTTTGGCAGGGAGACTGAAAATAATGGTTTCAGTCTTGCCAATATTTAATTGGAGGAAATTTCTGCTCATCCATTTCTGCTCTGTCAGATAAGCAATCTTATAATTAAGCAACAGTGGAGGAGTCAAGGTGCTAAGGTAGAGCGGAGCGTTGTCAGCATACATGTGAAAACTAATGCCGTGCTTTTGGATGATGTCGCTGAGGGGCAGCATGTAGACGAGAAATGGGAGGGGGCCAAGGATAGATCACTGTGGGAACACCAGAGGCAACGGTGTAGGAGCAGGAAGAGAAGCCTTGTAAGTGATTCTCTGGCTGTGATTAGATAGATAAGAATCGAACCAGGGAACCAATATCCAGCCCATGCCCCAAGGTTATCTCGAATTCTATACGCTGTCATTCCTGTTAATAATCTTGTAGGTGAAACCTTATCAAATGCTTTTGGAAATCCATACAGACAATATCCATAGACACTTCCCTATCCACAGTCCTCAAAAAATTCAACTAGATTAGTCAGGCATGACCTACCCATCACTAATCTGTGCTTACTCACTTTGATCAACTGATACTTGTCCAAGTGCTCAGTCACTCCATTTCTGATGATGGATTCCAGCAACTTCCCCACAACTGATATTAAACTGACAGGTTCTGTAGTTACCTGGTTTATTTGTTCCTCCTTTCTTAAATAACAGAGTGATAGTTACAATATTTCAATTCAAAGTCACATTTCTTGAGTCTAGAGAGCTTTGGAAAATTTTGACTGCTGCCCCTGTAATGTTCTCAACTACTTCCTTTAATATCCTGGAGTGGGAACCATCAGTTAGCTTTGGTATCCCTTGCAAGTTTTTTATATTCCCTTTTGTGCCTATTATTACTTTATATCTGTTTGTTCTTTTTAAATAACTATTCCAGTTATTTCCACTCTTTCTTACATTGTGTAAGCTTTTTCTTTTAGCTGGATACCGTTTCTTACCTCATTTGTGACCATGGTTGCATCACCACACAAGTGGAGCATTTGCCTTTACTGGTTTTGTGTCATACCAAATACTCCTTTGAATATTTCCCACATTTTGCACATTAATAGTTCAGCCCAGTTTACTGCAGTAAATTTACCTCTCATCCCTTTGAAATTTGCCTTACTTAAATTTAGAAACCTTAGTTTGTGACTCCCTTCTCCATCTCAATCATATTATGATCACTATTTGCAAGATGTTCCTTTACTGTCAGATAGTAACTAATTCTGGTGGGTTACTCATCACTAAATCCAGTATTGCCTTATCCCTTGTTGGTTGTAAAACACATTATTGTAGAAAACTATCCTGAATACATTCCAGAAATTCATTGCCTTTACTACTTGAACTGCTGTACTTCTCCCAGTCTATATGAAAATTGAAACCTCTCATTATAAGCACATTGGTTCACTACATGCTTCCCTGATGTCATATTTGTACATCTTCCACAGTAAAACTATCAGGTCTGTAGAAAACATTCACCAGAGTAGATCATCCTTTACCCGAATCCAGTGCAGAGTAAAATTCCTGCAGCTCTTTTACGTCAGGAAGGGGAGGAGGAAAGTGCAGGAGAGGGCATTAGGCTAACAAGCTGAAACTGGATGGCAGCTTGTCCATGTAGGAACAATTCCATTGCTACACAGACCTCAGCCCCATGCCCATTGAAATAAATTTCAATTCTATCCAACTACTTTCTCTATAGAGATACTCCTCTTCAACCCATTGATGGGATAATGTTAACCTAGCTTGCCCAGTGGGTATTTGATAGCATTTTGCACCTCTGCAGGTTAGGTTACAATTACCCCCATACTGCTTTGCCCGATAACTTATTCAGAAGTCTGTGATTGAAACTGTGGTAAGAGGGACCATTGCCCCAAAACATGGACTCCATACTGTACTATAGCACAAAATAAACAGTGCCAGCCATGGCTCAGTTCATAGTACTCTTACCTCTCAGGTAGAAGATTGTAGATTCAAATCCCACTTCAGAAACTTAACATAACAAAGGATCACACTCCACTGCATCAGTGAGGGAGTGTTGCACTATTGAAGGTGCCATCTTTTAGATGAGACATGAAACCCTGTCTGTCCTCTCAAGTGGACGTAGAAGATCCCATGGCACTATTTTAAAGAAGAGCAGGGGAGTTCTTCCTGGTGTCCTGGTGAATATTCATCCCTCAAAGAAACTGAAATAGCTGGTCATTATCACATTGCTGCTTTTGGGAGCTTGCTGTGTGCAATTGGATGCCACATTTACTACATTACCATGTTGGCTACACATCACTCTGTAAATGACTCTGGGACATCCTGAGGTTGTGAAAGGTGCTATATAACTGCAAGTCTTTCTTTTTTTGCTATTATACCATCGCAGCATTTGGAGTAAGCTCAGTTTCTCACTCAAGCCAGCCGTAGAACGCAAACTGTGGTTGCTAGTATCAGTTGTATTGTATCTGTGTTAAACATGCTGCAATCCATGATGGTTGCAATACTCGAAACATGCAGATACTGCGTTCCCAGAAGGGGACAGAAGCAATCTCTGGAATGGTAACTACAGTGACAGCTGGCAGACCATTCCAAGCCTTGCTTATATCGAGAGCATTACTTCAGCTGTGATCAATAGGCAGCTTTTTCATAACGATAGCTTCATCCCATTATCTTGGTGATTGTTTGTCCTGGGAACCAAGGCTGCTGCTCACATGTCTGTGAACAGCCTCAGCTGATTTGGTTATGTTACATCAGACACATAATTGCTCTTAAAACAATAGGACTCCAGCTGGCTAAGGTCAGACGTAAAATTAAGTACGGTACAAAAGACAGCAAGCATTGGAGTTCTGTGGAGTGCAGTGATACACAGGGAGCATTGCTTAATGATGGACACTTGTGTGAGACAAAGGCCAAAGGAACACATGTCACTCAGGTTACATAATGAGACAGGACTGCAGGCTCCATGAGGTGTCTTTGTACTGCCTGAAACAAAATGATCATTCTGCCTTTTGAAGGAAAGTGCTGAGTTGTTAATGTTTGCAGGACTACAGTGTATTTAGGGATAAATTCTCTGATATTGCAATACCGGTGGGGAAGCCATGCTCAGAAGGAGTTGGGGTTAGAGGCAGGGCTTTAGCACCGTAGCACTTTACCTTGAAATGTGGTTCCTTGCTGAGTGATCTGGATCAATAAATTTATCCTGTAGGGTTTCCTTTGAAATTAAATTTCAAACAAAAAAATAAGGTAGAGAATATTGTAGAACCCATTTAATTCAGTATGTGCATCTCTGGGTAGTAGGGATGCTACAATTAGTAGACTCACTGCCACTGGCTCCTTGCATTGGCAGACAAGCCAATTCTTGCAAATTGATCGTGAGAGCTGCAATTTCTTGATAAAATTATACTCCTTACAGGATTTGGCTGGTGGTGGAGACAGGAAGCTGGAAGTGGCTGTGTACGCAAGCCTGCAGCTGTAGGTAAAACGGAGGCCTGGGGAAGAAGAGGAGGAGGAACAAGGACCAGCGGCCACTGACAGCAGGGTGAGAGACCTCAGCGGTGGCAGCAGCTCTTAAAGCTGGTCGAGTGACGGGCAGGCGAGGTGGTTCCAGACCAGTGCCTGTGTCCTGGCCTGAAGTAGGGAGCTGATAGTGGATTATTCAGCTGTCCAGGTCAGGAAAGCCCTGGACTCTATTCCTGTGTCTGCTTAGTTTGCTGGTTCTAGCTGACCAGTGCAAGGGGCTCCAGTTGGCCTCATTGTCCGATGAACAATGGAGTGGAAAGGTCGGATAGAGCTCCTGCTCTTGAATTGCTGTCCAGTAATCTCCATTAGGAAGTGCATACAGGTATGTAATGTGACTCGATATTGGGTGAAAACATTTTGTGCTCATCTCTGATGCCTTTCATGCTTGAATACTTGACTGAAGGACTATTTGGATGCGATATCAGTTGAACTGTTACCCCAGTAAAAGGGTGCCTAAAATTGGAGGAGGGGATGCAAAAGGGAATTGAATAGATGCTTGAAGGCATCAAACTTGCAGGGCTGTGGGGAAGAGCAGGGGAGTGTGACTAATTGTATTGCTCTATCAAAGAGCTGGCACAGGCACGATGAGCTGAATGGCCTCTTTCTGTGCTGGGAGGGCGGATCCTTCTTTCATGCATGCTGGGATAACAGGTAGGATTTTTTTTAAAAAGTTTTTTGTGAAGCATTTTCAGATGCGGCAATAGGAACTTTGCAGAGGCGGCAGGAGTCCTGGGGCCTACAGCAGGTTGGTGAAGAATTTTTAAAAAAATAATCAAAGGGCGAAGTGTTGGAGGGGCAACCCCTCTGCAGAAATTGTTGGGGCTGTGGGGGCTACCTTTCCTTCCCGCAGCCCCCTCTGTTGCATAAAACGTCCGCTTAGCTGGCGGCCTCCTCACGCGGCAGGGTGGTCAACCCACCATCAGCAAAATGCTGACAGCATTGTAAAATGGCCCGATTGGGGCTTTAGGTATGGAAATTGGCTTGGAGTGGGCAGCCGGTAAAATGGTTTATAAACCAAGTGTCAATCTATTTTGGATTATGTGAGGAAAAATAGCAACTCATGCTTTTTATATCATATATCTTGATTTTTAAAGAGTTGTCTCTTGATTTATGAGACAGTGGGGTTGACATTACTACACTGACCATTGCCCAGTGACCTCTGTTGTAAACTGTGGTTCAAATCTTCCGTTTATGCACTCTAGAGGCCACAATTTTACACTCATTCATTTTAAGAATCAGTGGTAGCACTGTCACCTTTGAGTTAGAATACTGTGGATTCAAGCCCCACTCCAGAGGCTTGGGGAAGAATTTTTGCCATGAAGGTGGGAAACAAGAGCTGGGTTTGTTTCGGGTCAGAAATCCACTTTTGGTAGGAAAATGATTAAAGTTCAGCTTTTTGCGTGGGGAAGCCCTTAATGGGAAGGAGATGGGTTTCAGTGCAGTAATGAGAGAATGCAGCAGAGGCCATTCTTCAGATGAGACATCAAAACTAAATTCCTGTTTGCTTGTTCAGTTGGATGTAAAGGATCTAAATGAAACTTTGCAAAAGTAGAGGAGAGAACTTTCCTGGTATCTTGACCAACCATTGCCTTTCAAACAGCACCATCAAAAGAGGATTGACTGGACCTTCATTACATTGCTAGCTGGAAAATATGGACAATATCTGCATGTGTTAGAGACTGGGTACATGATAGATAGGGAAATGGTTTTTAATTTTTCTTTGTATAACCAACTGGATGAATCAAGCATATTTCTGATTTCCGGCATCTGCAGTATTTTGCTTTTGAGACAAGCATGGTCAGATGCTTTGAGGCAATTTCTTTGAAAGCAAAGTTATAAAACTTTCATGGTAGCACAATAATGTTCTTCCTACACTGTCCCAGATATAAGAAGGGAAATGTGGAGCTGCTGAACTATGTAGAGCTCTCTCTGCTATGACACTGTTTCTGGCAAAAAGGTACCTAAAGCAGTGACTTCAAGGCTTTCAGCTTCGAATGGTCATGGAAGTACCACATAAAATACACAGAGATCCTCCGCCCACTCCCTCTTCCCACCTCACTTGACAAATTGTCACTGGTCCCTAGGACCTCACCATCTGCACTGACTAAGGCACAAACACGACAATACGTGAAGAAAAGCTTTCTCTAGAGTTTACCAGGCTTGTAATCTCAGTGTTTTCCAATATGTGCAGTAGCCAATGCAGTCTGCTCCTGGTAATTCAAACTATGCCATGTAAATAATATAGCAAAGTGGAAATTGAGTGCTTCAAAACTTTATATCATTTAAAATGAAGCAACTCTGTTATGAGGAAATGAGTGCGCAACTGCGATCTCACGATGATGCTGGAACTGAACCAGAACTTAATTAAAGAAGAATGCGGTGTAGAAAACCTGAATCATGGAGATGGCCAGGAGCGAGAGGTGTTGGCTTAAATCAGGTTGAGAAACCTATCCCCCAAACAATGCAGTATTGCCTATCAGCACGCAGCGAGGTTCAGGCGAGACCTGGCAGCCAGTTCTTATGGCAGCTCCCCAAACTGAGGTTAAGCACATTTGCAGCTTTAATCCTAATCTCATCCCCCTGAACCTCATTAGCACCTACGATTAATACCTCTGATCCCACTCTATCATGACTACAGCCAAAGTTGTTTTGAAGTGAACACTGAAACCTCTGCTGTAGTGAACCATGACCGAAGATAGGCCTCAGGCTCTAACGTCACCGGCCGGTTAACATTTTACCGCATTTTGGAATCCTCCCAGCAAAAAAGGATTAGCGTGGACAGGTTTGACATAGGAGGACGAGATTAGCACAGCGCTGTAAATGGGAGTGATTAGTAAAGCCTTTCAGGTTTGTCTACCTAACTGCTTTCATAGTCCAGAGCACTGAAAAAAAAGTGGCATGTCATCAGCGAAAGGAAATTTTCCCTGATTCACTGACTGAAAGAATTCCTTAATTATTCCCAACACTTCTTTTGTCCACTCGCCACAAGGAATCCATACAGTTCAGTCTGGGAATTTTTAAAACGTAAACTGAGCATCAAAGGCATAATTTTGGGCTGCTTTAATGGAACCTTGCAGACCAGGAAATCTGGGTGAACAATTTTCCAGCCTTCAGTTTTAACTTTGTCCAAATTTCCAATATCTGCTCCAGGTGGACAGGGTGGGAAATTAAGAGGAAATCAGTTTCTTTCTTTTAAATAATACCACATATTTTTTTCTTCTCTGTGCTGTGATGTTGTGGGGTGGGGGTGGTGGTGGTGGTGGTCAGGTCACCACATAATGGCAGCAAGGCCCAAACGCCCTCAGTTTGTGCTGAAACCCCAATGATTTCATAATTCAGGTTTCCCTTGAATTCTTACCAGCAAAGCTAACCTTGCAACCCAAACTTCAAACACAATTTCAACCCTTTGCCTTATCCCTGTTTAGTCCCTTAACAGATGTCAGATTTGAGAAAGAGTGTAACACACACACACACTTAAATTACAACACAGTTGTCAGCACATAAAAGTAAATAGTGTGACCTGAGTACCCGCTTCGATTCAATGGGTCAAGCTTGTGGTCACCATCAAACATTTTCACACAGCTCGTCAGCTTTCAATCAATTAATACGTTAACAGACTCTAAGATGCAGCGGTCACCATGTGCACCTCTGATGCCCATAAAGAACAGTAAATGGCAGTGCCCAAATACAGTGACATTTATTTTTCGCAACCTGGTCAGCATTCTGGAAGGTTCCAGAGGCTCAGTGGTTAGCACTGCAGCCTCACAGCTCCAGCGACCCGGGTTCAATTCTGGGTACTGCCGTGTGGAGTTTGCAAGTTCTCCCTGTGTCTGCGTGGGTTTTCGCCGGGTGCTCCGGTTTCCTCCCACCACCAAAGACTTGCAGGTTGATAGGTAAATTGGCCATTATAAATTGCCCCTAGTATAGGCAGGTGGTAGGGGAATATAGGGACAGGTGGGGATGTGGTAGGAATATGGGATTAGAGTAGGATTAGTATAAATGGGTGGTTGATGGTCGGCACAGACTCGGTGGGCCGAAGGGCCTGTTTCAGTGCAGTATCTCTAAATAAATAAAATAAACACAACTATGTTATCAAAGTTAAGAACAGGTGTTTACATACCATCCAAACAAGAGCTCTATTGGCAAAGTAATGGTACTGCTCAATTGTCGACATGACACTGAAGATGAGGCAAACCAAAACGATAAGAAATCTGGAAGGCAAAAAGAAAAGAATCAGATGAGTAGAAAAATAGAACACAATACTATTGATTAGGTTACATCATATCCCCAAACCTTTGAAAAGGGGAATAAAATACAGCTACACCACATTTTTCAGCCTACTAATGGGGGTGGGGTGAGAACGGGGACAAAAAACAGCGGCACCTCCCTCCCAACATGCTAATGGAGAAGTAAAATACAATCGCATCATATCTACAACATTCTAATGTAGAAATATCAACATTGAGGAAGTTAAAATACTGAGGTTATTACAATAAAACAGGTGTCTGAGTGTTGGCTTGCAACGTGGAATATCATTACTCAAAGCTCATCCTTTTCTCAAAAACTTTCATGTCATTTTTACACAACTTCTAAAAAATGTTAATTTAATAAGATTCCTCTTTGCTGCTCCTCCTCTTCCCAGCAGAGACCTTGTCCTTGTGCCCCACCCTGCCTTGCATATAGTAGAAGTTAAGTTCCCCATTTTCAGAAAGATTTATATATGTATGTATATAAACCAAGCTAAATTTTATAAAAATCTAATTTCAAAAGACCTCATATTGCCAAGAAGCCGGGACACACTCTTCCTTCCAAGAGATAGTTTCTTTTCATAAATTGTGATGTCCCCAACATCTTGCTATGCATTTGGCTGTTCTATACGGCTGAATTTGCAGGAGATCCTCTGGATATAATGTAACGTAGTAAGGGTTGCCAACCCTCCTGGATTGTCTTGGAGTCTCCAGGAATTTCAATCTCTTGGACACAACTGCAAACAACTAAGGTGAAAAATCATCGTGGCACTAAAAATAAGTCTGATTTTTTTTAAAACCCATTTTATTTGAACAATTTTGTTGAAAAGAATATTGCAGGTGGCTGTCAGATTGTGTGATGAAACGTCCAAAATATGTCCGACCAAAGCTGACAACCTTAAAACACAGTGCAACTCGCTACTGGCCTGAACTTCATCAATGGACAGTCAATGCCAGTAATTTAGGTGTCACCTATGGTTCAGTTGGTAGCACTATTACCTCCAAGTTAGAAGATTGTGGATTCAAATCCAACTTCATAGACATGAGTATATGATCTAGCTGACACTCCAGTGGAGAACTAAAAGAGAGTGCTGTACTGTTAAAAGTGTTGTCTTTTGCCTAAGACTTCATACTGAGGTCCCATCTGCTCTCTTAGGTAGATGTAAAAAATTCCCCAATTGCACTATTTAAAGAAGATCAGAGGAATTCCCACTGCTGTCCTGCTCAATATTTATCCCTTAACCAACACCTAAAACAGATTATCTGTCATTTGTTTCATTGCTGGTTTTGGGAGCTTCCTGTCTGCAAATTGGCTGCTGCATTTCCTACTTTACAACAGTGACTACACCCCAAAAGTACTTCATTGGCTATAAGCGATTTGGCGAATCCTGAGGTCATGAACAAACGCAAGTCTTTCTTCTATGTTAACATAAATGCACCACTTCTCTCAATCATGTAATACTATATAAACCAAAAAGACTTTATTGTTCCCCTCTACAGGCAGCTATTGGAACTGTGGAAAGAGTACAGGGTACATTCCCTAGAATTATACCAGAAATAAGAAGCCAGGAGCTTATTTGAGTCTGGAGGTAACAAAAGCATGGATAAGGGATTCAGCAGTAGATGGACTGAGACAGAGATGAGTTAAAAGGACAATGAAAACAAAAGTATATTCTAAACAGTAAGGTTTTAAGACCTCACCCAGCATCGACATACATTTACTCCCAGCTGGGGTTGCTGTATAGCAGTCAAGAGCGGCAACCCTAGCCAGTGTTTCTCTTCTTTAGCCTAGGGACGTTGAGGCCAAGTGTTTGTGTTGCAGTTCTACTACTTCCTCGAGCTGAGAGAAGTTCTCTGTTCGACAGTTAAATTAAACCTTTGATAAGGAAGTCCGTTGTTAACATGTAACATCTCAAGCATGTAGGACATTCTTTATCTATGATCAGTTATTTCATATTTTTATGATTACCTTTGAGGAATATGCATTTCGTTTTCCCTTTCCATTGTTGCAGGTTGCTAGGTAAATTGGCCATTAGCAATTGCCCCTAGTATAGGTAGGTGGTAGGGACGGGTGGGGATGTGGCAGGAATATGGAATTAGTGTAGGATTAGTATGGATGGGTGGTTGATGGTCGGCACAGACTCGGTGGGCCGAAGGGCCTGTTTCAGTGCTGTATCTCTAAACTAAACTAAACTAAACATCACTGGCAAGGCTGGCATTTATTACCTGTCCCTTGTTGGCCTTGAGAAGGTGGTGGTGAGCTGCCTTCATAAACTGCTGCAATGCAGCAGTTTTGAAGCAATGGAGTGGCTTGCGAGGCCACTTCAGAGGGCAGTTAAGAGTCAACCATATTTGTGTGAGACCTGAGTTACATCTAGGCCAGAACCAGGTAAGGTTGGCAGATTTCCTTCCAAGGGAACATTCGTGAACCAGTTGGGTTTTTATAACAATCCAACAACTTCATGGTCACTTTTACTGATACCAGCTATTTAATTCCGATTTTATTTGATAAACTTAATTCAAATTCTTGAACTGCCATGGTAGGAGTTGAACTTGAATTCTGCAGATTATGGGCCTGATTTTCCTTTTGGAGTCTGGAAATGGATGTCGGGACTGTTTCCGGGTCCTGATTCACCTCCCACCCCCGGGGGGGAGAAAGCAGTCATAGGCCCTGATTTTGAAGGGGTTGGCCTGTTAATTGGTTGGAGGGCACATTGGGTGGCCATTTAGTGGCCACAGGGGCAGAAATGGAGGTGGGACAGAAAGAGTGCAGGCCTGATTTTAACCAACTATGACAGCCATTGCTGTGGCTGCCATTTTACTCATTGAACTGCAGCAACAGACATGGAGCAGGAAAGGCAGAGGGCTGGAACCTGGGGAAGGGTTGCCTGTGCTTTGCAGATACCAACCTGGAGGTCCTCCTTGAGACAGTGAGGGCAAAGAGGGAAGTCACCTTTCCAGAGGGTGGCAGGGGAAGGCCACCCTCCCAAACCAAGCAAGCAGGGATAGAGGTGGCTAACAATGTGAACAGACAAAGTCTCGGCAGGAAGAACTGGGTCCAGTGCCAGAAAAGTTTCCATGACCTCTGTTATGGACAGTTGGGAAACGGTGTGTGACTTCCACTTTTCACCTCTCAGCTGACTGCAGATAGTTTAAAAAAAAGTGTTTTAGTCCGAGTGTTTTAAGGATCAAATAAACAGACAAATGACAGCTTTTCTCATAGGTTTAAAAATATAGATAACTATTTATTAAAACAATATCCAAAAATGTTCACTAACTCACCCACTCATGCATTCACACACAAGATAGAGAGTAGAGGGTAACAAGCAATTAGAGTCCAATAGTTTCTGCTTGGGGGATGTGGACATCGTTGGCTAGGCCAGCATTTATTGCCCATCCCTAATTGCCCTTGAGAAGGTGGTGGTGAGCTACCTTCTTAAACCACTGCAGTCCTTGGGGTGTAGATACACCAACAGTGCTGTTAGGAAGGGAGTTCCAGGATTTTGACCCAGTGACAGTGAAGAACAGTGATATTAGTTCCAGGTCAGCATGGTGTGTGGTTTGGAGGGGAACCTGCAAGTGGTGGTGTTCCCATGCACCTGCTGCCTTTGTCCTTCTAGGTGGTAGAGGTCCCGGGTTTCGAAGGTGCTGTCGAAGGAGCCTTGGTGAGTTGCTGCAGTGCATCTTGTAGATGGTACACATTGCTGCCATTGAGAGTCGGTGGTGAAGGGAGTAAATGGGGTGCCAATCAAACAAGCCGCTTTGTCCTGGATGGTGTCGAGCTTCTTGAGTGTTGTTGGAGTTGCACCCATCCAGGTAAGTGGAGAATATTCCATCACACTCCTGACTTGTGCCTTGTGGATGGTGGATAGGCACTGGGGAGACAAGAGGTGAGTTACTCGCCGCAGAATTCCCAGCCTCTGGCCTGCGCTTGTAGCCACAGCATTTATGTGACAGGTCCAGTTCAGTTTCTGGTCAATGGTGACCCCAGTAAGTTGATAGTGGGGGATTCAGCGATGGTAATGCCATGAAAGGTCAAGGGGAGATGGTTAGATTCTCTCTTGTTTGAGATGGTCATTGCCTGGCACTTGTGTGGTGTGAATTGTTGTAAAGAGAGTTCACTTTGAAACCTTCTTGGTTTAGCAGCGCTGTAGGCCTGAATGTTCCTTGTCTTGGAATTGATGAAGTATCGCAGGCACCTTTGGTTAAAACTCAGTATGAAGTTGGTGGTGGAGGTCCTGGTTCAATCTCTCGGATTGGGAGTTTTCAAGGTCACCTTGCAATCTCTCTGCCCCAATAGTTTAAAGATGGTGCTGGCAGGGGTCCTTGCTTAGTTGGATTGATTTCACAACTTCTCTGGCTTGAATGGCTTTGTGTCTGACTCTTTCTCTGAGAAGAGACTTCTTTTAAGGTAAGAACTTATCAGGTTTTGGTTTCAGTTAGATGACTCAAGACACTCCCCCCTGGAGTGTTCATATAATGTTCCATAATGGCATCTGAAGGTGGTCATTTTTTTTAAATATAGGTATTATTTCACACCTATTATCTTGGCCATGGCTTTGGAGTCAGTCTGTCTACAAAAGCCTTAGCTAGCCCAATTTTTGATGATAGGTGTCGTTAGCATGGATTGGGCTATTTTACATATCAATGTGCTTCCTCAATGCAATTCCAGATGTGAATAATGGTCCCATCTTCAACAGACGAACATGTCGATTGGCAGTACAGGAGAAAAGGGCTCCTAATACCCGAGAAAGGGTGCAGACTGGAGGAGGAGTGCCCAACCTTAACATTGTCATTGCCACGGAGAAGGGAGCCATGGAGATTGCCAATGTGGCTGGCGATGAGCAAGTCAGGGAAGGCAAAATGATGGAGAGGGTGAATAGATACTGCAATGCGTAGATGAAGGGTGTGCAGTGCATTCCACCCCATTTGACAGCATGCCAAAGACCCAGCACTGCAGAGGCTTCTACTCTCCAAGACAAATTCTCAGGATCTCTTCTTGTGTCTCCCACAGGTTCAGATGTGGAATTTAAAGGACAGATTCCTGTGTTTGCACTGGGGAGAGCATTACCAGCAGAAACATCAGAGCAAGCACCATCACATCTTACAAGTGCACCTTCCACCAGCGCACACACACTCACCTCGGTGGGTCTTCGCGTGCACTTAGATAGGGTGGCACTGGATGATGTGCATGTCATGAGTGAGTAGAAGGTGAGAGGCGGAGGCAGCTGTGGGCAGTCCCCTTGAAGGATGGAGGACAGACAAAATCCAGCGCAGCTGGGCACAGATGCAGAGTCTCGGGAGTCACAAGACTAGCAACAACAGAGGTGTTTCCACATGTCAAAGTTCCCTGAGGCAGTGCAGGGTCACAGGCTGAGAATAGAGAAGACCATTTAGCTCATGTGCACCACCATAGCTCAGGGCTTTGAACGTATGAACTCCTCCACCGAAAGAGTGGCCAACTTCATGGAGAGCCATATACGGCAGCACTCGGAATGCATGCAGGAACTGCACACTGACGTTTACAGGATGAATGCCACATTCTGTAGCATGGACTGGTCAGTGGCGCTGGTGGTGCAGAGATGTTTGGAGAGTATGTCTGTCGCCCAACCCCCCCCACCCCCAACAGCTGATACTCCCTTCAGCCATCCGGATTGAGGGCTGAGGCAGTCACCGAGGAGGATAAGGGTGCCATTCCTCATGGAATGGCATCACCATCATGGAGGTCCATGGCCCCTCTGACTGAGGGACCATGTGTGCAGCAGGGCCCAGTGACAGAGGCTGTGCCTGCAATGATGCCAGTGCAGCAGCCTCTAGAACTGCCCCCACTGGCACTGCCATGATGAGGACAACCACCACAAGCAACTCAACTGCAAGCAGAGACAAGTGAGCAGGCTGCTTCCACCTCATGTGAGGCCACAATGGGGGAACCACATAGAAGTGGCTGAAAATGGAGGACACCATGTTGGGCAGAGCACTGTGTGGGGTTTGTCTGACCTGTAAATGTGACCTCTCTTTTTCAACACAATGTAAATATTGACAAATGACGCCTGGCGTGTGAGCTTCCTTTCTTTAATGGAGAGACAGGAAAAAAGGGAAGAGGTGGTGAAGGGAAGCAAGGGTCCTTGAAGGGGGGCAATGAAACCTGTGGACAGATGTGCATCATTCGTTGGCCATAAGAGTGGATCTATTCCAGGCTGTGTCTTCAATGGAAGTGTTCTCACAGGCAGCTCAAAGTGAGTTCTAGACCACGTCATCCTGGGTTAGTAGGGAACAGTTGAAATGTGCCTGAAATAGAATTATCCTAGACGTTAATGGCATCCTGATGTGACTCTCGAATTCTGTGCCAGCCCCGGCCACCTCTCTGTGCAGCCAGAGCACCTCTGTGTTCTGCATCTTCCTCCTCCTCTTTCCTGGCCTGCTCCTCCTCTTCCTCCAATGAGCTGTGTTGTTCCAGGGTCTCACCCTCTTCAAGGTCCACATCTCTCTGGAGGGCCATATTATGGAGAACGCAGCAGACCACCAGAATGTGCGTGATCCTTACAGGAGTGTACTGCAGTGCATCACCCAACTGGTCCACACACCGAAACTGCATCTTCAAGAGCCTGATAGTCTGCTCAATGGTGATCCTAGTGAGCGGATGGCTGTAGTTGTAGTGCCTCTGTATCTCTGTCTTGGGATTTTGTAAATTGGGGAGTGTTGGGGGGGGGGGTGGAATGAAGAGTTGCGGCAGCATGGATTGGCAGTGGATGAAGGAGTCATTGCAGCTGCCACGATAGTGTGCACACACAAATAAAGCTCTTGTTGTGGTCATAGACCATTTGAGCATTGAGGGAGTGGAAGCCCTTCCTGTTGATGAATCTCCCTGGCCAGCCACTGGGTGTCTAATGGCCACATAGGTGCAGTCAATTATGCCCTGTACCAGGCGGATTTCAGCAATGGAGGTGAAACCCACTGCACAACCCCATCTGTCTGGAATTGAATGTACAGGAAGCTAGGAAAAGATGGAAGGGTGACTCTGTTAATTAATGATGGTATTAGTACAATAGAGAGGGATGACCCAAGTTCAGCAAACCAGGATGTAGAATCAGTTTGGGGCAAGATGAAAAATGATAAAGGCGAGAAGTCACTTCTCGGAGTGGTGTACAGGCCCCCTAACAGTAACCACACTGTCGGACAGAATATAAAAGGAAGAAATAATGGGAGCTTGTCAGAAAGGTACAGTGATAATCATGTGGGGGGGTGGGGGGTGTTTTAATCGACATATAGACTGGAAAAATCAGATGGACAAAGGTAGCCTAGATGAGGAGTTCATAGAATGTTTTTAAGATAGTTTCTGAGAACAGCACATTCTAGAGCCGACCAGTGAGCAGGCTGTACTAGACCTGGTATTGTGCAATGAGATAGGATTAATGACCTGATAGTGAAGGTGCACCTAGTTAGCAGCGATCATAAAATGATTGAATTTTACATTCAGTTTGAGGGAGGGAAGAGTGGGTCTAAGGCTAGTATTTTAAACTTAAATAACGGTAATTAAGAGGGCATGAAAGCCGAGCTAGCTAAAGTGAACTGGCAAATTTGGTTAAGGGACAGGTCAATAGAGATGCAGTGGCAGACATTTAAGTGGATATTTCAGAACAAGGGCGGCGCAGTGGTTAGCACCGCAGCCTCACAGCTCCAGTGACCTGCGTTCGATTCTGGATACTGCCTGTGTGGAGTTTGCAAGTTCTCCTGTGACCGCGTGGGTTTTGCTGGGTGCTCCGGTTTCCTCCCACAGCCAAAGACTTGCAGGTTGATAGGTAAATTGGCCATTATAAATTGTCGCTAGTGCAGGTAGGTGGTAGGGGAAGAGAGGGAAGGTGGGGATGTGGTAGGAATATGGGATTAATGTAGGATTAGTATAAATGGGTGGTTGATGGTTGGCACAGACAGGCACAGAAGGGCCTGTTTCAGTGCTGTATCTCTAAATAAATAAACATGCAGAATAGATACATTCCAACAAGAAAAATTCCAAGGGGTGACCCACCAACCCTGGTTAACCTAAAAAGTTAGATAGTATGAAACTTAAAGAAAAAGCATATAATTGCCCAAAGATGGAAGGCAGGTCAAAAGATTGGACAGAATATAAAAAACAGCAAAGAATGACTAAAAGATTAATAAGGAGGGAAAATTTAGAGTACGAGAGAAAGCTAGCTAGAAATATAAAAACGGATAGTAAGAGTTTCTATAGATATTTAAAAAAGAAGAGTTAACAAAATGAGCTTTGGTCCTATAGAAAGTGAGTCTGGGGTATTAATAATGGAAAGTAAGGAGATGGCAAATTAACTGAACATGCATTTTGCATCGGTCTTCACTATAAAGTATATAAGTAACATCCCAGTATTAGCTGTAAGTCAGGAAATGGAAGGGAGGGAGGAACTCAAGAAAATTACAATCACCAGGGAAGTGGTACTGAACAAATTGTTGGAGCTGTGGGCTGACAAGTCCCTGGGCCCTGATGGACTTCATCCTAGGATCTAAAAAGAAGTGGCTAGTGAGATAGTTGATGCGTTAGTTTTAATTTTCCAAAATTCCCTAGGTTCTGGGAAGGTTCCATTAGATTGGAAAATAGACAATGTAACTAATTTATTCAAAATGGGAGGGAGACAGAAAGCAGGAAACTACAGGCCAGTTAGCTTAACATCAGTCTTAGGGAAAATGTTAGAAGCTATTATTAAAGATGTTATAGCAAGACACTTAGAAAAATTTAAGGTAATCAGGCAGAGTCAACATGGTTTTGTGAAAGGAAAATCATGTTTAACCAAGATATTGGAGTTCTTTGAAGAGGTAATATGTGCTGTGGATAAAGGGGAACTGGTGGATGTATTGTACTTAGATTTCCAGAAGCCATTTGATAAGGTGCCACATCAAAGGCGGAAAATAAAAGTTCATGGTAGTAGGGGGGTAACATATTGGCATGGATAGAAGATTGGCTAGTTAACAGGAAACAGAGATTAGGCATAAATGGGTCATTTTCTGGTTGGCAAGATGGAACGAGTGGTGTGCCACATGGATCAGTGCTGGGGATTCAACTTTTTACAATTTATACAAATGACTTGGATGAAGGGGCCAAAGATATGTTTGCTAAATTTGCTGATGACACAAAGATAGGTAGGAATGTGAAGAAGACATAAGGAGACTACAAAGGGATATAGATAGGTTAAGTGAATGGGCAAAGATCTGGCAAATGGAGTATAATGTTGAAAAGTGAAATTGTCCATTTTGGCAGGAAGAATAAAAAAGTATGTTATCTAAATGGTGAGACATTGCAGAGCTCTGAGATGCAGAGGGATCTGGGTGTCCTAGTGCATGAATCACAAAAGGTTAGTATGCAGGTACAGCAAGTAATTAGGGAAGCTAATAGAATGTTATCATTTATTGTGAGGGAAATTGAATACAAAAGTAGGGAGGTTATGTTTCAGCTTTACAGGGCATTGGTGAGACCACATCTGGAGTACATGTACAGCATTGGTAGTATTGGTTTCCTTATTTAAGGATGGATGTAACTGAATTGGAAGCAGTTCAAAGAAGGTTTATTAGACTAATACCTGGAATGGGCGGATTGTCTTATGAGGAAAGGTTAGACAGGCTAGGCTTGTATCTGCTGGAGTTTAGAAGAGTAAGAGGTGGCTTGACTGAAACATATAAGATCCTGAGAGGTCTAGACAGGTGGATGTGGAAAGGATGTTTCCTATTGTGGGAGAATCTAGAACGAGGGGTCACTGTTTAAAAATAAGGGGTCACCCATTTAAGACAGAAATGAGGAGAAATTATTTCTCTCAGAGGGTCGTGAGTCTTTGGAATTCTCTTCCTCAAATGGCAGTGGAAGCAGAGTCTTTGAATATTTTTAAGGCAGAGGTAGATAGATTCTTGATAAGCAAGGGGGTGAAAGGTTATCGGGGTAGGCAGGAATTTGGAGTTGAGGTTACAATCAGATCAGCCATGATCTTGTTGAATTGTGGAGCAGGCTCGAGAGGCCGAGTACCCTACTCTTGCTCCTAATTCGTATGTTTGTATGTTCGTACGTATGTACTGTCCAGCTGTCAAAAAAGGGCATCAGTGACCTGAGAAATGCAGTGGTGTGCAGCCATTTGCGAGAGGTCACCAGGGTCCCCGCAACTGATCCTTGGAAGGAGCCAGTGGCAAGGAAGTTCAAGGCCACAGTGACTTTGATGTCTACTGGCAGGCCATGGCAAGCAGTGCTGCGAGTTGTGAGGTCTTCTGCCACAAGGACACAAATCTCTGTGACCATCTGCAGTCTCCTGCAGCACTGGTTCTCGGTCATCTCAATGTAGCTCCTTCTTCAGCGGTAGATCCTCTGCTGCAAGTATGGCCTCCATGGCCTTCCTGCCCCTTGACCTCTCTGCTGCCCTTCTCATGCCTGGGGCTGTGCCCTTCCTGTGGAGGATGTAACTCCTCGTTGCCATTGAACCCGAAATCTGACAGTTGTGCTCCCATTGTTAGCTGCTGCATTCCTTGCATGTGGGTGGAGTCCCAATTGTGTCTGGAAGCCTTGTGCCCTCCTCTTATGCCCCCATGATGCCAAGAGGGTGATGACCCCCCTGCACTTTCCAAGCATGTAGTTAGCACTCTTCCTGCAACCTGTGCGCACCCGATAGCACCTGTGTGCCAATGTCAGAGTGCCCCTCTCAGACATTCGCCATTTCATGGAGCCCACTTAATTTCCTGGGGTGGCCATGACTGGCTCCACACTGTGTTACCACCTTCCTGCGCCTGGTCTGCCCCTGACCCAGTGTGCAGCTTGTGCGCCCCCACGAAAATCTGAAGTTGGCCTCAAAGCTCTTCATGACCTCTTTAACTAGCTTTAACAAGTGTGGCACAGCTGTTAATTATTTAAAATTATTTTCTTAACTCCTTGGCAGCAGCTTTGCCAGATGGGTCTGTTTTACTGTGATTTCTCCTGAATCCCACTTGTCTTTTTCTCCATGACCCGATCTTTCATCAATCAGTAATTTTATTTTTTTTGTTGCCACTTTTGGCAATCTTTCCAACTATTTTCCTATGTCTTTCCAGCCTTTTTATGTTCTAAAAAGATCGGCATCTCCCTCCAGAAATGATAGGCTCAGTGTCAGTCAGTTCCACCTACTTTGAAGCTTAGCTGCATGGAGACAGATCGGGTCTTAAACCCTATCTGCCAGTGACGGATTTTTTTTTGCTAATCAATTACATTGAATTTTTAAAAAACATTTAGTTTACATAGATGTATTTTTTCAACAAAAAAAAAACTAATTCTTCCATAATGGCCTAACAGACTCCTGAACAAGGAGAGATAAAAAAGGAATCAAATGAGAAAGAAAAGCTAACATTAATAAAATGTTAGCTAGTATTAAGAGGCCTGGGTCAACTGGCTGGACATTCATTACTCCTGCCTTTTTAGCCTCGCGTCGGGAGCCCCTCCTCCAGCACAAAATCCAGCCCAACGTTTCAAGTCTGTGATCTTTTATCAGACTGCGTCACAGGCCTGAAACGTTAACTCTGTTTTTCTCTCCATAGATGCTGCCAGACCTGCTGAGTTTAAGATGATGCACCGGTAAAAATTTAAAATAAAAGTAGAGCAAAGAGACTGAAATGTTCAGAAACAAATCCATAATAGCTTTTAAAAGAAAAGTGAAAATATTTAAAGTAGAAAATATGCAATGGTTGGAAAATAGGACTAAATGAATAGCTCTTTATTTTATTTAGAGATACAGCACTGAAACAGGCCCTTTGAGTCTTTACCAACTAACAACCACCCATTTATACTAATCCTACATTAATCCCATGTTTCCTACCTACACGAGGAGCAATTTACAATGGCCAAATTACCTATCAACCTGCAAGCCCTTGGCTATGGGACGAAACCGGAGCACCCGGCGGAAACCCACACAGTCACAGGGCGAACTTGCAAACTCTGCACAGGCAGTACCCAGAACTGAACCAGGGTCGCTAGAGCTGTGAGGGTGCGGTGCTAACCACTGCGCCACTGTGCCACTCTTGTGGGGCGATGGACTGATCGGCCTCCTTCCATGGTGTTGTATTTTATGATTCTTTGTCTGCAGATGAGGAATCCCTTGGGAATAACAAATTCACTATTGACTGCCCATTAAGTCCTGTTTGAACATAAGCTGAATGAAGGATATGAAGGACAGTTGCTTGAGGCAATTCTCAGCTGAGTCCCATTCGGAAAGGAAAAAGTTTAAATAATATGGCATTTACCACCTAATATTGCTGCTGAATTATGCAATAATATAATTTAGCAATTCCACCCTTTAGGTTAGAGAAAGAATGACTCAAGTTTGTACACAGGCACCATGTCAAGTTCATTTAAGAGTCAATTTGCTGCAGGTACTGTGCTCAATTTACTTTATTCTTCAAATTTGATGGTCAACCTCTCATTGGATGTGGAAAAGATACCTGACAAGGTTGGGTGAAAGTATCTTATGAAGATGTCTGGCATTGTTCTAGGTTTCTGCGAGTAAATCTAAGTGTTCTTCATTCTCACAGCCTCCAAGCAATATAATCATTCAGTCATACAATCTTTCAGATCAGGCTGTTGTACCAAAAATGTCCCCCGGCACCATTGTTCGCACTGGACTTGCAACCTTTGCCTATTGCCATCGGCAGGGGGAGGAAATCAAGGACCACTGAAGCTGAAGATTAGCCCACATTCAAACAATGTATCGTTATTGCTCAGGATCTCCAGGTGTCTGTCCAAAGGACATTTGAAATGCTGAAATGTTATGGAAGAACAATTAGGGACGATGCCAATGAACTATAAATGCCATGTTTCCATACCATACAATTATCCATTTTGCTAGATGCTCAAATATCTAGATTTAAAGATTATAAGACTACTTATTACAATGGAGATCAATTTTACCCCCTTACCGAGACCTGTTTAGGATTTAATCAAGAGATGACAACCTCTCATTTTACCACAAAAAGAAATAAATACCTGGATTAAATCCTTTTCAAGATAACACCCTGAGAAATTCCTGATAAATTCTAAGTGCTCAGAAGTCAATTTGAGACATTCCTCTGGATTGGGAAATGGGCCAGAATAACTATTATCAGATTATAAGGAAGTAAAGACCATGAAGGTATACATCTCAGTCATTGTGATACAAGTTTTCAAACAAGAAAATAGCTATCTATGTCACACCAAATAGAACAAAACCCAATAGAACATTAGCGTGGGCCACAAAACTTCAATAAGACAATCAAACTCTGTAGCATGGCTCAAGTTTTATGCCATAATGTTGCCATTCATTGAAAGAAGCATAGATACTGTGGATGATCTAGGATTAAGGTCGACCAGATAACTTTCACAGTTGCAAGTAGGACAGCACAGCTAAACAAAGAGAGCACATGTCTCCAATTAACCAACTGAAACTAGTTAACAATGAATGTGTGATACCTTGAGGCCTGTTTGTCTTGTGTCAAAGCAGCCTAGTTCCATGTGGTAGCACTCTCACCTCTGGGTCAGAAAGTTTTGGGTTCAAGCTCTATACAATGTTTTTAAATGGACCTCTTTGGTGCCAGAGCCACCAGTTGAATTAGCCCTACTCTTTGAATTTCCGTCTTAAACCTCTGCACCTCTCTAACCTCCATTAAGTCACTCTTCAAAACCTCTTATTTCACTCCAGAAAGCAGGTGGTGAAGACTAGAACTGCAGTCAATCTTTACACACTTATATAAGCGTTTTTTTTACAGAGATACACATTACAAGCACGCACCTCCTAACCCAACCAATTTCAGTCTGTTCCTATTTAAAGGAATAGAAGTGAATCCCCAGTTAACGCTCACCATCTACATACAATTAATATACAATTACCCGATTCTTTGTCTCTCTTTAAATAAAAATTAGAATTTAAGTGTACAACCAAAATGTCAAAACAAATTAAAATCAAAGACCACGATATTCTTACAAAGCATGACATTGTGAGACACACCTCCTCCAGGACCCCTACCAATTTCTTCATACATGCATTTTATTTTGTAAAACAATCCAACAGTTAAATGACTTGCATCCACCCATTTAAATTTAGAGGTTTCCTTTCTCTCCAGCAGTGGTTAGCACCGCAGCCTCACAGCTCCAGCGACCCAGGTTCAATTCTGGGTACTGCCTGTGTGGAGTTTGCAAGTTCTCCCTGTGTCTGCGTGGGTTTCCTCTGGGTGCTCCGGTTTCCTCCCACAGCCAAAAGACTTGCAGGTTGATAGGTAAATTGGCCATTATAAATTGCCCCTAGTATAGGTAGGTGGTAGGGGAATATAGGGACAGGTGAGGATGTGGTAGGAATATGGAATTAGTGTAGGATTAGTATAAATGGGTGGTTAATGGTTGGCACAGACTCGGTGGGCCGAAGTGCCTGTTTCAGTGCTGTATCTCTAAATCTAAAATCTAAAATTTGTTTCAAGCTAGCAAAGTGCATCTGTAACCTTTTCTCATTCACACTTTTAATAGAGGGTACATTATCTCACTATGGACAATTATCTACGTAACATTCAATGCGTATACTCTCTTCAGTATACCCATTGTACAGAATCTCATGTAAAATATTTGACAAATAGAATGCCATATCCACTGCCTCCACAACAGTGTTTCAGCAGCCAGAGTACTTTTAACAACCATTTTTAATTTCGTAGCATCCCAAGCTAAAGGACAATGTTTCCCATTCTCATCTGTTGTATGTTGTTATTGTATTTAGTAGCATAACATGGACATTCTGGAGAACGTCTCAGACTTCGGAGAACGTCAATTAAGAACTGTTTATTATTTACATAATACTACATACACTCTCATCAAGCCTCCTAAGCTAACATCCTTTGTGCTGCTCTCTTCTTTCCAGCTTAATCTCATGTGACTATGACATCACACTTAGTGGGAGGGGTTGCTCTCACTGTCTTCAGCATTAACACTTTACATCCTTTTACTACATCAACCATCAGAAATATTATGAATCAGCTACACTAGAATACCCATCAGGAAGATTAGCACATGAAGCATATTAAAAACGACTAGCTTCATGTTCTTTGGGTCATCCAAGGATAGGAACTTAAGTATGTATATATCCAGATTTAACTTTATTAATGTTTTATTTGCCCTTAAAACATTCTCTACTTTAGGGTGTTTCATCGTAGTACTTAACTCCAACAAATCAAAACTAGCATCTGGTTTAGTCTGACTGTACAACCAGTTCAATTGACCAATCAAGCTTCGCAATTGCTTTGTTTCTTTAAATATAACATCATCTCTGTGATATATGGGGGCAGTGGTAATGTTACTACACTAGTAATCCAGAGGCCCAAACACTACTGCTCTGGAGTTCAAATTTAAATTCAAATTCAATTAATTAATCTGGAATAAAATGCTAGACTTAATAATGACCATGAAACTACCCAATTGTCGTAAAAACCCATCTGGTTAACTAATCCCCTTCAGGGAAGGAAATCTTCCGACCTTACCTGGTCTGGCCTACATGCGACTCCAGACCCACAACAATATGGTTGTCTCTTAACTGCCCTCTGAAATGGCCTGGCAGGCCATTCATTTGTATCAAACTGTAAAAAGTAAAATAAGAATAAAATTGGATGGACCACCTTACATCAACCTAGGCATTGGAAACAATAAAGGCACACCCTGTCCTGTCAACCCTGCAAAGTCCTCCTCACTATCAGGGGACTTGTGCCAAAATTGCGATAGCTGTCCCACAGACTAGTCAAGCAATAGCCTGACCATAGACACACTCACAGAATCATATCTTACAGCCAATGTCTTAGACCCCTCCATCACAAGTGGTATACAGTTCAGAGGGAGTGGCCCCGGACGTCCTCAACATTGACTCTGGACCCCATGAATTCTCATGGCATCAGGTCAAACACAGGCAAGGAAACCTCCTGCTGATTACCACCTACTGCCGTCCCTCAGCTAATGAATCAGAACTCCTCCATGTCGAATACCATTTGGAAGAAGCACTGAGGATAGCAAGGGCACAGAATATACACTGTGTGGGAGACTTCAATGTCCATCACAGAGTGGCTGGGTAGCACACCTACTGACTGAGCTGGCCGAGTCCTGAAAGACACATCTGTCAGACTGGGCCTGCAGCAGTAGTTGAGAGAACCTACAAGAGGGAAAAACCTACTTGACCTCATCTTCACAAATCTGTCACAGATGCATCTGTTCATGACAGTATTGGTAGGAGTGACCACCAAATGGTCCTTATGGGGAGTAAGTCCTGTCTTACACTGAGGACACCCTTAGGGATGGGCAATAAATACTCGTTTTGTCAGCAATATTCACATCCCAAGAATGAATACATAAAAAAAAACCCAGTATGATTAATCGGGATGGGAGTAACACTGTCTAAATAGGAATGTTAGTTTAAAAATTTTTCTAGACCTACTATGCTTAATATCTAAACCAATATATTTAAAAGGCCCCATAAGCCTGACTCCCAAATTTAAATTCTACTCTAATCTTATTGATAACTTCTCAGATTCCACAATACCACCCCATAAGAAATCATCAACATGCATCATGAAGATGACTGAAAATTTGTAAGGTTTGAAACATTGTAGGATCTGCTTTTAGTTGAAAACAATCTATTCTCAGCAAAAAAGATCTCATCAAAAAAAACATACCTTGGAAGTATAATTCAGGCCATAGATGCATTTGTTTAGTTTCCATAGTTTTCCTTAAGTATTTATTACCTCTTTGGGTGGCTTCAGAAACTCTTCTCTCTGAAAAGCATCACCCTGCAGAAATGCTGCTTTTATGTAGATTGACATACACTCCCATGAATATGTGGCCAAAAGAACTAAAAGGATTTTTAGCATTACTTTTCCAACTGTGGGAAATCCACTATAACATCTTTATCACCTAGTCGCTCTTCAAAACACCTAGCAACTAGCCTCAGTTTAATCTTGTAAGTCCCATCTGTAAGGGCTTTTTCACTACAAATCCATATATGTGACAAAGCTGGTTGACCCTTATCTGGTACCTCAGAATATACTCCAAACTCTCCAGCTATATAACTCCCTTTGTTTTGCTGCTCATTAGTTTACCCTCAAATTTATTAGCAGGCACTAAACCTCCACAATCATGAGCACTTCTACTTCTTGTTCTGTTATGTGATTGTTCTGTGGTCTTTAATTCATTGTCTAATCTATTCAACCTATGGCCTCTACTTCCACTTTTATGTCAATCAGGACTGCTACTGTGAGATCTCCCAATTGCACTATCAGAGGGTCTTTCCCCAGTTTGTGATTGTTTTCCGATGCAAGAGTCACTTCCAGACTCACTATCAGCACTTGCACCGTGCTTTCTGACTTTCCAGTCTTTCGCTCCATTCTACCAGTCCTTTGCTTCTTGGCCATTTAAACTTGCCAGTAACTTTTTCTGCAGGTGCCACAATTGTCTCACCCTCCATTCACTAGACCTCTCTCGAATATATGCCACCCGAGTACCCACTCTGGGCAATTGGCCTGAGGATATGATAACTGACATTACCACTATATTCTGTTCCTCAGGGCCTTCGTCATAAAACACATGAGAATTTGAGGTGCAAGGTGCCTCATTTATTTCTATCAGCTGCTCAGAGCCTGAGATTTTGCAATTATTTCCAATGAGGAATGAACCTTAACAGTTTGGGTGCCATGTTTGATAAGTACTGTCTTACCATCATGACGTATTTTTACCTTACCAGGGCTTTTCCATTCCCTATGGCCCTCTTTTATAATACATCAAATCTCCTGAATTAAACTATTCAGATGGTCTTCTACAGTAACTCAGTGCTCTCCGAATTTTCACTGAGACCTCAGCTTTGATGAAAGCCTGTCTCCCTGCATGTAAAGTATTCAATTGTGCAGGGGAAAACTGAACTAATTAGAACCATAGAACAATTACGGCACTTCATGTACATGTCCAGGTACCTTTTAAAAGAATTGAGGGTTTCTGCCTCCACCACCATTCCTGGCAGCGAATTCCAGACTCCCACCACCCTCTGGGTGAAAATGTTTTTCCTCATGTCCCCTCTAATCCTTCTACCAATCACCTTGAATCTGTGTCCCCTGATAACTGACCTCTCCGCTAGGGGAAGCAGGTCCTTCCTGTCCACTCTATCTAGACCCCTCATAATTTTGTACACCTCAATTAAGTCTCCCCTCAGCCTCCTCTGTTCGAAGGAAAACAACTTTAGCCTATCCAATCTTTCCTCATAGCTGCAACTTTCGAGCCCTGGCAACATTCTTGTAAATCTCCTCTGTACTCTCTCCAGAGCAATTATGTCCTTTCTGTAATGTGGTGGCCAGAACTGTATGCAATACTCTAGCTGTGGCCTAACCAGCATTTTATACAGTTCCAGCATTACATCCCTGCTTTTGTATTCTATACCTAGGCCAATAAAGGAAAGCATTCCATGTGCCTTCTTCACCACTCTATCTACCTGTCCTGCCACCTTCAGGGACCTGTGGACATGCACTCCAAGGTCTCTCATTTCTTCTACCCCTCTCAATATCCTCCCATTTATTGTGTATTCCTTCGCTTTATTTGCCCTCCCCAAATGCATTACCTCACACTTCTCTGGATTGAATTCCACTTACCTGCCCACTCAACCAAACCATTGATCCCATTCTGGAGTCTGTGACTTTCCTCTTCACTATTAACTACACAGCCAACTTTTGTGTCATCAGCAAATTTCCCAATCATGCCTCCCACATTTAGGTCCAAATCATTAATATATACCACAAACAGTAAGGGACCGAACACTGAGTCCTGTGGAACGCCACTGGAAATAGCCTTCGATTCGCAAAAACATCTGTTGACTATGACCCTTTGTTTCCTGTCCCTGAGCCAATTTTGGATCCAACCTGCCACATTCCACTGTATGCCATTTTTCTGACCAGTCTGCCATAGGGGACCTTATCAAATGCCTTACTAAAATCCATGTAGGCCACATCCACTGCACTACCCTCATCTATGCTCCCTGTAACTTCCTTAAAAAAGTCAATTGAGTTAGTAAGACATGACCTTCCCCTAACAAATCCATGCTGACAATCCCTGATTAATACATGCCTTTCTAAGTGGCAGTTTATCCTGTTCCTCAGAATTGATTCTAACAATTTACCCACCAAGGTCAGACTGACTGGCCTATAATTATTTGGCCTATCCCTTGCACCCTTTTTAAACAATGGTACAAAGTTCGCAGACCTCCAATCATCTGGTAACTCGCCTGTATCTAGTGAGGATTTAAAAATGATCCTCAGCGCATCCGTTATTTCCTCCCTGGTTTCCTTTAACAACCTGGGATGCAATCTGTCCGGTCCTGGTGATTTATCCACTTTCAAGGATGTCAGGCAGACAATTACACAGCACAGAAGGCAATTTGTGATTTTGCCCACAGACTAATAGCTAACGACCAAATCCTTCAACCATCTGGAGTGAATTCTTTGCATGGACTGCCCAGGCCAAGGCAGTTGTCAACTTGCAGTCTGGTTGATCAGGTAAAATTTTATGCAGCATTTTATCGATCATTGTATCATTCCTTTCAGAGTCCGCTGCTGAAAAGGCTTTCAGCTGCGGTAACTCATGACCATGATGTCCATATTTCTACACGTGTATCTGAATTCATGATTGGCAAATTCCACTCCATTATCCGTCAGAAACTGCGCTGGTGTCCCAAGTGCAGGTCCCTGTCCATTTCTCCATGATTTTGTCTATAATAACTTCTGTCCTTATTATGTATTTTATGTAGAAAGACTAAATCTATTCGCCAGGTCTAAAAAATGCAGGGTGACATATTTCTGTCTTTGCCCCATACCTTTAATCCATGGCAACTACCTCATTAAAGTCATGTGCCAATGGAAGGCTTAAAATAGGACGTGGTGGCATGCTTTGATACTTTTTTTTTTAAACATATTTTGCACTTCTCACTAATCTCTTCCATTAGCCTCGTATACTCATCAGCCACAGCTGCATCTTTTGCAGGATTTTTAACCTTTGACAAGTAGGGTGTTCAAATTACCTTTGCAACTTTAAGACAATTTGCTTTTTCTCTGATTCTTATCACCTGATCCCATTGTTACTTGTCTCGCACTCTGATGAGAAACATCAGGTTTAGTTACGAGGATATAATAATGTCCTGAATGGGTAAACTGCAGATCAACTGACTTCCCAAAACCAATTGCCTTATCATACTCCTTGTCAAGTTTCATTTGTGCCTTTTTCATGGAACATTTACTCAACAGCATTGGTACCTCACTAGAGACTACATCAGTACTGAAAATACCTGGCTCCAGCTAATTTACATGGAATTACAACTCTCGTTGATGACCTCAATGTTGTCATCGCCAAACCTAGAGCAAGTAGTACTTTTATATACCTTAACCTTGTATCAATCCCCACTGTTTCGTGAATTAAGATAACACTTTAACCAATCTGTCCCACAAATTGTTGAAGTACAAGCACCACTCGCACTGCAGTTAAAGGAATCCATGATTAACACATCCATCACAGGACTAAAACTCCTTGTGACCTGTATAATTTGTTTATGTGTCATTTCGAGGATGCTGTCATTTCACTTTGGGCTAGTCAAAACATAATGATACTTAGAATCACACCTGTAGCACCTATTACCTGTTCCTTGGGCATTTCTGGTATTCATTCACCCATTATTTTTGTTCCAATTTTGCTCTGCGACAATAGCCAGATCTGCTAAAGGCACTTTCATCCTCATTCTGCCTGTCTTTAATCCTTTCATTGTATTGACACCTGCGTCCAGTATCTGAACTATTTCAAAATCTGGCACTGAGTCCTCTATTCTTTGTGTCAACGTGGAATATCATTTGTTCCATGGAGGCTGAAGGAAATGACTGTTTCCCCAGAAATCTGATCCAACAGAGTTTCCTTCTGAGAATAGAACACCAATTAAAACCAGTAGCCTGTCCATATATACCTTAGCACAATCCAGTAACTTAAATGCTAGCATCAATCCAGCGATCCCCGAATTGAACTTTGTCAAAGTGCATGATATATTCTTCCATTGAATGACCATCTGTTTTCCAAAGTCTATTAAGGTCTTAAGGTGCCTCATATGCATTTAAAAGATAATCTTTCTTGTAGAATTCATCCACGAACTCTAAAAGGTCCAAACCACCATCACTATTCAACTGTCAGGCACCCATCTCACAATGGGGTAAGAATGGATCTGACCCAGATAAATTGGAATCAAAGGTTGACAGGCAAAACTGTAACTGAACAATGAGGTGCCTTGAAAGAGAAGATAGTTCAGGCACAGTCAAAGTCTATTCCCATGAAGGGGAAACATAGAGCAAACAAATGCAGAGCTCCCTGGATGACAGAAGAGATACAGATTAAGATGAAGAAAAAGTGTGCCTATGACAGATATCAGGTGGATAATACAAGTGAGAACCAGGCTGAATATAGAAGGTTCAGAGGGGAATTGAAAAAATAAATAAGAGAAGTAAGGAGAGAGAATGAGCAGAGACCGGCAGCTAACATAAAAGAGCATCCAAAAGTCTTCTATAGCCATATAAACAGTAAAAGGGTGGTAAAGATCATAAGATCATAAGAACTAGGAGCAGGAGTAGGCCGTCCAGCCCCTCGTGCCTGCTCCGCCATTCAATAAGATCATGGCTGATCTTTTCGTGGACTCAGATCCACTTACCCGCGCTCCCACCGTATCCCTTAATTCCTTTATTGTTCAAAAAGATATCTACCTTAGCTTTAAAGACGTTTACTGAAGAAGCGTCAACTATTTCACTGGGCAAGGAATTCCATAGATTAACAACCCTCTGGGTGAAGAGGTTCCTTCTTAATTCAGTCCTAAATCTGCTCCCTCTAATCTTGAGGCTATGCCCTCTTGTTCTAGCTTCACCTGCCAGTGGAAACATCCTCTCTACTTGTATCTTATCTATTCCCTTCATGATTTTATATGTTTCTTTGTTTAAAAGGAGGAGTGGGGCCAAATGGGACCAAAAGGAGGATTTACACATGGAGGCAGGGAGTATGGCTGAAGTATTAATTGAATACTTTGCATCTTCATTTACCAGGGAAGAAGTAGGTCATGGTGAAAGAGAAGGTAGTTCAGACATTTGAAGGGTTTAAAATTGATAAGAAGGAAGTATTAGATAGGCTGTCCATAGCTTAGAGTTGATAAGGCACCAGGACCGGATGAGATGCATCCAAGGATACTGAGGAAAGAGAGAGTGGAAATTGCAAAGGCACTGGCCATAATTTTCCAGTCTTCCTTAGACTCAGGGGTGGTGCCAGAGGACTGGAGAATTGCAAATGTAAAACCTTTGTTCAAAAAAAGGGTGTAAAGATGAGCCCAGCAACTACAGGCCAGTCAGTTTAGCCTCAATGGTGGGGGAGCTTCTCGAAACAATAATCCGGGACAAAATTAATAGTCATTTGGAAAAATGCAGATTAGTTAAGGAAAGCCAGCATGGATATGTTAAGGGAAAATTGTGTTTAACTAACTGGCTTGAGTTTTTTGATGAGGTACAGAGGGTTGATGAGGGTAATGTGGTTGATGTGGTGTATCTGGACTTCCAAAAGGCAATTGATAAAGTACCACAAAACAGGCTTGTTAGCAGAGTTAGAGCCCATGGAATAAAAGGGACAGTAACGACATGGATACAAAATTGGCTGAGTGACAGGAAACAGAGGAGTGGTTAATAGTTGTTTTTCAGACAGGATGAAGTTTTATAGTGGAGTTGCCCAGGAATTGGAGTTGGGACCCATGCTCTTCCTGATTATATATTAATGGCCTTGACCTTGGTGTACGGGGCACAATTTCAAAATTTGCAGTTGTGTGGCATTACCACGGTGCTAAATGGGATTGATTTTGAACAGATGGAGCAATGAAAAACTGGGCATCCATGAGGCACTGTGGGCCATCGGCAGCAGCAGAATTGTACTCAACCACTAATCTAACCATCTCCCCTTGACAATCAATGGCATTACCATCGCTGAATCCCGCACTATCAACATCCTGGAGGTTACCATTGACCAGAAACTGAACTGGAATGGCCATATAAATACCATGGCTACAAGAGCAGGTCAGAGGCAAGAAATCCTGCAGTGAGTAACTCACCTCCTGACTCCCCAAAGCTTGTCCACTATCTACAAGGCACAAGTCAAGAGTGTGATGGAATACACTTGCCTGTATGGATGCAGCTCCAACACTCAAGAAACTCAACACTATCCAGGACAAAGTAACCCGCTTCATTGGCACCCATCCACCACCATTGCACAGTGGCAGCAGTGTGTACCATCTACAGGATGCACTGCAGCAACACACCAAGGCTCCTTATACAGCATCTTGCAAACCCACGACCTCTACCACCTAGAAGGACAAGGACAGCACATGCATGGGAACACCACCACCTGCAAGTTCCCCTCCAAGCTACACACCATCCTGATTTGGAACTATATCTCCAGTCCTTCACTGTTGCTAGGTCAAAATCCTCGAACTCCCTTCCTAACAGCACTGTGGGTTAAAGTCCTGTTACCCGACCTGAACCTGACATGTGTCAGGTTTGGGGCGGGTCGCACTTCCAAGTCCGGCATTCAAGCTTGGGTCGGGTCAGGCCGGATTGGACATGCTCTATCACCACCTCAGGTAAGTGACTTCAACGTTAATTTACATTTTGGACTTTAGGGGGAACAGATTTAAGGTAATCAGCAAAAGAATCAATGGCGTCATGAGGAAAAACTTTTTGACACATCAAGTGGTTAGGATCTGGAATGTATTGCCTGACAGTATGGTGAGGCAGGTTCAATCGAGGCATTCAAGAGGGAATTGGATTATTATCTGAAAAGGAAGAATGTGCAGGGCTATGGGGAGAAGGCGAGGAGTGGCACTAGTAGTGAATTGCTCCTTCAGAGAGCCAGGACAGAAACAAGAGCTGAATGGCCTCCTTCTGTGCTGTAAGCATTCCATGATTCTATACTTGTACAAAATACTTTTGATTTTGCTCCTTGTCAGAAGTGACAACGTCAAGACCATACCTTGTTATCTCTTTGGTAGGGACATAACCCTTTTCTGCATATCCACCACAGCCACCTCATTCATCCACTGGTCATACGGTTCTTTACACTTCCTTTTTGCCATTTTCCATAATGGCCACTAAGATTTTAGGTTTCTGTCTGAAAGTTTTTTTCTTAGTGTCAAACCTTCACTTTTAGGCAACTATCATCTGCTACCATGTTTTACTCCAGAAAATCAGATGGTGAAGGATAGAACTGGAGACAATCTTCATACACATTTATAAGCATTTATTTACAGAGATGCACATTACAAACATGCACCTCCTAACCCAAGAGCCACAGTTTCAGTCTGTTCCTATTTATAGGAACAGAGTGAATCCCCAGTTAATGCCCATCACCTGCATACAATTAAACACAATTAATATACAATTAACACCTTTGACCAAACATTTGGTCATCTGTCCTAATATATCCTTATGTGGCTTGAAATGAAATTTTGTTTAACAATTGCTCCTGTGAAGCACTTTAGGATATATTACTATGATAAAGGCGCTATATAAATGCAAGTTGTTGAAAAGAAATACCAATGTTCAGCAAAAATATCATCCTGTCTTAACATGGAAATCAATAATGTTTGTGGAAAATACTTTTATCTGAGACCTCGTAAAAAAAGTTCAGTTGAAGAAAGTAAATGCTCACACACTCAAATGCCAAATAACTCATCAGACTGTTCTAGTCACACTTCCTTTACCTTTAAATGTTAAAATTGCAATAAAGGACAAGGCAAGAACGGGAGAGGTAATGGTTCACTTCCGGGAAAGCCTGTGACAGTTCACAGGCAACAAGAGCTAATTCATTAGGAGGAATGTATTGGTTTATGCCAGTTCTCAGAAGAATTGAAGATTTCATAGAACCCCCCCCCCCTTAATATGTACCATATTAATCATATATTGTATGAACTGCACCATATGATACATCAGTATGCCCATACACATAAATACTTTGTACAATGAAAACACAATACCAAATGAATAAACAACTTGTGTGCAAACTATGCTCCATTTACCAGCTTCATATAGAACAAAGTGCCAGCATATTCTTGGCATAGTTAAGCAGGAGCAATTGGCACAACACCATTACCAACATACCAATCAGACACCTAGATGGACATACTTTGCAGTTATTACATAGGTCCGCTAAAGGAGCCATCACAGGGTGAGGCAAAGGTTACATGTGATGAAGGACACGAAGAGGAGTTAACTGTTGAAGATGGTGTAGATGAAGAGCAGAGGTTGCATGTGATAAATAAGCCTTGTGAATTGTCTAATGATATATAAATTAATGGACTTTTTTTCCAACAAAGGATGCGTTGAGCAGACAGTTTTTTCCAGACACATGATCCTCCAAGGATTGCAACCAATCGATGTTGGCACAGCAATTCACCATAGTACATAGAGAACAACGCCATTGGTAACTGGTGTGGCAACCATAGCTACACAGACCCTAGGCATAACAGTGTAGCATCTCTCCGAAATACTGTCACTGTTTCTAAGGGCGTTTTAGGGCCCCAAAATCAGACATGGCCAGCTTCAACTACCATCAACAAAGCTTACAGGGAGGAAATCAAAGACCTGAGTGAGGCTTACTGTCCTGTGTGCTCTTGAGCTTCCCTTTTCTTGACCTTCTGCAACAATATGCAAAGAGAAATGGCTCCACCATTCATCCTATGGGCCGAGGTGGGGTGGAACGGGTCTAAGTCACAGCTATTGTATTCAGTTCCATCAGAGCTCTGCTAAAATTTTCAAATCATGTCCTTCCTTTGCAAACTCACAGGTTCTGGCTATGATCAATGTATTCAATTGTACTCTTTATCCTCCCATGAGTAAAGTTGGAAGGATTTCATTTGATTGCCATTTAACAAGCCAGTAAGTGTCCTTAACATGCAAATACTTGTTTCTATTTGGCAAGCTAACTTTTGCAACTACATTTTAACTTGAAAGCAAGACGTGAGCAGATGGCACCTTCTAGCCAGCTCACTTGTTCACTTACTTTATTTTTTGTTCAGATTGTTATCACCAGATGAGGAAGGGGTCTTTGGCTTACCACCTCAGTGAGCCCTTGCTCACTACACTCTAATTGTAATTGCAAATGAACCAATCAAACAGATTTTCTTGAGTTTAAACAAGAAAGATGTAAGTTTATTCGCCTTATCACTCTCACCCAGTTAAAATGACTAAATACGTGACGCAACCCTGCTCTATTGCTAAGAGAGGCACACACACACAAGTAGATACAGAGAGGGCAGAAGGAATTTGGGGGGGGAGTGTTGAAGTAGAGTTGGCAATAAATGGAATACAGGTACTGTCTTTTGTGTTCCTGATGTAATGTCCTTGATTGAAATTAAGGTCTTGGAGTTCTCGCTGGGGCCCAGTGCACAATTTCAGTCTTGCTTCTCTGGAACCAGAAGGTTAAAGAGATGCTTTGTTTGTAGTCTTGCAGTTTACGCTGCCACCGTGGGTTCCCTGGGACTTTGCTAGAGAGAGAGAGAAAGAGAAAGGGGGACTTTTCTTCTGCCAGTCCAGTTGCAGTCTTATCCTTTCTGTGTGGCACAATTCAAAATGCCCCAGTCTTACTAGCAGGTAGGACATGTGACCATCTCTTTGAAGCAGCAGCTTCTGGGAGGGTTGTTGGATTTCAACATTTTCCCTACACACTCGGTGCGGGCAGTGGGGAGGGGCGGGGGGGCGGGTGGAGTTCTGGCTGTTACACAGTCAAAGGATGTTGATCATCACTATTGTCCAGACCAATCTTGTTAACTGAATTGAGGAGCACCCCCATTGTCTCTCCATTCATGTCCCTCAAAATGCAAATGTGTAACCATGTTTTCAGCCGCTCAGCTCTGTTTTTTTAAAACAAGTTATTTGCAATGTCCAGTAAAAATTTCAAGTAGTGGCCCATATGACAAAATTAATATGTTTCCATTTGGCAGGTGTGATTTCTGTCACAAGGTTTGCTCATAGAAGTGAATATAGCCCATGCTGCTTTAGTTAAGAAAGCTGTTTCTTACAATTCCACAGAGAGTACTAGAGCTTCTTATTTCCTGTTAGAGTAACATAAAACCTCAGCAGGAAAATCATTTCCTTTTCACGTTGTCATACAACAATCAGATCCAAATAAAGTAGAATCACTGAATTTAAACAAAGAGGAATTTAGGTGGGTGGATGGCAAAACATGTCTTCAGTTACTTTTTTAATGCAGCAATAGTCAGCTTAGCAACTGGCTCCTGGGAAGTCTCTCTGGAGTACCTGAAGAGTCCTGTGGCATAAAGGTCAAGGGTAGTGGTGAACTTGTCTGCCACTGGACATGCAGTGCAGATGACTGTCTGTTCCTGCAGGTCAATATTTGGAGCAGTGTTGTTAAATTCACCATAGATACTTTCTTGCAAATATCCCCCTATACGAATAGTCCAAATAAAACCTGAAGACAAATTCCTGCAAGAACATCCAGTAATCTCAGGACCAATTTCATCTGTACTACACCAACAGCAATCTAATTCCTTGCCAGAGGCTCAATACAGACAGAACAGATTCTTACAAGTGGGCACTGTACGCTAAATCAATAACCAGCTGCAACATAGTTGATAACCTTGGAAGATGCAGGAGAGCTTAAGTTCTCTATTACCAATAACCTTGTTTCCATTACTGGATCTATTCTACAAAATCATCCCAGCAACAAGGTAACCTATACACATGTTTACCTGCACCGAGTAACAAGTTCTTTTCCGTGGTTTAATTCATATTCCTTCAACAGACTCTTAGAAACCTGGGCTGGTTAACAATTGTACTACTGATTTTCTGTTGAACAATAAAATAATTCAAGTTTCAGCTCAGTGCCTTGCAAACATTCACTTGAGCCAAAAGGCTCATTTGGAAAAGCAAAGTGGGTTTAGTTGGAAAACCTATAGCCCTCAGTTACTTTGTTCCACTTTTAATGGCAATGCAACTTGACAGACGGAGTTAAACTGCTTGCTATTGAGAACGAGAAGCCAGCTTATCTATTCAAACCAGTCCTTGACTGCCTGAGAAATATCCATTGACTGAGATGAGTGAAACATTCAGTCTAAGTATTCAGGACAGTCAAATCTGAATGGTGATCCAGTGGGCTGTCTGAGCTTTTAAGAAATGCTCACAAAGCATTTCATTTTATGTTTTGGTATCACTGAATGGCTTGGAGTTGGGGAAAGTACCTAATGACAGAAACATTCTGATCCTTATAGTAAAAATGGCAAGTGACCAGACCTGAAAACAGTTCATTTTAAACAGTATTTTCATTATTCCCCTTAAGAAACAGGAAAGACTTCTTGAAAATTATTGTCCTAATTTTGATGATAACAAATCTGAGAATGCAATAAATCTATAGAAACATTAGGAGCAAGAGTAGACCATTCAGCCCCTTGGGAATGCTCTGCCATCCAATTAGATCGTGGCTGATATGAACCCCAACTCCATCTTCAATAGTTTAACAAGGAGGAGACATCAAAATATTCAATCACAGAAGGTTTGAATAAACCAGACCAGAGATCACTGAACATTGATGACTTGAGGATCTAAATGTGGGAGCGTATAAAGTGGAGAGAATGTTGACTTTCAACTGCATGAACGTGAGCTGGAGGAGGATACTGAATATCAATACATGAATACAAGTCTCTGTGTAATGTGTGTACAAAGCCGGTGGCTAGTGAAGGATATTGAGCATATCAAAGCATTTCTTAGAATTTTTTAAAGAACTGTTTATTTTAATCTCTTTGTTTCACTTGATGGCTTTTACACATGATTGTATTTTAACAGCAATTAATCACTTAACAATCCAGCCCCCTTAGCTCGGTAACTAAATGCATCAGAAAGTGTGATAATGAACCATACAGGCCAGCAAGATTCCAACTTTAATCTCTGGTCCTGATCAGTGTCCAATCTCAGCCATGAAAATTGGGCATGTCACTGGGATATCTGAGAATCATACCACTGCTTTCAAGAGGGGAAACGGCCAGGGAATAGTCATGAAGTAATCCAATTAGAACTGAATTTTTTCATACTGCTATATAAATATCTAGTGCCTTCTGCATTCATTTAGCATATAGGTGCAAACTAGAAGACTGCATTTATTTGAAAGCTGAAACCTGTGGAGATCTGATCTGGCAGATTTACAGCAAAACCAGCCTATTTTTAATCCCTTTAGTGCTATTCTGCTTCTGCCTTTGTAACTGTCTGAACAAAGTACACAAGCTCTGGACTTTTCCAATTGCATTTCAGCTTTTACCAAGTGAATATCTTTCATTGCAGCCTCCAGTTCTACATGCAACAAAATCCCATAGAGGGGGCAATTGTTCTTAAGACAAATGATAACTTTTTAATCTTTTTGAGTGTGAAATTAGCGAGGGATATCAGTAAAGAAAGAACCTGCAGATGTACAGCACCTTAGCAAGATACCACAAAGTGCTTCAGGACTAAAGAATTGTTTTTAATGTGCAGTCACTGTTGTTAAAGAAAATAGGAACTTGAATTTCTATTGTGCCTATCAGGACTTCCCAAACACTTTGCAATTAAGTACTTTTGAAGTGTAGTTACTGTTGTAACGTAGGAAACATGGCAGCCAATTTGCACACAACAAGGCCCGATAAACAGCAATACAGCAAACAGCAGATATATGACCAAATAATCTGCTTTAATGATGTTGGTTGAGGAATAAATATTGGCCAGGACACCAGGAAGAACTCTGCTGCTCTTCTACAAAACAGCGCCATGTGATTTTTTTATGTCCACCAGAGATGGCAGATGAAACATTGTTTTAATATCTCATCCAAAAGGCAGCACCCTCTCTGTACTGCAATGTGTCAGCCTAGATTATGTGCAAGAGGCTCTGAAGTAGGACTTGAACATGCAACCTACTAACTCAGATGAGGAAAAGCTACCAACTGAGCTACCAACTGACACCTGGGGTGTTATGTTGTGTGGGGTAACATGAGCACTCAGCATTAATTGGTCCTTACTTTGGTAAGCCGGGGGTGGGAGCGGGGTGGGGGTGGGTGGGGAAGGAGGTAGCTGGAGATTTCCTGAGTGCTCCCAGGAATGGTTCCATAGTGCTGTATTTAGGAGAGTCAGTTCACCTCTGGGTATCTGTGGAGACCAACTTGCGCACAACTTACTCAGAAATGGATTCCTCTCCATTTTGGGCACCCGCTGTCAGCATCAGTGACTCTCAAGTTGTTTATAACAGTTAGGTACAGGGTGAAATTCACCTACTCTGCCCAAACAAAGTGCCTGAGTCCCAAGAGCACTTGCTACTGTAACATTATCTATTGCTGACACCAGTGATCCTATGGCCTCTGCAGGTGATATTACCAAAACAAGGGCCGATTAATGCTGTGTCTCCATGCCATTTGGAATTGAATAGAGCCTGTTCCAACACATTTCAAAAGGGAATTGGGTATACACTTGAAAAGGCAAAGGAAAATGGTGAAGTGTAGAGGAGTGGGACATACTAGATAGCTCTTTCAAAGAGTAGGCACAAGCACAGACATGATGTGCTGAATGGCCTCTTGTGGTTAGCCAGAAGACAGAAAAGAAAAAGCAGAAAAAAATCAATTCTCAGCATGATTATTTTTAAAGGATCATTTACATTGACAAGCATGAAAGAACAGTGTGCCATAACTTTAGACACTCTCAGTGCTGTATCAAAGATAGATTATAGCAGACATGAGAATTTTGGACAAGGTTGTGATTGTTTTGCTGTTTCTCAGCATCACAGCCAGTCAACATGATAACTACAAAGGGCTGCAACTGGCAAGCACTTGAGTATGGCTCTGTGTAATGCCATGTTCTGGATTATTAGATTAAATCATGTTTAATATGAAATTAGATCATGTTAATGAGTGATTCTTCTGGAATATCCATGCATAAATCATCTCAACATGGAAAGCATCAGTTCAGGCTCCAGTCAGAGAAAAAAGTCTCTCAAGTCCTACTAGAGTCAGGCAGGGTAAATCTGACTCTGCATTGGGGAAACCAAACACAGATTGGGGTGACTGCTTTGCGGAACATCTCTGTTTAGTCTGCAAGCATGACACTGAGCTTCCGGTCACCTGTCATTTTAATTTTCCACCTTGCTGTCACGATAATCTCTATCCTCGGCCTCCTGCAGTGTCCCAATCAAACTCAACTTAAGCTCGAGGAACAGTACCTTATCTTTCTATTAGGCACTTTACAGCCTTCCAAACTCAGCACTAAGTTCAAAAATTTCAGACCGTAATCTCTGCCACCATTTTGTTTCCTCTTTCTTTGCGAATTTTTGTTATAATCTCGTTATTCTCTTGTTTTTGCTTTCCGATGTCAGCTGTTCACCATTCTGCCATTCGCACCTCCCCTAGACACACCTTTTGTGTCCTTACTTGTCCCATTACAACTCCCTTTGTCTTGCATCACTAACTCTTTTGTAATTTATTCTGTCCTGTCTTCCATCCTATTACAGACCTTCCCTTTTGTTCTTTTTCCACCTCCCCGCTTTCACTTACTCAAAACCTATTACATTTTTAAGTTTTCCCATTTCTGATGAAAGGTCATCGACCTGAAACGTTAACTCTGTTTCTCTCTCCACAGATGCTGCATGACCTGCTGTGTATTTCTAGCATTTTCTGTCTCATTTCAGATTTCCAGTGCTTTTTCATTAGGGTAAATCTGATGCAGCACTCCGAACACAATTTCTTATTGGTGGCTATGACAGCATTTATTGCCCATCCCTAATTGCCCTTGAGAAGGTGGTGGTGAGTTGCCTCCTTGAACTGCTGCAGACCATGTGGGGTAGGTACAACCACAATGCTGTTAGGAAGGGAGTTTCAGGATTTTGACCCAGCGACACTGAAGGAACGGCGATATAGTTCCAAGTCAGGATGGTGTGTGTCTTGGATGGTGTGTGTCTTGGAGGGGAACCTGCAGATGGTGGTGTTCCCATGCATCTGCTGCCCTTGTCTTTCTAGGTGGTAGAGGTTGCGGGTTTGGAAGGTGCTGTCTAAGGAGCCTTGCTGCTTTGCTGCAGTGCAGCTTGTAGATGGTACACACTGCTGCCACTGTGCGTCGGTGGTGGAGGGAGTGAATGTTTGTGAATGGGGTGCCAATCAAGCGGGCTGCTTTGTCCTTGTCCAAATGTAAACATTAAAATAATTAACTCAAAAGACACACAAAGTATCTAGCAGTAACATACAAAGAAGGAGATTTGCTTTGACATAGTGGCTTATCATTTCTCTCAGAAACATCTCAAAGCACTTAACATAAAAGGAATTGCTTTGCTGTTATGTGGGTATAAATGGCAGCTAATTTTGGCACAGGAACAGCAGACACTAAAGAGGTGAAGGATCTTGTGCAATTGGTTGAGGGAAGAATGTTGGGCGGGACACAAGGAAATCCCCCCTCTTGTTTAAACTGTGCTGTAAAATCTTCACATTCACAGATGGGCAGGTGATTCCTCAGTTTTGCATTTTACCCTAAAGATGGCACATTTGACAATGCAGCACTCCCTCAGTGTCAGCCTAGGCTATATACTCAAATTCTGGAGTGGGACTTGAATACATCTGCATCTCTTCCTGTCCTGTGAACTGAGCCCCTTCCATAAAATAAACTGCATAAGTGCAGTATCATACAGAGAACATTAAAAGAATTTGTAATAAATATGATGCTCTCTGACCTAATTTCCAATAGTCACAGCAAACCATCAGCCCTGCCTAAAACAAATAAATAATGTTGGCCTTGCTCCAAAAAAGCTATGGAAAAAAAATACACCACACCTTTAGTTTTGATCTGAGTATCAACATTTAAACCCTTTCATCTGTACGTATCTATTGTCAGTGTGCGCCCACAATTTCACTTAGCCCTGCAATGTTTTGTTGTCCCATGTAGTACAACTAGGACAGAATAATCATCCAGGAGAGTCCTCTCGGGGATCAAAGGTTAACAACTGGAGCTAAGCAGGTGCCAGCTTTGACTTACAACATTAATTGCAACCATTTGGAAACAACCACGTTATCCATTCAATCCCAAAGTGTATTTTTGCAGGGGATTGCAGAGCCCAGTGGGTTAGCACACCATGCTTCCACTCCAGGGATCACACCTTAAATCTGACAAGCTGCCAGCCACAAGGGCCTCATGAGGAGCGAGATTGAATTAACTTAGCTTAGTGAGCTCGGGCCCAGAGCTCAAAATGCCCATAACAGCACAGTTCCATCTGCCACCACTACTGTGAACATGGGGCTCTGTGTAAGCGCCCTAGAGGCAGCATGTGGGAAGAATGAAGGAACTTGCATTTAGATCATGGCTTTCACAACCTCAGAACATCCTAAAGCACTTTACTGCCAATGAAGTTCTTTTCTGAGGTTTTGTCACTATTGTAATGTAGGAAACACTGCATCCAATTTGCAAGCTCCCCCAAACAGCATAATGAAATAAAACTGGGCATCCATGAGGCGCTGTGGGCCATCAGCAGCAACAGAATTATACTCAACCACAATCTGTAACCTCATGGCCCGGCATATCCCCCACTCTACCATTACCATCAAGCTGGGGGACAAACTCTGGTTCAATGAACAGTGCAAGAGGGGATGCCAGGGGCAGCACCGGGCATACCTCAAAATGAGGTGTCAGCCTGGTGAAGCTACAACACAGGAATACTTGCATGTCAAACAGCAGAAGCAGCATACAACAGACAGGGCTAAATAATCCCATAACCAAGGGATCAGCTCTAAGCTCTGCAGACTTGCCATAATCAATCATGAATGATGGTGGACAATCAAACAGGAGGAGGAGGCGCCACAAATATCCCCATCCTCAATGATGGGGTGGGTGGAGGGGAGTGGGGGTGGGTGGTGGTGGAGGGCCCAGTACATCAGTGTAAAAGACAAGGCTGAAGCATTTGCAACAATCTTCAGCCAGAAGCGCTGAGCGGATGATCCATCTCGGTCTCTTCCTGAATCAGGAGGATGTCAATCTTTAGCCAATCCCATTCACTCCACATGATATCAAGAAACAGCTGCAGGAACTGGATACTGCAAAGGCTATGGGCCCTGATAACACTCTAGCAATTGTATTGAAGACTTGTGCTCCAGAACTAGCTGCGCCCTAAGCAAGCTGTTCCAGTACAGCTACAACACGATCAGTATCTATCCAGCAGTGTGGAAAATTACTGCCCTATCAGTTCGCTCTCGATCATCAGCAAAGTGATGGAAGGGGTCGTCGACAGTGCAATCAAGAGGCACTTGTTTAGAAATAACCTGCTTACTGACACTCAGTTTGGGTTCCGCCAGGGCCACTCAGCTCCTGGCCTCATTACAGCCTTGATTCAAACATGGACAAAAGAGCTGAACTCCAGAGGTGAGTAGAGAGTGACTGCCCTTGACATTAAGGCAGCAGTTGACCGGGTATGGCATCAAGGAGCCCTAGCAAAACTGGAGTCAATGGGAATCAGGGGAAAAACTCTCCTCTGGTTGGAGTTAGACCTAGCACAAAGGCAGATGGTTGTGGTTGTTGGAGGTCAATCATCTCAGCTACCAGACATCATGCAGGAGTTCCTCAGGGTAGTGTCCTAGGCTTAACCATCTTCGGCTGCTTCATCAATGACCTTTCCTCCATCATAAGGTTAGAAGTGGGGTTGTTCGCACAATGTCCAGTACCATTCGCGACTCCTCAGATACTGAAGCAGCCAGTGTCCATATGCAGCAAGACCTGGACAACATCCAGGCTTGGTCTGATAAGTGGCAAGTAACATTCACACCTCACAAGTGCCAGGCAATGACCATCTCAAGCAAGAGAGAATTTAACCATCTCCCCTTGGCATTCAATGGCATTACGATCGCTGAATCCCCTGCTTTCAACATCCTGGGGGTGACCATTGACCAGCAACTGAACTGGACCAGTCTTGTAAATACTTTGGCTACAAGAGCAGGTCAAAGGCTGGGAATTTTGTGGCAAGTAACTCACCTCCTGACTCCCCAGAGCCTGTCCACCATCTACAAGGTACAAGTCAGGAGTGTGATGGAATACTCTCCACTTGCCTAGATGAGTGCTGCTCCAACAACATTCAAGAAGCCTGACACAATCCAGGACAAAGCAGCCTGCTTGATTAGCACCCCATCCACCACCGCCTAGAAGAACAAGAGCAGCAAATGCATGGGAACACCACCACCTGCAGGTTGCCCTCCAAGCCACACACCATCTTGACTTGGAGCTATATTGCCGTTCCTTCACTGTCACTAGGTCGAAATCCTGGAACTACCTTCCAAACAGCACTGTACGTGTACCTAGCCCACATGGACTGTAGTGGTTTAAGAAGGCAGCTCACCAACACTTTCTCAAGGGCAATTAGGGATGGGCAATAAATGCTGGCCTGGCCAGTGATGTCCACATCACTGATGAATGAATATAAAAAAAAGGCCAGATAATTTATTTTTAGTTATAATGACTGACGGATAAATATTTGCCAGGACACTGAGGAGAACTCCCCTCCTTTTCTTCAAAATACTCCCATGGAATCCTGTAGTCCCCTGAGAGGGTAGATGGGCCTCAGTTTAACATCTCATCCAAAAGAAAGCACTCCCAGCAATCCCTCAACATTGCATTGAGGTGTCAGTCTAGATTTTTGCCCAAGTCTCTGGAGTGAGACTTGAACCTACAACTTTCTGGCACAGAGATGGGGGTGGGTGGGGGGGGGGGGGGGGGGGGGTGTGTGGAGCTACCAACTGAGCTACACTGGAGTGGTACTAAAGGACCCTGAGTTGCTAAGTGAGTGGAGCACCAGGAACAGGTGAATGAGCTACCGAGAATGAGTTATAACACCATATAGCACTGTTTTTCATTATACTATTCCCCTCAATTGAACCTCACGGTACAGTACATGAATTGTTTAAAGATTTGTGTGCCAAGATTAACATCAGGATTTGAATATTTCTGTTTACTTCACATTCCTCAGGAATGCAAAAACATTCTGGATTCTGTGCCTGTTGCAATTGAAACTCTTTTAAATAGCACCAGTGTGAGAATTTCTACAACTGTCATCTCAGACTGAAGCTTCCTTGACATGTGTAGTTTTTGTTTAAGAAGCCTCAGCATTCTTTACAATCATCGTGACAAGCAAGCAAACCACCCATGATTTAAGATGGCGCAATCAAATGTCACTTAACAGGCTTTATCTGTTATGTTTCCATTAATAACCTCTTAACGATATGCACTTCCTGATGTTTTAGTATCATGACTTTGTGTGATAGAGTAAAATGGGCTGCCAGCAGTATCAAGGCACAAGGGTGACATTGTGTTCAGAGGCTACTGCAGTGCCAACTGGTGCCATGCTTTCCTTCCATATTCTACCCTGGAAAACTATGGCAAGCACCAAAATATTTCACTTTGAACAGGTCACACACTGTAATGCCTGCCAAACATAATACAAGTAGTTTTCAATAAAATCTGTTTTTGTCACTTTGTTTCCAAGGTCACTGTTTTAACAAGTTGTTTCTTGCTATTGGCAGAATGCACAGCAGAGTAGATTTTGACTTTGTACAAAAGTGTAAATGGGTAATGGTGAGCTTTACATCTCTCCCAATTTTTATTTCCATTGAAGATGCTGGATTGCCGATTCACTGTCACCTGCACAAAGTCAAGATCAACTGCAGCACCTCTAAAGCTGGATCGACTCAGTCACTCTTGGAAGCAAATCTTCTGTGGGATTTCTGAGAATAACATTCCAAAGTATTATGGCTGAGTTAGTGAATATTAACAACAACTTGTATTTACATATCACCTTTACTGTGTACAATGTCCTGAAGCCACTTTACAGAATAGCAGTAAGTGGAACGGAACACCAAGCCAGGGGAGAATCTACAAGGAGTGATTAAAGATTCGGGTAAAAGGATAAGTTGAGAGGTTTTAAAACAGAGTCTTGGGCAGCTGAACCAAAGAGAAAAGAAAGAAAAGATTTGCATTTAGAAAGTGACAATTTGCGCACAGCAAGACTCCACAAACAGCAATGTGATAAATGACCAGATAATCTGTTTTAGTGATACTGGTTGAGGGAGAAATATTGACCAGGATAGTGGGAGAACTACGCAGACCAAATAGTGCCACAAGATCTTTAAACCCATCTGAGAGGACAGATGGCATCCCAGTTTAATGTCTCATCCAAAAGCCAGCATCTGACAGTGCTGCACTCCCTCAGTACAACATTGACCTGTCACCCTAGATTACGTACCCAAGTTTTGAGAGTGGGGTTCAAACCCACAAGCTCCTGACCTAGAGGCAAGAGTGCTACCACTGAGCAAAGTCTGGCACAAAGCTAGCTTAAAATACTTTAAGAATTGGATCTGGGAACTTCTTGATCCATATGATTCAATGTCGTTTACCCATTCGTCAATTAAGAAATCTTGCTCTCTCTCTCTTTTTGACCTAAAAAAAATCAGACTTGGGCTGAACCACTTGCTAGCACAAGATCTGTAAGCAAGCAATGGGGCAGCAAATCTAACTCATTAAAACGGTTTGCCATCGGGCCTGCGATCTTAAGTTACTAACATAAGAAGATAATGGTTATGGATATATTCATAATACAGTTACCTATAGCCCCACCCTCTACCTTCAGAATGGGCAAGGGATTAAGGACAATGAAAGAAAATAAAGATTATTTCACTGGAGTTCGATATACAGGAACTGAGCAAATTTGCAGCACCATAGATTATGGAGAACAAAGCTTGAATTCAGGAAGATTTCCATGTGATGACATTTGGATCATTCTCATGTGTAAAACGTGGTTTTAAATGGCAAACAATAATTCAATGTTGCCACAGTCCTCCCACTCAAATCAAGGAAGCTAAAAATTTTCATCTCATTTCATCTATGACTGGCGTACAATAGGAACATGAGGATCCATGTGATTGTCAGGTCAACAATAAATGCTGCAACTTCAGACCAGTCAGAAACTCAATCCACCCACATACAAAATCCATCTCCACCAGCCTTCTGCCCCCAGCCCCAACAACATTACCCCCTCATCCCACCCTGCCTCTCTAACCCTCATCTTCCTGACAAATCATTTCTGGGCATTTTTCAACACCTTAAACTTTTATGCTTCAACTGTGTCAACATGAATAATGAAATTCTAAGTGGCAGTCCAAGTAAAAGCCACTAAATTGATTGTAAAACTCAAGTTATATAATCTGTTTTCCTCCACCCCTTCCATACAAACACAATCATTATTATAGCTTTCGTGTTGTCAAACTCTTTTCCTCAGTTAATGTCAATGGATTCTTAAGACAAAGGACACTTGGCTACAAGGAGGTGGTAGAGCTAAGGATTTGGATTGATCAGGAGCTGGAGTTATAGGACCCCCAAATTCCAATGGCTTAAATCAAAAAGTTGGGAAGGAGGTTCCGCTGTAGGTTCACAGATTCTGGTGCACTCAATTCAGCACTACATAATCCATGTATTCAGCACCACTATAATTGGCAAATACATAACTGAAAACAGGACAGAAACAAGGAGCAAAACCAGCAAAAGAAAACTTTGTAGATGTATTTTCCACTTACTATTGCCAGATGGGCACAAGCCAGCAAATACACAATGGCAGAATGGTGATTTAACAGTGTTGGGGAATGTGTCAATGAAGGTTACAGTTCAGAGTTAGAAGGGATTGTATACAGTACTGGCTTGGCACACAACAGTAGATGTTATAAAGGGGCATGAATAATCACATCTACTGACCTTTTGTTACAATGTTTCAAAATTTTAAACTATTGGTTAGAAAGAGCCTGGAATCAGGCATTTTAGGGAGATTTTAACCATAAGGGCCAGCCTGCAGAAAGCACATGCTGGCCGCCCAATGCCTCCGACGAGGGACCCGTTTGTTTTGGGGGTGAGGCCACATTCTATGCCACCAGTGAGCTGCACGCCCCGAATGGGTACAATGGTGCAGCTCACCAGCTGCAGGTGGGCACAATATAAGGTGGTTCGAAGGCTGATCAAGCTGGCAAGAAGAGAGGTGAGAGATGGTGGGATTATCACGGAAAAGGGAAGCCGAGAGCAGCAGCAGCCCACATTATTCTTGTGGAGCCCAGCAAAGGAATCCTGCTCACCCTGGCCCCTGGCCCCACAAAAATAATTTTTCATTTACCTCTTTGGGACCTCTTCCTCTTGACCACAGGTTTTACTGAGCAGAGTACACGCTTCATCCAGTAGGCCCTCAAAACTGCACAGTGGTCTCCCATCTAAGGACCCCAAAACTTCACAGTGGTCTCATATTCTTCTTAACACCCTCAATTTGCATATATTAATGAGGTTCCTGTTTAATCAGGTGGGTCTTTGGGCTGGTCAGCATAAGAACCCAGGCAAAATGGCAGCGGAGTGCATATGGGTCGGTAAGCAGACCACCTCCATTTAATTCTGTTACCACCCCATTTCCTCCAGGTGAAGGAAGTTAAAATCTCCCCATTTGAGTAAACGTTTGGTGGCAGTAACATCATAATTAGGAAGTGCTGCACACAATGTTCTATTCTCTAACATTACTGAAACAGAATTTTGCATTAAGAGGAAAGCTTGCTCCAGGCATATGTTTAACCAATAGCTTTAAAATTCCAAATCACACTAATATGGATAACTGTGATATCAAGTAATGGCATTGATATTTCCATTTATAACATACAAAAAAGCAAGAAAGAAATAATTGCATTTATGGAGCATCTTGCATAATTTCAGGACATCTCAGCAGTTTATAGCTAATGAAGTACATTTTGAAGGGTAGTTACTGCTGTAATGTAGAAAATTCCTTATTATATACGATTATAGTCAATGGAAAACCTTCCATCTAAGGAAATAAATAATTTGTTTGAGAATTCCCACCTTCTGAAAGGAATTTAAACACCAAAACATCTCGTTGACTGTAACTATTAAAAAATGGTCATATCTTAAGAATGAGAAAAACTATTTGAGGAAATGAATCTTCTGAGCCAAGGTCACAAAAAGGTTTTGCTCCCTTCAATATTCTATCAATGCTATCTTGCCCTCTACCCTCAATGGGGTAATTGTCCACCATTTCTCTTGGGTTTCCGCCAAACTTCCAGCAGACCATTGGGAGAATACACTCCCCTTGGAAAATCATACTGTATGCTTGGAGTAATGGGGCAGGAGCACGATTCTCTCATGGAACATTTCTATTATACCTCATTAAACAACACCAAAATAAAAACAGATAGTAAGAGTTTCTATTGATATTTAAAAGAGTTAACAAAATGAATATCGGTCCTGTAGAAAGTGAGTCTGGGGAATTAATAATGGATAATAAGGAGATGGCAGATGAATTGAACAGGTATTTTACATCGGTCTTCACTATTGAGGATACAAATAACATCCCAGAATTAGTTGTAAGTCAGGAAATGGAAAGGAGGGAGGAATTCAAGAAAATTACAATCACCAATGAAGTGGTACTGAACAAATTGTTGGAGCTGTGGGCTGACAAGTCCCTGGATCCTGACAGACTTCACCCTAGAGTCTAAAAAGTGGCTAGTGAGCTGGTTGATGCGTTACTTTTAATTTTGCAAAATTCCCTAGGTTTGGGGAAGGTTCCACTAGACTGGAAAATAGAGAATGTAACTCCTTTATTCAAAAAGAGAGGGAGACAGAAAGCAGGAAGCTACAGGCCAGTTAGCTTAACATTTTTCTTAGGGAAAATGTTAGAAGCTATTATTAAAGACATTATAGCAGGGCACTTCGAAAAATTCAAGGTAATCAGGCAGAGTCAACATGGTTTTGTGAAAGGGAAATCATGTTTAACCAATTTATTGGAGTTCTTTGAGGGAGTTGCATGTGCTGTGGATAAAGGAGAACCAGTGGATTTCCAGAAGGCATTTGATAAGGTGTCACAACAAAGGTTATTGCAAAAAATAAAAGCTCATGATTTAGTGGGTAACATACAGGCATGGCTAGAAGATTGGCTAGCTAACAGGAAACAGAGTAGGCATAAATGGGTAATTTTCTAGTTGGCAAGATATAACGAGTGGTGTGCCACAGGGATCAGTGCTGGGGCCTCAACGTTTTACAATTTATATAAATGACCTTGATGAAGGGACCGATGGTATGGTTGCTAAATTTGCTGATGACACAAATATAGGTAGGAAAGTAGGTTGTGAAGAGGACATAAGGAAGCTACAAAGGGATATAGATAGGTTAAGTGAGTGGGAAAAATTCTGGCAGGTGGAGTATAATGCGGGAAAATGTGAAGTTGTCCATTTTGACAGGAAGAATAACAAAGAAGCATATTATCTAAATGGTGTGAGATTGTGGAGCTCTGAGATGCAGAGGGATCTGGGTGACCTAGTGCATGAATCGCAAAAGGCTAGTATGCAGGTACAGCACGTAATTAGGAAAGCTAATAGAATCTTATTGTTTATCGCGAGGGGAATTGAATACAAAAGTAGGAAGGTTATGCTTGAGCTTATGCAGGGCATTAGTGAGATCACATCTGGAGTACTGTGTATCATATTGGTCTCCTTATTTCAAGAAGGATGTAAACGCATTGGAAGCAGTCCAGAGAAGGTTTACTAGACTGATACCTGGAATGGGCGGGCTATCTTATGAGGAAAGATTGGATAGGCTAGGCTTGTATCTGCTGGAATTTAGAATAAGAGGTGACTTGATTGAAACATAAGATCCTGAGGAGTCTTGACAGGGTGAATGTGGAAAGAATGATTCCCCTTGTGGGAGAATCTAGAACCAGGGGTCACTGTTTAAAAGTAAGGGGTCGCCATTTAAGACAGAGATGAGGAGAAATTTTTTCTCTCACAGGGTCATGAGTCTTTGGAACTCTCTTCCTCAAAAGGCAGTGGAAGCAGAGTCTTTGAATATGTTTAAGGCAGAGATACATAGATTCTTGACAAGCAAGGGGATGAAAGGCTATTGGGGGTAGGTGGTAATGTGGAGTAATCAGTTCAGCCATGAAATTATTGAATGGCGGAGCAGGCTCAAGGGGCTGAGTGGCCTACTTCTGCTCCTAATTCGTATGTTCATAAAATCACAGAAACCAACCACTGAGCTATTGATGATGGGTAAAGGGTGGGTTTCCGGAGTCCTCACCTGCAGCAAGGTACCTCACACAACCTAGTTCCTTTCACAACCACAGAATGTCCCAAAGCATTTTAAAACCAATGAAGTGCTTTTGGACTGTAGTCACTGTTGTAGGAAGTGTAGCAACCATTTTGTGCACAGCAAGCTTACAGAAACACCAATTAAATAAACAACAAGATAATCTGTTTTTAGGTGTAGGTCAGGACACCAGGAGTACTCCCCTGCTCTTCTTCAAATAGTGCCCTGGAAACTGTTACAGCCACTTGAGAGAGCCATCAGAGCTTCAGTTTAACATCTTATCTGAAAGATAACACCTCTGACAGTGCAACACTTTCTCAGTACTACACAGATGTATCAACCTCAATTAGGTGCTCAAGTCTCTGGAGGTGGTCTTAAACCCACAACCTTCTGACTTAGAGGCAAGAGCGCAACTACTGAACCAGGGCTGATATTGCAGGTATCTCTATGAACGGCATTTTAGTGGAATACTAGGGGAGTGCTTTGTTATCCTTTGGATAATCTGCTTGTTCCATTGACGTAGATGAACATTAAAGATCCCACAATACCATTTAAAGAAGGGCAGGGTGCTCTCACTGCACCCTGGAAAATGATCCTTCCTCACACAACCTGACGAAAACACAAACATTCATCTCAGTGCTGTTTGTGCAATCTTGCTGTGTGATACCCGCATTTATCCACGTCACACTTCACAGTGGTTCATTGTAGGTGAAGTTCATTGCAATATTTCTAAAAGATGCCACATAAATGCAACTCCGCCTTTTTGTTTCTTTCACGGAGGTCTCCATTTTCTGTGAATTCAAGCCAGATTAAAACGAGATGGAAGCGCAAATCAAAAGTTCTAAACATTTTGTGTAATTGGCATCTCATACAGGCCGAATCATCAGGGGGACTCATTGTTATGAATTCATTCTCACTGGAGACTAACAACCCTTTTCCCTTCACGACTGGTTAAAGCTATCCTCGAGAGACAGTTGGCCGTGCCTTCTGGGATTCATGTTAAAGGGATGTCGTCTTCACGAGAAAGTGCCAGGTAAACCTTTTGTATCTGGAGAGGGTTAAGAATTTGGCCGCATTTTCGCAGAGTGGTGCTGTGGACAAGTGAAACAGTGATGCATTTGAGCTGATGGTTTTCCCTTCTGTGTTTGTAAATAAACAAAAGCATTGTCAAAACATTTTTTGATAAATGTAATGCCCCTTTAACAACTCACCATATTGTTTACTTTTTATAGTTAAAGCTCAAGAGAAAGGTCTAAAGTGTTTGGAAATTTGTGCAATCACAGTAGTCTGTACTTGGGAGTTTTCAGGACTTAATAATCGCTTTATCCAGAATAAAGCCTGTAATGGGCACCCTTGATTAAAGGATAGGTTTTCTGAGGTGTGTGAATTAATTCCCTGTATGTTCTACAAAGCTTTATAATAGGTTCAACCTAAATAAAAGGCCCAAAGGGAATGTTTTTCTCAGCACAAGGGCTGTCCTTGTGGAGGCTTCCACCGTTCAAATTTTTATTCCCAAAAGAATCTGGTATAAACTTGACTCTGTTATAAACACAAATACAATTGCAGCACAAGAATAGCCTCGCAGTTCAAGTTGAAAATAAACTCTTCCCTCCCTATTAGGAGGGGTCTGATGCACACCATCCCCTACAACAGGGGCATTGAGGAACCATCCAATAATAGGGGCAATAAAGCACATTGACCTAATAATAGGGGGGACTAAAGCATACACCCTGCTTGCAATAAAGTAGTACCCACCCCAAATGAGAGGTGGCCATGAGAATGTATTTTGAGTGCCCGTATGTGGAGGTCAAGTACCACACTATCAATGTGTTATGCACTTTGCACTTGTATGTATGTTTTAAACCATTACTTTATCAATGTAACATAATAAACTCTGTCAGCTCTTCTGCCAGCATGGTTTGATCCACATAAATCTAACCGAATTAACTTTCTACAGTCAGCGCCAATACCACAATCAAAACAAAAGGTCAATAAGGTCAGAATTGTATATTTTGATTGGGGGCTTTGAGTGGAGAGGTCCGTCGTATCATATTAATTGAGGGCTCCTCCAGGATTTGAACCCGGGACCTCTTGCATATTAATTGGGGGCTTACTTGAGATTTGAATCGTATATTAATTGGGGGCTCGCTCGCAATTGAATCATATTTAATTCAGTGGCTCACTTCTGGGATCAGATTCAGACTAATTTGGAGGGCTTGCATTTGAAATCATAGTAATTACTTGTCTCTGGGATAACATATTTGAATTGGGGTCCTGTGTTTGGCATCATATTAATTGCTCTCGAATCTGGGATCACATCAATTGGAAATTCGATCGTTGGGATCTAAATCGAACACCAATTACAAATAAATTAAAAGAACCAGGTCTCTTGTATAATAAGGTACAGTCTATACCATTGTAATGGCTTTAGGGTTGTAGCAGAGATTTTGGGAAAGCAGAATGTTTCCCTGAGTGACTTGATAACTTTAACTAAGAAAAAATTAAAAGAATTGGCAGTGAAATTGGGGTTAGAATTGAAATCAGGCACCAAAAAAGCAGAGATAATTGACATAATAGCTGAACATCTGGAACTAGAAGAAGATGATGATGATGATACAGATGAAGGGCAATACAAGGAGCAAGAAAGGGAATACAAGAGATAAGAAGATAGTAGGTCCGAGAGTGATGCAGTGGAATTGGCTAGGATTCAGTTAGAAATGAAAAAACTAGAGCTTCAACAGGAAAAAGAATTAAAAAACTTGAACTTGAAAGAGAAAGTGAAAGAGAAAAGAGGAAGAATCTGAGTTTAGATCAAGACCCAACGAGAAGTTGTTTAAATTTATTCAGACTCTTCCTAAGCTCGAGGAAAGGTATGCAGAAGCATTTTTCATATCCTTTGAAAAAATAGCCAAACAGATGAAATGGCCAAAAGAAAGCTGGACATTGCTTATTCAGGGCAGTCTAGTAGGCAGAGCTCATGAAGCTTATGCCATGCTTCCTGAAGAGGCTTCTGCAGATTATGAGATGGTAAAAAAGGCTATTCTCGCTGTGTATGAGTTAGTCCTTGAAGCTTACCGTTAGAAGTTCAGGAACTTACGGAGATTGGCTGGGTAGACATATTTAGAATTTGAGAGGGTGAAGCAAATGAATTTTGACCATTGGATACAGGCATTAAAGATAGAAACCACAGGTGAGAACCTTCAAGAATTGATTCTCTCAGAAGGGTTTAAAAACTCCATTCCTTCAGTGATGAGAAGTAATTTGGATAACCTGAAAGTTTTGAAAGCTAGGCAAGCAGCAGAGATTGCTGATGATTTTGAGCTTGTGACTAAGCCAACCTATTTAGTCCGTCACCCCCTAAACCTGAGAAGGATAGAAAGTGGGAGAGTGAAAGGAAGGCAAGTAGCCAGGGACAAGAAGGAACAGTTGGGAATGCCCCAGGATCACCTCCTCAGGTCAGAAAGGAAGGTGCTAAGGGTAGAAATTAGGTTTGCAAGCCAAAGTGTTATCATGGCAACAAATCAGGTCATCTTTGTTCAGAGTGCTGGAAATTGCGATACAAACCCATAAGATTTGTTGGGGTACGCAAAGAAAGTGCAGAGGAAAAGACTCTGACTGAGAGTATAGCAGACCAGGCTATAGCACCAGCTGTGAATGTGAAACCAGATACTAAATCTAAAATGAGTGTAGAGATTAAGAATAAAATGCCTGAGAGTTATAATGAATTTCTGTCAAAGGGCAGAGTAACTCCGTATCCTGTAAGTGAGGCAGGAAAACCTATCATTACATTCAGGGACACAGCAGCAATCCAAACATTCTTGCTGGGGCAAGATATGAGGTTTCCACCAGAGAGCACCTTGAATGCTAAAGTTTTAGTAAATGGAATTGGTGGGGTGTATATACCCATACCTTAGTATAAAGTATGCCTAGAGAGTGACTTAATATCTGAGATAGTAACTGTAGGTGTTGTCCACAGTTTACCAGTAAAGGGAATTGACCTACTCCTAGGAAATGATTTGGCTGGATCAAAAGTATCAGTTTCTCCGACAGTTACAGAGGAACTAAGTGAAATTAAGGAAACGGAGCAATTACAGGAACAAGTTCCAGGAACATTTCCTGCGTGTGTAGCTACCCGAGCAATGGCTAAACAGGATCCATTGTCGAAGGTAAAAAGGGCGCCACAAATAGATAGCCAAACATCTGAAACCTTATTTGGGGATTTAGATAATCCAAATGAGATGTTTAACAGATTGTCTATCATTGCAACACAGCAAACTAATCCAGAGATATACCGAATAGCACAGACGGCTCTGTCAGAAGCTGAGGCGAAAAGAGTTCCAGAAGGCTATTATATGGCAAACAGGGTTTTGAGGAGGAAATGGAGACTGCCTCATAGACCTGCTGACAAAGACTGGACAGTTGTTGAATAGATAGTGATACCACCTAAATATCGAAAAGAATTATTGTGGTTAGCACATAATATTCCTTTTGTAAGACATAGAGGAATTCAGAAGACCAAATCACACATAAGCAACATTATTACTGGCCAGGTCTTACAAAGGAAGTGAGACAAATTTGTAGGACATGTCATACCTGCCAAATGGTGGGAAAACCACAACCTACCATAAGACCAGGGGATGAAGTATTAGTGTTGTTACCATCACAGGGTGAACCAGTAAAAGCATGGTTCAGTGACCCATATAGAGTGATCAAAATAAAAATTGCCCCTAGCATAGGTATGTGGTAGGAAAATATAGGGACAGGTGGGGATGTGGTAGGGATATGGGATTAGTGTAGGATTAGTATAAATGGGTGGTTGATGGTCGGCACAGACTCGGTGGGCCGAAGGGCCTGTTTAAGTGCTGTATCTCTAAACTAAACTAAACTAAACTAAACTAAACTAAAAGAGTGGGTAAGGTAGATTACTTAATTGACACCCCTGATCGCCGGATGAAGAACCAGTTGTGTCACATTAATTTGCTCAAACAATATTACTGCAGGGGGGAGGATAAGCCAGTACAGGTATGTCAGGTAATCGGGACTGTTGAGAAGGAAAAGGATAGTGAGGATGAGGCAGAAGAAGGCCTAGGAAATTTTCAGATTGAACCTCCACCTATCCGATTAGCGAATACAGAATGACTAGAAAAATTAAACAATAGACTTTTACACAGAGGCAAAACAGCGTGAAGTCCAAACCAGGGTTTTCACAACGTTTCAAAAAGTTTGTAGGGATAAGCCAGGATGTACAACCTTAGCCACACATGATGTGGGTATAGGGGGGACCATTCCTTTAAAATTACATCCTTGTTGCTTAGGTCCAGACAGTCAGGCCCAAGTGGAAGCAGAGGTACAATACATGCTGAAGGGCAGCTTAGTTGAACCTAGTCAGGACAGCTGGAATTCGCAGATGGTCTTGATGTCTAAACCTGGTGGGTCGGCTCAAACTTGCATAGACTCTAGAAAGGTCACTTTGGTAAAGAAGGCAGACTCCTACCCAAATTCTTATTTAAAAGACTGTATGGACAGAGTGGACAACACAATGTGTCTTTAAGAGACAAATGGGTTGAAGGAAACTAGTCAAATTCCTTTGATACCCCAGGGTAAGAAAAAAATCAGCTTTCGTTGCACTGGACAGGGTTTTCCAGTGTCAAGTGATGCCACATAGGTTAAGTGGTATTCGAGAAACTTTTCAGAGAATAGTGGACACAGTAGTGGTCAATGCTCCTGGCTGTGCAGTTCACCTGGCTGAGGTGATGGACAAAAGGGAGGCTTGGCAGGAAAACACAAAACAATTGGAAGACTATGCTTGTAAGTTTAAAAATGGGTTAATTGGGGACAACCTTTTGAAAATTTAAAGCCGAAATGTTCTTTTGGAACTTATTGCTGTAGTCTTAACATCTTTGAAAAGTGTATGCCTGTAAATGCAGGGAAATAAAATGTGTTAGCGATTTTTCAATTCGTATTTTTTTACCCATTGCAATGAAACTCATTTTGGGAATGGCATTTCATTTCACCAAGGGCAGAGGTGCCATGATCCTGTCTTTTTTTTTCTCTGGGAAATACGTGGTGTGTCTTTAAGACAGCAAAGGATCAGTACTGCTTTAAGACAAAGTAGGCCTCAGCAGCTACTGAGAAGGTGCAATCATGTTGCCTTGGATACAGCCATTCGGAGACTGCGATTCAAAGGGTTTATTCTCATTACCTTCAATACAGCCACTTGGACTGAGCATCGAGAGATACATTTGTTACAACTTAATATTGAACTGGCCTGTAGTAAAAACAAGTCTGTTCTAAGAGACACAGACAGCTGTGCGTTAGCACCTGAAAGGAGAGATCTCTGATAATTTAAACTGAAGGAAGAATTTAAACTGTGACTATATTTTTAAGCCTCAAAATTCTAAAGCCAGATGGATTCTATTGAAAGTGGTTGTGAATTGTTGATCTACTGTGGTCATTGCTGGAGAAGGAAAGCATCACTTACTGCTGGGATTAAGCTATGAACTATTCTACTGCTGAAGAACCTTTTTGCTCCCCATCGAACAGCTGTGAGAACTTCAAGCAACCTTGGACTTATTTGACCTCCGGCATGAGCGTAAATTTGCAAGGACTCTAATTTTTCTATTTTAAATGTTGTTTATATCTTTGTAGTGTTTAAGAATTTAGTTTTTCGAATTAAACAGTTAATTTGTTGATTTAAAGACACCTGCTTTGTTGAGCCTCATTCGGGGGTTAATAGATGGTACAATTTGGTTGGGTCTTTCTTTAATTTGGAAAGTTTTAAATGATATGTTAGGTGATCTGTGGCAGGATGGGATTGAATTAACAGTGCATTTCTCCCACCACAATCAGAATCATATATTTTGACTGGGGGCTTTGACTGCAGCAGTTGGTCGTAACACTACAGAGTAAACAGTAGTGCAACAACTTGATTAAATACTTCAAAGACTTGAAAAAAAGAAAGCCCAGAATGTTCAGCCAATACGAATGGAAGAGACTGTTCTTAACATAGTTTGTGCAGTTTCCTAAAATGCCTTTCAAAGTCTGTCAAAAACCTCTTCACTTTGTCTTAATGCAGTGTGTCAATTTGATGTTCTGCATCATTATCCAACCTCACATGAGAGGCATAGGACACCTCCCTGGAGGACACAAAAGCTGAGCCTGTAATTGAAAGGTACAAAACAAGAACATTTAAAAAATAACTCTCAGGATGTGGACGTTGCTGGCAAGATCAAGATTATTAGCCATCCCTAGTTGCCTTGTACAACTGAGATGTATGCTAGGCTACTTTAAGTAGTTAGTTAAGAGTCAGCCATGTTGTTGTGAGACTCAATCATGTATAGGCCAGACTCAGGAAAGACAGCAGGTTTCCTTCCCTATAAAAAGGGCCTCAGAGAAGTAATTTGGTTTTTACGACATTTCCAACAGTTTCATGGTCACTTTTACCAATACCAACTTTTTATTTCCGGATTTTTAAAAATGTGAATTCCAATTCTCAAACTGTCATGGTGGTATTTGAACTCAGATTCTCAAGATTATTTATGTAGCACCTCATCACATCCTCAAAGCACTGCATAACTAATTAATTATCTTTCAACTTCCATTACATATGCATTCCTCTCTGTAAAATTCCATGATCATTTCCTTTCCTGATTCCATGTTGCTTGAAGTCTCTGTTGATACATATAGAAGAATTTGAGATGCAGCTATCACCCCTCAGGCACACGTGTCAGTTTGTGCCATACTTTAAAAAAAAAGTTGCAAAAGGAAAGAAAGTCAGTAATTTCCAGCATAAAGACAGACTTCATATCAGAAGAAATTAGAGTCATAGAGTCATAGATTAAATTCTTTTTAATTGACTGAAAGAATCATACCTACAAAAGCCATTTTGACCCCTAATTAACAGCAATTGCTGAAGGGGTCTAGAATGAAGAGACATGGATATAGGATTAACCTAAATGATTTAGTACAGTGAGCAGGTGAATTTTTTTATTTTACACAGAGGTTTGTGAGGCGACAGAATGCACTACCCAGAATCAGAATTGAAGTAGAGGCCATGAGTAGGATTTTTGCCCTGATATGGGGGTGGGAATGGAGATGGGCGGGTGCGTAATTTCACGCCACCAGCCTGTGTGTCGGTTTACCAGCATCATTTCCCCCCGAGCCATTTTGGGGAAGGTTGGGTTGGGGCCGAACATTTACCAGCCTGCAAGTGGCCGGTAGCCAATTGAGGTCATTAAAAGGTCAATTAAGGCCATGGATCAGAGGCCGACTGGAATTTTCCAGTTGGCCTGGGGGGGCCCCCCATGGCATCGGTAACATGGCAGCTGCTGGGAGGCAGCCTCCTGGTGGTAGACCAAGGAGTTAAGCGCTCCTGGCACACTCTGAGGCTCCCCCTGCCCATCTAGTTACAGCTGCGCCTGCAGGCAGCCCTGTGAAGGGGTTTTCCCTCCATAATGGTGGCCCGGTAGCTACAGCCAATTTTATTTCAGATTTTTTAAAGTTGCTAAGAGGGTGCCTGCCTCAAGATGGAGGCTCCCCCTCTCTCTCCCTGACCTGCCACAGCAGGCTTCATCTCCTTCTGTGCTGGAAGGCCTCCTATTGGCCCTCCAGCTTCAAAAGACTTTAATTCGATGGTAATCATGCCCTCTGGCTACTAATTTGCCAATCAAGGCAAAATCATTGTTGGGTGATTGCTCCCAACATAGTGCGGGGTGTAGACCCACATTTGACCTCAATGTTGGGGTCGTGATCCAAAATTCAAAATCCTGCCTCATGTCAACTTTTATAGCCCCAGGCAGAAATCTAAAGGGAAAATCTGAAATTCTACACTTATGACCAGAAGCACACTTGAAAAAGAGAGTGTGCTCGAACAATGTTCGATCGTGCTTGCTTCAAGTACGACTCCTTGTTGGTTGCAGGGGAACGCTGAATTTATCCTTATGTATTGTTAACAGTCCTCAGTCTGAATCTGATTACATGCTCTCTTTTCTGGCACCATCAATGGTGGACACCTCTGATCCGTCCTGTAACATACATATGATAGAAGAGCTTTTCTCTGCCCCGGCTATGCTCTAAGTGGGTGGATTGTTGCAGATGAGCAGTGTCAAATGGTTTATTCTTAAGCTTCCTCGCATTTGTCTTTGGAAAGGTAAGCCTGAGGCATTGACCCTGCTGCATGCAGAGATTTTCTTGACAGAAACAGGACCAGGCATCTGGTCAACACAGGCTTGGTAACTGTTGATGGCATAACTGTTCACCAAAATGTTTGCCTCTAATTGAGGATTCAACTGAAAATGGTAGAGTAAATCTGAAAGGCAGTAGCCTTTGTGGAGGTTAAAATACAAATAAGTGCCCTAGATGCAAATCACCAGATTCTCTCAACCTTAGAGTAACAGTTTCTATTATTTTCAGAGGCCAACATTCAAGAACTAACAACCATCTAGTCATCACCTTTTAATTATCTCGGAATTTGGTTATTGGGAAATTTCATCATGAATGTTATTTTCATAGAATATTTCAGATTGACCTCCAAAGCAGTTTCTAGAAGCATTTTTGAATCTGATCCAATCTCTTCGAGGACATTGAAATAATCCACAAAGTCTGAGCCATTCAGTGTGGATCCTCTGTCTACTTTCTGGGTGGATCATAGAAGCAAAGATGAATTTGGATGTATACAGCACTATAAAGAGAAATGGGACCAAGATGTCGATTAATGAATGTTGCAGTCGTCATCTATTTCATTGCTGTTTGTGGGACCTTGTTGTGCACAAATTGGCTGATGTATTTCCCACATTATAACAATTACCACATTTCAAAAGCACCTCATTGGCTGAAAAATCCTTTGGGACGTTCTTAGATCTTCAAAGGTGCAATGTAAATACAGTTCTTTCTTAAAACGGGAGCTAGTGATTCTGTGTGTTGCACAATTTTGCATGATTCTGCAGTACTGTGCACTGCCCAGGGTTCACTTGACAGTTCTACATGCTCAGCAGTTTCTAACACCATCTTGCCATGTTAGTTAAGTATAGGACAAGTTGGTATGGTATAGCCTTGTGCGTTGACAGGTTCAATGACTGTAAAAATTTGGTTTGCATGAATCATTTTAATCACCATTTTAAAACATATTCTGCTTTTCTATTTTTCTTACCAAAGAGGATAACTTCACATTTTTCCACATTATAGTCCATTCTGCCATGTTCTTGCCCGCTTACTTAACCTGTCTATATCCTTTTGCAGCCTCTTTGCATCTTCCTCACAGCTTACTTTCCCACTGAGCTTTGTATCACCAGCAAACCTGGATGCATTACACTCGGTTGCCTCATTGAAGTCATTGATATAGATTATAAAAAGCTGAGGCCCAAGCCTTGTAACACTCCACTAGTTACAGTCTACCAATCTTAAAAAGACCTGTTTACTCCTACACTGTTTTCTGTCTATTAACCAATCCTTAATCCATGTTAATACATTACCACCAATCCCATTAACCCTAATTTTATGTAATAACCTCTTGTGCGGCATCATATCAAATGTCATTTGAAAATCCAAATGCGGCACAGTGGCGCAGTGGTTAGCACCGCAGCCTCACAGCTCCAGCGACCCGGGTTCAATTCTGGGTACTGCCTGTGCGGAGTTTGCAAGTTCTCCCTGTGTCTGCGTGGGTTTCCTCCGGGTGCTCCGGTTTCCTCCCACATGCCAAAGACTTGCAGGTTGATAGGTTAATTGGCCATTATAAATTGCCCCTAGTATAGGTAGGTGGTAGGGAAATATAGGGACAGGTAGGGATATGGGATTAGTGTAGGATTAGTATAAATGGGTGGTTGATGGTCGGCACAGACTCGGTGGGCCGAAGGGCCTGTTTCAGTGCTGTATCTCTAAACTAAACTAAACTAAACATTACATCTGCTGGTTTTTCCTTATCTACCCTTCCAGTTACAACCTCAAAAAACAGATTTTACCAGCTTGATCTCCCTTACATAAATCTGTGTTGATTTTGCCCAATCCTATTATGATGTTCTATGTGCTCTGCTACCAGGTCCCTAATAATAGATTCTAGCAATTTCCTTACTATTGATGTCAGGTTTACTGTCCTATAGTTCCCTGTTTTCTCTTTCCCTCCTTTCTCAAATAGTCGGGTTACATTTGTTACCTTCCAATCCATGGGGGGCCATTCTAAAATCTAGGGCATTCTGGAAGATTAAAACCAAAGCTTCCACTATTTCAGTAGCCACCTCTTTTAAAACCCTAGGATATAGGCCATCAGATCCAGGGGATTTGTAGGTTTTTAATTTCATTAATTTCTTCAGCATTATTTCTTTATTAATACTAATTTCTTTAAGTTTATCATTCTTACTCGGCACTTGGCTCTCCACTATTTCTGGAAAATTTTTTTGTGTCTTCTACGAAGATACGAAGTATTTGTTTAATGTCTGCCATTTCCTTATTCCCTATTATAATTTCTCCTGTCTCTGTCAGAAAGGAACCTATGTGTAGTTTCGCTAATCTCTTCCCATTTACATAACTGTAGAAGCTGTTACAATCTGTTTTTATGTCTCTTACTAGTTTACTCTCATATTCCATTTTCTTTCGCCATCCGTTTCAGAAGGTTGTAGGACTGGAGGAGTTTACAGAGATTGGGAGGGACACGGCCATGGAGCGATTTAAAAACAAGAATAAGAATATGAAAATCAAGGCGTTTAATTCCCACTAGCTCATTAGCACAGTCCATGCTTTCCTCCTTTCCCTTTTGTGGTAAATAATTGCAATTCATTTGTAACAACGTAAGACATTAAGGATTTTCAAAGTTGCCATTTTGGCAAATATTTAAATCAACCTGCATCTTTTTTGCATATGTGCTATCAAGGTGAGAAATGACAATATGATGTGTTTGATATGTTCAGTTCAGTATTCAGCTGTGTAAAGGAAAAGGTGTAGAAATGGCATTTATACCCTGCTGTATCTCATCCTCAGGATGTCTCCAAGTGTTTCACATCCGATAAAAAAAAATTTGAAATGGAATCACTTGTTTTGCAGCCAAACTATGCAGTGCTTTGACCAAGCTTTTGGTCACCCCACCAATCCCATTATCTTCTTATTACATTACAACAGTAACTACACTTAAATATACTTATTTGGCTATAAAGTGCTTTGGGATGTCCTGAGGACATGAAAGGCACTATATAAATATCAGTTCATTCTTCATTTATTTTCTTTGGTTTGGAACCCTTCCTTTCTTTGAGCACACTGGAGACAAGCCTTGAGATGTTTTCTACATTGAAGGCGTGACATAACTGCAAGTTTTTGTTAATGTCTGACAGGGGAACACTTAATGTGGCAACTGGACACCAACCAGTAAAACACCTTTTATTTCCCAGGGGATTCATTTCTAGGTTTTTTTAGATGGTATAGTGAGTCCTCTTTTTGTGAGGCATTTCCCCCTCCTGTCATGCACTAGGTGCTTTCAAAGGGTGGTCTCTCATTGTTCTCTCAAGTCTCCATCCTTGTTCTTCTGAATCAACTGCCTGGAGGTGCACTAGAGTGGTCCTCCATCTTCCATCTTTTTCTATTCTAATGATAGAGGTGTGCTGTACTGTGGGTTGAGCAGTACATTTTATGTGGGCTACACATATTCGTGCAATCAGAAAGATCCTGTGAAATTGTATAACATCAACTATATTGGCTTTGGAAGAAGCTTGGGGCAGAATGTTCTTAGATTGGCACGGGTGGATTAGCAAGTGAGAATGGACTCTTATCTGCTAATATGGAGTTTGCAAGTTCTCCCTGTGTCTGCGTGGGTTTCCTCTGGGTGCTCCGGTTTCCTCCCACATGCCAAAGACTTGCAGGTTGATAGGTAAATTGGCCATTATAAATTGCCCCTAGTATAGGTAGGTGGTAGGGAAATATAGGGACAAGTGGGGATGTGGTAGGAATATGGAATTAGTGTAGGATTAGTATAGATAGGTGGTTGATGGTCGGCACAGACTCGGTGGGCCGAAGGGCCTGTTTCAGTGCTGTATCTCTAAACTAAACTAATATACTCTCTTTAATTTTACAATTAGGTTTTTTGTTCTTCCTCGCTGGTGTCTATTTGATCACTGAGTGTATTGCCATTATTCTCTTCAGGCCAGGGAACCAGGGCACTTTGGCTTTGCTAGCTGCTAACAATCTGTTGCTCTGCTGAGCGATTCACCAACAGCCAGGTGCTCTGCTCAGTCCTGCCTTGTCCAGACTACTGGTCATTTCAGTCAAACATGAACATCTCACTACAGAGCTCTGTGACATTAATAGTTACTCCAGTATTTCACATCTTCTTCTATATACTAAATCTTCCCTGTATCGTTCTTCTACTGCACACAAGAAATAGGCTCTTACCAGAACACAAACATACACACACAGTAAAATAGAGTCAAAAATTAATAATCTCCAACTAACTTGAGGGCTGGAGCACAGGTTAATCTTCACAGGATGGGGATCTATCCCAGTCTGAAATCCATACCCCTTTTTCTCCCATACTTAACTTCTGACACCTCAATACATATTGTAGAAAAGAAATTACTGAAGGTGTCCTTTGCGTGGCAAAGCTCAAAGTCTTTGGATATGGCAGTAAGTCTGGTGTATTTGGTTTTTCACTGGTCCAAACAGGAAAAATAATGAGGGAGGACAAAATAGAGTCTTAGAGTTATACAGCACAGAAACAGGCCCTTCGGCCCATCGTGTCTGTGCCGGCCTTCAAGCATCTATCTATTCTAATCCCATTTTCCAGCACTTGGCCCTTAGCCTTGAATGCTATGGCGTTTCAAGTGTTCATCTAAATACTTCTTAAATGTTGTGAGGGGTTCTGCCTCTACCACCCCTTCAGGCAGTGCATTCCAGACTCCAACCATCCTCTGGGTAAAACATTTTTTCCTCAAATCCCCTCTAAACCTCCTGCCCCTTACCTTAAATCTATGCCCCCTGGTTATTGACACCTCCGCTAAGGGAAAAAGTTTGTTCCTAACTAACCTATCAATGCCCCTCATAATTTTATATACCTCAATCAGGCCCCCCCCCCTCAGCCTTCTCTGCTTTAAGGAAAACAACCCTAGCCTATCCAGTATAATAAAAGCAAAATACTGCAGATGCTGGAAATCTGAAATAAAAACAAGAAATGCTGGAAATACTCTGCAGGTCTAGCAGCATCTGTGGAAAGAGAAGCAGAGTTAATGTTTCCAGTCAGTGACCCTTCATCAGAACTGGCAAATCTTACAAATGTAAAAGGTTTTAAGCAAGTAAAGCAGGGGTGGGGCAAGAGATAACAAAAGAGGTGTTGATAGGACAAGGTCACTGAATAACTGACCAGAAGGTCATGGAGGAAAGGCAAACAGTATGTTAATAGTGTGGTGAAAGACAAAGTGTTAGTACCGAGAGGGTGTTAATTGACAGAAAAATGAACAGCCCTGGCCTCAAGCACACACATGAAAAAAAAAGTGGGTAGGCACAGTTGAAACAAACTAAACAAACAAACAAAGAAAAAAGAAAAAATAACACTTCATAGCTGAAATGCTCCAGCCCAGGCAACATCCTGGTGAATCTCCTCTGCACCCTCTCCAGTGCAATCACATCCTTCCTATAGTGTGGTGCCCAGAACTGTACACAGTACTCCAGCTGTGGCCTAACTAGCGTTTTATACAGCAAAATAAACTATTGGGACAAATAATGAGATGAAAAGGAGAGAAGCTACTCAACACAGAAAGCAAATTAAAAAGCCTGATCCTCAAGTCACACTTCTCACATTCCTTAAAGATCACATTGCATGGCTGGCATAATGAAGCAAAGAGAGAAAGAGGAGAACCCCTAACACAGGTTGTACTAGAAACAGGCATAATACATCTTCCTGAATAAAACATTAAATGGGTAGAATATTAGGCAGGAGTGAGGGATGGGTGGAGGGATTAAGGAGAATGTCTGGGGCAGTAGTCCAGACCTCTGGATTACCAGTCCAATAACATTACCACTATGCTACCATCATCTATTGTGACTTCTTATTGATTTTGTACTTGAATTATTCTTCTTCTTTACAAAGACCAGATCCACATTAATATAGGATGATTGAACAATGGAGGGTTAGCTTAATGCTTCTAAATGGTTGGAAGCTTATCATATTCACTACAGAACCTCTGGCCATACACTTACACACAGAGTACGTAAAACACAAATAATTTTTTATAATTGAATTCAGCACTTTAAATAAGTGCTAATGGTAAGTTTGGCAATTGGATCAATTTCTGGAACAACCCAACCTCGAGCTCTAACTGGCGCAACAGAAAATTTTCAACCTAGTCGCAAATGAGGACAGCAAGGCAACAATGTTCTGCTTATAAATGAGATGAAGTGACTTTTGGTACACTTAATGTTCAGGATGCCATCCCTTTAACATATGGTCACACATGAGGAGAATGCTTTGAACCAACACTGTCACTGCATCCATGTAGAAAGAGTCCATCAAAAGAGCAAGATGTTACTACATTGCAAAGAAAAGCGATTTTTTAAAAAAACTTCTCTTGTATAGTAGGAAACACAGTAACCAATTTGCACACAGCAAGCTCCCAAAAACAGCACATGATAATGACCAGATTTAACTATGTTGCTCGAGGGATAAATATTCACCAGGATTCCAGGGAAAACTTCTCAAATCTTCTTCAAAACAGTGTCATGGGATCGTTTACATTCAACCAATAGGACAGATAGCACCTCAGCTTAATATTTCATTTGAAGGACAGCACAGCACTAAATGTTAGCTTGGATTATGACCTCTGGAATGCAACTTAAACCTATGACCTTCTACTGAAGAGGCAAGAGTGGCATCCACTGAGCCACAGCTAACATTCCTCTTGTTATAGAGTTTGTGAGAAAGATCTATCTCAGACAAGTAGAAGCATTAATGTAACCTCAACACATATCCTGCACGAGTGTAGCAACTTTCTCAAAGACCAGTCACACCCCTTCCTTCTCCTAGATTTCTCAATAATAGTAAAACAAATGTTTACATTGGGAACTGACCCTAAACCAATTTGCTTTTTATACCATTGTATTTTATATGTCTTTCTTTTTCTTTTGGGCCTCCTTATCTCGAGAGACAATGGATACGCGCCTGGAGGTGGTCAGTGGTTTAATTAATGATTTTATATGTAAAATCATTAATTTCAGTTAAATTCAATAGAGATATACCATTTATTTTTTTCAGACTGCTAAATGGGAATCCCTGCTTGCTCCAAGCACCTGTAATAGATGCTCAGAAAGCACCACAGCCGAGGGTTTCTAAACAAAGTTAAATGAAGACTTAAAAAAGCAAAAAACTCCAGGGATTACAGGTAAGGATGGTCAAATGTTCATCAAACATGGAGCCAACCCCGCATCAGCAATGGAGATAACAACAACAGCTTAGATTTATATAGCACCTTTAATGTAATAAAACATCCCAAGGCGCTTTACTGGAGCATTATAAAACAAAGTATAACACTGAGCCACAAAAGAAGATATTACGTCAGCTGATCGAAAGTGAGGTCAAAGAGGTAGGTTTAAAGGAGTGTCTTAAAGGAAGAAAGTGAGGTAGAGAGCCAGAGAGGTGTAGGGAGGGTATTCCAGAGCTTCGGGCCTAGACAACTGAAGATGCAGCTACCAATAGCGAAGCAATTAAAATCAGAGATGCACGAGACACCAGAATTAAAGGAACACAGGTATCTTAAAGAGTAGTGGGGCTGCAGGAGATTACAGAGATAGGGAGGGGAGAGGCCATGGAAGGATTTGAAAACAAGGAATAGAATTTAAAAATTGAGACGTTGTTTGACCAGAAGCCAAAGTAGATCAGTGAGTACAAGGCTGACAGGGGAATGGGACTTGGTGCGAGTTAAGACATGGGTAGCAGAGTTTTGATTATCTCAACTTTATTAAAGGTAGAATGTGGGAGACCAGCAGGAGTGCATTGGAATAGTCAAGTCTACAGGTAAGAGAGGCATGAATGAGGGTTTCAGCAGCAGATGAGCTGAGACAGGGGTGGAGTCAGGCGCTAATTATAGAGGTGGAAATAGGCAGTCTGAGTGATGGCACAATATGAGGTTGGAGACTCATCTTGAGGACAAATGTGACACCAAGGCTGGTATGGAGTCAGCAGCTAGGAAACGGACTTGAAGTGGGGACTGAAAACAATGGCTTCAATCTTCCCAATATTTAATTGGAGGAAATTTCTGCTCATGCAGTACTGGATGTCAGATAAACAGTCTAATAATTTAGAAAGAGTAGAGGAGTCAAGTGAGGTGGTGGTGAGCTAGAGCTGGGTGTCGTCAGTATACATATCAACACTAACTCTGCACTTTTGGATGATGTCGCCAAGGGGCAGCGTGTATACAAGAAATAGGATGGGGCCAAGGATAGGTCCTTGGGGGACATCGGAGGTAACGTGCAGGAGCAGGAAGAGAAGCCATTGCAAGTAATTCTCTGGCTATGATTCGATAGATAAGAATGGAACCAGATGAGTACAGTCCCATCCAGCTGGACGACAGTGGAGAGGCTTTAAAGGAGGATGGTGTGGTCAACCGTGTCAAAGGCTGCAGACAGGTCGAGAAGGATAAGGAGGGAAAGTTTATATTTGTCACAGACACATATAGGATGTAATTTATGACTTTGATAAGAGCTGTTTCGATACTGTAGCAGGGACAGAAACCGAATTGGAAAGATTCAAACATGGAATTCCGGGAAAGATGGGAACAGATTTGGAAGGTGACAGTCCGTTCAAGGACCTTGGAGAGGAAAGGCAGGTTGGAGACGGGATGGTAGTTTGCAAGGATAGTCGGGTCAAGGGTTTTTTTAGAGGAGAGGGGTGATGACGGTAGATTTAAAGGAGAAAGGGACAAAACCTGAAAAGCAAGAGAGACATTTACAATATCACCTAACATGGGGACCAGAAGGGGAGGGTGGGTGATCAGCAGTTTAGTGGGAATAGGACTGAGGGAACAGTAAGTGAGTCTCAAGGACAAGGTACTCTGCAAAGAAGATCCTACTAGCAATGATAGAATGGCCTATCTTTATTGGCTTATCTTTATTGCAAATTTTCTTCTCTGTGAGATGTGGGAAGTCCGTGACGCTTCCAGCGTTCTGGGCGACTACATCTGCAGGAAGTTTACCCAGTTGCAGCTCCTCACAGACCGCATGGATCGGTTGGAGCGGCAACTGGATGCACTTAGGAGCATGCAGGTGGCGGAAAGCGTCATAGACAGGAGTTTTAGAGAAGTGGTTACACCCAAGGTGCAGGCAGATAGATGGGTGACCGCTAGAAGGGGCAGGCAGTCAGTGCAGGAATCCCCTGTGGCTATCCCCCTCTCTAACAAGTATACCGTTTTGGATACTGTTGAGGGGGATGGCCTATCAGGGGAAAACAGCAGCAGCCAGAGCAGTGGCACCACCGCTGGCACTGTTGTTCAGCAAGGAGGGACAAAGCGCTGAAGAGCAATAGTTATAGGGGACTCCATAGCCAGGGGCACAGATAGGCGCTTCTGTGGACGTGAAAGAGACTCCAGGAAGGTATGTTGCCTCCCTGGTGCCAGGGTCAAGGATGTCTCTGAACGGACAGAGGGCATTCTGAAGGGGGAGGGTGAACAGCCAGAGGTTGTGGTACACATCGGTACCAACGACATAGGCAGGAAGAGTGATGAGGTCCTGCAGGGGGAGTTTAGGGAGTTAGGTAGTAAGTTAAAAAACAGGACCTCAAGGGTTGTAATCTCTGGATTACTCCCTGTGCCACGTGCCAGTGAGGCCAGAAATAGGAAGATAGTGCAGCTAAACATGTGGCTGAGCAGATGGTGTAGAAGGGAGGGTTTCAGATATCTGGACCATTGGGCTCTCTTCAGGGACAGATGGGACCTGTACAAGAAGGACGGGTTGCATCTAAACTGGAAGGGCACTAATATGCTGGCTGCAAGGTTTGCTAGCATCACTCGGGAGGGTTTAAACTAGTGTGGCAGGGGGGTGGGAACCAGAGCAGTAGGACAGCTAGTGAAGTAAATGAGGAGGACATAGTAAATAAGGCCAGTAGGACTAAGAGGAAGAGCAGGCAGGGAGATGTTGCTGAGCACAGTGGGACTGGTGGTCTGAAGTACATTTGTTTCAATGCGAGAAGTATAACAGGTAAGGCAGATGAACTTGGAGCTTGGATTAGTACTTGGAAATATGATGTTGTTGCTATTACAGAGACTTGGTTGAGGGAAGGGCAGGATTGGCAGCTAAATGTTCCAGGCTTTAGAAGCTTCAGGCGGGATAGAGGGGGATGTAAAAGGAGTGGGGGAGTTGCATCACTGGTTAAGGAGAATATCGCAGCTGTACTGCGGGAGAACACCTCAGAGAGGTCATGCAGCGAGGCAATATGGGTGGAGCTCAGGAATAGGAAGGGTGCAGTCACGATGTTGGGGGTTTACTACAGGCCTCCCAACAGCCAGCGGGAGGTAGAGGAGCAGATATGTAGACAGATTTTGGAAAGATGTAAAGGTAACAGGGTTGTAATGGTGGGTGATTTTAACTTCCCCGATATTGACTGGGACTCACTTAGTGCTAGGGGCTTGGATGGGGCAGAATTTGTGAGGAGCATCCAGGAGGGCTTCTTGAAACAGTATGTAGATAGTCCAACTAGGGATGGGACCATTCTGGACCTGGTATTGGGGAATGAGCCCGGCCAGGTGGTCGAAGTTTCAGTGGGGGAGCATTTCGGGAGCAGTGACCATAATTCCATAAGTTTTAAGGTACTTGTGGATAAGGATAAGAGTAGTCCTCGGGTGAAGGTGCGAAATTGGGGGAAGGCTAATTATAACAATATTAGGCAGGAACTGAAGAATTTAGATTGGGGGCAGCTGTTTGAGGGTAAATCAACATCTGACATGTGGGAGTCTTTCAAACGTCAGCTGATTAGAATCCAGGACCAGCATGTTCCTGTGAGGAAGAAAGACAAGTTTGGCAAGTTTCGGGAAGCTTGGATAACGCGGGATATTCTGAGCCTCGTCAAAAAGAAAAAGGAAGCATTTGTAAGGGCTGGAAGGCTAGGAACAGATGAAGCACTTGAGGAATATAAAGACAGTAGGAAGGAACTTAAGCAAGAAGTTAGGAGGGCTAAAAGGGGTCATGAAAAGTCATTGGCAAACAGGATTAAGGAAAATCCCAAGGCTTTTTATACATATATAAAGAGCAAGAGGGTAACCAGGGAAAGGGTTGGCCCACTCAAGGACAGAGATGGGAATCTATGCGTGGAGCCAGAGGAAATGGGTGAGGTGCTAAATGAGTACTTTGCATCAGTATTCACCAAGGAGAAGGACTTGGTGGATGATGAGTCTAGGGAAGGGAGTGCAGATAGTCTCAGTCATCTCATTATCAAAAAGGAGGAAGTGTTGGGTGTCTTGCAAAGCATTAAGGTAGATAAGTCCACAGGGCCTGATGGGATCTACCCTAGAATACTGAGGGAGGCAAGGGAAGAAATTGCTGGGGCCTTGACAGAAATCTTTGCATCCTCATTGGCTACAGGTGAGGTCCCAGAGGACTGGAGAATAGCCAATGTTGTTCCTTTGTTTAAGAAGGGTGGAAAGGATAATCCAGGAAATTATAGGCCGGTGAGCCTTACGTCAGTGGTAGGAAAACTATTACAGAGGATTATTTGGGACAGGATTTACTCCCATTTGGAAACAAACGGACTTATTAGCGAGAGACAGCATGGTTTTGTGAAGGGGAGGTCGTGTCTTACTAATTTGATTGAGTTTTTTGAGGAAGTGACAAAGATGATTGATGAAGGAAGGGCGATGGATGTTGTCTATATGGACTTTAGTGAAGCCTTTGACAAGGTCCCGCATGGCAGACTGGTGCAAAAGGGGAAGTCACACGGGATCAGAGGTGAGCTGGCAAGATGGATACAGAACTGGCTCAGTCACAGAAGACAGAGGGTAACAGTGGATGAGTATTTTTCTGAATGGAGGGATGTGACTAGTGGTGTTCCGCAGGGATCAGTGCTGGGACCTTTGCTGTTTGTAGTATATATAAATGATTTGGAGGAAAATGTAGCTGGTATGATTAGTAAGTTTGCGGACGACACAAAGGTTGGTGGAGTTGCGGATAATGATGAGGATTGTCAGAGGATACAGCAGGATATAGATTGGTTGGAGACTTAGGTGGAGAAATAGCAGGTGGAGTTTAATCCGGACAAATGTGAGGTAATGCATTTTGGAAGGTCTAATGCAGGTGGGAGGTATACAGTAAATGGCAGAACCCTTAGGAGTATTGACAGGCAGAGAGATCTGGGCCACAGGTCACTGAAAATGGCAACGCAGGTGGATAAGGTAGTCAAGAAGGCATACGGCATGCTTGCCTTCATCGTTCGGGGCATAGAGTATAAAAATTGGCAAGTCATGTTGCAGTTGTACAGAACCTTAGCTAGGCCACACTTAGAATATTGCGTGCAATTCTGGTCGCCACACTACCAGAAGGACGTGGAGGCTTTGGAGAGGGTACAGAGGAGGTTTACCAGGATGTTGCCTGGTCTGGAGGGCATTAGCTATGAGGAGAGGTTGGAAAAACTCGGATTGTTTTCACTGGAACGACGGAGGTGGAGGGGCGACATGATAGAGGTTTACAAAGTTATGAGCGGCATGGACAGAGTGGATAGTCAGAAGCTTTTTCCCAGTGTGGAAGAGTCAGTTACTAGGGGACATAGGTTTAAGGTGCGAGGGGGGCAAAGTTTAGAGGGGATGTGCGAGGCAAGTTTTTTACACAGAGGGTGGTGAGTGCCTGGAACTTGCTGCCAGGGGAGGTGGTGGAAGCAGATACGATAGCGACGTTTAAGAGACATCTTGACAAATATATGAATAGGAAGGGAATAGAGGGATATGGGCCCCGGAAGTGCAGAAGGTGTTAGTTTAGGCAGGCATCAAGATCGGCGCAGGCTTGGAGGGCCGAATGGCCTGTTCCTGTGCTGTACTGTTCTTTGTTCTTTGTTCTCTTCTTTTCTCTACTCCTCCCCAAAGAATGTTGGTTCCAGCTACATAGGAACTGGAGTAGGTCATTTAGCTCCTCAAATCTGTTCTGCCATTCAATCAGATCATACCTGCCTTTGTCCCATATCCCTCAATATCTTTGGTCTGGCATCAATTGCCGTTTGCAGAAAGAGAGTTCCAAATTTCTACCACCCTTTGTGTGAAGAGGTGTTTCCTAATTTTACTCTTGAAAGGTCTGGCTCTAATTTTTAGACTGTGACCCTGGTCCTAGACTCCCCAACCAGCAGAAATAGTTTCTCTTCATCTGCCCTATCTATTTCCCTTAATATCTTGTTATTTTTACTATCTCTCCTCTCCTTTAAGTTGCTCCTTCAAGCTTTTCTCTTTGACCAAGCCTTTGGTCACCTATTCTAATCACTTTTCTTCTGATAATATTCCTGTGAGGTGCCTTGAGACATTTTAATACATTAAAGGCACTATATAAATGCAAGTCCCCCCATTTAGTGGAAATAGTTTCTCCCTATCTACCCTATCTGTTCCCCTTAATACCTTGAAGCCTTTGATCAGCTCACCCTTTAACTTTCTAAATTCCAGGGAGTACAACCCTTTTTTGTTTAATTTCTCCTCGTGGGTTAACCCTTGGAGTCCAGGTATCATTCTAGTAAATCTATGCTGCATTCCCTCTAAGGCCAAAATCTCCTTCCTGAAATGTGGTGACCAGAACTGCTCACAGTACCCCAGATGTGGTCTAACCAGGGCTTTGTATAGCTGAAACATGACTTCTACCCCCTTGTATTCTAGTCCTCTCGCTAGAAAGGCCAGCATTCCAATAGCCTTTTTGATTATTTCTGTACACATTGTTACGACCAGGTGAGACAGGGATTTAGGGGTTCCCTCTCAGCCTTTGCCCGGTTTAACCGTAACAGAATGTAATTTTAAAAACACCATGGTTTTAGCTCCCCCTTAGTGAATCCTTGTTCACCTCTTTCCAATTGTAAGGCAAAGGAATCAATCAGACAGATTTTCTTAGATTTAAACAAGAAAGGTGAAAGTTTATTAACTTTAACTCGGTTAACAACTAGAAGTATGCGACTCGACCACGCTCACATGCATACGTGATAAACACACACACAGAGACAGAAAGAGTAGAAAGAATAAAGGGGAAAAGTTTGAGGCAATAGCTGGGTGTATTTACAGTACTTTGAGTTCAATGTGGAGTCTTTGGTTGCCGGTAAGTCTTGCTGTTCATTGGGGCTCAGTGCACGCTTTAAGTTGTTTTGATGTAGGAGTCTTTTCTCTCTTGAGGTTTAAGCGACTTCAGTGGGTCCGGAGGTTTGTGAGAAAGCAAGAGAGAGCTAGCCAGGAGAGAAGCTCTCTAGTTCCAGGTTCAGCTGCAATCTGCAGTCCGTCTTCAAACTGTCCTGTGAGCACAATTCAAAACTCCAAGTTGGCCAGTAGGTTAGTCATGTGACTAACCCCTTATTTGGGAACAACCGCTCCTGCAGTTTGTGGATTTCAAAGCTCTCAGTGGGAGGGTGTCGAGCTGTCTCTTACACCGACAAGATGTGGATCACCATTTCCCAGACCAATCTCTGTTAATTAAATCAGTGAGCAGTTCTTTTGTCTCTCCAAGCACTGTCTCTTAGTTTGCAAATGTTCTCCAGCCAAATGTCTGGTGATCTCTTTAAACAAGTAATTTCTTCACTCCAGCAACGGTTTAAAATTAATGTTCATATGACAAAAATAATATGCCTCATTCTTGGTAGGTGGGGGTCTTTATGACAACATTCATAACATTTTAATGATCTATGTACCTGCACTCCCAAGTCTCTTTGAATCTCCACAGTTTCTCGCTTTTTGATATTTCAAAAGTACCCTGTTCCATCCCTTTTAGGTCCAAAGTAGATGACCTCATATTTGCCTGTATTGAAATGCATTTGCCACAGTTTTCCCCACTCACTTAATCTATTAATATCTCTTTGCAATTTTATGCTTCCATCTATGCTGCTTACAATGCCACCTATCTTTGTGTCATAAACAAATTTGCATATGTGGCTTTCTACCCATCACTTAAGTAGTTAATGAATACAATAAATAGTTGAGGCCCAACTATCCTTGCAGGACACCACTAGTCACATCCAGCCAATTAGAGTTCCTGCCCATTATCCCTACTCTGTTTCCTGCTGCTCAGCTAATTTCCTAACCAGGCCAATAATTTGCCTTCAAGTGCATGAGCTTCAACTTTACCTAATAGCCTCTCATGAGGGACTTTATCAAATGCCTTCTAGAAGTCCTATAAATAACATCCATAGACATTCTCCTGTCCACTATTTTAGTCACCTCTCAAAAAATTATATCAGATTTGTCAGGCATATCCAACCCTTTACAAATCCATCTCTCTGATCAGCTGAACATTTTCAGTGTGTTCAGTCACCGTATCCTTAATTATTATAGACTCTAGCGATTTCCCGATAACAGATGTTAGGCTAACCAGTCTATAATTCTATTATTTTCCTCTCTCCCCTTTCTTAAAGAGCAGAGTGACAAGCACAATTTTCCAATCTAAAGGAACAGTTCCCGAATCGAGAGAACTTCGGAAGTTTAAAGTTAAGGCACCTGCAATGTTCTCTCCTACTTCCTTTAAAGCCCTTTACTGGAGACTTCCTATGCCTTGCTCATTGGCCACTATTCATTTGGGAGACGTGGCAGCCAACAGCAGCAGGCTACTCAACTCCACAGGGGTACAACAGTCAAACTTGATCCTGCCTCTATAAATGGGAGGTGCTACTGCAGCTGAAATTACTGTTAGTACTACTCTTGCTAAAAGCATTACCACTGATAGAATTACTACTATTTACCAGTACTACCGCTACTGTTACTACTATTACAGCAACATACACATATATACATCCCATACAGTTCACAGGGAGAATTGAAGTCAGGTGAGTGACTAAAGGCATTGTGTAAAAGGTAGGTATCAAACAAGTGTTTGAAGACAAGGAGAGACATACCAAGTGAGAGATGGTTAAAAGAAGTCAAAAGTGCAGGCTTCTGACATTGTTATTGGAGCAGAGGAAAGGTGAGTTAGATACAGGCTACAGCAGAGTCAGGAGTGGAGGACATGGGTTGGTTTGCAACATACAGTTGCATAATTGTTAGATTTTATGAGATGTGGGTAGGTTAAGTGAGTGGGCAAAAATTTGGCAGATGAAGTATAATGTGGGAAAATGTGAAGTTTAATACTTTGGCAGGAAGAATAGAAAAAAAGAATATTATTTCAATGGCCAGAGACTGCAGAATATTGTGATACAGAAGGACCTGGGTGTCCTCGTACATGAATCACAAAAGGTCAGCATGCAGGTAATTAGGAAGGCAAATGGAATGTTGGCCTTTATTGCAAAGGAGATAAGAGTATAAAAGTAAGGAGGTCTTGCTGTAACCTGCAAGGCTACGGACCAGCTGCTGGAAGGTGGTATTAGATTGGGTGGGTCGTTTGTTCAGCTGGCGCAATGGCCTCTTTCTGTGTTGTAATTTTTCTATGGTTTCTAACTGTGGAGGGCATTGATGATACTGCACAGAGAGTATTATGTACAGTTTTGGTCACCTTATTTAAGGAGGGACATATTTGTATTGGAAACATTCAGAGAAGGTTCACTAGGCTGCTTTCTGGGTTGAGGGGTTTGTCTTATGAGGAAAGGTTGAGCAGTTTGGGCCATTCTCATTGGAGTTTAGAAGATTGAGAGGTGATCTTATTGAAATGTATAAGATTCTGAGGCGACTTGACTGGGAAGATGCTGAAAGGATGTTTCACCTCATGTGGGAATCTAGAACTAGGGGACATAATTTCACATTAAGGGGTCTCACATTTAAGATGGAGATGAGGAAGAATTTCTTCTCTCAGAGAGTCATTGGTATTTGGAATTCTCTTCCCCAGCGAGCAGTGGAGGCTGGGTCATTAAATATACTCAAGGCAAAGTTAGACAGATTTTTGATTGACAAGGTAGTCAAGGGTTATGGGGGATAGGCAGGAAAATGGAGTGAAGGCCACAATTAGATCAATCGCAGCTCATCACCACCTTCTCAGCAAATGCTGGCCTTGTCAGCAAAGCCAACATCCCATGAACTAGTAAAGAAAAAGAATGAGAGGGGAGGTGAGAAGAATTTTTTTTTTACAGCCAATTGGTTATGGTCTGGAATGCACTGCCTGAAAGGGTGTTGGAAGCAGATCAATAATAACTTTTAAAAAGGAACTGGACAACATAGAAACATAGAAAATAGGAGCAGGAGTAGGCCATTTGGCCCTTCGAGCCTGCTCTGCCATTCATTATGATCATGGCTGATCATCCAACTCAGTAACCTGTTCCTGCTTTCGCCCCATATCCTTTGATCCCTTTAAACCTAAGAGCTATATCTAACTCCTCCTTGAAAACATACAATGTTTTGGCCTCAACAGCTTTCTGTGGGAACGAATTCCACAGGTTCACCACTCTCTGGGTGAAGAAATTTCTCCTCATCTCAGTCCTGAAAGGTTTACCCCCATATTCTTATACTATGACCCCTGGTTCTGGACTCCCCCACCATCGGGAACATCCTTCCTGCATCTACCCTGTCAAGTCCTGTTAGAATTTTATAGGTTTCTATGAGATCCCCCTCACTCTTCTGAACTCCAGCGAATATAATCCTAACCGACTCAATCTCTCCTTACACGTCAGTCCTGCCATCCCAGGAATCAGTCTGGTAAACCTTCACCACACTCCCTCTATAGCAAGAACATCCTTCCTCAGATAAGGAGACCAAAACTGCACAAAATATTCCAGGTGTGGCCTCACCAAGGCCCTGTATAATTGCAGCAAGACATCCCTGCTCCTGTACTCGAATCCTCTCGCTATGAAGGCCAACATACCATTTGCCTTTTTTACCACCTGTTGGACCTGCATGCTTACCTTCAGCAACTGGTGTACGAGAACACCCAGGTCTCGTTGCATATTCCCCTCTCTCAATTTATAGCTGTTCAGATAATAATCTGCCTTCCTGTTTTTGCTACCAAAGTGGATAACCTCACATTTATCCACATTACACTGCATCTACCATGCATTAGCCCACTCACTCAACTTGTCCAAATCACCCTGAAGCCTCTCTGCATCCTCCTCACAACTCACCCTCCCACCCAGTTTTGTGTCATCTGCAAATTTGGAGATATTACATTTGGTTCCCTCATCTAAATCATTAATGTATATTGTGAATAGCTGGGGTCCTAGCACCGATCCCTGCGGTACGCCACTAGTCACTGCCCGCCATTCGGAAAAAGATCCATTGATCCCTACTCTTTGTTTCCTGTCTGCCAACCAATTTTCTATCCATCGCAATACACTAGCCCCAATCCCATGCGCTTTAATTTTGCACACTAATCTTTTATGTGGGACTTTGTCGAAAGCCTTCTGAAAGTCCAAATAAACCACATCCACTGGCTCCCCCTCATCAACTCTACTAGTTACATCCTCAAAGAATTCTAGTAGATTTGTCAAGCATGATTTCCCTTTCGTAAATCCATGTTGACTCTGTCCGATTCTACCACTGTTCTCCAAGTGCTCTGCTATAAAATCTTTGATAATGGACTCTAGAATTTTCCCCACTACCACATCAGGCTGGCTGATCTATAATTCCCTGCTTTCTCTCTCCCTCCCCTTTTAAATAGTCGGGTTACATTAGGTACCCTCCAATCTGTAGGAACTGTTCCAAAGTCTATAGAATCTTGGAAGATGACCATCAATGCATCCATTATTTCTAGGGCCATTTCCTTAAGTACTCTGGGATGCAGACCATCAGGCCCTGGGGATTTATTGGCCTTCAATCCCATCAATTTCCCCAACAGCATTTCTCTACTAATACTGATTTCCTTCAGTTCTCTCTCACTAAGCCCTGTGTTCCTCAACATTTCTGGTATGATATTTGTGTCCTCCTTTGTGAAGACAGAACCAATGTATGCATTTAGTTGGTCAGCCATTTCTTTGTTCCCCATAATAAATTCCCATGTTTCTGACTGTAAGGGACCTACATTTGTCTTCACTAATCTTTTTCTCTTTATATACCAATAGAAACCTTTACAGTATGTTTCCCGCTAGCTTGCTCTCGTACTCTATTTTCCCCTTCTTAATCAATCCCTTGGTCCTCCTTTGCTGAATTCTAAACTGTTCCCAATCCTCAGGTCTGTTGTTTTTCCTGTTAAATTTATATGCCTCTTCCTTGGATCTAATGCTATCTCTAATTTCACTTGTAAGCCATGGTTTGGCTACCTTTCCCGTTTTACTTTTGTGTCAGACAGGGATAAACAATTGTTGCAGTTCATCCATGCACACTTTAAATGTTTGCCATTGCTTATCCACCGTCATCCCTTTAAGTAACGTTTCCCAATCCATCATGGCCAACTGACGCCTCATACCTTTGTAGTTACCTTTACTAAGATTCAGGACCCTAGTCTCAGAATCAACTATGTCACTTTCCATCTTGATGAAGAATTCTATCATATTATGGTCGCTCATCCCCAAGGGGTCTCGCACAACTAGATTGTCAATTATTCCTCTCTCATTACACAATACCCAGTCTAGGATGGCCTGTTCTCTAGTTGGTTCCTCAACGTATTGGTCCAGAAAATCATCCCGTATACACTCCAAGAATTCTTCCTCTATGGTATTGTGACTAATTTGATTTTCCCAATCTATATGCAGATTAAAGTTACCCATAATTACAGATGATCCTTCATCGCATGCATCTCTAATTTCCTGCTGCTCCCAACATCACCACTACAGTTTGGAGGTCCATATACAACCCCCACTAATGTTTTTTGCCTCTTCGTGTTTCTCGGCTCTACAGATTCCACATCGTCAGAGCGAATATCTTTCCTCGCTATTGTCTTAATTTCCTCTTTAACCAGCAATGCAACTCCACCACCTTTTGCTTTTTGTCAGTCCTTCCTAAATACTGAATACCCCTGGATGTTCATTTCCCATCCCTGGTCACCTTGCAGCCATGTCTCCGTAATCCCAACTATATCATACCCATTTGCGCGATTAATTCATCCACTTTATTGCGAATGCTCCACGTGTAAAGGCACAAAGCCTTAAGGCTTGTCTTTTTAACATTACTTGTCCCCTTCCCACTATTTTTCACTGTGGCCCTGTTTGATTCTGGCCCTTGCTTTCTCTGCCTATCACTTTTCTTATTCCCCTTACTGTCTTTTGTTCTTGTCTTTGATCCTCCCCTCCTCTGACTCCTTGCAAAGGTTCCCATCCCCCTGCCATTTTAGTTTAAACCTTCCCCAACCACTCTAGCAAATACTCTGCCTACAACATCAGTCCTGGTTCTGCCCAGGTGTAACCCATCCAGTTTGTACTGGTCCCACCTCCCCCAGAACCGGTCCCAATGTCCCAGGAATCTAAATCCCTCCCCCTCACAACATCTCTTCAGCCACGTATTCATCTGATATATCCTACTATTTCTATTCTGACTAGAATATGGCACTGGTAGTAATCCTGAGATCACTACCTTTGAGGTCCTACTTTTCAACTTACTTCCTAACTCCCTATTTTCTGCTTTTCGGACAGCAACCTTTTTTTTACCTACGTCGTTTGTACCAATGTATAACACGACTATTGGCTGTTCACTCTCCCCCTTCAGGATGTCCTGTAACTGCTCTGAGACATCCTTGACCCTAGTACCAGGGAGGCAACATACCATCCTGGAGTCTCTTTTGCAGCCACAGAAACGCCTATCTCTTCCCCTTGCAATTGAATCCCCTACAACTATTGGTTTCCCACACTTTTTACTCCTCCCCTGTGCAGCAGAGCCAACCGTGGTGCAACGAATTGGGCTGGTGCTGCTTTCCCCTGAGAGGCCATTCCCCCTACAGTATCCAAAGCAGTATATCTGTTTTGCAGGGGAATAGCCACAGGAGATTCCTGCCTAGTCCTCTTGCTGTGCCTGGTGGTCACCCATTCCCTTCCTGCCTGTGGGGTCTGAGCCTGCGGTGTGACCACCTCTCTATACGTGCTATCCACGATACTCTCCGCCTCGTGGATGCTCCACTGTGTCCCCAGCTGCCGCTCCAGCTCCGAAACCTGGGCTTCCAGGAGCTGCAGCTGGAGACACTTCCTGCACACATGCTGGTCCTGGGCGCTGGAATTGTTCTCGTCTTCCCACATAGAGCACGAAGAGCACACCTTTGCGACCTGGGTTCAATTCTGGGTACACTCCTGTGCGGAGTTTGCAAGTTCTCCCTGTAACCGTGTGGGTTTTCGCCAGGTGTTCTGGTTTCCTCCCACAGCCAAAGACTTGGTTAATAGGTAAATTGGCCATTATAAATTGCCCCGAGTATAGGTAGGTGGTAGGGGAAGGTGGGGATGTGCTTGGAATGTGGGATTAGTATAAATGGGTGGTTGATGGTCAGCACAGACTTGGTGGGCCGGAGGGCCTGTTTCAGTGTTGTATCTCTAAATCTAAATAAATATCTTGCACTTGAAGGTTCTGGAATTATCTGATCAAGGAAATCAATTTAGATTAATGCAAAATCTTTCAGGAATCTTCCTTTTCTAAAGATTCAGCAATATATTTAAAGTAATATTTCTTATAAACACTTCTGTTTGCTTCTCCTTCAGTCATCTTAATGGCTTGGAGCTGGAGACACATAATCCTTAGGATAGTTGCTACTAACTTCCTTTACACTCCACCCATTTAAAAACATGTGATCATTGGAAAGTTACAATATTATATTCAATGAGAAACCCCAGGCAAATTGAGTGCCTCTCCCCATTTAGATTCGAGAATATGCAAGAGCAACATTTTTAAAAATGCCCAATTTTAAGCAAAGAAAAATTCCAATGTCCACTGCACGATATTAAATGTTTTTATTTTAAAAATAAATCAAATCAAAACTGTAGTTTGAGTTGTATTAACTGGTTCTGTCAAATATAAGGATCAACAACTAGGAAACTAAAAAAAAGTTGTGGAAAAAGAGCATTAATCCTTTGGCAGATCATAATAATCAGGGTAAATGTGCTCAACCATGCGGCCATTTTTATTAGTGATCCTGTAAGCCGATGTTTTCAGAAAATTCCCGTTCATTCCTAAAATAGACACAAACGGTCTGAAGCTGATGCATGATTGCAAATGGGGTGAAAACTTCAGCAGATGTGCAAAGTCACTAGTCGCAGATCAGACCGGGCGGCACAGTGGCGCAGTGGTTAGCACCGCAGCCTCACAGCTCCAGCGACCCGGGTTCAATTCTGGGTACTGCCTGTGTGGAGTTTGCAAGTTCTCCCTGTGTCTGAGTGGGTTTCCTCTGGGTGCTCCGGTTTCCTCCCACAAGCTAAAGGGCTTGCAGGTTGATAGGTAAATTGGCCATTATAAATTGCCCCTAGTATAGGTAGGTGGTAGGGAAATATAGGGACAGGTGGGGATGTGGTAGGAATATGGGATTAGTGTAGGATTAGTATAAATGGGTGGTTGATGAATGGCACAGACTCGGTGGGCCGAAGGGCCTGTTTCAGTGCTGCATCTCTAACTAACTAACACACACACACAGACCTGTGGTTGCAGTCCCCATCTGATTTATCTTTCTATTGACTTCAAGGGCCGGATTTTGGAAGGGCTGTGGAGGCAGGAATGGTGATGGGCGGGCCTGCAGATTCCCACTGCCAGCCAGCCAACTGGCATGTTGCCACCTCAGGGCCATTTTCGAAGAAGCTGGTTGGGGGGCTGATGGCTACCTGCCCACAATCCGCAGGCAGCCAATTATGCTGCTTAAAGGGCCAATTAAGGCCACTGTGCAGACACCAGCTGGAATTTTCCAGTTTGCAGTCTGGCACCCTGCTAAGGTCGAATCCTGGTTGATAAATGGAGGTGGCAGACCAGGGGAACAGTGCTCCATCTCACATTTTTAACTCACACCTCTTCTCCCCCACCCCCCACCACCATGGCCACAATTGCAAGATGGCCATAGCTGCGGCCTACCCTATGGAAGGGTGTCCCCTCCACGTGGCAGCCTGGCAGCTGTGGCATTTTTAAAAAAGTCTTCAGAGGGTGCCTCCATCTTGAGGTGCCCTCTCTTTCTCCCAACTACATTGGTAGCTGCCGCACCTGACGATGGAGCTGCCAATCTGCCAGTGCTGGAGAGCCTCCTATTGGCCCTCCAGCCTCGGGAGCATACCGGCCGTCCTTAATTGGTTGGGAATCCCAGAGGTGGCCACTTAATTGGCCGCCCCTCCAAAATCACTTCCAGGGTCCTGCTGCCGGCACCACTGGGTTCTTGGCCTGGAATTCATCCCAACGTCAAATGAAAATCTAGCCCCAAGCCTTCAGAGAAGACAATGTACAGACATGCTCCATAAAATAAATAATCATTATAGGTTCCATTTTAGCAGCTTCTTTGTAATTTATCTTTGGGGACAAATGCTAACTAAACATACCTGCAAATTAGGACCTTAGAAACGAACAGCTCATTTAAAAAAAAAATTGCCTCACGTTTGCACACAGTACAATGAGCAAAAGTAATGTCTGATGGTTTGGAAGGTAGAACTACAAGCAATCTGGTTTGGAAAGGCTTGAATATCACCTTACAATTCATCTGATGAGTTGAAAACCTCAAAGCTAGTGAAGAAAGATTTTCCTCAAAACATTTACAAGCCGACACATGGTTTGAGTGGTCAACATATATAATCTGTTGATTCTGCCCTCTCATAGACCTTTCCAGCCCAAAACCACGTGCTCTCCTTTTTTGACAAGCATTCCAGGTAGTATAAAGATGGTGGCAGGTGCAAGTCAAAAGGTCTGGGGAAGCATAGCAAGAAAGAAATTACAATTGTGTAACCAACTGTGGTTGAACATATTCCTAAAGGTGGCATAACATGACCTCCTGTCTCCAATCATTCTGACTGCACTCCTGCCATTGGTCACACCTCACATCCATCCTCACAGTGCACCACCTTCCCAGGCTAATGGGAAAGTGAATACACTCTTCATTATTCCATTAAATGATTCTTGTTTCTCTGTCAAAAAGCCTTTTCCCCCAAGTTCAATATTTTTATAATTGGCAAACAAAAGTGTTCAAAGAATATTTTCTTTAAAAATTTATTTTATTGTCCATATGATTTTTCTCTAGGGCTGCATTGGAGATTAGACTTTATTTCCTGGGGACTCCAGGGCAATCCTGGAGGGTTGGCAACCCTGAACTTCAATGAGCTGGAATCCCAGAGCAATGAGTGGAGGCTCCAGCAGCAAGTAGCCAGAGACTAGGAAAGGTAAGCCGCAGACTACTGGAGTGAATTACTGGCAGGAAACTGCACAGGGAACTTAATTGGACTTCGCTTTGCAGCAAATAAATGCTGACGTAGCATTCCTAGCATCCCTGCATTTTCACACATGCACAAAACAACATAAATGAAGTCAGCAAAAACTAAACCTTTGTTTGATTTCTTACAAAATATTGCGGAGAATTTAAATACATGCTGACATAAATATCAGCTGTTTCAATGTATTCTGAAGAAATATAAGAGCGTAAAATATCGTAGCAGGAGTAGGCCATACAGTCCCTCAAGCCTGCTCTGCATTACAATGGACAGAATTTTTGTTCCGGCGTCAGGACTCTTACATCAGGTGAGTTTGCGGGTCCCAAACCTGCATCACATTGGCATCAGACACCCGACGTGATTTCTGTAGGGTTGGCCAGTCTGTGGCCAGGGAGTGCGCTCGACATCCAATTAAGCATGGGGGTATGGGCTCCCAAGGCTGGAGGGCCACTAAGAGGCTCTCCGGCAATGACACATTAACAGCCCAACTGTCCAAGGTAAGCTGCCAATGCATGTAAGAAAGTGAGAAGGTGCCTCATGATAAAAAATTTCAATTAAGAAGGGCCACACCTGCTAAGCCTTCATTGTGGATGGGCAACCCCTCCACAGTTGTAATTGTGTCCCAACAGCCATGGGTGGGGGGGTGGTTGCGGTTCGGAGGGGGAGTCCCTAGTGGGATGGAGTGCTGTCCCCCAACCCCAGTCTGCTGCCAGGAAGCCGCCTTCATTACCTGGCTGTGTTTCAGAATCAGTGGGTACCCGAATTTTCTGCTGAGTGGCTTTAATAGGCAATTTAATTGTCCTAACAGGCAACCTGCCATTTGTGGGTGGACAGCCATCAACCCCTCACTCCACCCCTGCTCATCCTGGAATGAAAATTGCCCAGAAGCAGGAATATTCCAGCAACCTGGCACACTGCTCTCTGATTTCCAGGACTTCCTGCCTTCGGGCCTGCCTCTGACAGGAATTGAAAATTATGCCCAATAAGTGCATGCTTGATCTTTGACCTCACCTCCACTTTCCTGCCCTATCCCTATATCCCTCAATTCCTTTAGTGTCCAAAAATCTATCGAGCTCGGCCTTGAATATACTCAACGATTGACCGTCTACAGCCTCCTTGGGTGGAGAATTGCAAAGATTCACAACCCTCTGAGTGAAGACATTTCTCGTCAATTCAGTGCTAATTGATTGATCTCTTATCCTGAAACTATGATCTCCTAGTTCAAGACTCTGCAGCTAGGGGCAACAGCATGTCAGCATCTACCCTACGAAGCTCTCTAATAATTTTATACATTTCATTGAGATTACCTCTCATTCCCTTAAACTCTAGAGAATATAGGCTTCACATTCTACTCAGTCTTCCCTCATGTGACAATCCTCTCATCTCAGGAATCAATCTAGTGAACCTTGGTTGCATCCACTACAAGGCAAGTCTATCCTTCATTAGGCAAAGGAGTCCTCCAGCTGTGATCTTCCCAAAGCCCTATTAGATTAAGACTTCTGAATCATGACAAGAAGTGCTGGAAAAGTGTGTGGGAAGAATGTCAAGAGAGGTAGGTGAGGGAAAATGATGATTAATGCTGGCAGTTTGAAGTTGAACCTGGCAGAATGAGTGTTGAATTCAATAACAGCTGAAGGATATTACTCAATAAAACCAGGTATTCAGTACTCCAAACACTTATAGTATTTATCGATCCAGCACTGGTGTCCACTTGTGACTTGTGAGAGAACGTGGAGTGATTATTAGAAGATCATGGGGTTTGTGGGGATTATCTTGAAAGTTCCAAAAAGTGCACAAGAAGAGGGGTAAAATAAAAATTCAATTACTGGAACCAAATCAATTGAATAAAAGGTTCTTTGATCTCCACAGCAAGTTACAGCAAAGCCTATGAGTGTCAGCCTTAGTGGCAGCACTTTTGCCTTTGTCAGAAGGTATAGATTCAAGACCTATGCCAGACTTCAGGACATCATCCAGGTTAACACTCTAGCACAGTATTGAGGGAGTTCTGCATGGTCAAAAGTGCAAATTGGTTGCCACACTTCCGACATTATAACAGTGAATACATTTCAAAAAGTATTTAATTGGCTGTAAAGTGCTTAGGGACATTCTGAAGTAGTGAAAGGTGCTCTGTAAATACAATTCTGTCTTTCTCCTACCAGAGAAATCTAAGCTTCGAATATTATGTCATATTCCATTCTGATTTGCCACTACTTAAAATAGATTTCCTGCGTTAGAGTTCCGAAGAAGGGTCACTGACCCGAAACGTTAACTCTGCTTCTCTCTCCACAGATGCTGCCAGACCTGCTGAGTATTTCCAGCATTTCTTGTTTTTATTTTAGATTTCCTGCCTACTGTGTGTTTGTGTGTGTGTGTGTGTACATCTGCGCATGTGTGAATTTTTCCCGCCAGTTTTGTGCTCTCTTTAAACTTTTTTAGTCACGGGCAGTACTGTCAGCACTTAGCAGTAGTAATATTACTGTAGAATAAGTGTGCTTCTGATTTGTCTTATCTTTTGCACTTTGTCCTTTCAGCCTTGAAATGATCAGTGTTGAACTTTCACACAAAAGCTATACAACCAGGGCATTTTGAATTGAAATAATCCTATTGAAAAGGTAACCACAGCGTTTAAAATAGAAAAGCGGGGGAGAAGGGAAAGCAGGAACATTGTCCCGAAATAGATTCATTATTATGACTTTGGTCACAGCTAGAAGATACACACTATCTGCTGTGGTTTACAGCAGCATAGCTAAAATCAGTCAAGCAACAAGCCTGTGGTAACAAAGGAGCAAATGTTTTCAGCTCATGCTGGCACGAGCGCATGGTTAAGAACGTTGACGATTACAGAGTCCAATGTACCCATGGGGAGCGCTTTGCTGTGGTGAATGATAAGGACCAAATCAAAAAAAAAAATACAAGGGAGTGGATGCTCTTATATGGAAATGAATGTTCTAATTAGAGTTACTAAAACTTCAGCTGTTTGCAGACTAAGCTTGTGTGAACATATCACTGGTTTTTATTTTTTTATTAAATTGTTTAATAGTATATTTCTTAAAAAGGGTACTAACTTGATCTCTTTCAGAATAGACATTTTAGAAACTCATTTCCAAAACAACTCCCATCATGGATTAGATTAGATTAGATTAGATTAGAGATACAGCACTGAAACAGGCCCTTCGGCACACCGAGTCTGTGCCGACCATCAACCACCCATTTATACTAATCCTACACTAATCCCATATTCCTACCAAACATCCCCACCTGTCCCTATATTTCCCTACCACCTACCTATACTAGTGACAATTTATAATGGCCAATTTACCTACCAACCTGGAGTTAGTGCCACACCACAGTAACCTGTATTTTAATATTGTGATTTGTAAGTGTTGAGAAACTGGGATGTTTCTGCTGGAAAATGTGACTGATAAGTGTTCCAGCGACACCTTTAATTCAGCCTTCAGGCCAAAAGGGGCCGGAATGTAACTTAATATAAAAGTTTTGCATCCTACAGAAAAGTTTCATGAGACTGGTTCTAGGGACGAGGAATTTCAGTTATGAAGATAGATTGGAGAAGTTAGGACTGTTTTCCTTAAAGAGAAGGCTGAGAGGTGATTTAATAGAGGTATTCAAAATTATCAGGGTCTGGACAGAGTAGACAGAGAGAAACTGGTCCCACTCGTAAAAGGATTGAGAACGAGAGGGCACAGATTTAAAGTATTTGGCAAGAGAAGCAAAAGTGACATGAGGAAAAACTTTTTCAGCGAGTGGTTAAAGTCTGGAATGCACTGCCTGTGAGTGTGGTGAAGGCAGGTTCAATTGAAGCATTCAAAAGGGAATTAGACTATTACGAAAAGGAAGAATGTGCAGGGTCACAGTGAGAAGGTGGGGGGATTTCAGAGAGCCAGTGTGGACACGACAGGCTGAATGGCCTCCTTCTGCACTGTAACAATTCTGTAATTCTGTTGCAGGATAAGCACAAGGCTGTCGAGAAGTGAATGCGCTTACCCTGATGCAGTTTGGAAAAGATTGTCAAAGTGATTTTTAACTTGGTGATATGGAACAACACCTTAAAGTTAAGCAGGGAAAAAAGGAGATGGGTTCAAATAAAAGTTCATTTTAGGAATAATGTCATGAGGTTCTACTTCACAAAGTGGGTGCAGGTAATTTTAACTTTGGGTGACACTGTAAAATAGGCAATATGGATTCAGTTATACATCTCTGTGACTTGAATGGAAATAAATATCAGGAGATATGTATGATGGGGAACTAAATCAATATCGTCCAGTTTATAGAATTGCCCAATGACAAAAATGATCCCAGAGAGTGATCAACATCTGGAATGGACTTCTGGGTGGAGTGGTGAAACTCCTGCAATTATTCACGAGGCAGCAATGGGGAGGGGCAGCATAGGGTTATCACTGAATGAATGATTGAAGATGGGTTGAATAAGCCTCTCGCATTCACAAATGCCATTTGATCTTGGAGTCCCAGCATGAAACAATGGGGATAATATTTACCGAATCCACAGGATCAGATCAACAGTCAGTTTTACATAGGAACATAGGAGCAGGAGTATGCCATTCAGCCCATCGAGACTGCCCCACCATTCAATATGATCATGGCTGATCATTCACTTCAATGCCATTTTCCCACACTCTCCTCATATCCCCTTATGTCATTTGTATTTAGAAATCTGTCAATCTCTACTTTAAACATACTCAATGTCTGAGCTTCCACAGCCCTCTGGGGTAGAGAATTCCAAAGATTCACAACCCTCTGAGTGGGGCGGCACAGTGGCGCAGTGGTTAGCACCGCAGCCTCACAGCTCCAGCGACCCGGGTTCAATTCTGGGTACTGCCTGTGTGGAGTTTGCAAGTTCTCCCTGTGTCTGTGTGGGTTTCCTCCAGGTGCTCTGGTTTCCTCCCACATGCCAAAAGACCTGCAGGTTGATAGGTAAATTGGCCATTAGCAATTGCCCCTAGTATAGGTAGGTGGTAGGGAAATATAGGGACAAGTGGGGATGTGGTAGGAATATGGAATTAGTGTAGGATTAGTATAAATGGGTGTTTGATGGTCGGCACAGACTCGGTGGGCCGAAGGGCCTGTTTCAGTGCTGTATCTCTAAACTAAACTAAAGAAATTTCTCCTCATCTCTGTCCTAAGTGGCTTCCCCCTTATTTTGAAATTGTGTCCCCTGGTTCTAGAGTCCCCAACCAAGGACAACATCTTACCTGCATCTACCCTGTCTATCCCTTTAAGGATTTTGTAGGTTTCAATGAGATCACCTCTTATTCTTCGAAACTCTAGAGAATACAGGCCCAGTTTCCCTAACCTCTCTTCATAGGACAGTCCCACCATCCTGGGAACAAATCTGGTGAACCTTGGTTGTACTGCCTCAATGGCAATAATATCCTTCCTAAGGTAAGGGGGCCAAAACTGCACACAGTACTCCAGGTGCGGACTAAACAAGGTTCGATACAATTGAAGCAAGACTTCACTATTCCTGTACTCAAATCCTCTTGTGATAAAGGCTAACTTACCATTAGCCTTCCTAATTGCTTGCTGCACCTGCATGTTAACTTTCAGTGACTTATTGACAAGGACACCCAGGTCCCTTTCCACATCTACACTTTCTAATCTTTTACCATTTAAGAAATACTCTGCACATCTATTCCTCCTACCAGGGTGGATAACCTCACATTTTTCCACATTATATTCCATCTCACTTTCAAACATAATGTAAAATTCTCTCATATTATGGTCACTCATCCCTAAAGGTTCTTTTACAAGCATATTAATTAGCCCTTTCTTGTTACATAATACTAGATCTAAAATAGCCTGTTCTCTAGTCGGTTCCTCAACATACTTCTCTAGAAAACCATCCTTAACACACTCAAGAAACTCATCTTCCACAGCATTAGTGCTCATTAGGTTTACGCAGTCTATATGCAGATTGAAGTCACCCATGGTTACTGCATTACCCATGCCACATGCTTCTCTAATCTCCTGATTAACACCATGCCCCACACTACCACTACTGTTTGGTGGCCTATAAACAACTCCTAACAATGTTTGCTGCCCCTTGCTGTTTCTTAGATCCACCCAAACAGATTCCACATTTTGCTCTTCCAATCTGAGATCCTTCCTTACTCATGTTCTGATCCCATCCCTTCTTATCAGTGCAACACCACCTCCTTTTCCTTTTTGCCTGTCCTTCCTAAATGTTGAATATCTATCCCACACAATCTTACTTTCCATTTTGTTGCTGCAAACCCCATTTTTCTGCCCCCACCTATCCTCATGTTATCCACTTGGCTATTTATTCTTCCCCATCCTGTCCTCTTGTCATCTATTTTCCCCTTCCCTGCTCCTACCTGAAACTGGAGGCTATTGTCTTGGACGAGCGAAACTTCTCTTCTCGATGCCAATGGCCAGGATTTCTACCTCTCTATATTACAGATAGAAACTCTCATGAAAGTAGGTGTTCTGCCTATGCTGTCCTGGCTGGCCTCTCATCTTACACCCTCTGTATACTTCAGCTCACCCAAAACTCCTAACTCACACCAAGTCTCATTCACCCATCACCCCTGTACTTGCTGACCTACATTAGCTCCCAATCGCCAATGTCTCAATTTTAAAATCTTCATCCTTGTGTTTAAATCCCTCCATGTACTCGTCTTCTCCCCCACCCTCAACCCAACCACTTCCTACTTCCTATCTCTGTAACCACCTGCTACCTTACGCCCTTCGAGATCTCTGCAGTTCTCTAATTCTGGCCTCTTGTGCATCTCCAATTTCCTTTGCCCCACCATTGCAGCCATGTCTTCAGCCATCTACAGCAACAACAACTTTTATTTATTTATCATGCCTTAATATAATAAAACGCCTCAAGGCACTTTACAGGAGCATTATAAAACAACATAGATACCGAGCCACAAAGGAGATATTATGTCAGAGGACCAAAAGCTTGATCAAAAGGGTAGGTTTTAATGAGTGTCTTCAAGGAGGAAAGCGAGGTGGAGAGGCAGAGAGGTTTGAGGAGGGCATTCTAGACCTTTGGGCCTAGGCAACTAAAGGTGCCGGCACCAATAGCGAAGTGATTAAAATCAGGGATGTACAAGAGGCCAGAATTAGAGGAAAGCCGATATCTGAAAGGTTGTGGGACTGGAGGAGATTACAGAGATAAGGAGGAGTGATGCCATGGAGGGATTTGAAAACAAGGATGAGAATTTTAAAATCAAGATTTTGCTTGACAGGGAGCCAATTCACATGCAACAAGCTGCCAGAAATAGCATTGTGATTATGTGCAGATAATCTGCTACAGTGACGCTAGTTGAGGGGTAAATATTGGCCAGGACACAGGACAACTCCCTTACTTGTCTTCAAAAAGTAAATAATGCAGTGGTATTTTTTACATCCACTTGAGGCAACTGACAAGGCCTCGGATTAACGTCCCATCGAAAGACCGCTTCTCCGACAGTGCAGCACGCCATCAGTACTGCACTGAAGTGCCAGCCTGGTTGTTTTGCTCAAGTCAAACCCACAATCTTCTGACTCCAAGGTGAGAACGACTTTAACGTCAAGTTAAAAAAAAAGTAATCCATTTCTGGCATGCAATCTCATGCGTAAAATATCGGATATCGAGAGCATCTAGAAAGAAGAGCAAAATATTCAGGAAACACTGCTCGTCCCCCTCATAAATAAAGGCGTTGCTAGTTCAGGAATTAGAGCAGTCATAAATTATCTCTCAACTCATTACCTAACATGATGGAAAAAGGACCAAGCCTGAATCACAATAAATGGCCGGATCATTTATCTTTTGGATATAAAGCGCTTTGCCAGTGACACATTTTTTTCCATCCATTTTTATTTTTCTACAATAGAGAGCGAGCGCGTCTGACAATCCAGCAATAACTGTTCAATAATAACTAGGGCCGAGTCACCGTAGTGCCTTGCTCAACAAGGATAATCAAGCAAGATTTTATTTTTTGCATTTCTGCATTGCATGGCTGCAATGGTGGGGAAAAGGAAATTGGAGATGCACAAGAGGCCAGAATTAGAGAACTGCCAAGATCTCGAAGGGCGTAAGGTAGCATTTCTTTCAGAAATAGATATGAACTGTGACACACAAATATCCAACGCCTAAAATTCAAGGAACCACTAAACACCACGTTACAGTGCTGTTGCTGAAATTGTAGATGCATTGGGCATCTATTCAGTCGCATAGCATCCCATCAAGTGGCACTGCAAAGGTCTACCTGAGATTTCAATATGTGCAATGTGAATTAGCAACACCTTTATTTATGAGGGGGACAAGCAGCATTTCCTGAATATTTTCCGCTTCTTTGAAGATGTTCTCGGTATCTGTTACTTCACGCGTGGGATTGCATGCTATGGGGAGAAGGAGGGGGAGTGGCACTAGGTAAATTGCCCTTTCGGAGACCCAGCACAGACACAACTGGCCGAATGGCCTCCTTCTCTGATGTTACCATTCTGTGATTCTGTGATTTAAAGGACCACTCAACAGATTGCAGCTGAAGCGCTTTTGACTTATTGGGCTGAGGCAAAGTTTGTGGAAGCACTGTGGTGAGTTTCTGGAGCAATGTGGAGGATTTTGCTGACCATAGGAAGGGAGGAAATAACATTGTCTTGCATAGATATGGGACAGTGGTTGCAGTGCCACATGCTCTGCTCCATGATCAGGACATGGAGAGGAGGAGACAGAGAAAAGAAACTCTCCAAGCAGGGAGGAGAAGGAGGGTTCTCTACAGAAGTCCCTACCCACAAAATATTTTCTGGGAGCACCACTCCTACCCTGCTAACCAGGAGCAGTGCCTCAGGCTACACTTCATTAAGGAGGTCATGACTGATGTGCCACTTCCTTTACACCAACTTGGAACCTCAGACCAGGGTGAGGATAGCCCACCCAGTGGCTGTGGAGGTCAGCGTCACCGTTACATTTTACACTACAGGGTCCTTCCAGCTGGGAGCAGGTGACATCAGCAACATATCACAGTCCGCTGTAAGTAGAAGCATCAGGGAGTGATAGAGGCATGGTACAGAAGGAGAGGGGATTCCCTGAGCAGGGAAGACCAGGATGAAAGGGCACATAGGTTCACCAGGATAGTGGCTCCTGATGATGCAGGGTGCCATCGACTGCACACATGTGGCTCTGCTGGCTCCCCACGTTATTGGGGAGTGATACCACAACCATAAGGCTACCTCTCTCTCCAACATGCAGTTGGTGCGCGAACACATCAAGAAGTTCATTTTGGTGAATGCCCACAATCCTGACAGTGCCCATGATGCTTTTATCCTGCGCCAGTTGCAATACCGACCGTCTTTGGGCCTCCAAGATGCACCGGAGGATGGCTGCTTGGAGATAAGGACTACCCCCTCCACACATGGCTCATGACACCCTGCCTTCTGCCATTAAAACTTTCAAGGTCAGAGGGCCTTCAATGAAAGCCAGCAGCAATCAGCATCCTCAAGCAATGGTTCTGCTGCTTCAATCACCTGAGGGGGTCTCCAGGTTTGTGGCGGTGTGTTGTGTCCTCCACAACCTCATTCAATAAAGGCCAACAGCAAATATCTTCACTCAACAACTTTATCCAGCAACGCATCAATAATACAAAAAAAAAGAACTATTCAGCCTTATACATTCCCTTAGCTCCTGTCTTGCAGGTGCCTTTGCCTATCCTAGTACCCTACATTGTGCTATTCCAGTGGTTACAGCATGGCTGGTGGAAGGCTGCTGACTTTCACTGGAGAAAGATTGCATATGGCCTTGCAGGATACCTTGATCAGCTCTGGGCCTTGAGGGCCCAGCTTCAGACTGCACCACTTTGGCATAGGTGGCAGCAGCCTGGGCTTGCTGGTTGCATGGCAACAGCAAGGGCACTGGCAGACTGACAGTGGTGGAAGCACGAACACTGTCATTCTGAGAGAAGAAAGCTGGTTTGTTCTCCACTGTGCCACTGCTATTTCAACAGGGTGGCACCTCAGCAGTCCTCATAATCTGCTGGAACACAGATTGCTGGACTGCTGTGAGAGCCTGCAAGCCCCTTTTAGCACTGAGATTAGCACCCATGATGACAGCTGGCTGTGTCTGCATGTCAACAGACATTGATTTCATGACCTCCATCTGAGCTTCCACTGCAGCACTGCGACATCAGGAGGCCTCCACCTGTGCTGCAGTAGAAGCTGAGACAGCAAGGGCTCCATCATAGGCTGGTCTACAGTGCTGCCATGGAGGTGCCCACAAGTTCCATAGTGGAAAGGATGGGCTCTAGCTCTGCACGATGCCCCATACCACATTGGAGCTGGACTCCGCTATGCACCTAGCCAGCAACTGTAGGCTGTCTGGCAGGCTGCCAATGCACCAAACATCTCTGTATGCATGATGTCATACTAGGCGACCACCTGCCAAGAATGAAGCACATTAATTTTGTCATGAACATTGATTTTAAACTCTTACTGGAGTTAAGAAAGGACTTATTGAACAGATCAACTGTGGCTGGAAAAAGCATTTATATACCAACAGTCAGTGTTTGGAAGGACAAAGCAGCCATTCCCTGACATTCAACCCGCAATGGACTTTTGATCACCAGACATAGAAGGTGGGGGAGCTCGCATTCCAGGTTGACTGCTAAGATGGCTAAATACACAAATGGACATGGTAAAACTAGCTAGTCACATGACTAACCTGCTGGGCAACCTGAGTTTTTTGAATTTGTACAAACAGTTTGAACTAAGAGCCTGCAGAAAGCCTGGACTGAAGAAGACCTCCTGTCTCTCCTGTCTGCTTCCATCTCTTTCGCACAAGCCTCTAAATCCATTGAAGACACATGAACCCTAAGAGAGAAAATTCTCCTACAGCGAACAAGGTTTAAGAAGAATACTAGGCCGAAAAGCAAGATCTACCTACAATCAAGGACTTGACAGTGAGCTCGAAGAACCGTAACAACTCTTCAGATATTGCCTCAAACCTTTCCACTTTATTTGTCTTCTGGTCTTTTCTGTCTCTATTTGCATGTGTGTATCGCGTATGCATGCTCGCTTTGGGTGCGTCGTGTATCCGTAGGCGTCAACCGAATGAGAGTTTAAGTTTAATAAATTTCAACTTTTCTTCTTTAAACCTAAGAAAGTCTGTTTGTGCTGGTTTCTTTGCCTTATAATTAGAAAGTGGTGAACAAGGATTCACCAAGGGGGAGCTAAAAACACAGTGTGTTTAAAATTAAACCCTGTTACAGTAACACCAGGTGAAGGCTGAAAGGGAACCCTAGACCTCTTTCTCAACTGGTCTCAACAATGACCATCCGCGTTTTCCTGTAGTCTGACCCATCAAAGTCTTCATCTGTGTCTCTTGCAGCAGAACTTGTCTGCAACCTCACCCTCTGAGGAGTCTAAACACGAGCTGTCCTATCTCCATGTCCTGACTACAGCCCACTCATGTCCAATAACTCACTGCGTGCAGATCCCGATTCAATACTAGCCTCTAAGGTACGTACAGTCCCAGTATTTGAACTGATAGCTGTGAGCGGAAAGTGCTTCTTCCTCACAGCTGTGCTGTTGGTCTCTCCCTTCCTCCTGAGGCTGCAGCGGCTTAGCAGGCAGCAGTTCTTGACCATCTGAAAGCACACAATCCTAAGAGGAGAGTAGGGGTGAGGGAAGATGAGGTGGGGAGGAAAGCAGGAAATCCACAGTCACTCCATCTGAAGTTTCCATGTCATGGTGCCTTTCACATGAGGGTGGGGAGTGAGTGGAGAAGGTGCATAAGGCAGCAACTTATCATCATCCTCAATGGCCTCAGCAGTGCCAGGTGACTCTGGTGCTGTGGCATTGGTCCTGAAGGTTGTATGGGCCATCTCCTTGAGGGCACTAAGTGGATGCACCATGCTGGTCCTCCGCAAGCTTATGGGCTTCCTGCCTGTTCTGTGCCACCCTCTCCTGCAAGAGAGAGGGCAGAATGTCAGTGATTGTGTGTCAGTATTGTTGGCTGATGTGCCTGCCATAACTGAATAGCTGTAGGTTTGCAGATTTGTGTAGAGATGTGTGAATGGCTGGCATGATTGGAAGGTGTGTTTAGGTAAGGTGTAGTATAAGGATGTTAGGGGTGAATCCTGAGTGCCAGGGTGTGCGCTGGGTGAGTGATGGGGGTTTGGTGTATTGAGCAGTGTGACAGGTGGGTGATGTGGTGGGTCTGAGATGCGATGTGCTGATGCAATCATTCACCTTGACCACCCAGTGATGTCATTAAACTTCTTTTGTCACTGCTGCCATGTCTTGCGTGTGAAGCTCTGGGCATTAACCACCCTTGCCAGCTGCTCCCATTCCCTTTTGAGGCTCCGTCTGGCTGGATTCCAGCCCCCTGGTGGAAACATGGCCTCTTTCTTGGCCTCCACCTGTCTGTCCAGTGACTCCAGGGTGGTGTCACTGAAGTGGGATCCCCTTCCCTGGCCTGGTGCAACATCATTCTTGTTCCTACAGGGAACAGAGAAGTGGTACTGAACAAATTGTTGGAGCTGCGGGCTGACAAGTACCCAGGTCCTGATGGACTTCATCCTAGGGTGTTAAAAGAAGTGGCTAGTGAGATAGTTGATGCGGTAGTTTTAATTTTCCAAAATTCCTAGATTCAGGGAAGGTTCCATTAGATTGGAAAATAGTGAATGTAACTTCTTTATTCAAAAAGGGAGGGAGACAGAAAGCAGGAAGTTACAGGCCAGTTAGATTAACATCTGTCTTAGGGAAATGTTAGAAGCTATTATTAAAGACGTTATAGCAGGGCACTTAGAAAAATTCAAGGTAATCAGGCAGAGTCAACATGGTTTTGTGAAAGGGAAATCATGTTTAACCAATTTATTGGAATTCTTTGAAGAAGTTACATGTGCTGTGGATAAAGGCAAACCGGTGGATGTATTGTACTTAGATTTACAGAAGGCATTTGATAAGGTGCCACATCAAAGGTTATTGCAGAACATAAAAGCTCATGGTGTAGGGGGTAACATATTGGCATGGATAGAAGATTGGCAATGTAACAGCAAACAGAGAGTAGGCATAAATGGGTTATTTTCTGGTTGACAAGATGTAACAAGTGGTGTGCCACAGGGATCTGTGCTGGGCCTCAACTTTTGACAATTTATATAAGTGACTTAGATGAAGGGACCAAAAGTATGGTTGCTAAATTTGCTGATGACACAAAGATAGGTAGGAAAGTAGCTTGTGAAGAGGACATAAGGAGGTTACAAAGTGATATAGATAGGTTAAGTGAGTGGGCAAAGACCTGGCAAATGAAGTATAACGTGGGAAACTGAAATTGTCCATTTTGGCAGGAAGAATAAAAAAGATTGCAGAGCTCTGAGATGCAGAGGGATCTGGGTGTCCTAGTGTATGAATTGCAAAGTTAGTATGCAGGTTCAGCACCTAATTAGGAAAGCCAATAGAATGTTACCGTTTATCACGAGGGGAATTGAATACAAAAATAGGGAGGTTATGCTTCAGCTACACAGGGCATCGGTGAGACCACATCGGGAGTACTGTGCACAGTACTGGTCTCCTTACTTAAGGAAGGATGTAAATGCATTGGAGGCAGTACAGAGCAGATTTACCAGACTAATACCTGAAATGGGCGGGCTGTCTTATGAGGAAAGATTGAACAGGCTAGGCTTTTATCTGCTGGAATTTAGAAGAGTAAGAGGTGACTTGATTGAAACCTATAAGATCCTGAAGGGTCTTGACAGGGTGGATGTGGAAAGGATGTTTCCTCTTATGGGAGAATCGAGAACTAGGAGTCACTGTTTAAAAATAAGGGGTCACCCATTTAAGACAGAGATGAGGAAAACCTTTTTCTCTCAGAGGGTCGTGGGTCTTTGGAATTCTCTTCCTCAAAAGGCGGTGGAAGCAGAGTCTTTGAATATGTTTAAGGCAGAGGTAGATAGATTCTTGATGAGCAAGGGGGTGAAAGGTTATCGGGGATAGGTGGAACTGTGGAATAATCAGTTCAGCCATGAACTTATTGAATGGCAGAGCAGGTTCGAGGGGTTGAGCGGCCTACACTTGCTAATTTGTATGTTCGTATGTTCCTCAGTGCTCCAAAGTGATTATCCAGCAGCCTGCAGTGCATTGCTGCAGCTTCCCTTTTATATGGATTGCATCTTTAAAAAGGGAAGCTTGCCTGGAGAACATGGTTTGTTTAGAACATTACTCGACCCCCTGCAGTTTGCAGAGGCCATTGGCAGCGCTACAGAGACAACTTCAGCGTGGGAGCCACCCAGCGCCATGGCACAATAATGGAGATGAGGTGGGTACATAAATTCTTCATGCCACCCACCTCATTTTGAGTCGTCACAGGCAAGTCGTGAATGGTGACTCCCGCACCCTAAAAAGTAGCCAGACAAATTTTGAGCCCTTTGTCTCCCCAGCAAGTCAATCAAATAAAGCAAAGTTCTTGGCAATTTTTGGCTGGATACATTCACTTACTATATGGCTCAGTCAAAACTACTAATTTGATTTCATGAATTTGCCACACCGGTTTCATTTTGAGCGTGAACTTACAGAGGTTAAGGCTCTCTTTATTCTCACCCTTCACTTCTCCTATGCACCAAATATAGTTGAGTGGCTGGATGAGCCATCAGTTTGATCTTAGGTCTCCAAAAACTCCAAACTGGGAGTTGTGCAGGAGGATTCTCCCCCTCTTCCTCTGGGGAACTTCCTCACCTCCACTCAAAGTAGCACAGCTGAGTTGAGGAATGGAGTGGCTTGGGGGCCATGCGGGCAACAACCAATGTACCACCACTTTACTGGTGCTCAAAAATGCAGTATATCAAGCAATGTATCTGCTCAGCTGCACAAATGTGCAGCCACGCAGCAATCGGGAACAAACAGGCTGTGCACAGTGAATGTTCCCTTAAAGATGCACACATCCACAGCAGCACGCCAATCTTAAAGGGACCGTGCAGTTCAACATACTGGCCGTGCACAGCAAACAGAGGCTCCAAGGACCATTGATCTCAAGATCCTCTGCTATAGGTTAATATCATTCCAAATGATGCGAAAGATTTCAAAAACACTATTTGGCTGAATTAAATAGAAAAGTAGAGAGTGCTACCGTCCTTTTATGTTTGTACAGACACTATTGGGGCACGGATAGGGGGCTGGTTAAAAATAAGAGAACCCCATCCTAAATCATCTTGTGCCCACTTCTGGATATAAATGGAAGCAGGCAACTTAACCTACTCCCTGGAGACGTGTTAATCATTAAAATATCTTACTGAGGCTGCATGCCAAAGATTTTATTTCCGTTTCAGATTTAACGCTGGCCAGCTGGTTGCCCAGTCCTTGGGAAACCCAGCAGCTGATGGTTGGTGAGAACAGCTGAATGGAACTGTTAAGTACTTTTCCATCACTGCTTGTGGACCAAGTTGAACAGCAGTGCTTCCCCCCCCCCCCCCACCCCCGTCCCCCCCCTCGGCCCACCAAGCCTATCTGCTCCCAGTTCCATAACTGGAACCCTGTAATCATAGCCCCAAGATCAGCCCTCCCAACCCTGATATCCAATGCCACAACCCACGCCCCTCACCCCTGCCTCCAATGTTCAAACCCTAGCTGTGGTCTGGTTCTGCAGGCTTCTCACCCGACAACCAGGCAGCCTCCCAAACTGGCTGGCTGCAGCCAGAAAAGGTATTCAAAAATTTTAAATTTGGGATCTCCCAGCCATTAAGCCTTCCCTTCCCCAACTCCCTCTTTGCTATTTACAGAGCCCATCTGTCCGATTTTACACCCCCTCCCCAGGCCCATCAAGAGCAGGGTGCTAGTATGATATTCACCAGGTTGCCACTGCACTTGCAGCCACTTTAACATGCAGGTTTCAAGCAATAGGTGAAGCCCTTACCCCAGGCATATGAGGGACTCATTGACATGCAAAACTTGAGGCCTGCTGGAATCATTGAGATCCTGGCGTTATTTTATCCCCTGACCATATGACTTTCAGAGAGCCGGTGCGGACACGATGGGCTGAATGGCCTTCTTCTGCACTGTCACAAATCCATGATTCTTGTGACTCCTGATCGCACCCAGGTGCCCAGGGAAGCAAGCATCAGAAGGCTCCAGGGCCAGTAGAGGCTCAAGCCAATAAAAGTTTGTAATTTTATTGAGGGTTTCCTTGTGGGCCACGAGGAGCAGGAGCACTCCTCTGAGCCTCCCATGGAATCACTGAGCTTCTCTGCTCCAGATTTTCCCCTCCCTCAACCGTAGGTTCCCCCACCTTCCTGCATGCCGGGGACCACTCCACTGCTCCACAGTGCGGACTCCTGCTGTGCTTGCTCCACTACTGCCCTCTGGCTATATATAATTTCTGCTGCTTCAGACAGAATTCAGTCTTGGACAATGTAAGGAGGCCCAGGAGTTAAAGTAGCTTGGTGAGTCAGGACCAATCTGTCACTTGCCCTGCCAGCCACATGCTCCTCTCGCCCCTTAGATTAAAATCAGAGCTTTTATATATATTGTAACACACAACACTGACACAAACATTCAATCACATTTTAAGTTACTTGCAGTTTGAAGATGCTCCTTAAAATTAAAGCAATATCCGTTCATTTCCCTTTTATTTTTCCTACAATGTTGAACCAGTACAAACTGTTATTATAGTTAAAGAACAGCCCAAAATGCTGTGGAAAGTCAGATTATTGAAACGCCGTTGGATAATTTGATATTTATTGACCAGCTGTAAGCCACCCTGTCAAGGTAGCAGACAGAGAGAGTATAGTGGAAGCAAAAGGGAGCAAACACATCAATAGGACCATTAGCCTAGTGCTTTGAGAACAGATTATAGTCACAGTCCAAAGTGTACGTCAGTCCTAACCCAAATCAGCCAGTGAGTGATATCCAAACTGGATACATTTGAATGAGTTTGGATTTTGCCATCCCACACAGCAACCATTGAACGCTTACCCTGATCCTTTTCATTGGAAAACACCTTAAAAATTAGAGTTGAAGTTAATCATAAAAGCTTAATTTACAAGCTTTCTGAAAAGAATTCTCCAAGAAAGAACTTGCATTTCTGTTGCATGTTTCATGACCTGAGGACATCTCGAAGCATTTCGCAGCCAATGAAATATTTTTGAAGTGTAGTCTCTGTTGTAACACAGAAAATGCAGCAGCCATTTTGGGAACAGCAAACTCCCACAAACAGCAATTTAAAAAATGACCAGCTCATCTGTTTTAGGTGTTTGTTGAGGAATAAATGTTGGCCAGGACACCAGGGAAAGCTCTCCTGCTCTTTTTCGAATAGCGCAATTAGAACTTTTACATCCACCTGAGGAGGCAAAGGAAGCCTCAGTTCAACATCTAATCCAGACAACACCTCCAACAGGGCAGCACTGAAGAGTCAGCCTTGATTATATGCTCAGATCTTTGCAGTGGGTCTTAAACCCTCAACCTTCTCCCTCATGGGAGAAGTGCCGCCACTGAGCCAAGGTTGAAACTTAATGCATTAGTCCTGCATTCAAAAAATGACAGGGATGAGGGGTTAAGTTGGTTTAGGCGGCAGCACAAAATGGACGGTAGTGAATTGCACATTTTACACTCAAACCGATTTTGTTTTGAAGCAAAAGGAAAAGAAAATTGTATGTTTAAGGCTGGCTGCCAATTCGATCCTGTCTACATTCCACCATCACTCAAAGAACAATTTCACCCCCACAGTAACCATACCATCCTTACCTCTCCAATTCATTATTTAATTTTCTTGAATCATCTATTTTGTTTGGTTAAAAATCTGTAGTGTAAGATCAGTTCATTCACCTCCCTGCTGCTAAGTCATTACATTTATCTGACTGTTCCTTTGTTGTAATTTAAGGTTTCCGAATAAGAAGGATTGCTTCGGGTGGAACAGTTGCTATCTCTTACTCTCGATATGGATTCATTTGCACACCTTAAAAAGTATTAAATACCAGTTTATTTTCTGCAGTTTTTAACTTTCTTTTCTGGTTAATCTGGGGAATTTGTTTTCCTAATGCAAGCACACTGGGGCAGCACCAAACACTTCTACATCAGGTATGACACTGCCAGCTGCAAAGTAAAACTCCCTCCACTGAGCCACGTCAAAGGTTATTGTGGAAAATAAAAGCTCATGGTGTAGGGGTAACATATTCGCATGGATAGAAGATTGCCTTGCTAACAGGAAACAGAGTGTAGGCATAAATGGGTAATTTTCTGGTTGGCAAGATGTAATGAGTGGTGTGCCGCAGGGATAAGTGCTGAGGCCTCAACTATTTACAATTTATATAAAAGACGTAGATGAAAGGACTGAAGATATGCTTACTAAATTTGCTGATGACACAAAGATAAGTAGGAAAGTAAGTTGTGAAGAGGACATAAAGAGATTACAAAGGGATACAGATAGGTTAAGTGAGTGGGCAAAGATCTGGCAAATGGAGAATAATGTGGGAAAATGTGAAATTGTCCACTTTGGCAGGAAGAATAAAAAAGAAGCATATTATCTAAATGGTGAGAGATTGCAGAGTTCTGAGATGCAGAGGGATCTGGGTGTCCTAGTCCGTGAATTGTAAAAGGTTAGGATGCAGGTACAGCAAGTAATTAGGAAAGCTAAAAGAATGTTATCATTTATGGTGAGAGGAATTGAATACGAAAGTAGGGAGGTTATGCTTCAGGGCATTGGTGAGACCACATCTGGAGTTTTGTGTACAATATTGGTCTCCTTATTTAAGGAAGGATGTAAATGCGTTGGACGCAGTTCAGAGAAAGTTACTAGATTAATGCCTGGAATAGGCAGGTTGTATCATGAGGAAAGGTTGGACAGGCTAGGCTTGGATCCGCTGGAGTTTAGGAGAGTAAGAGGTGACTTGATTAAAACATATAAGATTCAAAGGGGTCTTGACAGGGTGGATGTCGAAAGGATGTTTCCCCTTGTGGGAGAATCTAGAACAAGGGGTCACTGTTTAAAAATAAAGGGTCACCCATTTAAGACAGATGAGGAGAATTTTTTTCTCTCAGAGGGTGGTGAGTCTTTGGAACTCTATTTCTCAAAAGGCAGTGGAAGCAGAGTCTTTAAATATTTGTAAGGCAGAGGTAGATAGATTCTTGGTAAGCAAGGGAGTGAAAGGTTATTGGGGGTAATTGGGAATGTGGACTTGAGGTTACAATCAGATCAGCCATGATCTTGTTGAAGGGCAGAGCAGGCTGAAGGGGCTGAGTGGCCTATTCCTGCTCCTAATTTGTATGTTTGTATGTCGGTTCTTATGTATATGCCATTGCCTGAATAATGCTGCACCACAGTAGCCATCTCTGTGATCTCTCAGAGTGAGATTGCCACTAGTGCCAAACTGGAGGTGATTTTATGCTGTATGACAGATGTGGGTCAAGGAACATAGCACCCTTAGAGCCAGCAGGAGACCATCATCCATTTTCATAATGTAATGCACACTGAACATAGCAATTGTACTTGGAACATGTAATAAGAACTGTGATGGGCTGTGTCATCCTGTACCATTGGAACCAAAGCAAAAATCCAGGAAGTGGCTTTTCCAGCGACACTATCTTACAGAGGAGACTCCTTGAATTGAGATCTTGCTGTTTCCCTCTCCCTAATGAAACCTGTTTGCACAATCTTATCTCTTAGTATGTTTATTTATCTCTCCACAATTTACAAGGATTAAAATCCAAACAGTGTTCAAAGGGCAGCTGACAGATTTATTATTAATTAAAATAGTTGTTATCTGAACTGTGATTTGATTGTTTCCCCCACTCTGCAGGTCACACACGACATGTACTTGTTTTGCTGAACTTAACATCGAATCCTTTACAGGCTCTCAAATTATTTTGTTCAAAAGCCCCAAACACTGGATTTACATCTTGCTTGTTTTCCATGCGAGCTGCTGATTTTATTTGAATTTATGTCCCCTACTTCTCTGTGTTTCAGCAGAGGACAAATTTTTAATCTGTCTCGTTTTAAACATTAAATGTAAAAACATTATTTTGATTCCCCATAACCTGGATATTACACTGTTGGATATCATTGTAAGACCACTTAATACATAAATTGGAAATTCCACCCACTCTTTGAACGGAAGTGTCAGTCCATTTAAAATTATATGGATAAGTTAGGTGCTCCTCAGATGCTGGCCACAGATTGTCCCAACTTGTTAAACCTCAAGGGGTTGAAATGCTTCCTTTGATCAAATTAAAAATGAGAGTGAGCTTGTACTTTTAATTCATTAATAACCTCAGCAATCCCATTGCAATTATAATGGAGCATTGATCGTGGGCAGAAACCAACCTCCTCCATTTTTCACTGAGAGAGGAGTTTTAGGCATCAACAAAGAACAAAAACAAGGAAAACAACAGTAAACTGAATCACCTCAACGATCCTGCACAAAACTGGATGAGAGTAACCATAATTTATAGTGCACATCAATATTATTATTGCTGTTCAACCCTGATGAGTTGTATTCCACAAGTATTACCAGAGTCCCAGCAGGGCAGCAGGGAAAGTGTTCCATTAGTATGTGCTTATTTATATTTGTACTTATTTATATAACCCTTAATCCCTAACGCAAGGCAGTATTTATCAGTGTTTTTATTGCATATTAAGATGTTGGACAGACATGCATGTAGTCATGTGGGAGATTTGGCCATGCAATCCTTCCAAAGCCAGTCACAGTATGAAGTTGGCTTTGGAGAAAGGTTTGTGATTATAAGAATTACCCGGAATTCCCACACACTTTATGGAGTATTTGTCAGAATCCTCTTCAAAGAATACAAATGAAAAAGAAATCAAATTTGCACTTGTATCTTCATGGAATTCAACATTCATTACTATCTATTTTTGTTCTAATTTGTTATTACTAATTTTAAAAATTCTAAGCAGAGATTTATGGCATTAATTAAAGTTGGCATGATCCAGTGATCCTTTGCTTAATGGTGACCATTTATAACAGTTTCGCAGCCACAGTTCCCCTCCTGCTGTTTTCTTGTTTCTGTTTATTTGCTGAAGTTTGAACTTCCTCTATAAACACTGATGACACAGTTTGTGTAGTATAACGATGTAAATAGTTAATACTAAAAAGTGAGAGAGACCTCTTCCACTGTACAATGATGTAAGCAATGATGTAACAGTCACATGAGATAGGCTTGAGAAGAAGAAGAAAGTATAGCATCATGAAGGATACTAGCTTAGGTGGCTTGCAGAGAGTGTATATAGTCACTGTAAATAATAGAGTTGTTCGTTAACCTTTACCCCTGGAGTCTAAAACTTTCTCTAGAATGCTCTGAAATGCTACGTATACAAACCCAACATGGTGGCAATGGTAAAACAACGGTAAAACAGTGGTGAAAGCGACCAGGAGAATTTGAAGATCTCCTTACCTTTGGAAGAAACACCAGGTGAACAACAGAGAAATTTAAAGATAAGTACTGGCTCGGTACAGCAGGAAAACTACTTACCTGCAGAAGAGGCTGTGAAGAGCTCCGCAGCTGTGGTGAGTCCGAGCACAGAAATACAGACTGCACCACAGAGCAGTTTCGTGGTGGCCTGCGTGTAGAATCCAGTGATCGGGTGAGTTACAATACCAATGGTCGGGGTTGCATTAAAAGCCTTTGAAAAGCTTGTAGTAATTTTCTTAAGGCATCATGCTTGGAAGAAAAACGAGGAAAAACCCAATCCTTCAGGAGGGATGAGCATGAGGGCAAAGAACAGGAAACCCCTGATAAGCACAGGAACTCATGAAAAGCTCGGGAAAGCCCCAAAAACAGCAGGGACACCTCCATTAAGGCAACCAAGGCTGAAAAAAAAAGTGACTTTATTAAAGAAAGGGGAAATCTCTTTTAAAAAGCCTATTAAAATAGCGGGGAACTCTTGAAAACAGCTGGACACCTCCATTAAAGCAACCAAGCCTGAAAAAAAATGAACAGAATTTCTTAAAGAAAAGGGAACACCCTAAAGATTTTATTAAGTAAAGCAATATGGATCCAAAATTGGGAATGTCTGAGAGTTTCCAGAATCAAGAGGGTCCCAATCAGATTCAAAACTGACTATTATGGAGAAAAAGATTCCTAAGGTTTAGAATCACTTCACAACTCCATACAAAATCTGAAGTGGAACAAGTCAACACTCTTCTGTACACCGTAGGTGCGATTGTGACAAGAGATCAATGAAGCTACCAATAAATTCAAAGTGGTACTCCAAGCCTTTGATAAATATTTTAATCTCCATACCAATAAAATATTGGAAAGAGCCAAATTTAATAAGTGGACGCAGATGATTGGCGAATCTGTAGACTCCTATATTAGTGACTGGTATAGATTGACAGAAGGTTGCGAATATGGCGAACTAAAGGCAGAACTAATCAGAGATAGGATAGTAATCAGCATAGCAGATGAATCCTTGTCAGACCTGTTACAATCCAAGGAAGACCCTACACTGGAAAAGGCCATTCAAAGACAGGCTGAAGTTCACAAACAGAACAGGGATATCCTACGAGCTGAAGACAAGCCGTGGATGAGAAGGAGTCCAATGCCCATCCAACTGATTAAGCCAAAGCTAGGAAAACACTTTGAGGAACAGAAAAAACATACAGGTGAGAAGGTGCATGACATTGTAAAACCTTGCCAACATTGTGGAGCCAAGAAGACCCACAGACGAGAGCAGTGCCCAGCAAGTAAAGCTGAGTGTTTTAAGTGTGGAAAAGCTGGACACGATGGGAAGATGTGCCACAGCAAAATTTCTTTGTTTAAAAGGTACAAAGCAGAAGACCATCAAGCAAACAGCAATGAATCAAGTTCAGCAATATCCACAAGAGAAAAAAACAGGAGAGTTCTTGGGAGAAATCAGTAATCCACACCAAAATTTCTGGAGAGCAGACATCCGTGTGAATGGACACATCACGAATTTTAAGCTTGACACAGGGGCTAGTGTCACGGTATTGTCTGACCAAGAACCTTGGGTGAGTAAACATTATCTGCAACTGACAGATATCCAGTTTCATGGTCCAGGCGAGACACAACTACAAGTAAAAGGCAAACTCCAAGCAACTGTTCAGCATAAATGAAGACAATTGATAGAAACCTTATACGTCTTACACAATCAAGCATTTTTTTTACTGAGCAGGAATGCATGCTTGGAACTGCAGTTGATTTAAATGGTAGCCGAAGTCAAGCAAGCAAAGGTAAATAATTCCTTCCAATCATCAGCCAGTTCGATATCGAGGGCAGCTGAAGATCATCCATCGCAGGAAGATGTGAGTTTCATATGCGACAGATTCATACTCGCAACACACAGCACAAAGTTGGCGAGCAAGCACAGAAGTGCGGCACAGTGGTGCAGTGGGTAGCACTGCAGCCTCACAGCTCCAGGGACCCGGGTTCGATTCTGGGTACTGCCTGTGCGGAGTTTGCAAGTTCTCCCTGTGTCTGCGTGGGTTTCCTCCGGGTGCTCCGGTTTCCTCCCACATGTCAAAGACTTGCAGGTTGATAGGTAAATTGGCCATCATAAATTGCCCCTAGTATAGGTAGGTGGTAGGGAAATATATAGGGACAGGTGGGGATGTGATAGGAATACGGGATTAGTGTAGGATTAGTATAAATGGGTGGTTGATGGTCGGCACAGACCCGGTGGGCCGAAGGGCCTGTTAAAGTGCTGTATCTCTAAACTAAGTTGCAAGAAATACGACAAGCACAGAAGAATGACAAAGAATGTATTCGCATTAGACAATATTGTACACATGGGTATCCACAAGAAAGTCCAGGAGGGAGAACAATGAAGACGTTCCATGAGTATAGGAAATACTTTACCATAATTGACGACTTATTAGTTTATAACGACAGAATTGTTATTCCGACTTCAATGAGATCCAATATCTTAGATCGATTACACCAAGGTCATTTGGGTAAAACCAAGTGCAGAGCAAGGGCACAATCTTCAGTATGGTGATCTGGGATATCTCAGGATATCGAGACCATGATCAACAGTTTCAGACATGTGTGATACAGAGGCCAGAACAGCACGAACCACTGTTGAATACCCAATTTCCAACTAGACCTTGGCAAAGGCTAGGCATGGATTTACTCATGTTTGGTGGGAAGTTATATATCATCATTATCGATTACTTTTCCAGGTGGATAGAAGTCATATGATTACATTTTACGACCACCGAGGTAGTTATCAGAATCCTTACCAACATCTTCATGACACATGGGATTCTGGAAGAAATATTGTCAGACAACGGACCACAGTTCACAAATGAATTTTTTACCCAGTTTGCTATGAAGATCGTCTTTCAGCATCTTACGAGCTCACTGAGGTATCCACAGTCCAATGGTGTGGCAGAACGAGGTGTGAGAACCATAAAAACTTTACTCAAGAAAAATGAAGATCTTCCTATCTCGCTCCTAGTTTATCGTTCAACGCCACCGCTGTGCGGATTATCACCAGCAGAATTACTAATGGGAAGGAAGTTATGAACACAGCTTCCAGTATTGCTTCAAATATTAATGCCTGGATTGAAGACTCAAGACTACGACAAAGTTTGAGAAAGAGAAAACTACTACAGAAGGCAACAAACCTGGAATTACAATAGGAGATTTCGAGTGAGAAGCTTACCCAAATTAAACAATGGTCAAAAAGTTTGGATACATCACCTGGAACAAGAAGGTACAGTAATCCATAAGCATGAGGACTATCAGTGATTGTATGTTATAGGAACGAATGAAGGGAACATCTGAAGGAATCAGAAGAATATCATTCCTATTCCGTAAAAGCAACAACCAGTAGTCCATCTGCAAGATCCAGATGAAAAGAAACAAACCTAAACCGAATGGAATACTACAACCCGTAGAAATGAAAAGCCAAGTCAGCAACCCAGACTTCCTGCAAAAACTCCTGATCATTCCAGATAGATCATAATTAAGTCGGGGAGAGTTATCAAACCTCCAATGAGACTGAATCTGGAAAGTCAGAGACTTGGGGTGAGACAGAAGAGTAGAGAATTCATAAATTATATATGTTTGTAAACATGTTGGATGAAGACTTGTGGGGAGATATAGTTTAAGAATATAAAGGGTTAATACCAAAGATAGTGAGAGAGACCCCTCCCACTGTACGAGCAATGATGCAACAATCATATGAGATAGGCTTGAGAAAAAGAACGTATAGCATCACGAAGGATGCTAGCTTAGGTGGCTTGGGGAGAGTGTAGGTAGTAACTGTAAATAATAAAGAGTTGTTAGTTAACCTTTCCCGGAGCCGAAGACTTTTTCTAGAACACCCTGAAATGCTACTAATACTAAGAGAACTAAACCCAATAGTTTGTGCTCTGCAACATGTTACATGACTAGTAAAAGAAAAACACATCTTCCTTGTTTGTGGGAGAGAAATGTTGGGGTGTTTGTTTTTGGAAATCCTAGTTTAGCTGAGTTCAAAATTGTTATGATTAGAGTTTTGGCTCATTTCTCAGTTCTGAGTCAGAAGGTCATAGATTCAATCAGTCTTGAGCACATAATCCTGACACTCCAGCGCATTACCATAGGAGGACTGCATGTTTGGAGGTGCCGTATATCGAATGAGGCATTAGACCAAGGCTCTGATTTCCCTCTCCAGTGGATGTAGATGTTTCCATGTTACTATTCGAAGAAGAACAGGGGAGTTATCCCTGGTTTCCTGACCAGTATTCATCCCTCAACGAACATCATTAAACCATTTTATATGATCATTATCTCATTGCTGTTTGTGGGACCTCCCTGTGTGCAAACTGGATGCCACATTTCCGACATTACAATAGCGACTACAATTCTGAAGTACTTAATTGACTGTAAATGGATGTTCTGAGGTTGTGAAAGGCACTATATAAATGCAAGAGCTTGTTTTTATTATATACCATTTTCAGGTAGAGAGAGACAGAAAGAGTCATAGAAAGAGACAGAAAGAAAGAAGCACAGAAAGAAAGGATAGAAAATAAGACAGAAAGAAAGAAAAAACAAACTTTTATATTTCGCCTTTCAAGATCTCAGGATGTCCCAAAGTGATTTATAGCCAGTGAAGGACTTTTTGAAAGAACCCCTTCCACCCTATGCCCTAGCACCTCATGATTTTCAAGAGGTGAAGTGGAAGGGTGGTAAGCGAAAACATCAGAGGAAAAAAAGGAAGACTAAATCACTGAAATGCCTGTTCTTTTTTAAAAAAACCGATTTCAGGACACAACCTTTCTGTACATGCTCCAGTTGGCCATCATTATTTCTTTTTGACATTCAGTAGAAAGGTCAACGATGAGCCCTATTTCCTTTAGGACACTTTGATCTCTATGGTTGCACCTACACTGACTTCTTTTATAATTTCAGAGATTTTTGAGAAAAATATGTAACACTGCAACTCACACAAATATAGATTTAGGTGATGCTCTGATGCAGACAATCAACAAAGCTAGAATGGCTAGAACATCTTAAGTAGGAAACCATCCAATCCAGTTATCACCAAGAAGGTTAAAGCTTACAAAGTGAGTGCATAGCTAGCTAAGGTACTTCTGGCCTAAGGGGAATGGAGCTGCCTGCTAACTCTTCTGCTGAATGTCACGAGTGGTCAAAAGGCCTGGCTCATGGGAAGTCGAAGTGAGTTACAGGAATGGAAATGCAGCTTATTTGAGTGCAAACAGCATCAAGCAGGAGGGAGAGTGCTGTAGTATTATGTGGACCTAATTCATTGATACTCAGGTCATACAGTTGGTTGTCGCATAGCCATTCTTGGGAGAGTTACTGAGGTTACAAATAAGGCAGTAGGCAGGTAGGTGGGGGGGAAAGAGCTCTTTCATGGTGAATTGAAGTCCTAGTAGCGGTGTGAAGATGCAGTTCCCTAAAACTCCATTCTGATGGAAGTCATCCTACAAGATCACAAAATGGCCATCCTTCACAAACAGCATCCTTTATTTCTTGTTCTTATATCATTTTTATTTTCAGTGTTGGATTGAAATCATATTAGTAGTGAACAAGTTTAATGTTCTTTGTCCATTATTTCAACAAGGGCATTAACCTGTTTATTTTAAGCTAGCGGACGGAGAGATCTCACAGGAATGCGAATAATTTGATGTGAATGTGCTGTTCATGGTATCTTGTGGCATGATTTAACCGATCTGTATTTGATGCACTAAATCCAGTGCTTGTCCCTAGTCTGTGTTAAACATCTCCATATTACCTGCGGAGGTACACTATTATTAGTAAATAGCTCCCATTCTGAGGGACTAACAATGGTGAGTAGCTGTGTAGCCAAATTATGAGTTGCATGGGATAGACAAGGCCTGCTGGGAGTAACTCACTGCTGAGTTGCCGTAGTCACAGTGAGCTCATTGCTTTGAGAAATGGTGATTCTTAATGCAAGGCTGTGAAATAACCAGAACTGCCACTAACATATGTGGCAGCAAAAACATAATAAAAGTAATTTACAGTCAATATATCTTGTAGTATGAGCACAATCTCCATGGCAAGCCTGGCCTACTTATGCACTGCTCCTCTGTCATGCCGAGACAGGTGACTCTGGACAATGGATGGAAGCATTATCTGGTGTAGTATCAATTGTGAGCCATAGCCCCCATGCCCTCTGCTTCTCCTCCTCTCACTCCACTGTGCTATCACCACCAATGGCAACAAACAACCATGCGCTCTTGCAGTAAAGCTCTACTCATTACTTCCCTCAGCAGTGTGGTGGTGAAGCTTCAAAATCATTCCCTTCATCAAACTCTCTAATGTCAGGTGTGACCTGCAGTAAATTACTTTATTACATTTCCATGTGATGGTCAAGTTGCTGAATGTTGTACAAGCTCCTTATTAATGATGTTAACAACAGCTTAACAAGTGAAAAAAAGGGGACGTTTTAAACCCACTTTTTACTAATATTTGTTGGCCCATTTTTGGAAGTGGTCAGAATCCTCACAAAATGTTAAACATGGACAGTCAGTGTTTTCTACCAATACTACACCCTCTCTTGCTCACATCCACCTTTTCATAAAAGCTATTGAACAGAGGAAAACGAGACCCTTTAAGAATTAGCAATAATAAGTGGAGAAAGTATCTAAGGGAATGTTTTGTATGAGCAAGATTTTCCTAAGGTGCAAGGGTTCAAGCTCATCACCCTTCTGGTATATTTACCTTAGCTGCAAGGGCTGTCACTAAGTAAATGTTGTAGGTTGAAGTGATCAGCGCTCAGCTTCAGTGGAATGAATTCCAGATAATAAAGGGTGTTGAATGATGAGAATAATGAATGCTGTGAAGGCTCTGACCTCTAACATCAGCTAATTCTATGCAAAAGCATGTCACTGAATTGAACAATAAACATACCAAACATTGGAGCACAGTATCTCCCTTATGCAATAGCCCAATTTACAAAAGTTCAACTAAAAGATAATTGTGGCAAAGAACCTAACAATCAGGTGTGCTTCCTTTAAACAGTCTGAATCTAGAAATATGGAATATTCTTATACAACACTTCCCTCTCTTCTCCCACACTCCAGTCCACTCCCTCATCCTGCCTGTGAAAGGTGTTGATGAACATTGATAAAAGTAATGGTGGAGTGTCATTCAAAATGCAATGAATGGGTCATTAGAAGGGCATTCAACAGGTCTTGGGATAGTGAAGGGCTTCAGTTTACAAATACACAGTGCACATTCTGTCATGCAAATTGTGTTGCTCAGTTTCTGCTTAATACTGTGGGATTCAAAATAAAAAAGAATTACACAAAAGTAATCTTCATTAAAGCTTTGAGAAATTGTACAATACCCAGATGGAACTTGATCTCTTGACAAGTGGAGATCATTTTTGAACTTTGTAAATATGGGTGTAAGCTTCTCTGATGCTTTTAGTTGGTAAATCCATTGTCTAATGTGGAGTTGAGCAATACAGATTGTGACGGTCCCACTTCATACCCAACAACAGAAAATTATTACTTTTTCTTTGTAAAAAGGCTACAGCAGGCTAAGTTTCAATTTCCATCAGCCTTGCCAGCTCCTCTCCAATCAGAGATGAAACAATGGACAGTAATGTATTTTTTAATTGGATGCTTATACCTAGTCTTGACTGGTGGAATCCTCTGTGGCAGGGAAATCTCAACAGCAACAATTGTTTTGTCCCATACTGCGACTCGGTCCAGCAGCTAGGGAGCGTTCATACAAGCCAGTGATGGCGAAAGAACTTCACTAGCCTGAAGACCAAGAGAACATCTTCAGCTACTCAACCCACCAATGCCCTTTCTAAAAAATTTATTTTTAGTCACATCTGTTTCCAAGCCACTTGGGTTATAATTCTTCTCATTGATGAGCTTCAGAAAAATTTGGCACAAAATTCTATGTTTCTTTTGTAGTCTCACTTATGTTTTTCTGTAAAGGTTATTGACAGGAGGAACTTCACCCTTTGGTGTTTATGCCAGTGCAGATTGAAACCAGCTATTTGTGGAGCTCCCTGCTATCAAAAGCAGGCAGCACTGCATTATTTACATTCCCAGTTTGCTGCCAATTCCAGGCATGCCATTGACAGTAAAGAATTTAGAAGAAAGTCGAGTACACAATTCAATGTTGACACTCCAGTGTAGTAATGAAGGAGTGCTGCACTGTCAGAGGTGCCATTTTTCAGATGAGATGTTAAACCAAGATACCATTTTCCCTGTCGGGTGGACCTAAAATTTCCACAACACTATTTCAAAGGAGAGCAGAGGATTTCTCCCCAGTGGTCGAGCTAATATTTATCACTCAATCAGCATCATTTAAACAGATTGTCTGGTCATGAATTTCAGTGCCATTTGTGGGAGCTTGCTGTGTGATGCCATTTTTCTTACATTACAACAGCGACGAGACTTCAAAAGTGCTTTGTTAGTTGCAAAGTACTTTGGGATGTCCTGAGATCGTGAAAGGTACTTAAAAATATGTTCACATGCTTGTGCAGGGGTTCTTGGAGTTCATAATTAAGGACAGGGTGACACTTAGAGAAATTTGAGGCGATTAGAGACAGCCCACATAGATTTGTAAAGGGTAGATCATCCACCTATCCACAAAAAGCAGAACAATTCCAAACTGGCCAATTACCGCCCTATCAGTCTATTCTCGATCATAAGCAAAGTAATGGAAGGGGTCATCGACTGTGCTATCAAGCGGCACTTGCTCAGCAATAACCTGCTCACTGACACACAGTTTGGGTTCCACCTTGGCCACTCAGTTCCTGACCTCATTACAGCCTTGGCCCAAACATGGACAAAAGAGCTGAACTCCAGAGGTGAGGTGAGAGTGACTGCCCTTGACATCAGGCAGCATTTGACCGAGTATGGCATCAAGGAGCCCTAGCAAAACTGGAGACAATGGGAATCAGGGGGAAAACTGTCCTCTGGTTGGAGTCATACCTATCATAAAGGAAGATGGTTGTGGTTGTTGGAGGTCAATCAAATCAGTCCCAGGACATCACTGCAGGAGTTCCTCAGAGTAGTGTCCTAGGCCCAACCATCTTCAGCTGCTTCTTCAATGACCGTTGTTCAACCACAAGATCAGAAGTGGGGATGTTCGCTGATGATTGCACAATGTTCAGCACCATTCGCAACTCCTCAGAAATCGAAGCAGTCCCTGTAGAAATGCAGCAAGACCTGGACAACATCCAGGCTTGGGTTGATAAGTGGCAAGTAACATTCGCACCACACAAGTACCAGGCAATGACCATCTCTAACAAGGGAAAATCTAACCATCTCTCTTTGACATTCAATAGCATTACGATTGCTGAATCCCCACAATCAATAATCTGGTGGTTACCATTGACCAGAAACTGAACTGGAGTAGCCATATAAATACCATGGCTACAAGAGCAGGTCAGAGGCTAGGCATCCTGCGATAAGTAACTCACCCCCTGACTCCCCAAAGCCTGTCCACCATCTACAAGGCACAAGTCAGGAGTATGATGGAATACTCTTTACTTGCCTGGATGGGTGCAGCTCCAACAACACTCAAGAAGCTCAATACCATGTAGGACAAAGCAGCCCACTTGATTGGCACCCCATCCACAAACATTCATTCCCTCCACCACCGACGCACAGTGGCAGCAGTATGTACCATCTACAAGGTGCACTGCAGCAAAGCACCAAGGCTCCTTAGACAGCACCTTCGAAACCCACAACCTCTACCACAAAGAAGGACAAGGGCAGCAGATGCATGGGAACACCACCTCCAAATTTCCCTCCAAGTCACACACCATTCTGACTTGGAACTATATCGCTGTTCCTTCACTGTCACTGGGTCAAAATCCTGGAACTCCCTTCCTAACAGCACTGTACGTGTACCTACCCTACATGGACTGTAGCGGTTCAAGAAGGCAGCTCATCTTCACCCCCTCAAGGGCAATTAGCGATAGGCAATGAATTCTGGCCTAGCCAGAAACACATCCCATGAACAAATTTTAAAAAATCGTGCTTAATGAACCTAATTGAAGTTTTGGAAGAAAGAAAATAAAATAGTGATGGGAATGCCTATGGATGTAGCTTACATGGACTTCCAGAAGACATTCAATACGATTCCACATAAGAGACTTCTGACTCAAATTAAAGTTCATGTCAGGGCTGGCCTCACAGGTGGGCACCATAGTCAGGAGCGGATTGTGGTCAAGAGGGTGCTAATTGAAAAAAATCAAATTGAAAAAGATAACAGTTTTGTTGGAATATTTTGGTTGACGGGGGTGGGGGGGAGGTGTTGCTGATGCGGTAAAGGTTAAGAATACATGTTTATCTCGCAGGTAATCCAGATGTTATTTCTGCTTTCTCGCTCCCCTTGAGTGACCATCAACTTGTTCCACTCTGACTTAGCAGCCATTTGCAGGGATGGTGAGGGAGCTGCCTTCTCGGTCTCACACTCTGTGCTAAGGAAAAGATGTGCAATCATCAAAGGAGAGCTGTTAACTTTGTATATGTTGGTCACTGTTTCACATAACAAGCCTTGGTTGACGGGCATTGTGCCACGCCCAATGAAAGCTACACGGCAGCAAAGGCACGCAGAAACCTTGTGAGTATTGGAATCTTGGTGAACAAAGTCTTTTTTATTAGTTATCATTTACTAGTTTAGTATTTCGTTTATTTTTAACTTAGCTATAATGTTACTTGTTATGCTTATTATATTGTTTATTATTTATAGTATAAAAGAACTGTTGAGATTACAGTTTTATTACTGAAACTTTCACGAATACTACTATACACATATACTACTTATACTCAAAGAAAGGGTGCCAAAATACAAGTTTGCCCAGGACACCATTTTCCCCAAGGCCAGCCCTGGCTGGAGGAATTGAAGCTAAATTATTGACCTGGTTAGGAAATTGGTTTAGCAGCAGAAGGCAGAGAGGATGGATAATGGGCATGTACTTGAAGTGGAAACAAGTCACAAGTGGTGTCCCACAAGGAAATGTGCTGGGCCTCGACTATCACAATATCGCTTGATGATTTAGATAACAATATAGAGAGCCATATATCCTGGTCTCCCAATGACACAAAGATTGGTGGCATAGTTAGTAGTGTAGATGGAAGCATAACATCATAGAGACATTGATAGCTTAGTGGGCAAATCTGTGGCAGGTGGATGTGTGAGGTAATTCATTTTGGACAGAAAAAGGATAGTTTTGAGTATTTTCTTTGAATTGTGAAATGCTAGGAACAATGGAAGTCAAAAAGATTTAGGGCCCCATTTGCACTGATCACTCAAATATAGTACAAAACCTAAATACTGTGGATGATGGAAATCTAAAATAAAAACAGAAGGTGCTGGAAATACTCAGCAGGTCTGGCAACATCTATGGAGAGAGAAACAGAGTTAACGTTTCAGGTCTGTGATCATTCATCAGTTCTGATGAAAGGTTAACTCTGTTTCAAGCTCCACAGATGCTGCCAGACCTGCTGAGTATTTCCAGCATTTTCTGTTTTTAAAATGTAGTAGTCAGGTCAATAAACAAATGAAAAATACTAACAGAATATTAACCTTTATAACTAGAGGGCTAGAATATAAAGAGAAGGAAGGATTGCTGCAGCTATACAAAGCCTTGGTTAGACCACATCTGGAGTACCATGTACAGTTCTGAGCATTGCACAGTAGAAAGGATATATTGGTCTTGGACTGAGTGTAGCACAGATTCACCAGGATGTTACCAGGGCTCCAAGGTTTTTATTATGAGCAGCGATTAAACTAGGCTTGTATTCGCTGGAATATAGAAGGTTAGGGGGTGATTTGATTAAGCATTTTAGGATTGTGAAAGGAATTAATATGGTAGATAGAGAAAAATGTTTTCCACTGGTGGGGGAGTCTAGGACAAGGGCCTTAAAACCAGAGCCAAGCATTCAGGTAGGAAGTTAGAAAACACTTCTTCATGCAAAGGGTGGTAGAAGTGTGGAACTCTCTTGCACACAGCAGTAGATGCCAGCTCAATGGATAATTTTAAATCTGGGTTAAAGGCTGACAAATCCCTAGGGCCTGATAATCTACATCCCAGAGTACTAAAAGAAGTGGCTCTGGAAATAGTGGATGCATTGGTGGTCATCTTCCAAAATTCTATAGACTCTGGAGCAGTTCCTACAGATTGGAGGGTGGAAAATGTAACACCACTATTTTAAAAAGGAGGGAGAGAAAAAGCAGGGAATTACAGACCAGTTAGTAGTGGGGAAAATGCTGGAATCTATTACAAAGGATGTAATAGCAGAACACCTGAAAAGCATAAACAGGATTGGACAAAGTCAGCATGGGTTTACAAAAGGGAAATCATGCTTAACAAATCTACTGGAGTTTTTTGAGGATGTAACCGGTAGAATAGATAAGGGAGAACCAGTGGATGTGGTGCATTTGGATTTTCAGACGGCTTTTGATAAGGTCCCACATAAGAGGTTAGTGTGCAGAATTAAAGCACATGGGATTGGGGGTAATATACTGGCATAGAATAAGAACTGGTTGACAGACAGGAAACAGAGAGTAGGGATAAATGGGTCTTTTTTCAGGTGGCAGGCAGTGACTAGTGGGGTACCGCAGGGATCACTGCTTGGGCCCCAGCTATTCACAATATATAATAATGATTTGGGTGAGGGAACTAAATGTAACATTTCCAAGTTTGCAGACGACACAAAGCTAGGGGGGAATGTGAGCTGTGAGGAGGATGCAAAGAGGCTCCAAAGTGATTTGAACAAGTTGGGTGAGTGGGCAAATGCATGGCAGATGCAGTATAATGAGATTATCCACTTTGGTTGTAAAAACAGGAAGGGAGATTATTATCTGAATGGTGATAGACAGGGAAAGGGGGAGGTGCAACGAGACCTAGATGTCCTTGTACACCAGATGCTGAAAGCAATCATTCGGGTGCAGCAAGCAGTTGGGAAGGCGAATGGTATGTTGGCCTTCATTGCAAGAGGATTTGAGTACAGGAACAAGGATGTCGTACTGCAGTTAAACAGGGCCTTGGTGAGACCACATCTGGAGTATTGCGTGCAGTTTTGGTCTCCTTATCTGAGGAAGGATGTTCTTGTCATGGAGGGAGTGCAAAGAAGATTTACCAGGCTGATTTCTGCGATGGCAGGATTGACGTATGAGGAGAGATTGGGTCGACTAGGCCTTTATTTACTAGAGTTTAGAAGAATGAGAGGGGATCTCATAGAAACCTATAAAATTCTAACAGGGCTAAAACAGGCTAGATGCAGGAAGGATGTTCCAGATGGCTGGGGAGTCCAGAACCAGGGGTCACAGTCTCAGGATACGGGGTATGCCATTTAGAACCGAGATGAGGAGAAATTTCTTCACTCAGAGGATGCTGAACGTATGGAATTTTCTACCGCAGAAGACAATGGAGACCAAGTCATTAAATATATTCAAGAAGAAGAAGATAAATATATTGCTTAATGCCAAAGGGATCAAGGGATATGGGGAGAAAGCGGTAACAGGGTACTGAATTAGATGATCAGCCATGATCTTTTTTGAATGGTGGAGCAGGCCCGAAGGGCCGAATGGCCTACTCCTGCTCCTATTTTCTATGTTTCTTTGTTTCTATAGATTTTGTTGCTAGCCAAGGATATCAAAGGATATGGAGCCAATGTGCCCCAATGGAATTACGATACAGATCAGCCATGACCTCACTGAATGGCAGAACAGACTTAAGGTGTTGAATGGCCTCGTCCTATTCCTGTGTTCTTGAGTCTTTCTTTCTTACAACAATGGGAGCAGCCAGTATGACACACACCACTACTCAAAGGCAGTAAAAATGACAGTATAAAAAGAACTTACATGTTTATGGTGCTCCTCAAATAGACAGCAACATCTGAGCACATTAAAGATGAAGAACCAGCAAGGGAGAAAAATGGGAAGAAAAAAATGAGGTCAAGGAGGAAGAAGGACAATAGCACAATCAAAAGACAAGGGTTTCAAGGAGGCTTTTGAAAGCAGAGATTTAGGTGGTGAGAGACAGAGGCAACTTGTAGGGGGTATTCAGAGGCCAGGTGAATGAGCTGCCACCAATGGTAGAGGGAAGGGATTGGGAATGCGCACCAATCCTGCCATAGAGGAGGAGCACGTTTGTGCATAGATGTACGCCTGGAGGTGGGGTGGGTACAGGAGCCAATAGAGTTGGTCAATGATGGGCTGTGATGAATGCAGGACATTGTGCAGGGGAGTACACAGGTGGCAGATAAGTTGTAGTTTGTGGAGGATGGAACGGAGGAGGCCAGCAAGGATAGTATTGGAGATATTAAGCCTTTAGGGTGATAAAAGCATGTATTTGGATCTTAGCAATAGTGGGAAAGAGGTAACGACAGAAGCAGGCAATATTTTGGAGGTGGATGAAAGGAGTGGTGATGACATATTGAAAAAAAATCAGCAGGAGAGAAAGACTTCGCACCTCTAGTCTAATCTTGAGATATCGACCAGGGAAATGGAAAAGATCCAGGCCCGAAGTGGGAGCTGAAAGAACGGCTTTGTGAAATGAAGCAGGAAGAAGTTACGACTCATCCAGGGCCTTGATGTTGGGCAGGCTGCTGGAGAGGGTGATCAAACTGATGCTGAAGGTGCAGAGGTAAAGCTGTGCCTCATCAGCCGACATGTGGAAGCTGACTCCATTCTAACTTGAGCAGCACTGTTAGAATTGTAAGTTATTGTGCTGTCTTTTTACTTCATTCAAGGAATGGTGTGTGTTATACAAGCCACTCCCATTTGAAGACAGGTAATCTATGATTGTATACTTAAACGTTTCCTTAGAACACTGCTTATGTTCACTGTCTCCAAGGAGCAGCATGTAATTGATGAAAAGATAAGGATTGAAGGAGCCCAGGAGAACACTTGAGATGATCATATGTCCACGGAAGGAGGGATAACCTTCATCTCAATCCCCAGGGATAAAACTGGCATTGTAGATCAGCTGCCCATTCACAAACTGCCAAATTTTCATTTCCATTTTCAGCTCACTCCATCAGTTGCAGCTGTTTATATTGCTCTATCCACCACGCTGCTTCCAGCGACAGTGATGGAAAAAAGTACTTAACATTTATATTGAACTTTTCATGATCTCAGGATGTCCAAAAGTACTTCATTGGAATGGGAAAGCCTTTGGAAGTTTAGTTACTGTTGCAATGTAGGAAATGTGGCAGCCAATTTACAAAGAGCAAGGTCCCACAAACAGTAATGTGATAATGACTAGATAATCTGTTTTAGTGCTGTTAGTTGAGTATTGACCAGGACACCGGGAAAACTCTCCCGTTCTTCTTCAAAATAGTGATTTGGAATCTTTTATACCCATCTGAGAAGGTAGATGGGGTCTAAGTTTCACATCTCATCCAAAAGACAGCACCTCAGATTGTGCAGCACTTCCTCGGTACCGCACTGGAGTGTCAGCCTGGATTATGTGCCCAAGTCCTGGAGTGGAACTTGAACCCACAACTTGCTGACTCAAAAGTGAGAGTGCTGTCACTGAGCTATGGTTAATACCAAAAAGTAGCATATAATGTGGACTTTGGAAGGTCTTATGACAAAGACGCCAAAGAAATCTTTCAGCAGAGTTCCACACAAAAGCCTGCTACTTTAAGATTGAGGAAGCTTGGATTGAGGGAAAATAATTGGGACTGGAAAAGAAATTGGCTGAAGGATAGAAAGTAAGGGCTATTGGTTAGAGGAATGGAGAGTACAACGTGAAGTATCCAAGAAATTGGAATTGGGACCTGTTCTTTTGGGCCTCCTTATCTCGAGAGACAATGGATACGCGCCTGGAGGTGGTCAGTGGTTTGTGAAGCAGCGCCTGGAGTGGCTATAAAGGCCAATTCTGGAGTGACAGGCTCTTCCACAGGTGCTGCAGAGAAATTTGTTTGTTGGGGCTGTTGCACAGTTGGCTCTCCCCTTGCGCCTCTGTCTTTTTTCCTGCCAACTACTAAGTCTCTTCGACTCGCCACAATTTAGCCCTGTCTTTATGGCTGCCCGCCAGCTCTGGCGAATGCTGGCAACTGACTCCCACGACTTGTGATCAATGTCACACGATTTCATGTCGCGTTTGCAGACGTCTTTATAACGGAGACATGGACGGCCGGTGGGTCTGATACCAGTGGCGAGCTCGCTGTACAATGTGTCTTTGGGGATCCTGCCATCTTCCATGCGGCTCACATGGCCAAGCCATCTCAAGCGCCGCTGACTCAGTAGTGTGTATAAGCTGGGGGTGTTGGCCGCTTCAAGGACTTCTGTGTTGGAGATATAGTCCTGCCACCTGATGCCAAGTATTCTCCGAAGGCAGCGAAGATGGAATGAATTGAGACGTCGCTCTTGGCTGGCATACGTTGTCCAGGCCTCGCTGCCGTAGAGCAAGGTACTGAGGACACAGGCCTGATACACTCGGACTTTTGTGTTCCGTGTCAGTGCGCCATTTTCCCACACTCTCTTGGCCAGTCTGAACATAGCAGTGGAAGCCTTACCCATGCGCTTGTTGATTTCTGCATCTAGAGACAGGTTACTGGTGATAGTTTCAGCAGAGTTCCACACAAAAGCCTGCTACTTTAAGATTGAGGAAGCTTGGATTGAGGGAAAATAATTGGGACTGGAAAAGAAATTGGCTGAAGGATAGAAAGTAAGGGCTATTGGTTAGAGGAATGGAGAGTACAACGTGAAGTATCCAAGAAATTGGAATTGGGACCTGTACTGTTTCTAAATTAGATTAATGATTCAGAAATTCGGTGCAATCTGAATGAATTTGTAGGAGTTCAGAGGAGCAGCCCAATCTGAAGAGACAGCCAAAGACCAAACAACAACGAAGGCCACCACTACCTTACATTAGTGCAGCGTCTGTCACAGAAAAATGTCCCAAGGTGCTTCAAGGAAGAAAGAGACAAGTCACAGCATTTTGTGTGGCGCTTTGCCAACAGTTTTTTTTTAACCTCTTTGTTATAGGGCTTTCCAAAGTCCACTTGGTGTGCTACTTTGTAGTGTTACTTGTAGCTCAATGGCACACTCGCGTCTGAGTCAGACTGGAAGAGGTGAACAATGACAGGATTGATTAGATAGGATTTCAGAGGCAGGGAAAGAGGAAGTGAGGCAGAGGGGTTTAGATGCAAGTAGCAGAGAGCGAGATAGCTGAAAGCTCTGCCATTGATGGTAGATCAGAGGGTGGAGGATGGAGATACCTAGGAGGCTGGCACTGGAGAGACAAAAACAAAGGATGAGACACAACAGACAATTTGCACACGGCAAAGGTCCTACAAACAGCAGTGCAACAATGATTAAGATAATTTGTTTTGGACTCAGTTTAATATCTCATCCAAAGGACAATATCTCTGACAGTACAACACTCCCTCAATACTAAACTTTAGTGTCAGCCTAGAGTTTGCTCATGTCTCTGGAGCACAACTTGAACCCATGAATTTCTGACTCAGAGGTGAAAGTGCTACCACTGAGTCACAGTTGACACACTCCTGGTACCCTGTTCACTATTTGAATCACCTGTACAGACCACCAATGAGGTTCCCAGCTACCAAAAATGTCTAGAGTCCAGAAAGTAAAACTACAAATCATCACTTTGAAGCAAGTGTACATGCAGTTCAGTCATATAATGAGCTATTAGTCTTCATCAAAGCAATAGAATTCAGACTATTGATAATACTAATCCTTTAAAGCATATGGCTTCTTTCTTTAAAAAAATTGACTTTATATCCAGTTTGAAAATCACTCAGAACCTGGTCTAAATATCTGAAACCATCTGTCAATTATTTTTCTTTTTGCCTTGGTTGGTCAGGAAAACAAAAATATTATTGCATACCAAGCATGCCTAGTAACCTCTTGCTTTTTCCTCAAATGAGGATTCCCTCCACCATGGTTGACAGGGCACTTGACCATGCCCATCTCATTACTGCATTTCTACTCTCACTCTTTCCCCTCTCCCAGAACCATGATAGGGATCCTCCCCCACCCCACCAGCTTCCACATTTAATAGATCACCCTCGCCATTTCTGCCACCTCCCACCAAACACATCTTTCCCTCTCCTCCCAGCATTCCGAAGGGACCGTTCCCTCCGCGACACCCTGATCCACTCCTCAATCACCCCAAACAACCCCGCCCCATCCTACTGCACCTTTCCATGCAAGGGCAAGGGCAAGGGAAGCAAACCCAGCCCTTTTACCTCCTCTGTTCTCACCATCGAAGGGCCCAAACACTTCTTCCATGTGAAACAGCAATTTGCTTGTACATCTTTCAATTTAGTATTTATTGTTCATGATGTGGTCTTCCCCACATGGGGGGACCAAACACAGATTGGGTAACCACTTTTCAGGACACCTCCATTCAATCCCCTAGTGTAGCCCCGAGCTTCTAATTGCCTGTCATTTTAATTCTCCAGCCTAATCCCACTCTGGCCTCTCTGTCCTCAGCCTCCTACAGTGTTCCAATGAAGCTCTATGTAAGCTCGAGGAATAGCACCTCATCTTCTCAGTAGGCACTTTACAGCCTTCCAGACTCAACATTGAGTTCAACAATTTTGGATCATGACCACTGTCCCCATTTATCGGACAGCAGCTGTTGGCAATGACTCGGCTAATTCCCATTCACACCTCCTCCAGCCCCATCTTTTGTTTCTTTTCATGTGCTGTTATCATTTCCTTTTGCCTTGCACCATCATCCCTTTTGTCATTTAATCTCTCCTGCCTTCCACCTGACCGCAGACCTTTCTTTTTGCTTTCCCTCCGCCTTTCCCAACATATGTAGTTGCTCAAAACCTGCTGGATCTCTAACTTTTCCAGTTCTGATGAAAGGTCGTGACCTGAAATGTTAACTGATTCTCTCTCCACAGATGTTGCCAGACCTGCTGAGTATTTCCAGCATTTACAATGTTTATTTCAGATTTTCAGCACCTGAAATATTTTGCTTTTGAACAGTAACCTGACAATTCCACCATTTTCACACGACTGTGCTCCAACTCTATTCCTCAAATATGTGCAGGCTTCTTTTCATCGCCTTGGAATTGAGGGTTATACTAACAATAAATCAGTGGGTTCATTCCAGCAAAATCTCATCCTGGACAAGTGAAAACAAATATCCTTACAGCCCATTAACTTCAACTTGAGTGCTCACAACAATCTGGCCTCCAGCTTTAGTTTTCCTTTGTTTATTACTCCAGTCTCCGCTCATTAACCTTGTGCCCCGGCTCACAATGCTAACTAACATCTTCATTAAGGACCACTCTCAGGAATATGACAATATGAAAGGCACAATTCAACATGGTGGCTCCTCATCAGAGCCCTTTCCTATCCTGAGTGGCATGAAACAGGGCTGTGTTCTCGCACCCACACTTTTTGGGATTTTCTTCTCCCTGCTGCTTTCACATGCATTCAAGTCCTCCGAAGAGGGAATTTTCCTCCACACAAGATCAGGGGGCAGGTTGTTCAACCTTGCCCGTCTGGGAGTGAAGTCCAAGGTGCGGAGAGTCCTCATCAGGGAGCTCCTCTTTGCTGACGATGCTGCTTTGACATCTTACACTGAAGGGTGCCTGCAGAGTCTCATCGACAGGTTTGCGGCTGCCTGCAATGAATTTGGCCTAACCATCAGCCTCAAGAAAACAAACATCATGGGGCAGGACGTCAGAGGTGCTCCATCCATCAATATTGGCGGCCACGCTCTGGAGGTGGTTCAAGAGTTCACCTACCTAGGCTCAACTATCACCAGTAACCTGTCTCTAGATGCAGAAATCAACAAGCGCATGGGAAAGGGTTCCACTGCTATGTCCAGACTGGCCAAGAGAGTGTGGGAAAATGGCGCACTGACACGGAACACAAAAGTCCGAGTGTATCAGGCCTGTGTCCTCAGTACCTTGCTCTATGGCAGCGAGGCCTGGACAACGTATGTCAGCCAAGAGCGACGTCTCAATTCATTCCATCTTCGCTGCCTCCGGAGAATACTTGGCATCAGGTTGCAGGACCGTATCTCCAACACAGAAGTCCTCGAGGCGGCCAACATCCCCAGCTTGTACACACTACTGAGTCAGCGGCGCTTGAGATGGATTGGCCATGTGAGCCGCATGGAAGGTGGCAGGATCCCCAAAGACACATTGTACAGCGAGCTCGCCACTGGCATCAGACCCACCGGCCGTCCACGTCTCCGCTTTAAAGACGTCTGCAAACGCGACATGAAATCCTGTGGCATTGATCACAAGTCGTGGGAGTCGGTTGCCAGCGTTCGCCAGAGCTGGCGGGCAGCCATAAAGATGGGGCTAAAATGTGGCGAGTCGAAGAGACTTAGTAGTTGGCAGGAAAAAAGACAGAGGCGCAAGGGGAGAGCCAACTGTGCAACAGCCCCGACAAACAAATTTCTCTGCAGCACCTGTGGAAGAGCCTGTCACTCTAGAATTGGCCTTTATAGCCACTCCAGGCGCTGCTTCACAAACCACTGACCACCTCCAGGCGCGTATCCATTGTCTCTCGAGATAAGGAGGCCAACGAGAGAAGAGACTCTCAGGAATGCTATATACTGCAGTGTGAAGTGATGGGTTGTGGGTTTTGTATCTTTGATCCCTCACATACTGAACTCCCAATTTCAGTCATGCCACACTACACACCTTCCAGAAAACCAGCAGAGGCTGACTAACCATTTGAAAAAAAGGACATGGACCCCCTAAAAAAACACAGTATATTCTGCATGACACGTGAAGACACTAGCAGTGAGCCCCCTTCTTGAACCGTTTCAGTGATCGTGGTGTAGGGACACACAGTGCTGTTAAGGAGGGAGTTCCAGGATTCTGACCCAGTGACAGTGAAAGAACGATGGTATGTTTCCAAGTCAGGATGGTGTGTGACTGCAAGGAGAACTTGCAGGTGTTGGGTTCCCATGTGGCTGCTGCAGGACCCAGATATAGAAATTTATGAAGAGGAACTTGATTGCTGAAAACATGTGATTTATTTTCTGGCCAGACTTATGGGCATTGCCCCCTTCAGAAAATTTTGATTTTTGACATTTTAGTGCATTTTCCAGCATTTCAGAGGCAGCTGTAAATTCACAGTAAATATGCAGTCACTGGCACTTAAAAGGCAGGTAAGCTCCTTACAGTTTCTTGCTGACCAATTGTATTTTCATTTTATTATAAACTCACTCCACCTTTGCAAACACATTTATTTTGACCTCTGTGTTCACATCACTGTCGCTTTCAATAAACCTTAGTATGTTACTCTGTATTGTGTTAAAGCAATATCTTGCAGTGAATGATTCTCCTCTTGACACCCCAAAGCTTTTCCACCATCTACAAGGCACAAGTCAGGAATGCGATGAAATATTCTAACACTCTTGACATCATCCAGCAGCCCACATGATTGGCACCCCAACCGCCACCTTAAACATTCACTCCATCCATGACTGGCACTCAGTGGCTGCAGTGTGTACAAGATGCACTGCAGCAATTCGCCAAGGCACCTTCGACAGCACTTTCCAAACCCACGACCTCTGCAACCTAGAAGAACAAGTGCAGCAGACACTTGGGAACCCAACACCTGCAAGTTCCCTTCAAAGTCACACAGCATCCTGACTTGGAAATATATCGTCATTCTTTCACTGTCACTGGGTCAAGGTCCTGGAACTCACTCCCTAACAGCACTGTGGGTGTACCTACCACACATGGACTGTCGTGGTTCAAGAAGGGGGCTCACTGCCATCTTCTCAAGGGTAATTAGGATGGGCACGAAATGCTGGCATTGCAGGTGATGCCCACATCCCATGAAAGAATAAAAAATAATAAATAATAAAAAAAGAGACAAGTACATCCAGATCAGAACCAAATTCTCTCTCTGGCAAGACAAGATGGGTGCATCAGTTCCAAGTTGGTTTTATCACTGTGTGATCAAAATGGTTATTAATACAGAATTCTTGTAATGAACAGGAAGACATACACAAATAATAACCACTATGCTTCTTCTTAACATCATCAGTACTTCATTTGCATGCTGTAACATTATACAACAGGGATCTCAATATTTGCCAACATCTATGAACAACAGCTGCCCTTCTGTATGACATTCAGTGGCCTGTCAAAACCCAACCAGAATATTCCAGGAAACAAGTGACTGGCTGACAGATCAGTCACATGCTATAGAGGGATATAGCACTGAAACAGGTCCTTTGGCCCATTGAGTCTGCGCTGACCAACAACCACCCATTTATGCTAATCCTACATTAACCCCATATTCCTGACCACATCCCCACCTTCCCTCAATTCTCCTACCTACACTAGGGGCAATTTACATACCAACCTGCAAGTCTTTGGCTGTGGGAGAAAACTGGAGCACCCGGCAGAAACCCCACATGGTCACAGGGAAAACGTGCAAACACCGCACAGGCAGTACCTAGAACTGAACCCTGGTTGCTGGAGCTATATGACTGCTGTGCTAACCACTGCGCCACTCAATTCTATTAGTTACAGAAAGTTGTAATAAATCATGGAACAAGCTCACATTTTGAACATTTGAGACAGAATAGTAAAAATTTATTTTCACATAAATATAATTGTTTGTTAAGACAGTAGTGCAGGCAGTTGAGCATTACCAGCGCTCAGGGCTTTTGAGCACTATATCATTAGTTATGCACCCGACCCCAGCTTTCACTACCAGCTTTGCTTGCTGGAAATCCTCTTGTCTTTAAGTCAGAAGGTTGTAGATTTAAGTCTAAATCAGTAACTAAAACACTTAGGACTTGATTTTTAACTCTTGGATGGGAATGTGGCCTAACGAGTGACTGGCCTGTTTGAGAGCAGGCAGACTTAACTGATTTTAAACAGCCGGGCCTCAGTAACATGTCGCCTACCAACTTCCCAAGCAAAACAGTTCAGAGGTCAGTGGGCATTACCTGCCCGCCCATCAAAATCAGGAAATTGAGTCAGAAGAGGAGTAAGGGAAACCCAGGGCCAGGGAGGGTGAAAGTTTCCATTTGGAATCTAAATGAACATTCCTGCTGCTCTTGGTCCGCAAAAAAATTTGAACATATTATTTTTACAAAGTTACTTTTCTGAGCTTCTTCTAGCCCGGTTCCTAGAGCCAGCAGGTTTGGCGTGGCAGGGAAGCCACCACTGCTCCCCCACTCCAGCCTCAGTTAAAATAGCAGTTCAGGCCTGGGTGACATCATTGAAGCATTATCTGTATATCTAAAGGAGACCCCACTGGCTTGGTTCAGTCAACCAGATCAGAGTGGGGAAGTAGACCCCCCTGCCCCCAACTTTAACTGCTCCTCCACCTGGCTTCCGCCAGTCAAAACTGACCTCATAAATCCAGGTAATACTGCGGTGCCGCATTGCCAGATGTGACATTAAACAATAGTCTGTCTAACTACTCAGATGGTTGTGAAAAATCGCATGCCACTATTCTGCACTATGCTCAGGGAATGCCGGATGTGCAGTAATTTGGATTGGGTGTTAAACCAAGATCTCATTTACCTTTTCAAGTGGGAGTAAAAGATCTTATGGCATTTTTCAAAGAAGAGCAGGCAGTTCTCCTGGTCTCTTAACGAACATTCCTCCTTCAACCAAACATGTGCATTGGTTGTGGAACCTTTGTGTACAAACTGGCTGTCATGTTTACTTCAGTAAAATAATTATCACATTTTAGAGGCAATCAATTGCTGTGAAGCACATCGAGACATCCTAAGGATATGAAAGGTGCTAAATCAGGGTTGTCCAACATAAGGCCCGCAGGCCAGATTCTGGCCTGCCAAAGTTTTCAACCCGGCCCGCCAATCCTTCATAACTTGTGAACAGAAAGGGGCGAGACTGATTTTGTTCCATTTGTGTCCCCTAGTTGTTAGCAGTAAGTGAGCAGAGAGTTGGTGCAGTTCAGCCTGTACCTGAGCAAGCAGCAGTAAGGCGACGGGGGGTCGGGGGGGTGGTGGGCAGAATGACAACCGTGCGATTGATGTGAAAGCTTACCAATCCAAAGCGCAAACAGTTTGCCTACCCGCGGGTCTTCATCGAATTGGAGTGGGGGGGAGAGGCAGGACTTGCTGGGAAGACTGGGTGCTGTAAGTCAGGGTGGGTGGTGAGTATGCAACAACAGGGTGGGGGTGAGCACACAGAGACAGTGGGGGGTTGAGCACGCAGAGATGGTGGGGGGTTGAGCACGCAGAGATGGTGGGGGGTTGAGCACGCAGAGACAGTGGGGGAGGGGGTGAGCACGCAGAGACAGCGGGATGGGTGAGTACGCAGAGACAGTGGGGGGGGGGGGGGTGAGCACGCAGAGACAGTGGAGGCTGTGAGGACATAGAGTCGGCGGATGGGGGGTGAGCACATAGAGACAGCAGGGGGAGGGGTGAGCACATAGAGACAGCGAAGGGAGGGGTGAGCATGTAGAGACAGCAGGGGGAGGGGTGAGCATATACAGACAGTGGGGGGTGCGTGGTGAGCACACAGAGACAGTGGGGGCTGTGAGCACATAGAGACGGAGGGTGAGGGGTGAGCACATAGAGACAGCGAAGGGAGGGGTGAGCATGTCGAGACAGCTTCGGTGCTGGCAGAGAGAGGCGATGCACGATTCAGACTGTGGGGCCACACTGAGTGGCAGTGTGTTCCCACTCCTGGTGCATGATGGGTGAAGGGAGGACGTTAAAAAAAAGGTTTGTAATTTTTTTACCCGGTATGCCTTCATTCTAATGCCCTTATCTTTCCGAGATTTGCTCACCAGCCCCCTATGTAGGACAAAATTTGTAATGTGGTCCCCTACGCGAAAAGGTTGGACACCCCTGTGCTAAATGAATGTAATTCTATTGTAACCTCCATCAGATCTCAGTGGCAGGCCTTTCACCTGGATTTGCTCACAGCAGCTTGGATGAGCTTCAACAGTGGCCAGGCAGTCTCTTGAATGGGAAGGACACATCTCCTCATAGGCAATAAAAAGAGCAGAAAACCAAGCATCATCAGATGAAGGTCATTTGAGTCATTCCAACAGGACAAGCAACTTAGGTACATTACAGCAGCTCTCTGACTTCTGCCTCCCTCCACTGACATTGTTGGCCGCAGGTGAAGAATCTGCTTTTCAGGGACAGGCAACAGACATGGCCATGTGAACAACGGACTACCACATTTGAGAGCAGGATGAATTAAAGGAAAACAAATCTGACCAATTAGGAGTATTCCAGTTATAGCATAAAGATGTACAATTTAAAAAGTGGATGAAAATAGGAGAGATTGCAGAACCTATCCAACAGATTATTAGAATGCTGATTTCACAGGTCCAGGACATTACTGAGAGAGTCCTGCACTGTCAGTGGTGTCAGTGGTGTCATCTTTCAGATCAGATGTTAAACCAAAGCCCTGTCTGCCCTCTCAACTGAACATAAAAAGATCCCATGGTTCTAGTTTGATAAACAGCAGGTGAATTCTTCCCGGGATCTTGGCCAATATTTCTCCCTCAATCAATGGCACTAAAAAGCAGGTTATCTGACTTTTTTCACATTGCTGTTTGTGGAAAATTGGCTGTCGCATTTCCTACACTGCAACAGTGACTAAACTTCAAAAGTACTTATTTGGCTGTACAGTGTGTTGGGTCGTGAAAGGCATTATATGAACTCAAATCTTCATGACCTAGATAGCACCTTTAGCTGCAATTCGTTCATGTTTCTTCCAAATCTCAGTCAGTGATCATGTTTTCAAGAGGTCTATAGTTTGATCTCCTCACCCTTGAGTTATTAATTAAATTTTTCCATAAGAGAATCTCTTATGAAACAAATATTTTGCTTCTGTCTTCACTGTAGAGGATACAAAAAACATTCCAGTAATAGCTGTAAATCAGGAGTTGGAAGGAAGAGAGGAACTTGGTGAAATTACAATCACCAGGGAAGCGGTACTGACCAAACTGATGGAGTTGCAGGCTGACAAGTCCCTGGGTCCTGATGGACTTCATCCTAGGATCCTAAAAGAGGTGGCTAATGAGGTAGTAAATGCGTTGATGTTAATTTTTCAAAATTGGCTAGATTCTGGAAAGGTTCCATCAGACTGGAAAATAGCAAATATAACCTCTCTATTCAAGAGGTGGAAGTGGGGGGGAAACAGAAAATGGATAACTATCCGCCAGTTAGCTTGACATCTGTCGTGGGGAAGGTGTTAGAACCGATCATTAAGGAGGTTATAGATGGGCATTTAGAAAAACGCAAGGTAATTGGGAATAGTCAGCGTGGTTTTGTGAAAGATAAATCATCTTTAACCAATTTATTGGGAGTTCTTTGAAGGAGTAACATGTGCTGTGGATAAAGGGGAGCCTGTTGACATATTGTGCTTAGATTTCCAGAAGGCATTAGACAAGGTGCCACATAAAAGGTTATTGCGCTAAGTAGGAGCTCATGGTGTAGGGGTAACATATTAGCATGGATAGAAGATTGGCTGGCTGGCAGCAAACAGAGTATGCATAAATGGGTCCTTTTCTGATTGGCAGGATGTGACGAATGGAGTTCCGCAGGGGGCTCAACTTTTTACAATTTATATCAATGACCTAGATGCGGGAAGCGATGGCATGGTGGCTAAATTTTCAGATGCCACAAAGATAGGTAGGAAAGTATGTTGTGAAGAGGACATAGGGAGGTTGCAGACCGATATCGATAGGTTGAGTGAGTGGGCAAAAATCTGGCAGTTGGAGTATAATGTTGGAAAATGTGAAGTTGTTCACTTTGGCAGGAAGAATAAAAAAGCAGAGTATTACTTAAACAGAGAACGACTGCAGAATTCCAGGATGCAGAGGGATCTAGGTGTTCTAGTGCATGAGTCACAAAATGTTAGTACGCAGGTACAGCTAGTAATAAAGAAGGCTAATGGAATGTTATCCTTTATTACGAGAGGAATTGAAAATAAAAGTAAGGATGTTATGCTTCAGTTATACAGGGCATTGTGGTGAGACCACATTTCGAATACTGTGTGCAGTTTTGGTCTCCTTATTTAAGGAAGGATGTAAATGCATTGGAGGCGGTTCAGAGGAGGTTTATTAGATTGATACCTGGAATGAGCAGGTTGTCTTGTGAGAAAGGTTGGACAGACTGGGCTTGTTTTCACTGGAGTTTAGAAGAGTGAGGGGAGACTTGATTGAAGTATGTAAGATCCTGAATGGTCTTGACAAATTGGTTGTGGAAAGTATGTTTCCTCTTGTGGGGGAGTCCAGAACTAGGAGGCACTGTTTTAAAATTAGGAGTCACCCTTTTGGGACAGAGGTGAGGAAAAATTTCTTCTCTCAGAGGGTTGTGCGACTTTGGAACTCTGTGCCTCAGAAGATGGCGGAGGCAGGGTCATTGAATATTTTTAAGGTGGAGATAGATTGATTCTTGTCAGGCAAGGGAATAAAAGGTTATTGGGGGTAGATGGGAGTGTGGAATTTGAGACACAAACAGATCAGCCATGATCTTATTGAATGGCAGAGCAGGCTTGAGTGGCCGAATGGCCTACTTCTGCTCCTAATTCATATGCTCGAATGTTTATCACGTAAGGTTCTTCAGATAGCTCCAGATGGCATTAGTCTCTCCCGTGCCTGCAGTTACCAACACTGGTTGGAAGTATTCCTGCAGGTTTCATCACATGACCTCCCACCGCCACCTGCTTTGTCAAATAGTCATTTTTTTCGCCGTATCTCAATATTGCATGACCTACTAACAAAAGTGTCCTTTTTTTAAAATGCTCCTATAATTTTTCTCCATGGTTGCTCCCCGCAGCATCCAGGAGATCAATCATTAATTTCTGGAAACTCCAGGACAATCCTGAAGGGTTAGCAACCCACCCTCGCCACAAGCATTCTTGTCTGGCAGCTTTGTCAGTAACGGTCCATTGAGCAGAGTTCCTTCATTCTGAATTTCCTTTGCCTCTCCATTGGTGGCCATGCCTTCAGCTCTAAGCTCTGGAATTCCCTTCATAAATCTCTCCACCTCTCACTGCTCCTTTAAGACGCTCCTTAAAACCTACCTGTCAACCAAGCTTTTGGTCACCTGTCCTAATATCTCCTTAGTGGCTCAGTCAAATTGTTTGATAACGTTTCTGTGAAGCACTTTGGGATGTTTTACGACATTAAAGGTGCTATATAAATGCAAGTTGTTGCTATAGCTACTTTCAACCAGTTTTTATTCTAAACCAGGTTCCCACCTGATCCAGCACCATATGGATACTGTCATGGTAAAGTGAGGAGGGGTCGAAGGGCTTCCCTCTTTTAATTCTCTGTCTTTGACCACAGCAGGTTTAGTTCTTTCTTAAAGTGGATGTACTGGCCGACAAACATCAACTGCTGCTGGAGGACTATCAATTCGGTGAAAGACGCCCTTTCGTCTGCCCGAAACTTGCTGGTCTTCCAGCGCAAAGAGTTGTCCACCACCAAATGTTGCAGACTGGCACATTCCAAGGTCCAGGACTACGTGCTGAGGGACGCACTAAAGCTTGGGGCAGCCACAGCAAAGGCTCAATGGGGAAAGACCACAGTGTAAGGTTCCCCTCCCCCCCCCACCAAGCTGAACTGAGGGGCTGGATTCATGGGAAACCCCTTGAACTGTATCGGGAAAATTTTGTGTGCTGTAAATGTAAAAATGTATATGGCATGACAATGAAATGGAAGAGTTGTCAGGCAATTCATAATTGTATCGAAGGAAACTGATCACCTTTGCACTGTTTGTATTTTTTGACTTGATGCTGTTTTAAACTGTTTGGGAATATAATTTTTACAGATTTTTATGAATAAAGTATATTTTGAAAAAAAAAGTACTGGCCAATTCAGTAGGTGTTTGATTATTTAATTGCTATGATCATAATAAGAACCAAATCGGACATGTTTTCTTGAGTTAACAAAGAACAAGGTTAACTTTATTGTACCTAAACCGAACTAATAAGATAATAAACAACCCCAAACTGGATGTCTAATACACAGCTTGATGAATGGACACTGCAACAATTAATATCTGACTTGTTGGTTACTTTTCCAAGATACTTTTCTTTGAGCCCATTCACCAGCTTGAGCTGGAAGAATACTTCACATGGAGTATCAGCTGTCAGCCATTGTTCAGTTGGTAGCACTCTTGCCTCCGAGTTGGAAGATTGTGGGCTCAAGTCCCACTCCAAAGACTTGAGGATCTCATCTAATTTGACACTTCAGCGTAGTACAGAGGGTTGCTGCACTGTCGAGATGCCATTTTTCAGATAAGGTGTCTATTAACTCAGTCTTTCTTCTTTGTACATAAGGAATACAGATCAATATCTACTTAATATCAGTTACATGTTAATCAGTGAAAGCCACACAATGCAGGGTTTAAACTGCAGACTGCTTTGTGTCTTGATCCTGGCAGTTTGCTGTCAGACATGTGTCCACTAATAACAGACTACAGGTCTTTATCTTCACCAAATAATAGCTCAGCTGAGGTTGTATCATTCAACAACAATTGTTATGATCAGGCATTTACAACATGCAGCTGCCATTGGTGACAGGCTTTTTTTGTGATACACACAGAAGGTATTAGCCACGAAAAGGCATCAAACTTTCTCTCTTCACTCTCCCCTCCTGAAGGCAGTGACATATTCTGGGGCAAAAGCAGAAAATGCTGGGAACACTTAACAGGCAGGTTGCACCTGTGGAGAGAGAAATAGAATTAACGTTTCAGCTCGATGACTTTTCATCAGAACTGTTGAGACAAATTCAATAAATCTGAATCATTACATCTGTTTCTCTCTTCACAGATGTTGCCTGGCCTGCTGAGTATTTCCAGCAATTTCTGTTATTAATTTCAGATTTCTGACACGCACAGTATTTTACTATTGTGACATATTCTGGCACATGGTTACACTGCCAGCAACTACCTTCCAGTTCAAAATTATTATTTGCCTCTGAGTTTGGACTCTGTGTGTATGGTCATAATGACAGCATCTAGTCTTATCCTCACTTGATGTAAGTGCCTGTGCATTTTCTAACTTGGAACTATATCGCGGTTCCTTCAGTGTCACTGGGTCAAAATCCTGGAATCCTCTTCCTAACAGCACTGTGGGTGTATCTACACCAGATGGACTGCAGCGGTTTAGGAAGGCAGCTCACCACCACCTTCTCAAGAACGATAATTGCTGGCCTTGACAGTGACGCCCATAACCCGTGAAAGAATAAATGAAAAAAAAATAACAGGAGTCATTGAGCAACTAGGAGGAACTTTGGTAGATATGTCCCTCTCCTTCCATGCCCAGGGCACTGAAGACAACTTTTGGTTCAACACCACTGCCCCATGAGAGGTTGGTGAACATCGGATACATGAAGTACTAAACCTGGGACCTTCCCTGTCTTGAGTTTTGTTTCCCTTTCAAAAGAATTATTAACTATTCTAGGATTGCTCTTCCTGCATTTTCCTATACCTCATGTATTGTTACAAATCAGTGCGGGAGAATAAAATTAGAGGCCATAAATGTAAGATAGACACCAATATATCCAACAGGGAATTCAGGTGAAACTGCTTTACAGAGAGTGGTAAGAATGTTGTTACAACCAGGTGAGAAAGAGGTCCAGGGTTCCCATTCAGCCTTCACCTGGTCTTACTGTAACAGGGTTCTATTTTTAAACACACTGTTTTTTGCTCCCCCTTGGTGAATCCTTGTCCACCATTTTCCAATTATAAGGCAAAGAAACCAGTACACACACACAGGTTTTCTTAGGCTTAAAGAAGAAAGATTGAAATTTATTAAAACTTAAACTTAAAACTCTAATTCAGTTAACGCCTATAGATACACGATGCGCCCATGCTAGCATGCATACATGATACACACGTGCAGATATAGACAGAAAAGAGTAGAAGAAGTAAAGTGGAAACATTTGAGGCAACATCTGAAGAGTTTTTTGTTGCGGGTCTTCGAGCTCATTGTATAGTCTTTGCTTGTAGGTAGATCTTGCTTTTCATTGGGGCCCAGTATTCTTCTTAAACATTGTTCACTGTAGGAGACTTTTCTTTCTTGGGGTTCATGTGTCTTCAATGAATTCCAAAGCTGGTGAGAAAGAGATGGGAGCCGACAGGAGAGAGATGTTCTCAGTTCAGGAGCAAAACTGCCATCTGCCAGTGCAAACATTGTCTCTACAACTTAAAATTCCCCAAGTTGGCCTGCAGGGTGGTGACGTGACAGACTGGCTTGGCCTGGTCTGTTCTATGTATCGTATGGGAGCAGGGGATAGCTCCCTTGTTCCAACACTTTCGGCTAATATGCAAAAATGTCTTTCCGGCCAGAGGCCTGGCCATTCCTTGCACCAGGCCTACTCTTCTTCCCAGCAACAATTTGAAATTTAATGTCCATGTGGCAAAATTAATGTGCCTCATTCTGGCAGGTGGGGGCCTGCTTGACACCTCCACACCCAGGGGAATGGAATGCGATTTGAGGAAAGACAAATTTTATTAAAAGGGTTGAGAGAAAAGAAGATACAGAAAACCATGCATTTCTCTCATTCATTCCCATTCATTCATGAATCCTAAAACTTACTAAACTGTCTTTCCTTGGTGCCAGTGCTGCTTTAATTTCTCCTTTATGGTATCCTGGTAACCATATGGTTCTTTGGGGAAGTTGTTTTTCAGTTTGCCCATTTCCATGGCTGCCTAGGGCCTTTGTTCCTGTTGAGGTCTTTTTTATTCAGGCGAGTTAGCAGTGGGCAGGTCTATCCTGAACTCTCTTTCAGTGCTTTGCTGAGTCATGCAAAGGCTTTTGACTTCAGGGGATGAGTGGTTCCCTTTTTCTCTGACTGTGGGGGAGGATTCTTTGTTAATCTCCCCTTTGTTCTCTGGGACACTCCTGCCTGCAGGTATTTGTGCAGACTCTGCTGCACTCCCCTGCGGCACTTTGACTAGGTGAGGCATCACCCTCAAGGTTTCTGTGTCCTCTAGCGGTCTTCTTTCATCTCTGCAGGTTCCTGCAAATGCTGTTAGCAACTTTGGTGGGGTGCTTCTCGAGTCTGCATTTGCATAGTAGGATGTGGAGTCTAACTTTTCACATTTTTCAGGGTTGGCTGACCGGACAGTAGGGGTTTTCACCCGGGATTCCTCCCGGACTGCCTTTAACCTGCCCTCTTGGTTACTTTGTCCCCTTCCCTGACTAAACTTTTGCCAGCCATGTGCCTGCCTGTCCCTTTTTGTTCTCGGTGGGGGTCCCTTACAGTTCACCAGCCCTCTGCTGGAGGATCCTCCTAACACTGGTACAGGACATGGGGTGCAGGTTTCACTGTAGGTTGGGGTTTCCCCTCAACCTGGCACATGCAGTACTCCACCACATCTTTGTGGAGTTTTGGCCAGTTAAACTGCTGTCTTATGTGGGCTTTGGGCTTTCGTATACCGGCATGTACAGCCACTGTAGTCTCGTGAGCCCTTCTTAATATTTCTCTCCGGTACCTCTATGTCACCACTAACTGGTGAACTACTGCCCACTCCTTGCTGTCAAGTCTGTGAGGAGAACTCCATTTCCCCATCAGTACCTCATTCTTTAAATAGTAGCAATCAGAGATTCCCTCTGCTTCACTTTCAGATAGGGCAGCCTGTGCTAACTCTCGCATTACTGGGTCAGCTGGCTGATCCTCAGCTAGGGAAAATCCCTTCAATTCATTCCCTGGGTCTCCTAATTTTCCAAAAAAAGTCTCAGACAGGCAGACCTCATGGTCATTTGCCTGCAGTGTCAATGCAGTCTCCTCTGTGGGAGCTGGTTTGATCATGGCCTAATCTACTACACATTCAGGGAAACTGCAGGGGTCCGTCTCCTACCACGGCCCTGTCTCGCTGACTTCCTGCGATCTTTCTTTCACTACTGGGGGGGGGAGCGGGGCTACCACCTTCACCCCTGCCAGATCATGACCTATGAGCAGGTCTATCCCATCCACAGGCAAACTAGGAACAATCTCTAGGGTCACCAGTCCTGAACCTCGGTTGCACTCCAGGTGCACACGGTGTACAGGTACAGGCATACACTGCCCTCCAATACCATTCACCACCATTTTGGTGTTCACTGCACTCTCTGGGGGAAAGGTCAGACCTTTTCCCAGTAAAAGGGATCTAGTGGCCCCTGTGTCCCTGAGAATCACTATGGGCTTGCTTGCCCCACACGAGGGGTATGGGGTTACTTTCGCTTCAGATACAAAACGCGATAACCCTGAGGAATCCTATTAAATTTTCCTGCACTTGCAGCCGTAAGCTTCCTGGGTCTCACTCTTACTGCAGTTAAAGCCATAGCTTTTTCTGCTGTGCTTTCCATCAGGGTTCCGTTTTCACTGAGCGGGTGTGCCCTGATTAACCCTACCAGTTTTCCCTTTAGTTTCCAGCAGTCAGCTTTTAAATGTCCTGCTTTATTACAATGGAAGCACACAGGTCTCTGGTTCTCACTATTGCACACAGCACTTTCCTTTTTGGCTGGAGGAGAGCCCCCTGTGTCTCCTGCTTTCCTTTCTCTCCCAGGACTGCCTGGGCAGATATCACCTTCCCACCCTTTGTTTTTTTTCAGAGTTGTGGGGGTGATTAGGAAAGGTTCTCCCTGGGAAGCCGACGTATATATTAAAGCAAACTCATCAGCCAGAATGGCCGCTTGCCGGGCTTTCTGAACTGGCTGCTCCTCTACATGGGTCTTTATGGAGAGTGGGAAAGAGTTTTAAAATTCCTCTAACAGAATTACTTCCCTGAGATTCTCATAGCTGAGCTGTACTTTAAGAGCCCTCAGCCACTGGTCAAAAACCCGCTGCTTACTTCTTTCAAACTCTAGAAAGTTTGATTAGCTTGCTTCTTGAGGGTTCTAAACTTTTGATGATAGGCTTCGGGTACTAATTCATATGCCCCGAGGATAGAATTTTTTGTCCGTTCATAATTTGATAAACTCTCATCTTCCAACAGGGAATAAACCTTGTGGGCTTTTCCAGTTAGCTTGCTGGCCAGTTTAATTGCTTTGCCAGTTTTTCAAAAGACACAAAAAAGTCCTCCACATCTTCCTCATTGAATTTTGGGATTAGATGAGCTAGTTGTAACAATTCTGTACCCAGCCCTGAATTACGCTCCTCTATATTGGCCATGCTTACACAATGGTTACGCTGTCGCCCCCTAGTTAACTCAAGCCATTTCAACACGCTATCTTTACATTCTTTCTCTCCCTCCTTTCTGTCTCGTTCCTTCTCCTGTCTTTCTTTCTCTCTCTCTTGCCTTTCATTTTCTTCACATTCCATCTGGAAGGCTCTTTCTTTCTCCCTCTCTCTTTCCACAAATTCAAGTTTCCTTTGTTCCAATGGTATCTTTGTTAACAATAACCTGTCGGGATCTGCTTCTAACCCTGTTTCTGCTTCTTCAGGTTCAAGGGAAAAATGGTTGGCCACTGGTCTTAGGACTTCAGACTTCCTAGCCTTACCATGTGTTCATGTGTCTTCAATGAATTCCAAAGCTGGTGAGAAAGAGTTGGGAGCCGGCAGGAGAGAGATGTTCTTAGTCCAGGAGCAAAACTGCCTTCTGCCAGTACAAACATTGTCTCTACAACTTAAAACTCCCCAAGTTGGCCTGCAGGGTGGTGACGTGACAGACTGGTTTGACAAGGTCTGTTCTGTGTATTGTATGGGAGCAGGGGATAGCTCCTTCATTCAATGCTGTTGGCTAAGATGCAAAACTGTCTTTCCCACCAGGGGTCTGGCCATTCCTTATTACAGACCTTCTCTTCTTTCCAGCAACAATTTGAAATTTAATGTCCATGTGGCAAAATTAATGTACCTCATTCTTGGCAGGTGGGGGCCTGCATAACAATGTGGCCCTCGCTACCACATGAAGTAGTTGAGCTGAATAGTGTAGATGCATTTAAGGGGAAGCTAGATAAGCACATGAAGAAGAAAGGAATAAAAGGTTATGCAGATAGGGTGAGAAGGAGGAGGTTCGAGTGGACCAGTTCGACTGAATAGCTTGTCTCTGTCCTGTACATTTTATGTAGTTCCATGTAAAATTGCTCCCCTATCACCAAAAAATGGAGATCCTGTTTTGTCTCTTTTCCCCATTTCTTCTGTGAGTACTGAATAATTTCATATGATAATATTACAGCATACTCTGCAAAGGGCAAGACAATAACAACAATAACTTGCATTACATAGCATCTTTAGTGTAGTAAATGTTCCAAGGTGCTTCATAGAAGCATTCACAAAAGTTGACACAGAGCCAAATTAGGAGATATTAGGAGACAAGAGGTAGGTTTTAAGGAGCATCTTAAAGTAGGAGAGAGAAGTTTTGAGATGAAGAAATTTAGGGAAGGAATTCCAGAGTTTAGCATCAAGGCAGCTGAAAGCATAGCCACCAATGGTGGAGCAATTACAATCAAGGATGCACAAGAGGCCAGAATTGTAAGAGTGCAGATATCATGGAGGGTGATAGGGCTGGAGGATGTTACAGAGATAGGGAGGGGGTGAGGCAATGGAGGGATTTGAAAACAAGGATGAGAATTATAAAAATCGAGGCATGGCCAGATCTGGAAATAATGTAGGTCAGCGAACACAGGGGGGATATGGGAATGAAGCTTGGTGCACGTTAGGAAATTGGCAGCAGACTTTTGGATGAACTCAAAGTTTTGGAAAGTGGAAGACTGTCCAGAAGAGCATTGGAATAGTCAAATCTAGATGTAACAAAGGCATGGATGAGGGTGTCAGCAGATGAACTAAGGCAGAAACGGAATCGGGTGATGTTATTATGGTGGGACTAGGCGGTCTTGGTGATGGAGTGGTATATGGTCAGAAGCTTATCTTGGGGTAAATACCACACCAAGGCTGCGAACTGGTTCAGCCTCAAACAGCGACCAGAGAGAGGGAAGGTGTCACTAGCTAGGTCCAAATTATTATTTTTTTTTGGAGATACAGCACTGAAACAGGCCCTTCGGCCCACCGCGTCTGTGCCGACCATCAACCACCCATTTATACTAATCCTACACTAATCCCATATTCCTACCACATCCCCACCTGTCCCTATATTTCCCTACCACCTACCTATACTAGGGGCAATTTATAATGGCCAATTAACCTATCAACCTGCAAGTCTTTTGGCATGTGGGAGGAAACCGGAGCACCCGGAGGAAACCCACGCAGACACAGGGAGAACTTGCAAACTCCACACAGGCAGTACCCAGAATTGAACCCGGGTCGCTGGAGCTGGAGGTTGCGGTGCTAACCACTGCGCCACTGTGCCACCCCTGATGTTGTTGAACAACTTTGAAGATAGCTACCTGTAGATCGAATGAGCAGCCAACAGAACCTGTGCTGATGAGGCTATTCCTCCCATCACTACCAGACCTGTTCTCATCATCAATCCCCGGTCCTCTGGTTTCCTATGCTCTTAAACCCTTTCACACACTTGCCTAATTAGTTCAATTCCTTTTTACCCAATCCCAGTCTCACTACAAATTCCAGTCATCTCCAGTCCCAATCATACTCCATGAAGCAACTGGCTTTGATTAGATCTACTGGTTTTGCATTATATGAATACAGATGATGGCAGATATGCAGTTCACTTTCCATTGAAAAGAAAGATTTGAATTTATATAGTGCCTTTCATAACCTCAGCACATCTCATAGAGTTTTAGAGCCAAAGAACTACTTGTCAAGTGTAATTACTGTTGCAGGAAACACAGAAGCCAATCCGCATACAGCCAACTTCCACAAACAGCAATGTGACAATGACTATAAAATCTGGTTTAGTGATGTTGGGTGAGGGATAAATATTGGTCAGAGCATCGGGGAAAAATCCTGCCGCTCTTCCTCAAATAGCGCTGTGGGTTCTTTTATGCCATTCAAAAGGGAAGGCAGGCCTCGGTTTAACACCTCATCTAAAAAACAGCACCTCTCACAGTTCAGCACTCCTTCAACCTAGATTTTGAGCTCAATTCTCCGGAGGGGGACGGTGAACACATAACCTTCTGACTCAGAGACAAGAGTTCTACCAGCAGAGCCACACCTAACACACAGTTGGGTTAGGTACACAAAGCAGAATATGGTCAAACATCAAATCAAATAACGTTTATTGTAGTTACATTTTTATCTGTAATGTGGAGTGGGGATAGGGAGGAGAGGGGGCTGAGATTTGGAAGCTAGCTTTCTGTGCATAGAGAAGAGATAGAATAGGAAAGTCTATCAAGGAGGCCAGGCAAAATAAGAGGCTTTGGGATGTGATTAAAAGCGCCCAGTGTGGGTCATTTGTTTTCTATGTAGTTTACAATTTATTAAGTATTATTATTGTCCTTAAGAAGCAGACAGCATTTGGGCTCTCCTGATGGTTTCATTATTAATTAGTCCCTTTGTGACTCAGAGCCATTAGTGAAATAATGGAGCTCCCTAGGAGTACTGCAGGTTGTTGTGTAATCAGCCACCTATGTTGCCATCTGCTCCTTGGATTGCCAGTCGCTGACACTTTCTTGTGTTCCACACCACAGTTTTAAAACTTGTATAAATGCAGGATGAATTACTCTCATGTGCAAAGCAGTGGATTCCAAAAAAAAACAGTCAGCTTGAGCAGAACCTGAAGCTCAAGAACACTTTGCAGTACACATTCTCCCTACTTGCCAAATGTCTTGCAATGGAAATTCACCTCTGAGTTCTGGGCTTTGAGGAGAGTTCTAAGTACAACATTAACCCTGTACACAACATAAACATGTTTACAACATGATTAAAATGTCTTTCTGAATAATTCAGCTGCGAATCTTTTGTTTTCTTTTGTGTTTCCAATTACATGAATGACATCATATGCACAATATATTTGATTACATCCAAGACTCCAATCTGAAAATAAAATAATGGAGCCGCACAACTAGCTACTAACCGCTCAGAACAGACTGGTAGGTGTTATACAGTAGGCTGTAGGATCAGTATTATGACAGCACCCAGATTCACCCGCTGTGTGAGAAGATATTCTTCAAGAACTGTGACTAACCACTTCATTAGCCATTGGGCTGAAATTTCACACAAGCAATGGTCGCTAAGTGTGAGTGGACTTTCAGAATTCATTCATACAAAAACAAAATCTGAAATAAAAACAGAAAATACTTGAAATACTCAGCAGGTCAGGCAGCATCTGTAGAGAGTGAAATAGACTGAATGTTTCAGGTCAATGACCTTTCATCGGAACTGGGAAAAGTTAGAAATGTAATAGCTTTTAAGCAAATGAAAGAGGGATGTTGGGAAAAAGAACAAAAGTCTGTGATCGTTTTGAAGGTAGGAGAGATTAAATGACAAAAGGATTCATGGTGTAAGGCAAAAGGGAGTGGTAATGGGACAAATAAAGAAACAATCATGTGTCGAGAGGAAGTGTGAATGGCAGAATGATGAACAGCTGCCGTCTGAAAACAAAAAAAGAAAAACAAGAGAGAAAAGCCGAAACCAGCAAAGAAAAAGGAAACAAAATGAGTGCAGAAGTTACGATCGAAAGTTTTTGAACTAAATGTTAAATCCGGACGGTTGTAAAGTGCCAGTTGAAAGATGAGGTGCTGTTTCTCAAACTTACATTCTGCTTCATTGCAACACTGCAGGAGACTGAGGAAAGGTCAGAATGGGAATTAAAATGACAGGCGACTAGAAGCTTGTAGACTGAATGGAGGCATTCTGTACAGTGGTCACCCAATCTGTGTTTAGTCTCCCCAGTGTAGTAGAGACCACACTGTGAGCAGGAAATGCAGTATCATAAATTGAAAGAAGTACAAGTAAATCCCTGGTTCACTTGGAAGGAATGTTTGGTGCCTTGGACAGTGAGGAAAGAAAAGGTAAAAGGGCAAGTGTTGCATCTCCTGTGCTTGCATGGAAAGGTGCCCCGAAAAGCAAAGGGTGTGTTGGGGGCGACCAGGGTGTCACGGAGGATCAGTCCCTTTGGATACTGAAAGGGAAGGGGTGGGGAAGATTTGCTTAGTGGTAGTATCACACTGGAGGTGGCAGAAGTGGATGATCCATTCAATACTGTGGGCGACAGGATGAAGGTGAGGACAAGGGGAATCCCATCAAGGTTCTGGGAGGGCGGGGAAGGGATGAGAGCAGAAGTGCGAGAAATAGAACGGGCACAGTCGAGGGCCCTGCCAACCCTGATGGGAGGGAATCCTCGGCTGAGGAAAAAGGAAGACATATCAGAAGCACTGGTATTGAAGTTTGCATCGTCAGAACCGATGTGACGGAGATGGAGAAAGTGGGAGAATGGAATACAGTCCTTACAGAAAGCAAGGTGTGAGGAAGCGTAGTCAAGGTAGCTATGGGAGTCAGTGGTCTTATAGTGAATATTGGTTGGTAGCCTATTCCCAGAAATGGAGACACAAAAAGCGAGGGAGGGAAGGGAAGAGTCGGATATGGACCATGTGAAGGTGAGTGAAGGGTGGAAATTGGAAGCAAAAGGAGCCTATTACATTCTCCCAGTTTCTCTGTGCCCATCACATGCTTCTATACTGGTGCTTCTAATATGTCTTCCTTTTTCCTCAATTGAGGATTCCCTCCCACCGTGGTTAACAGGGCCCTCGACTGTGTCCATGCCATTTCACACACTTCTTCTCTTACCCCTTCCCCTCCCTCCCAGAACTACAATAGGGTTCCAATTTCCCTCACCTTCTACCTCACCAGCCTCCGTATTCAACAGATCATCCCTTAACATTTCCACTACCTCCAGTCTGATGCCACCACGAAACACATCTCCCCCACCCCTCCTCATTCAGCATTCTGAAGGGGCTGTTCCATCTGCAACACCGTGGTCCACTCCTCAATCACTTCCAACACCCCCTCCCTTGCAAGCACAGGAGATGCAACACCTGCCATTTTATCTCCTCCCTCCTCACTGCCCAAGGACCAAACACACCCAACAATGATTTACTTCTACTTCCTTCAATTTAGCATACTGTATTTGCTGCTCATGATGCAGTCTCCTTTACATTGGGGAGACCAATGCAGATTAGGTGGCCATTTTACAGAACACTTCTTTTCAGTCCGCAAGCATGACTCTGAGCTTCTGGTCACCTGTCATTTTAGTTCCTTACCATGCTTGCATTCTGACCTTACATTCTCGGCCTCCTGCAGTGTTCTAATGAAGTTCAACATAAGCTTGAGGAACAACATCTCATCTTTCAACTTGACACTTTTCAGCCTTCCAGGATCAACGTTGAGTTCAACAGTTTAAAATTTTAACCTCTGTCCCCATTGTGTTTCCTTGTTCTTTGCTGGTTTTGGTTTTTCTCTCCTGTTTCTCTCTTCTTCCCTTTTTTATTCTTTCGGACGGCAGCTGTTCTTAATTCTGCCATTCCTATCTCCTCTAGACACATCTTTTATTTCTTTACTTGTCCCATTACTGCTCCTTTTGGGCCTTGCACCATGAATCCTTTTGCCATTTAATCTCTCCTGCCCTCCACTCTATCACAGGCCTTCCCTTTAGTTCCTTTTTTCCACCCTCCCTTATTTCACTTGCTTAAAACCTATTACATTTCTCACTTTTCCCAGTTCTGATGAAAGATCATCGACCTGAAATGTTAACTCTGTCTCACTCCACAGATGCTGCCTGACCTGCTGGCTATTTAAAGCTTTTCTGTTTTTATTTCAGGATTCATTGGCAGGCCTGGTCAAGGTTTACTGGGATCTGTGTACTGTCATTTTTTGGATTCATCACACTCCCTTTCACATTGGAAAATGGATCCAAACGTTGTTGCAATTTCCACATGAAAAGTTACCCAAGTCATAGAATAAACAATATGTCATCAGCAACAAGGCGCTCAGTCTCCAGAGATTCCGACCTAGTGGCACAGTACTGAAGTGTACTGGTGCTCCAGAACACTACACCATGCAGCTGAGTATTGATGCATGGCAGTAATTACCCAATCTCAACCATTTTACCAGCAAGAGGTAATAAGTCCAGTCCTGTCATAATTCCCCATGGCAGGGAAGTTAAAAAAAACATTTAAAATTCACTCTTGCACAACTGCTGGCAGCTGGTTACACAATAACCTTGGCAGAAAGTTGACCTGAAATAAAAAAGGAAAATGCCCAGGTTCTAAGTCAGACAGAAACAGCCAGCCCATCGGGTGAAGCTTTCTTTTATTGCTGATTCAGCTCAACTATACACTGCAAACTTCACAAAAGCCAAAATTAAATATAAATTACTTAGCAGGGGTGGGAGGCAGGAGAGAAATTCAGATCAGTGTGTGTACAACCAAATAATGTAATGCTCTTCCAATATTGTGTGACATTCAGCCATGTGCCTAGTTTCCAATGAATAACTGAAGATCTAATTAGACATCATGGATCCAAGACATAAGATGGAATGCGCAAAGGGAGCAAATGGAAGGTGAGAGGAAACAATAGAATTGAAAGTTCAATCACCTGATCAAGTGGCACCAAAGGAGCCAGTGAAAGGCTTAATCAGTTTTTTAATGCTTAAATTATCTTCAAAGCTCCCACAATGTAAACATGATACAAGGTAACTCAATCATTAACCAATCTGACACTTGCTGGCTGCACAGAATATCTATTACGTATTGAATTATACAGAACAATTAATTCAATATTCCAACCACTGGAACAATACAAACAATAAAATCTGGCTCCTACAAGGTGTGGCAATTGACAACATTGGTATCAGGGACAAGTTCACCGCAGAGGAGAATCTATGTAAAACTGAAAGTTTTTTTCAGGAAACAAATGATAAAGTTTATTAGCTGAATGGTGTTCTGCACCTGTAACTGGCTGAATAAGAAGTGATCTGATCAGAACTTTCAAACCCTTCAGTTTATTCCGTTATTCATCTTTTAGGTCCTTTTTGAGATATATTGTACTTGCATATTTTAATTGACCACTAGAGGGCCCTGGGATGGGAGTAAGCAAATTGCAGCAATTACACCCCAGTCTCTTATTACTAAACGTTATGTCCAGAGAGAATGTCTTAGAGAGTCTGAAATAAAATTTGCAAATACATTACCACACATTAGCTGTGGTTCAATGGTATCATTGTCACCTATGACTCAGACAGTTATAAGTTCAAGACCTGCTCTGGACGCTTGAGCATATAATCCAGGGTGATGCTCCAGTGCAGGAATTGAGGGAATGCTCCCGTGTCAAAGTGCGATATTTCAGATGAGACTTTAAACTGAGGCCTTACCTGCCCTCTTTGGTAAGAGACCCCATTGGACTGTTTTAAAGACAAGCAGGGAGCCCTCCCCAGTGTCCTGGCCAATATTTATCACTCAACCAACATCACTAAAACTGATTATCTGGTCATTGCTGTTTGGGGGAGCTTACTGCACCATAATTGGCTGCTGCATTGCTTATGTTGCGGTAGTGATTACACTTCAAAAGTTCTTCATTGGCTCTAAGCACTTTTGAATCTTCTAAGTGGTGAAAAGTGCTATATAACTGCAAACATTTTTCTTTTTCAATTGAGTATTTACCAGACACAACACTTTTACATAATGAGCGTAATGACCTGCCCACTATCATGGATTCTGTTTTAGCTGTGAAACAAATTATGTGTCAAGCCAGATAATCAGGGCTTGTAATGATCATGTTCAACATTAGGTCACAGAGATTGTTAGAAGAAAAAACATGTGATACTGGCTGAAGAACTTGGCATCAGTTGTTCAGTGGACCTGGGAATGATTAATTCTGAACAAAGACTTTATGGCAAAAGGGAAAAGGATAAAAAATTCAAAGTGCAATGGTGAATCTCTATAAAAATTTAGGAAGACCACAGTGGAAATGCTATGTGCGGTTTTGGGCTCCATAATACAAGAAGAAAGTTGAGGCAATGGAAAGGCTACAGTTCAAATTCACTAGGATGCTGTCTGGTATGAGGACATACAAAATGATTTTTAAATGGGGGTTTTTTGTTGAAGAGAAGAATTTAATGGGTAATTTGATAGAGCTGTTTAAAATTATGAAGGGATGGAACAGGGTGATTAGAAACAGACTTTTCCCATTGTTTGAGCAGTCCCGATGAAACAGCTAAGATGTAAGATTAAATGTAAGGGATTTAGAGAGCGAGGTTAACTTCTTAGAATTTAAACAGAGGGTTGTGAGGATATGGAATGCACTACTGTAGATTGTGATTCAAGCACAGATCACAGTCCAGAATTTTCTCAGAAGTGCTCCCACTTCACTGCTGTAATTTCTGCAGAAGAGCAGCAGAGGCCCCACTTACAGGTGTAAATGTGATGTCCGGCAAAGATACAGCACTGGAATAGCAGCAGCTCCAGGATGTTCTTGGGTCGTGTCAACATTCAAGAATAGGTTATGTAGGTGGTTCAAGAAAAGGAGAATAAAGGGATACAGGAACAAAGCAGACACAGGGGATTAAGAGTACTGCTTGTGCAGAGGATTAACACCAGCACATACTGGTTGGGCCAAGCAGTCTGTTTCCACACTGTCATTTTTACATAAGTTCTCTGACGTTTAGCTCGACCAGCAGAGACAGGATTGGCCAAATGCCATCTTCCTGCACTGAAATTCCTACAGACTTTTTTCTTTTCTCACACCTCTGTGAAACACCTTGGAATGCCTTTCTGCAGTAAAGGCTCTATTTAAATAGAGGTTGCTAATGTTACCCAGTGATGAAACTGATATCGGGGAACAACAGACATGAACTGATGTCCCAGAGGTATTTACATTTGTCAAGCAATAGCCCATGTTAAAACAGTTAAAAAACAAATCTCCTTTCTCTTGTGCTTATGAGCATGTGACTGACAACCCATCACACTACCTGTAAAGCATTACACAGCGAACAAATGATGGTTGAATGCTGCTGGTTCCTGATGAGTTAGACATTGAGTTTATTTAATAACATTTTTAACAGACAGCTAAATAAACAGAGATAAGACAAGATGATAGATCATCAAATATTCTACTGCATGCTGTAGCTCCAGTGCATCTGGGACCATGGGAATATCATCTGTGGAATGTAACCGGTTTGGATTGTAATGTTAGATTGATATCCTGGAGCTTTGCTAATTCTTGGGTACCTTTTTAAAGAAATCATTCATTCTTGGAATGTGGGTATTGCTGGGCAACGGCAGCATTTATTGCCCATCCCTAGTTGCCCCAAGGTAGTGGTGAACCTTCTGTAGTCTGAACATGGAAAGGGATGCCAAAATGTAAATTACTATTGTCTGACTAAGAGTCATTTTGTTTGAATAATTATACTTCTAGCAAGAAGCATCTCGAGCTCAGCCAGATAGAGTCATACAGCACTGAAACAGGCCCTTCGGCCCACTGAGTCTGTGCTGACCAACAACCACCCATTTATGCTCATCCTACATTAATCCCATAATCCCTACCTACACTAGGGGCAATTTACAATGGCCAAATTACCTATCAACCTGCAAGTCTTTGGCTGTGGGAGGAAACTGGAGCACCTGGTAGAAACCCATACAGTCATAGGGAGAACTTACAAATTCTACACAGGCAGTACCTAGAACTGAACCTGGGTTGCTAGAGCTGTGAGACTGCAGTGCTAACCACTGCGCCACCCCTATTATAGATAATAGTCATTCAAACAAAGTGCAATTGTATAGTGCCTCATTACATCTTTAGGATATCCCCAAGCACCTTCTAACCAAATACTTTTTGAAATGCAGTCACTGTTGTTGTGGAGGAAATCAAGGCAGCCAATTTATATGTAGCAAGATCCTCCAAACATGAAATGAACAAATGGCTAATTAATCTGATTTTTATGGAGTTGATTGTGGGATGAACGTTGGGCCAGGACACCAGGAGAATCCCCTTGTTCTTCTTGGAATTGTGCCCTGGGATCATTAAATAGCATCTGAGTGCATAAACAGACCTTAGTTTAATGCCTCATCTGACAGTACAATGCTCCCTCCGTACTGTACTGAAATGGCATCCTAGTTTATGTGCCCAAGTCCTTCTAGACAGGAACTGCACCCATTAATTGCTTATTTTGGTATCTGGTTCAACAGTAGAGCTGATGTTAGATGCAATGCATGGTTTCCCTACATTCTCCTTATGGAGTTCACTTCAGCAGGTCATTTTTTTGTTGGGTATCCATACTTCTCAGGTACACTATTCAATGCAGTGAGTGTGTAAATGGAATATCAGCATTATAACTGCTGCTAACTGAATCTGAGCTATGACCTCTTCATAAGTATGGAGATGAATTGATATTAAATGCTTGATTTGGATACATTAGTTTTTCTTAGTCTCTATTTGACTTCAAAGACTTATACAAAAGCCCTGCACTGAACAAGAGGAGAAGGAGAGCTTTTGTGGCTCAGCTTTAGCCAGCAGCTGCACAAAGAAAAAGCAAAAAAGCCACAAGCTTGGCTCGGAATTTTCTTGGAGCTGATCCTACCCTGTTGCTGTTCATTGGAAGTGCAGTGGAAATCCCATTTACATTCCTGTCTTAGGTGCCCTTCTACCTTGTTACTATGAGGTGCTACCCAAGTGGCTACAAATGAGAGGTGGAAGGCTATTACACATTCAATGAGAGCACTTGAGGTGGTTGTCATGAACAACCTAATGAAACTCAGATGAAGGGGCTCAGCTACAGGCTGCATCACCTTGGCTATGCCAGGGCATTCTGGCTGAGCTGTCTTTCAGGCACAAGCACGGGCACTGACAGTGGTGGGTGGAGGGCATGGCAGGCATGCTGTCATCCTCGAGAGGAACAGCGCATGCCTCTCCTATAATGCCACTGGCACTTGTCTGGGGCTATGCCTCGACACTTCCGTCGCTCTGTGCAAGAGCAGTGCATCAGAGTGACAGGACGGTTTGGAAGCCCCGACTATACTCTCCTTCAAAGCTCAGCAAGCTGCAGGAGATGGTGATACCAACAGCCTGTGAATGCCAGCATTCTGAGGTTCCATTAAAGCTGTCAAAGCCAAAACCAAAAGCTTCACGACTGAGACCTCGCAGCACTGTGCATAGAGATGACCACACTCATTGCTTCAACACAAAACGTGTTGATCTCATACAAGTTGCAGGTGGACTCCTCCAACTATATAACATTGTGTACAAACTCCCAGGTAGCAGCCCACGCATTGAGTAGTTGCTGGTGTATGGCTCGCAATCATCCTTAATAGGCTGAGGCCTGGATGTCTTCATTTGTACTTTCTACTGCACTGCAGTTTCTGAGCTGGTGCTTGCAAGGGTAAGTGCGAGTTACCAATGCATCATCCAGAGCACTGTCCTCCTCTTCTGCTGCAGCTGGACCTGAAAAAGGAGAGAGGGACAAGAGTCAGCAGGACATGACAAGGCTCATCAGTAGCAGAAGACTGGCAGTTTGACGTAGCTCCAGGTTGCCATGCAGAGTGCGTGAGGGAGAGTGTTCAGTGGGAAGAGAAGAAGTTATAATAGCCAAACACCCTATGGGACATATCACTGGGTCCTCGTCATGTGCTATGCTTTCGGCCTACTCTCTGCCTACTACATCCATGGCAATCTCTCCCACTGTCGTGAGCACTGAGGTTGATGGTGGCCCTCCTACTCTGCACATCTGCCCTATTGTGTTGTACGACATCTTCACTTGCAAGAAGAAAGGGACTGTGTTAGTATGTGTCATGTTGAAGGTTGTGTAGATGTGCATGTGAGGATAGAGTAGTCTGCATGCGGTGTGAAAGATTCAACAGATGTGGGGAAGTAAGAGCAGTAGAAAGTACAGAGTGTGCAAGTAGCAGCAGAAGGTAGTGCAGTGAAGTCTGCTGCTGTGATTGGAGGAGAGGGATGGGAAGTGACAGAGGGACTTGGGGCTACAGGTGGTGCAGGGCTGAGCCAAGAATAAAACAGATATGAAAAGTCTTACCTTATCAGCTCTGGTCAAATTATTGAACCTTTTTCAGGTTACAAAGTCCTTGGTGCGACACTATGCACTTTCACCAACTCGGTCCCCTCTGCTCGTATTGCCAGGCCAGTCGCCTTGGCTCTCCTCTCCCATCAGCCAGAAACAGGGCCTCCTTCCTCCTGCTGGCCACATCCTCAAGAATCTCCACAATGGTGTTTGTAAATCTTGGAGCCCTTTCAGTATTTTTTCTGATGGTGCTCTCCAAATTCAGGCACAAAAATATGCAGCGCAGGCAAAGTGAGCATCCCCTTTAAGAACAGCGGGCTTCAAATGGTGTCAGTCCCACCAAAATTCTGTCCCCCTCTCCCCGCCCCCGCCCCCCTCAACAAATGTATGAGTAGTCAGTAACCAAGGTGGGTAGCACAGATAGTTTCCCCATTATAGAAAGAAGGAAGAGCTTGCATGTATAGAGTGCTTTTCACATCCTCTGGACATCCCAAACTGCTTCACAGCCACTCTGTACATTCTAAAATATATTCACTGTTTTTTACGTAGGCAAACATTGCAGACCATTTGAGTACAGCAAGGTCTCACAGACAACAATGAGATTAATGGAATAAGTTTTAGAGGCATTTATGGAGAGATAAATGTTAACCAGGACACCAGGAGATTTCAAATCTCAATCCCGCTGGCAGCAAAGAACAGCTCGGCCTACGGCATCGTTTTCACAAATGTCCAATATTTTAAGTGGTCTGGGTGGCAAACCTCGGTTTACCACAGAGACCGGAAAAGACTGCAGAGTAGCTCTCACCTCATGGGAGCCTTTTTTTTATATAATACACAGAGCTGAATACTGGAACTGTCAGTCAAGGCCAGGAAGCAAGTCAGTTTAATCAAATAGATTTGTGATGACATCAAAACACTCTTGTATTGCTCACTCTCTATGCACCAACCATTTCACTCATCATCCTAAGGTCCACCTGCCTGCATTTCCAAGCAGGTCATACATAATCCATTATGTTGAAGACAGGTGCACTATTGTGTTTCTGAAATGACAAATTTTCTCTGAAGGACATGTAAGCGTTAATAACTTCCAATGAAAGTGCACAATTGCATTGTTCCGTTGACAAAAAAAATCAACTCTGCAGCCAATATATGTTTGTATAGGAACCACATGCATCAGCACCTGACAATTTCAATGTCATGACTGAATAATTAATGGACAGCAATTAGAATGGGGAGAGGTTAAGTATTTACACCAGGACCCTGAGTCGAAGGCCAGAACAAGTAGAAAAAAGTTCATAGAAGGAGCTTTAACGGTGGAAAGACAGGTGCAGATTGCATGCACAAAGGCAAATACCAGAAAGGTTGAGAGTATGCTCTTCATGTGCGCATACCTGTCAAGAGGAAAGGCAACAGATCGGGGAAAACACAAGTATCTGAGAGGCAGGTCATCATGCCTAACAAGTTTATTGGAATTTTTTTGGAGGGTGGAACCAAACTGGTGGCTGTCGGATGGGCATTGTAGGTCGGTTTGAGCTGAAAATAGGGACAGCCTGACCCAAAATGTCAGTTGAACTCAAGGAGGCAGCAACCTGAAACTTTGGACTCCATATAGTCACAAGACAATGATGGACAAAGAAGACCATTCAGCCCACCGAAATACATTGATTTGAGAAAGATCTTAAAGCCTCCACTCCCACTCCTGTTGTTTAATGATACCAAGATTTTCCATTCCTCTATATGGATATCTATTCCTCATGTAGATCACTTGCAGCGTGAGGACGATAATCATTCATAAATTTATCTTTTACTATTTTGAAGCCATGCCCGCAATTCTACACTGGTTAAAAAAAAAAACAATTTTCATTTTTTTAACCGTCTTATATCCAAGCTCCTGTCAAGCTCTTGGTTTCCGGGCCGAGGAGCCCCAATATCAGGAATTTCCTCGGCATTGCTCCCATTCTGTCACCATAACTGCGGAAGCCCACACCCAACACACATAAACAGAGTTTCCAATGCACCTCTGGCAATGTTACAGTGGCTGAATGAAAGCAGCTTCAGGAAATTCCCGACCCTGCTTTGACCCAGTTGTGACATATTTTCACAGCTTGTGTTACCCAGCCAGAAGCGTATTATTTGACCTGATTGCAATTAGTTCTACAGTCAAACCACATAAAACAGTATTTTGTTTCTTTTCCCAAATGACCCAGGTTTAATTCAAAGTTTTCTGCACCTGGCAACCATCCACAGAACATAAACATTTAAGGTGTGGCAAAGACTGTAAGGCAGAAAATCCTGATTGGCTCAAATGTCCCATTGACTAATGAGTCACAAACCATGTACTGTTCAATAATATGAAAGCAAAATACTGCAGATGCTGGAAATCTGAAATAAAAGCAAGAAATGCTGGAAATACTTAGCAGGTCTGGCAGCGTCTGTGGAGAGAGAAGCAGAGTTAACGTTTCAGGTCAGTGATCCTTCATCAGAACTGGCAAAGGTTAGAAATGTAATAGGTTTTAAGCAAATAAAGCAGGGGTGGAACTAACGATAACAAGTAAAGGTGTTGATAGGACAGGGTCACGGAATAACTGACTGAAAGGTTATGGAGCAAAGGCAAACGGTATGTTAATGGTGTGTTGAAAGACAAAGCGTTAGAGAGGGTGTTAATGGACAAAAAAATGAACAGCCCTGGCCAAAAGCACCACATGAAAAAAACAGTGGGCAGGCACATGGTAAGAAAAATGAACGATGAAACTAACTAAAATAAAATGAAAAGAAAAAAGAAAAAAGAACTGAAAATAAAAAGGGGGGGTCGTCATGCTCTCAAATTATTGAACTCAATGTTCAGTTCGGTAGGCTGTAGCATGCCTAATCGGTAAATGAGATGTTGTTCTTCGAGCTTGCATTGATGTTCACTGGAACACTGCAGCAAGCCCAGGACAGAGATGTGGACATGAGAGCAGGGGAGTGTGTTGAAATGGCAAGCAACCAGAAGCTCAGGGTCATGCTTTCGGACTGAATGGAGGTGTTCCGCAAAGCGGTCACCCAGTCTGCATTTGGTCTCCCCAATTTGGAGGAGACCACATTGTGAGCAGCGAATACAGTATACTACATTGAAAGAATTACAAGTAAATCGCTGCTTCACCTAAAAAGAGTGTTTGGGGCCTTGGATAGTGAGGAGAGAAGAGGTAAAAGTGCATGTATTACACCTCCTGTGATTGTATAGGAAGGTGCCATGTGAAGACAACGAGGTGTTGGGGGTAATGGAGGAATGGACTAGGGTGTCACGGAGGGAACGATCCCTTCGGAATGCTGACGGGGGGGGGGAGGGGAAGTTGTGTTTGGCAGTGGCGTACTGTTCAATATGCTGTGCTGATTGTTTTTTAGTCCAGTGTGACATTTGGGCCACTAAAAAAAAACTATGGGGAAAATACCAAAACACTTTATTAAAAGAAATGTAATTGCATTTCATCATAAAAATTCCCATTTATTGAAAAAGCTACTAATCAGAAGTGACAGCCAACCAATCAACATCGTTGAACAAAAACAAACTCCTTCCAGCAGCTCATTCAGCGATGTACCTCGAATCAAAAAATTATAATTAACACAAAAAATCTGAAACCAAATCACTAAACTTGCCTACCCCACCTGCATATATGTAAAACCACTTTTGCAAGCCCTCAGTGATCACTGCTTTTCTGCTTTTTGGGACATCTTCCCATAATACTAACTGAAAGATAATGGCAAAGCACAGATTTAAATGTATTAACATTTCCCAGCATTCAAGTGTAGCAGACCCGACATTCCCAAGTATTGTTTCCCAATGCTGACATGTCTGACTGACCTAATATTCCTTGGTTCTAATTATTAACATAAATATGTCTACAGCTGCTTCTTAGTGATTTTACAGAGAAAAACACTCAATCTCTTACAAAAAGGAAATGAGTACACTTATCTTTAAATACTTTTATCATTTCAGATTTAGTATATCATGGCCAGGCATGATCTGGGCAAAATTATAGCAATTTGGTTGGCTTCCTTCTGTTCCTTGCTATTGGCAATTTTTATTGGTAACTATCTTTTGATTGGATGCTTTTTGTTTAGAGATTTCTGGCATATCCCATGAACGAATATAAAAACAGTTTTCTTTCTCAGCCCCTGTGTTTTGATTAGCACTTTCAGTAACTGCCCTTTGTGAATTGTTGCTGTTTGACGAATGCAGAATATAAGCAAATCAGTTGCAAGTGTGACACTGAAATTTATTCATGATTTGTGACAAATTTATGACATGGGAGGTATGATGTGTGTGACAGACTAGAAGTGCATGAGGTTGCAAAAACAGATGTAGTTGTTACAAAAGATGCCAAATTCAATTGCATGCTTTTCAAATCAGTTGGGGTTTGAGTAAAAGCATTAGTGAGCATACTCAAACATACAAGACAATTTTATTGGTATGTTTAATCATGGTATTATGAATTATGTAACATGAAGTCTTTATTATGGTGCAAATCTTATGTTCGACTTAGAAATTTCAGTCATAGCAAAAAATAGTGGCCGAAAGGAATTCATTGATTCAGTTTTTGTGTTTTGTAATTGGTGGATTTGCCTCACAGCTCATGGTTATCGAGTTCCAATTTTTGGCAAGGGCAGTGTAAGCCCATCAGCTACAGTTTTTTTGCCAGTTTTTTATATTCATTCGGGGATGTAGGCAGTGTTGGCCAGGCCAGCATTTATTGCCCAACCCTAATTGCCCTTGAGAAGGTGGTGGTGAGCTGCCTTCTTGAACCGCTGCAGTCCATTTGGGGTAGGTATACCCACAGTGCTGTTAGGAAGGGAGTTCCAGGATTTTGACCCAGCGACAGTGAAGGAACAGCGATATAGTTCCAAGTCAGGATGGCGTGTGACTTGGAGGGGAACTTGCAGGTGATGGTGTTCCCATGCATCTGCTGCCCTTGTCCTTCTAGGTGGTAGAGGTCACGGGTTTGGAAGGTGCTGTCTAAGGAGCCTTGGTGCGTTGCTGCAGTGCATCTTGTAGATGGTACACACTGCTGCCACTGTGCGTCGGTGGTGGAGGGAGTGAATGTTGAAGGTGGTGAATGGGGTGCCAATCAAGCGGGCTGCTTTGTCCTGGATGGTGTCGAGCTTCTTGAGTGTTGTTGGAGCTGCACACATCCAGGCAAGTGGAGAGTATTCCATCACACTCCTGACTTGTACCTTGTGGACGGTAGACAGGCTTTGGGGAGACAGGAGGTGAGTTGCTCGCTATGGAATTCCCAGCCTTTGACCTGCTCGTGTAGCCACAGTATTTATATGGCTATTCCAGTTCAATTTCTGGTCAATGGTGACCCTCAGGATGTTGATAGTGGGGGAATTCAGCGATGATAATGCCATTGAACATCAAGGGGATATGGTCAGATTTTCTCTTGCTTGAGATGTTCATTGTCTGGCACTTGTGTGGCACAAATGTTACTTGCCACTTATCAGTCCAAGCCTGGATGTTGTCCAGGTCTTGCTGCATTTGGACATGTTAGAAAGTATAGTGCCAAATGTTTCACACTAAAATGTGACATAGGAAATATGTTGGACAATCTGTGTTAAATATGCAACTTTTACATAATTAGCATATCCCCAGAGGCATTTCTCACAGTAAGTGATGATGAACACGTGTGCTACCCCATGTAATGTGTTATGATGTTAATGACAAAAATTAGATTACCAATTAATCATAGCCCGAGGTAATTTAGAATACAACTATTGCTTGATCAGAAAATTTTGCAAATAGGAACATAGAACCTTATGGTATTGAAAATGTCATTGTTTTGCCAGGGTAACATCGAGGAGAGGAGGGTGCTAGCTCCAGTGTAGAAGCATGCCGCATTTTAACTGTTGGTTTTGCATCAGTTACAAAAGAAAAAAGAAAGAAATTGCATTTCTATAGCACCTTTCACAATCTCAGGACGTCACAAAGCACTTTACAGCCAATGAAGTACTTTTTAAAGTGTGGTCACTGTTGTAATGTCGGAAACCTGGCAGCCAATTCATACACAGCAAGCTCCTATGAAAAGTAATTTAATAATGACCAGACAATCTGTTTCTTACAATGTTGGTTGAGGGACAAATATTGGCCAGGCCACAGGGGATAAATTCCCTGTTCTTCTTCAAATAGTGGCGTGAGATCTTTTACATCAACTTGAGGGGACAGATGGGGCCTTGGCTTAATGTCTCATCCTAAAAGGCTCAATTTTGACTCCTGGCCGAGAAGGCAGCAAAGCAAGCAGCATGCTTGTCCAGGAACGGAAGTGGACAGGCTTGACTGATTTTTAACGGCCAGTCCTCCTTAGCTACTTGGAGACTTTCTGACTACAAAGAACCGAGAATTCAATGGGATAATGGCCGCCGGGCCATTAAAATCGAGCTAGAGGAGGCCGCTGCTGGCAATCACTCAGGGGATGTTGTTACAACATCTAGGCAGCCACATGATCTTGGTACTCAGCTCCAGTATGTAGAGACAGTTTTCTGTGTACCCCAAGCTTCAAAACAGGCACAAAAGAGGAATTGAGTAAATCATTAAAGGAATGAGAATCACTGTTACACAGAGTGATTGGAAGATATACAGAATAGAGGGAGAGGTCAGACAAAGTGAGAGAGAAAAAGAAAGTGGATGCTCAGACGCTGGGTATGTTCAGGGCTGAGATTGATAGATTTTAGAATTTAAGGGAATCAAGGGATATGGGGATCAGGTGAGAAAATAGAGCTAAGGTCGAGAACCAGCCATGAACTTATTAAAAGGCAGAGAAATGCAGAAACTACAATGAGGACAGTGTGCAGGTGCATTAAGAGTGAGTGAAAAAAAGTGGAAAGATAGTGAGAAAAGAAACAAATGAGGACAAGAAGTTTCAGGAGAGCATATGAAATAGGAGCAGGAGTAGGCCTTAGGCCCTTGGAGCCTGCACCATCATTTAATAAGATCATGGCTGATCCTCAACCTCAACTCCATTTTCCCACCCAATCCTCATATCCCTGTCTTCCCTTAGTATCCAAAACCTATCGATCTCAGTCTTGAATATACTCAATGGCTGAACATCCCCAACCCTCTGGGGTAGAGATTGCAAAGATTCACAACCCTCTGAGTGAAGAAATTTCTCCTCATCTCGGTCTGAATTGGCAGACCCCTAATCCTAAGACTATGTCCCCATGTTCTAGACTCTCAGCATCTACCCTGCCAAGCTCTCTCAAAATCTTATTGTTTTAATGAGATCATCTCTCACTCTTCTAAACTCTCGAGAATTTAGGCCCATTCTACTCAATCTCTCCTCACAGAACAACCCTCTCATCCCAGGAATCAATCTAGTGAAGGAGAGAAACCAGAGTGAGACAATATTTGTCTGCAGATGAACTAGTTTTATTTTAGCATTGTATAAGAATTTTTATGCTTCTTTGGTCATAGTTCAACATATAGTAACAGAGTATGCAGTTTTGCTGGTGCAGGGACCCTTTAACTGCTAGTTTAGGGAAGCACTTGGTACCCTTGGAAGCTGGGGTGGTGGTGATATCTCCATTTAGTGGACAGCCTATTGTACACCTGCAAGACTCCCATTAAACGACCACCCAGAGCTAGGAAACCACCTGACAAGCATCATTGATTCTGACAGGGTGGAGGGAAACATGTACAGTCTTGGGCTTATGCTTACTGACCTACATTGGTTCCCATTTCAGCATCATCTCGATATTAAAATGCTCATCCTTGTGTTCAAATTCGTCCATGGCCCTGTCCCTTCCTACCTCTGTAACCTCCTTCAGCCTAACAACCCTCTAAGATCTTGGTGTTCCTCTAATTCTAGCCTCTTGATTTTCATCGCTCCAGCATTGGTGGCCACGCCTTCAGCTGCCTGGGTTCCAAGCTCTGAAATCCCATCCCTAAAACTCTCCACCTCTCTCTCATAGGAACAGGAGTAGGTCATTTAGCACTTTGAGCCTGCTCCACCATTCAATTAGAACATGGCTGATCTGTGACCTAATCCCATATACCTTTGGTTATCTTTATAACTTTTGCCTGTCCCTATTAAATACCTCTCCCACAATTAATCTAAAGCCTTCAGTGCTTCAATAGATCACATCACAAAACTGATTAGGGATTTTTGTATGATGACTTACGTGTAACAATGCCATTCTCGAAAGTGTAAAAAGTATTTCTTTACTGTGACATAGGATAAACAGGAAGTTTGTTGCTACATCAGTGTCCTTTAAGTTGCTCCTGAAGACTTCCCTGTTTGATCAAACTTTTAGGCACCTGTCCTAATACCTCAGTGTGGTTTGGTGTCAATTCTTTTTAGAAACTCCTGTGAAGCACCTTGGGATGTTCTCCCACATTAAAGGTGACATATAAATACAAGCTGTTGTTGTAATAGTATCAATATGTAGAGGCAATTAGACTACCTGAAATCACCAACACATTTAATACAGTTTTAGCAGCGACTTTCTAATAAATGCTTATGGTCATGGCAAATAGTTAGTATCATTTGGCAGCTATAGGCAGCTGCCATGAGAATCATGGATGGTGTAAGTGGTGGGCACTGTTCCACATTGCTGTCCTGGGCTGATCAAGCTTATCTTCACTATGGTGTGGCTGCAACCTACCAATGAGTGCCACAAGTGATCTGGCAGGAAGAGGGCATCCCGAAAATAGCAAGGTGTTTAAGGAGTGCCAGCTAACAGACTCTTCAAAATATATTTTGCAACACAGGATTTGTGCCCAGCATGAATGGGTAGTCCTTCCTCTTTGCATTCCTCCTACCATTACATAGTATCGCCAGCACAGGCCTTTGTTTTAGAAAATAAAACAAGTTTTGTGACTAAAAGCATTTGTATTTGCGTCACTACAACAACCAATTAGAGGACGGCATGTCTGTCCCCTCCCCCCTCAGCGAGCTGTACCAACTGATTTTGCACCAGTAACTGCCAGCAACACAGAGGAATTGCTTTGGATTAAAGCACTGGGTAGCACGGCACGGTGCAAAGCCACAGTTGTAGGATATGGATTTGTGCCCACAATCTGTCAATCAAGGACCAAACTGAGCTTCGGAGAAAAGGAAAACATTAAAAACAAAAGTCTTGCAAAATAGCTGCATGTTTGGCCTCTTTTACACTTAGTAATCTGACCTAGAATATCATTAAATGTGCTCCTCACTCCCTAATTAGAAATGTTTTGAACAAATTGTCTATAAAACACATTTGTGATGGGTTCTTCTGCAAAGACAATAAATGGGCGCAGTGTAAGTATACTTTTGCATGCACGTGCCAGGCGACAGGTAGCTTTATCTGGTGAGTCAGTCAACATTGAGACCTTGTTTGTTCCTATAATACCACATCAGGACTGGTCTGCCTTCCTCTCCATTTCCACCAGATAACATTCAGCCCTACCGTCACTACACAGGGTGGAGTGTAGGGGGTGGGAGGCGAGGGCGGGGTTTATATTGGAGTAAATTAACCTGGGCTACTCTCACTTTTTAAAAAATAATCTAGTTACCAGTTCAGACTAACTTAAATGGAAGCCAAGAAGGAAATTCTTACTTCTTCAGGAGCTTGAGAGCTACTCCCCCAAAGAAAACAAAGGAAACAGGGGCAAACAAAAACAAGAAATGCTGGATTCACTCAGCAGGTCTGGCAGCATCTGTGGAAAGACAAGCAGAGTTAACGTTTCGGGTCAGTGACCCTTCTTCGGAACTCAACAAGGAAACAGGGGACTCTGTGGTGGAAATGTTTCAGATCGGACTAGGTTTGTGGACGGAAAAAAACACATGTGCTTCTCTGAAATAGGGAAGTGGGGAAAAAATTGCTGGCATGTGTACTTAGCAGATACAATTCTCACTAATTACAGCCGAGTACATTAAGGTGGTGGAATCAACGCAAGATGGGATACTGGAGATAAAGTCTCTAATTATCAAATGGCCCATTATTTACTGATAAACTTTAAAAATATGGTTGTAGGCACGCACCATCTTGCATTTTTACAGACTGAGGCAGGCAATGCAAAAATTGTGCTTCCCTGCTGACCAAAACAGAACAAAGTGGCCTCATCAATTCAAAGCCTTATAATTTATTATACTATATATTGTCACGCTGCAACTTCAGAAAAGTAAACCAACCCAGAGAGAGTTTGTTTGAACCTGAGGCTCTACTTTTTTTTAACTACAAGATTATTTTAACCTTTAACGATCATCCTTGAGGTTGATACCAGGATCACCACCCATATTCCATTGGAATGAGGTGATTGGTTATTGGGTTCAGGTTTAATCATGCACAGCTGAAGGACCCTTAAAGAAGAATTGCAGATCTTAGGCCAGGTTAAACAATTTCTAGCCTGATTCCAGCACACTTTGATGCAATAGCCTACTGTGAACCTCAGAATGAATGAAGTTTGGCTACTCTCAAACACAGGTGGATGAGTTTATTTGCTGGCTTTATCCTGACTGGTTGCAACTGGATGAAGATGGCCCATGCTGCTTCTTGCTGGAACAGTGCACATCCTTTCTTGAACTTGCCTGAAAATAGTGCTGTTTTGTCAGTTTGACAGATTGCAGAGGAAGTGGTGCTCACATTTCTGATATTTGAGAGTACACACAGAAGTACAATTTTTTTTCTTTTTTGAAACACTTTATTAGTTCTAAAAATATTGGTGATGGGAAGAAAGGTTGCTTGACTGGTCGGGGCAGTTGGAGGCAGGAGATTGTGTGATGAAACCTCCAGGAATATGTCAAACCAGAGTTTGGTAGCTTTATTCTTGGTGATTCATTCAAAGTTTGTTTTTATTCCATGGGATTGCAGAATTTTCAATGGCATTTCATTTTAAAGTCTGGAGGGAGGTGGTTGGATGGTGCATTTCAGTAAAAATAGAACGTACAAACCCGAAGATCAGCCGCAGCTGGCAGCAGCTGCGTGGTCGCAATCAGCCTAATAATGCTGGCAATGGAAAAGAGTGAAGAGTTGTTGATTAACTTGCTGAACCGTATTGTGTTTCAGTGTCAGATTACACTGTGTCTTCTCTCAAGTGTTGCTCTATGTGGCGTAGGTCTGATGCATACACTGCTTCTATATCATAGTGGTCACCCAAGCCATCTTCCACTTTATCTGGAGATCGAAAATGGACCGTGTCCCCAGGACAGACAAACATACATATTAGGAGCAGGTTACTGATGTCCTTTTTTCGACAGCTGGACAGTACATACGTATGAACATATATGTATTGGGAGCAGGAGTAGGCGATTCGGCCCCTCGAGCCTGTTCCGCTATTCAATAAGTTCATGGCTGAACTGATTGCACCACATTCCCGCCTACTCCCTATAACCTTTCTCCCCCTTGCTTATCAAGAATCTATCTACCTCTGAATTAAAAATATTCAAAAAAACTGCTTCCACTACCTTTAGAGGAAGAGAGTTCCAAAGACTCACGACCCTCAGAGAAAAACATTTCTCCTCATCTGTCTTAAATGGGTGACACCTTATTTTTAAATAGTGACTCCTAGTTCTAGATTCTTGCACAAGACGAAACATCCTTTCCACATCCAACCTGTCAAGACCCCTCAGGATCTTATATATTTCAATCAAGTTGCCTCTTGCTCTTCTAAACTCCAGCGGATACAATGTACACGATGTACAAATCTCTAGATAAAGGGGAGAAAAGCTTACCTAATGTTGCCCTCTTCCTGATGGCCATCTTTGCATGTCGCTGCATCAAGCTGTGCATAGACCCTCAGTACGCAAGCACCAAGTGTCACTATGTGCTGAGGTTCTCTCTGTTCCCAGTGTTGCAGAGGATGGGGTCTGGCCATGTTGCTGTGGAACGTTCCATTCATTTGGACCATGCTGTATCACCTGTCCCTCGTGGAAAGGTTTGTGCAGAAAAATCCTTTGACCAAAAGTCCATCAGGCAGGAGTCCTCACATACGTCCTTGAGGCCTGCAAGAAAAGGAGTTGGTGGATCCTGTCGGATGGTTCCCTGAGCAGACTGTCAGACTTGTTTGGCAGAATGCCTCATCGCCAGAACTTTCAAAAAAGCACCACTACATAGCTTGGCTGGTGGTGAGAAAGGCCCTTCCCGTCAGGTCCTTCCTGCACGCCCGGAGTCTCACTGCCTCTGTACACTGCCCTTGCAGTGACTGTGGTGGGAAAGAGACTGTTGCCCACCTCCTTCTGGAAAGTGCCTTCACAAAGCAGGTCTGAAAAGAGATGCAGTGATTTTTGTCGCGGTTCATCCCTGGCAGCTCCATAATGCAGACTCAGTGCTATACGGGCTGTTTCCAAGGATGCACACCAAGATATACACAATTACAAATAAAGAGCACCCTACAGTTCCTCCAATGAAGCAATTCTCTTAAATTCACTTATGCCTATATCTCAGTTTATCACTGTCAATTCCGATTCAGCTCTGACAAGATTCAGCTCTCTCCTCACTATCCCAGGCCCCAAACACTCCTTTCAGGTGAAGCAGCAATTTACTTGTACTTCTTTCAATGTAGTATACTGTATTGCTGCTCACAATGTGGTCTCCTCTACATTGGGGAGACCAAGTGCAGACTGGGTGACCGCTTTGCGGAACACCTCCGCTCAGTCCGCAAGCAGGAGCCTGAGCTTCTGGTTGCTTGCCATTTCAACACTCCCCCCTGCTCTCATGCTCACATCTCTGTCCTGGGATTGCTGCAGTGTTCCCATGAACATCAACGCAAGCTCCAGGAACAGCATCTCATTTACCGATTAGGCACACTACAGCCTGCCGGACTGAACATTGAGTTCAATAATTTCAGAGCATGACGGGCCCCCCATTTTACTTTTATTTTTAGTTATTTTTTCTTTTTTTCTTTTTTACATTTTTTACAATTTTTTTTTTTAAAGTTTATTTCATTTCATCTTAGTTTGTTCAGTTTGCTTACCCACTGTTTTTTTCATGTTTGTACTTGCTGCTGTTCAATCTTCAGTCCGTTAACACCCTATCTGTATTAATGCTTTGTCTTTCAACACACCATTAACATATTGTTTGCCTTTGCTCCATGACCTTTTGGTCAGCTATGTTGCCTTGTCCAATCTACACCTTCTCCTTTGTTATCTCTTGCCCCACCCCCACCTCACTTGCTTATAACCTGTGACATTTCTAATATTTGTCAGTTCCGAAGAAGGGTCACTGACCCGAAACGTTAACTCTGCTTCTCTTTCCACAGATGCTGCCAGACCTGCTGAGTGGTTCCAGCATTTCTTGTTTTTATTTCAGATTTCCAGCATCCTCAGTATTTTGCTTTTATATTACTGACAAGATAATTATTCAATTACAAAATGTTTAGTCTCTATCTGTAAGACTGTACTTCAGACTAATCAATTTATGTCCAAGCCAAATCTCTTACCTGTTAGCAAAGGTGCACTTATAACATAATGTAATTATATGATACAGGCAACTTCTAAATGACATTGGCCGCTCAGGTTATCTGCTCTCAAACTGGATAGTAAATGATTCACATTTCAGTTACCGATCTTTGACATACTTGTAAAACTTGTCCTTTAATCCAATTTGCAGCTAAAGAAATCAGTTCATGACTGTTTCTAATGTGGTCATTGAAACATAATAAATTATTACTATGTCTTCCCTGACAGTTTTCAAAACTGCAAATGCAGCAAGGATTTTGTTAAGGAATCGTAGACAGTTCATCATTGATTACGGTTTATTAAAGCTATCTGTTACATTGTACTTACTAACTACTGTATATGGGTGAACAGCATCCTGTTTTCACCACTATCACTCAGCCCCAATACACTGTACTCTTGTATTCATGTGGAACTTACAGTGCTGATTTCCCCTCAATACAAGAACTGGAACAATGTGATTCCAAAAGAATAGCAGCGGAATTGTGGCATTTATATAGAAATAAAAGTCCAGTAACTTTCAACATGTCACTGAGCTTGTGACCCTAGTGAAAGTAATGCATGTCAGAGCGTAGAAATTAAGACATTCCCCAAGTGACTTATGCCATCTTAAAGTGAGTTTACATAACACAAGCCTTTAAACTTGTGTTTTAAAATAACCTAGCTGCTAAGTTATTTTAAAACACAAGGTTAAAGGTGTGGAGCAGGGGTGTCCAACCTTTTTGCGTGCGGAGCCACATTACATTTTTTTCTTCAAGATAAAGGTATTAAAAATTTATCTTACTGTTAATCAAAACAACAACAAATGTTCCCTTTTGTGAAGAAGCTTTAAGTGAGAAAACTAATTTCTTGACTTACTTTCTCTTCACTATGTTGGACACTGATTTAGTGAGATACCTGGCATGTTTTTGCTTTCACAAGTAGTCAATGTCTGCCCGCACAATTGTGTAGCAATGCGGAGTATTCTGAATAGATGTCCATCTGTCAGGAGTGATCTTGATTGCTTTCTCTCCCTCCTCTCTTCTGTGACTGTCTATCTGTCTTTCTCTCTCTGTGTTACTCTCTCTCCCCACCCCCCCTCTGTGTCCTCCCTCTCTGTGTGCACCCACTCCATGTTGTCGCCCCTCCTCTGTGTTGTCCCCCCGTGTTGCTCCCTCCCCTCTTTGTGTTGCTTCCCCTCCATGTCGTCCACTCCCACTCTCTGCCCTCCCCTGTTGCTGTCCCTCCCCCTCTCTCTCTCTCTGTCCCCCCCTCTCTCTGTCCCCCACACTCTCTCTCTGTCCCCCTTCCCCTTTTGCTGACCTCCTCTCTCTCCCTCTCTCTCACTCCCTCTGTCCCTCTCTCTCTCTCTGTCCCCCCCTCTCTCGCTCTGTCCCCCCTCCCCTCTCTCTCTCTGGTCTCCCCTCTCTCTCGCTCTGTCCCCCTCTCTCTCTCTCTCTGTCACCCCCCCCTCTCTCTCTCTCTCGCTCTCTGTCCCCCGCTCTCTCTCTCTGTCCCTCTCTCTCTCTGTCCCCTTCTCTCTCTCTCTCTCTCTCTCTGTCTCCCCACCCACTCTCTCCCTCTGTACCTCTCCCTCTCCTCCCATGCTTTCTCTCTGACCATTGATGAGAGTGGGAACTGCGCTTCTGTACTTCGGACAGCTTCGTGGTTTTCCGGCGGGTTCCAATGTTTTTTAAAAGCCTTCTGGGAAGCCATGAATCGGTTCAAAAATACAGGATAAATGAGACCCATGCCAGGTGATCAGTAGGCCTCCAAAGCACTGTGCTGGCAGAAATGAAGTTGCAGTTGCAGCTTTGCCTTTACTACTCCTCTCAGCTGTCTTGCTCATGGCCCACCCTTGCTGATAGCCAATCATCTGACCCAATAATATGGCCACCCCTCCCTCTCACCCAGCAGTATGGCCACCTGGCACTATCATCTGAGACCGAGCCCACCCTGTACAGTCACCCGAGACCAAGCCCACCCGTTCAGAGCACACAGCACTGCATGCCGACAATGGCATCCACTGCCCCCCTACTTTTCCCCTATGCTGTGCTGGTCATGACTGCCTTCCTGTCGCGGCTCCGAGACATTGCCTCGATGCCACCAGCTTTCAATGACCGAGGATCCGAAGGCATAAAAGGGCTGCCCGTCGTCTATTTAATTCCAAGCCCCCCATTGAATTGCGATCAACTGAATGCCAATGTATTATAAGTATCTGTTCAGCAATTTAAATTACATTCCCATTGCATCGGGGCGGCAATGCCATCTTGGTGCTCTCCCGCCGCTGATTAAATCCAGAACCAATGTCATGATGTCGGATTTCCAGGCGGACACATCTAAGGCTATTCTCTGACCCCTCATGCCTCCATTCCCATTCCAAACAGGTTCACTGAATTCAGCCCATTGATTCTATCCTCAGCTGATCTCCACACACATATATTTCCAGTAGGGGTTATAACATGAAGGAAATCTGACTGATTTTACCCGCCATGATCTGGGGAGTAATAAAAGCAAAATACTGAGGATGCTGGAAATCTGAAATAAAAACAAGAAATGCTGGAACCACTCAGCATCTGTGGAAAGAGAAGCAGAGTTAACGTTTCGGGTCAGTGACCCTTCAGTGACCCGAAACGTTAACTCTGCTTCTCTTTCCACATGATCTGGGGAGTAGTGGCCAACAATAGCACCTCTTCCACTGGCCCAGACCGTGAAGATACTTAGACCTTCTTGAATTGGTGACAGCTTCCATTTATACATAGTAAAACATCTCACGACACTTCACAGGAAATCCTATGATTGCTCCACTTACAAATACATGGCAGGAACATCTGGACACTCATTGAGACAGCAGACCCATTAGATTTAATGTCTATTCATTGATTAAACCACTGTGGAATCTAAAGGAATGAATTTTGGTCTAAATTCTTTATCAGCCGTGGCTCAGTTGGCAGCACTCTTGTTTTTGAGTTAGTAGGTTATGGGTGCAATAAAGGCCTGCTCGGGTCTGCAAATGAGACCCAACCCGAGCCCGACAGAACCCCATCCAGCCCTGAGCCTGACCTGGCCCAAGTCCTTCCATTTTGTTCCATGCCAGACCCGACCGACCATCAGTTAACCAACCTACAACAGTGACTACACTTCAAAAGTACTTCATTGGCTGTAAAGCACTTCGAGACATCCGGCGGTTATCAAAGGTGCTTTATAAATGCAAGTCTTGCTTTCTTTTTAAAAAAAATTGGGGTAAAGCTCATCTTGGGAAAAGGTATAAAATGGGCTGCAGCAAATTGTTGGACTTCTTTACACCCCATCTGATTTGTTTTTCCAACAGGTGCAGCTTCGTGCTACAGATTTCAGCTCCTCGTGATTGGGAATAGTTTTGGAGAGACTGATAGCTGACCTTCAACAGACTTTAACCTTGGGAATGTTGCTTAATCTCATGGTAAAGAGTAGCTGCATTCTTTTCTTTATTCAAACAGACAGGTCTAATTAAGCTACCAGTAGTCTGAAGTCACCTTGGTCCACTACATCAGTAAAGAGGTTAAATACACTTCACGCTCAATTGCAAGCAAATGATCCAGATAAGAAATGAACAGTTCTAAAACTATGAGCTGACTGACAAAAGAGTGTCTTGAGTGGCTTAACACTGTGGTTTAAAGTTACCTGAGAACAATGGCACACTCTTTAGAGATGTTCAGATGCTCGGCTCTCCACTCCTTATGCCCAGATTGTACTACATTCTTTTAGACATGCAGTTTTCCATTCACATAAACAGGATCCAGGTCCCAGTTCAAAAACATATTCAAAGTGACAGGTTTGCATTCACAGCCAAGGCAGATGTAGGGGTTCTCACAAAGTGGTCAGGGGCACAAATGCCAGGTTTATTTTACTTGGGCTGCCTCAAGTATTGTCTATACCAGTAGTGGTAGGAACCTGAGGTCAATGCAGCACCATCTTCCTCTCTTCCTGTTGGGTTTCTCCTGATACTGCATTTTGAGTATTACAGAATGAAGCTACTTAATACCAGTCCTCTAAGGGTACTACAGGCTGGTGCCACTCACTACCCCCTTCCTATGGGTACTGCAGGCTGGTGCCACTCACTACTCCCTTCCTGTGGGTACTACAGGCTGGTGCCACTCACTACCCAATTCCAGTGGGTACTACAGGCTGGTGCCACTCACTACACTCTTCCTGTGGGTACTACAGGCTGGTGCCACTCACTACCCCCTTCCTGTGGGTACTGCAGGCTGGTGCCACTCACTACTCCCTTCCTGTGGGTACTACAGGCTGGTGCCACTCACTACCCAATTCCAGTGGGTACTACAGGCTGGTGCCACTCACTACACCCTTCCTGTGGGTACTACAGGCTGGTGCCACTCACTACCCCCTTCCTGAGGGTACTACAGGCTGGTGCCACTCACTACACCCTTCCTGTGGGTACTACAGGCTGGTACCACTCACTACACCCTTCCTGTGGGTACTACAGGCTGGTACCACTCACTACACCCTTCCTGTGGGTACTACAGGCTGGTGCCACTCACTACTCCCTTCCTGTGGGTACTACAGGCTGGTACCACTCACTACACCCTTCCTGTGGGTACTACAGGCTGGTGCCATTCACTACTCCCTTCCTGTGGGTACTACAGGCTGGTGCCACTCACTACCCCCTTCCTGTGGATACTACAGGCTGGTGCCACTGACTACCCCCTTCCTGTGGGTACTACAGGCTGGTGCCACTCACTACCCCCTTCCTGTGGGTACTACAGGCTGGTGCCACTCACTACTCCCTTCCTGTGGGTACTACAGGCTGGTGCCACTCACTACCCCCGTCCTGTGGGTACTACAGGCTGGTGCCACTCACTACCCCCTTCCTGTGGGTACTGCAGGCTGCTGCCACTCACTACCCCCTTCCTGTGGGTACTACAGGCTGGTGCCACTCACGACCCCCTTCCTGTGGGAACTACAGGCTGGTGCCACTTACTAATAGCCCTCCTATATACAGGCTGTTGCCACTCACTACACCCTTCCTGTGGGTACTACATCTGATTCAACTGTAGACTCGACTGGTTTTAGGTGAGTTTGTTCTACCGAGGCTGACTTAGACTCTGTGTCACTGTTACGGACAGCTACAATGAAGTTATACTGTGTCATTGTGAATTTGCAAACAGGCCAATATTGCTGCACCCCTGGGATACATTGGAAGGCTAGGAACACACGAGAGAGCTCGAGAACCATTCAGTTTGTATATTGAAAAAATTGATATGTTTTTCAGAGCTAATAACATTTTAGAATTCAAAGGTGAAAGTGGAAAGGTCAAGACTCAAACAGAATAAGGCAATTCATGAGCGCAAGAAAGCGATTTTGCTATCGGAGATTGGCTGGGAAGTGTATGGGGCGGCACTGTGGTGCAGTAGTTAGTACCACAGCCTCACAGCTCCAGCAACCTAGGTTTGGTTCTGGGTACTGCAGAGTTTGTAAGTTCTCCCTGTGACCGTGTGGGTTTCCGCCGGGTGCTCTGGTTTCCTCCCACAGCCAAAGACTTGCAGGTTGATAGGTAAATTGGCCATTATAAATTGCCCCTAGAGTAGGTAGCTGGTAGGAATATGGGACTAATGTAGGATTAGTATAAATGGGTGGTTGTTGATCGGCACAGACTTGGTGAGCCAAAGGGCCTGTTTCAGTGCTGTATCTCTCTATGACTCTAATAAACCTTCTTGCTCCCAACAAGACAAAAGGTGTGTCATTCAAAACAATCATCTGCAAGCTGAAGGAACATTTTACTCCGAAGTCACTAGAGGTAGCAGAAAGCTACAAAATTGGAATCAGAAACCAGGAAAGTAACAAAATAGTAAATAATGGTACTGAAGAAAATATCTTTGAGGAATATCTCTGAAGAATATATCATTGTGTTGCAATGTTGGGACATTATGAGACAAATTTGTGTGTGGATTGATGGACGAAAGAATCCAATCAAAGTAAGTAAACACACAAAATCTTACATTTGTGCTCACATGTGAGATTGCTTTCACTCTATTTCATGAGTTGTTGAAAAAAAATGTGAAATGGAAATGGTCTAAAGCACCAGATGCTTGTGATTTAGGTAAGAGAAGCTTGACCAGTTCATTACGACACAAATCGTCACCCATAGCTAGCATGTGATGTTTCAAGCTATGGAGTGATCAGTCATGTCATGGATATTGGTCAAGAGAAGCCTATACTATTTACGTCGCGTACCCTGACAATGAGTTATTGGAAGGGATTCTGAGAGACAGGATTAAATGCATCTGGAAAGGCAAGGTCTGATTAGGGATAGTCAGCATGGCTTTGTGTGTGGGAAATCATGTCTCACAAATTTGATTGAGTTTTTCGAGGAGGTGACCAAGAGGATTGACGCAGACAGGGCGATGGACGTTGTCTACATGGACTTTAGCAAGGCCTTTGACAAGGTCCCGCATGGTAGCCTGGTCCGGAAGGTTCGAACACATGGGATCCAGGGTGAGCTAGCAAATTGGATACAAAATTGCCTTGATGATAGGAGGCAAAGTGTGGTCGTGGAGGGTTGTTTTTCAGATTGGAGTCCGATGACCAGTGGTGTGCCGCAGGGATCAGTGCTGGGCCCTCCGTTGTTTGTCATATATATTAATGACTTGGATGTGAATGTAAGGGGCATGATTAGTAAGTTTGCAGATGACACCAAAATTGGTGGTATAGTGGACAGTGAAGAAGGTTGTCTAAGGTTACAACAGGATCTAGATCCACTGGGAAAGTAGGCAAGGGATTGGCAAATGGAAATTAACACAGACAAGTGTGAAGTGATGCATTTTGGGAAGTTAAACCAGGGCAGGACATATACAGTGAGTGACAGGGCCCTGGGGAGTGTTGTTGAGCAGAGAGACCTTGGGGTGCAAGTACATAGTTCCCTGAAAGTGGCAACACAGGTAGATAGGATGGCGAAGAAGGCATATGGCATGCTTCCCTTCATCGGCCGAGGCATTGAGTACAAGAGTTGGGATGTCATGTTACAGTTGTACATAACGTTGGTTAGGCCGCACTTGGAGTACTGTGTGCAGTTCTGGTCGCCGCACTACAGGAAAGATGTGATTACGCTAGAGAGGCTGCAGAAAAGATTCACAAGGATGTTGCCTGGTTTGGAGGGCTTGAGTTATAAAGAGAGATTGGATAGGCTGGATCTGTTTCACTGGAGCAAAGGAAGCTGAGAGGGGACATGATAGAGGTATATAAAATTATGAGAGGCATATTTAGGGTAGATAGCCAGAGTCTGTTACCATGGTAGGGTGACTAAAACTAGAGGGATTAGATTTAAGGTGAGCGGAAGGAGGTTTAAAGGGGATCAAAGGGGTAATTTTTTCACACAAAGAATAGTTGGTGTCTGGAATGTGCTGCCAGAGGAGGTGGTGGAGGCAGGAACAGTAGCAACATTTAAGAGGCATCTGGACAGGTACTTGAATGAGCAAGGCATAGAGGGATATGGAATCAATGCAAGCAGGTGGGATTAGTATAGATAGGCATTATGGTCGGCATGGATGTTTTTTTTTTAGAGATACAGCACTTTTACAGGCCCTTCGGCCCACCGAGTCTGTGCCGAACATCAACCACCCATTTATACTAATCCTACACTAATCCCGTATTCCTATCACATCCCCACCTGTCCCTATATATTTCCCTACCACCTACCTATACTAGGGGCAAGTTATGATGGCCAATTAACCTATCAACCTGCAAGTCTTTGGCATGTGGGAGGAAACCGGAGCACCCAGAGGAAACCCACGCAGACACAGGGAGAACTTGCAAACTCCGCACAGGCAGTACCCAGAATCGAACCCGGGTCCCTGGAGCTGTGAGGCTGCAGTGCTAACCACTGCGCCACTGTGCCGCCCCACTCAGAGGGTTGTGAATCTTTGGATGTGGTGAGCCTGTTTCTATGCTGTACGACTCTATGACTCTATGAGTGAACATAACTATGTGCAGATAGAAAAGGAAGTGCTTGGAATCATCTTCAGAATTTGTTGGGTAGAAACTTCACATTAGTAACAGATCATAAACCCCTAATAGCTATTCTGCGACCAAAGTCTGCAATACTGACAATGGCACCTAGGTTTGAGGACTGAGTTAGTTTAACTTCTGGGCCTCATCCACATGCCACCCATCAGCTGTCCACCCGAAACAAGTGGAAAGCGGCAGCTGGCCAGGAGATGAAGTACAGGCAGCCAGAGGAAGCCAGGCACACTAAGGGAAGACTCGCTGGCAATTTGTGGGATAGCTGTTTCGACAGTGTCTCACAGGAGAGAAGATGGTAGGAGCAGGTGTGGCTATAGAAGAGAATCCAGGCAAAGGAGACTGTGGTTTTCCTTGTAGGGCTTAGAGGAGCACTCCTGCTGCTCCTGGCCCCTCAAGGGAAAGTGTTGGGCTTGCCTCAGTGGATAACTCATCTTTGTAAAGCAAGTGCAGACTGGCTTCAGCTGGACAGGAAAGTTGAGGCAGCTTCCACACTCAGGCCATGTTGAAAATTTTATGCTGATTTGCATAAATTCATGGCTCCACCCACCCCCCCCCCCCCCCCCTCCCCCAACCACCCCCCACCAGCAGTTGTTTCATTGGCCTGCAGGGCAAAATTGACAGCAGGTTGAGTTACAAGCAGCTACGGAACCCCCTTTTAATTTTTAAACTGACCCACTCTCTCATTTCCCCCGGGTAGCCAGGGTTAAAACTGACCCTGGTGTAATTAGGATTTCTCAGTTCCAGCTTCATTATGTTTATAGGGTAATTCTGCAAGGATCGAATCCCAATATTGAATGTGTAGCCTCTCCAAATGGGAGCAGGATCACAAAGTCAGACCTGTAATGTTCCAGCCCTCTCTTCAACCTACAGCTCTGCCAGTAAGGCTCCTCGCTGGGAATGTGACCTGACAAAATTAGCCCTTTAGATTTATATACCGTTGTCTTTCACAAATCCTGTACATTGAGTTTCCTCCCTGGTGGTAATTCCATCTTGGTTAAGTATGATCCAGCTGCTAGCACTCTCACCTCTGAGTCAGAAGTTTGTAGTTCAAGTACCGCTCTGGAAATTCTCTCAGTATTACCACAGTAACAGCATAGTCAGGAAAGAGACAAACATTCTGAACAATATGAAGGACTTGAAATGGAGGATGAACACAAAACAGTAACTATTACAAGCCATGACTTTTTCCAAGTATTTAGAGGGAAGGTGCAAGAAAGATGTGCTCCCCAAACAACAGTGACAACTAGCATTTATACTGTCCTTTGGTCACCAAATCTGGCACTCTCCGTCCTTTTCCTGTCACTGAGACACAAAGATAATGAAAACATACTGATCTGCAATGACCATTTCACACCGAGGTGGCCATTTGAACATTGACCTCAAAAAAGACATTCAACTGCTGGGTGCAATGCAGAGAAAATTTATAAAGTCAATCTCGAGGGTCAGAAGTCTGAGTTATGAGGAAGGATTAGAGAAACTTGGGTCTTTCACTCTGAAAAGGAGGTATCTGAGAGGTCCTGGTATAGAGATAAGGGAATGGAAGAATAGATTTGGAATAAATTTAAATTAAAATGGTGAGAGTAGGACAAGCAGATGCATGTTCAAACTAATGAAGAGAAATGAATGAATGGACTGTAATGAAGAACAGTGATGGCCAAAACACTGAAATCTTTTAAGAAACCGACCAACAAAACAACTGACACAGCCTCAAAAAAACTGACAGCTCAAAAATTCTTCATTATTGGCCCAACAGATGTGGTTAAACAGAAAGGGAGGTGGGGCATGGGCTTGACATAACTTGAACTCAACATTCCAACACTTCAGTAACAGCAGCTTGTGGCAAGAATTATGGAGATTTTCCCTTGCGAGCTATGGCAGCTATGTATCAGTGCTTCTGTTACTAAATCCAATAGTCAGAAGGTTCTAAAATAATTTATATGGCACAGGCACATTCCATTCCATCACACCGTTGCCCACCCCCCCCCCCTCCACACCCCCCAGAATGGAGACATTTTTCTCCACCTCTCCCTTCTGCCCATTCACCACTACTTCTGATGGCACCTGATGCTTTCTTTTCTTTGTTCTGTTCTGTTACTTATTTCCCATCAGTGGTCACCACAAGAAGGTGTTACCTCTCCTTCTGCAGACCTTGAACTGATGTTATATCCAAAAGAATCTTAGGTAGGGAATTCCATGATTTTGACCCTACGACGATGAATGAACACTGTGAGACACAAGAGTCCACTCCGCACCTCCCTCCCTCCTCCCCACCTACCACCATGTATGAAGAAACACATTGGGGCAGTCCAGAACTCCAAAAACTCTTTCCTAGAAATCCAACTTCTGGCTCCTGCGTAGGGGATGGTACGAGGAAAACAAATACGCACACTTCCTCAGGGAAGTTTGTGTTTCAAGATGGGCCCTACTTTAAAATATTTCTCTAGAATGATCTTGTGCCTTGGCAGGTCCAATGAGCTTCCTGCTCTTGTCCTTCTCTGTGATATCAGAGAGCTGTTGAAGTAGGTTTCCTGCTGCTTTACCTATGGCTCTAGCTCTGCTGCAAACTGCAGGCAGGAAATCCTAACAACCCCAAAACTTTCTCAAGATCAGGATTTCCTGCTTATGTCCTTCCCTCTCTCAACAGCATTGGTGCTAAATAAAGTTTGTTGAAAATTTAGTACAGGCAGTTAGGCCAGTTGTCAGTTGTTTTGTTTGTCGGTTTCTTAAAAGATTTCAGTGTTTTGGCCATCACTGTTCTTCATCACAGTCCATTCATGCATTTCTCTTCATTAGTTTGAACATGCATCCTCTTGTCCTACTCTCATCATTTAATTTAAATTTATTCCAAATCTATTCTTCCATTCCCTTATCTCTATACCAGGACCTCTCAGATACCTCCTTTTCAAAGTGAAAGACCCAGGTTTCTCTAATCCTTCCTCGTAACTCAAACTTCTGACCCTCAAGATTGACTTTATAAATTTTCACTCACTGTCGCCATCTTTGGATCCTAAAAAAGCACTCCAGAGTTTGATACCCAGCATCAGGTGGGAGCTGAAAGCACTGGTGAGAGGCAGAGACAGGAGCAGAACAGGACCATTATAATTGAGACACATGGTTCATGGCAGAACTGCAGAAGTTTCAAATCCCTGTAATTTTTACCTCCAATATGCAGACACCAGATGCAAAATGCTTACTATTTACATAAGACATAGATTGCTAGTTTTTATGCTGTTAAACCAGCCCTCCCTCACCTCAAACCTCCAGCTTCTGACACCATCAGGACCTTCCTTTTCTCTACTGTGTTGATATGACCATACTCCTCTTGATGTTTATAAGTTTCAAGTCCACTATCTTACGTACTCTTCCTTCTCTTTACATTCAGATGTCTTTAAGATCAAGACTCATTTCCCATTTTCCTACTCCAACACATTCTTTTCCATGACCTCAACACCATGGCACTGCTTGCCTCCCCCTCTTTTTCCTTCTTCTTATGTCCTAAAGGCTTTTAAAACAACAAAAATCGGCATCATCTGCTGATTTGCCTTGTCTCCTCTTTCACTGTTTTCAACTTTAGCTGTCCTTGCACTGTGCAGCGTGCCTGTTCTGCTAGGTTTCTCACTGAAATAGGTTAAAAGAAAATCCACTTGAAACAATTGTATAATATCCAGTACAGAGAGGTGACAAAGGGGCAGGCTGCACTCCCTTCCCAATCTCACACCGTGACCTCCCACCATCCCAAAATACTACATGGCACAGTAAGCAATTACTTAGCTTCTACTTAGCTCGTCTGTGGACTTCCTTTCACTGTCATGACTACAATGCCAAAACATGGGACACCATAGACTACACTGTTCAGGTGACATGACTGTCCATACACTTCAAGGCAGTATTTAAGTTGGTACTGGAATAGTTTTAAGTTGTGCACCAACTCGGATGAACGTGCAAAGGAAATGGCAAAAAACACGGAGGAAATTCAGCATCACCTACAAGCGAGGAAAAGCAGGGCTATTTTTAGTTGATTTGGCTGGACAGTTCAGTTATAGCTAGGATGTTGCTGCCAAGCAACCAGTGACAAATATTTCTTAATTTATTCATTGACGGATATTGAAGCGTGTTCAGTAGCAGAGTGGTTATGTTATCAGCTGCAACATCACCTATTTTGATGTGAAAGTGGGAGAAATGGGAAAAAGCATCCAGTTGATTCAGAGGGCCTCTGCATTACAATAACCCAATACATTTAAGCTCATCAATTTATACTTTGATCTTAAAAATGTTGTTATCCCCCATGCACTTCTTAGCTATTTGACACAGTATTACAAATTTTAGTGCAATTAGCCAGACAGTTTATTTGAAGGAAGAGGGAAAAGGAAGAGGAAAGAAATGTACAGGCTGCAGCAATCATTAATAAACATGGCCCATTTTTGTCAATTGACAAATAGCTACATAATACAAAGACAGATTACAAAATAACTGCACGGGTTGTAAATGCAGCGTCACAGAAATAGCTATCCTGCTGATACAAATAGTTCATCTCCTTTGGAATTCCTTTCAGCTTTCTGCAGGCAAAAGTCCATGTCTTTTCACTGTCAGTGTATATGTTTCATATTCGAGCATGGAGTTGATTTGATAAGGTCTTCTGGACCCCTCTATAATCTATGCTCTATCTCGAACATTGCAGACTGGCAGATGATTCCCAAAAAGGACACCAATAAAAATCCAAGCACAATTTTGGGATATCCACCATTTGTCACCAGGATGTAAACTCTGCACTGAATCACTAGCCGGAATTTTATGTCCCCCCACCCCACAATGAGTGGGCAGCAGTGGGAGGGGGGGCCATTCCGACACCTTACCGTCTCCGCTGCAAGTTTAAGTGGGGCGGTGGCAGCAAGAAATATCCCGCCCACCCCAGGCCAATCAAGGCCCTTAAGTGGCTAATTAACTGCCACTTAAGGGCCTCCTCCCACTGCCATGGGTATGTTGCCCGCAGCAGGCGGATGGCAAAGGCCCAAGAACAGTGCCAAGTAAAACCTGGCAGCCGCCTTGTAGGCTGGGGAGGGGGCCCTCCTGATCAGGCACCCTGTGCTCCACTATTTCAAAGAAGAACAGGGGAGTTATCCCTGGTGTCCTGAACAATATTTATCCCTCAACCAACATCACAAAAGCAGATTATCTGGTCATTATCATATTGCTGTTTGTGGGACCTGGTTGTTCACAAATTGGCTGCCATGTTTCTTGCCTCATAACAGTGCCTACATTTCAAAAATATTTCATTGGCTGTAAAACACTTTGGGAAGACCGGAGTTCATGCAAGGCACTACATAAATGCAAGTCTTTCTTTCTTTCAATGAAAGTTGAATCATTACCTTGCACGGTGGGCGTTTTATCCAAAATACTATTCATCAACTCAACTGGTTTCTTTTTCTCAGCCTTTGCTGAGCTGAAAAGCAAAGCCACTCACTGGCTCACCCACAGTCCCAAGAGTCTTTCTGTCTCTCTCTATAGTTCATCAATCCAACCTTCGTAGCTTTTTCCTCAGCTTTCCAATTTCTCCAATCCAGTCCCTGGTGTTGCATGCCTTCAGTTCCTTATTACCCTGCCCAACTCGCAGCCAATGTGTAAAAATGTTGCTGAGGGAAAGTCTATTTGCTCCCCTTTAGTGTTCCTTGCAATTCAATCAAATTAACACAGTCAAAAAAATTTCTAGAGAGTGACTTCTTAGAAGTGGCTTGAGACACCAATACATGAATGCCACAGTTTGTGTGTTGAGGGGACAAGTTGGGAAATGAGCAACATGCTTGATTATGGAGAACATAAAATGTACAGTACTAAAACAGACTATTCAGCCCAACAAATCCATGCTGATGTTTATGCTCCACACAAGCCACCTCCCACCCTTCTTCATACTACCCTATTAGCACAACCTTCCATTCCTTTCTCCCTAATGTTTTATCTGGCTGTCTGTCCCTTAAAAGTGTCTATGCTAATTGCCTCAACTTCACCCCAGGGTAGCAAGTTCCAAACTCTGACTACTGTCTGGGTGAAGAAATTTCTTCTGAATTCCTTGATGGATTTACTATTAACTATCGTATGTTTACGCCCCCTAGTTTTTGTCTCACCATGAGTGGAAACATTTTCCCTATGTCTAACCTAGCAAACCTTTTCTTATTATTAAAGACCTCCATCAGGCTGCCCCTCAGCCTTCCAGTTCCTAGGAAAAGAGGTGTTACCTCTCTGTTCTGGTATCATCCTTCAAAATATTTTTTGTCCCTTCTCCAGTGCCTCTATATTTTTTTAGTATGGTGACCAGTACTCCAAGTATGATCAAATCAAGGCTCTGTAAAGTTTAACATAACTTTACCCCTTAGAAATGAACCCCAGTGTTTTGTTTGATTTTTTATGGCCTTATTAATCATGCTGTTGAACTCCTGTCTATAGCTGAGGTGATGTGATTGAGATGTCACATGACAGTCAGGGATCTTCTCAAATTGGGAAAGCGAGAGGGGTGGGGGGACAATTATCCAGTGCCATCCTCTTCACCAGATTGAATCATCTCCTAATAAAGCTAAATTTGATCTTTCATCCAAAAGGTAATGCTTTTGAACTTGCTGGGGAGAGAGACATATTTGCAAAGAAACATGTATCCAGTATTATAATTGTAATTAGTTACAAAATTTCATCCGCAGAAAGTAATAATCTATTATTTTAAGGCAGGACTGAGCACATTAGCCCCTCTTCACCTTGGTCTTGGTTCCCTGCCAATCAATTTCTAATCTTCACTTTCATTGTTGCATGATTAATATAATCCTCTGTTGAAAACTAACCTGAGGTATGTGGACACTGTTAAGACCAGGGGAGAAAGGTGTCTCGGGGTCCCTTTTAGCCTTCACCTGGTCTTATTGTAACATGATTTGATTTTTAACACACTGTGTTTTGAGCTGCCCCATTGTGAATCCTTGTTCACAGATTTCCAATTATAAGGCAAAGAAATGAGCACACCAGGTTTTCTTTAGGTATAAAGGAGAAAAATGAAATTTATGAAAAACTTAAACTTAAACTCTAATATGGTTAACGCCTACAGATATACGAAGCACCCACGTTAGCATGCACACGTGATACACACATGCAAATAGAGACAGAAAAGAGCAGAAGAAAAATAAAATTGAGAGGTTTGAGGCAATCTCTAAAGGGGGGGTTTCTTGTTACTGTTGCTGTGTTTCCAGCTCGCCATAGAGTCCTTGATTGTAGACTGCTCTTACTTTTCATTGGGGCCCAGTATTCTTCTTGAACCTTGTTCACTGTAGGAGACTCTTCTCTCTCTGGATTCATATGTCTTCAATGGTTTCCGAAGCTGGTGAGAGCGAGATGAGAGCAGACAGGAGAGAGGTGTTCTCAGTCCAGGAGGAAACTTCCCTGTTGGAAGTTCAAATTCAAAAAAACGCCAACAGTTAGTCATGTGACTGGGCTGTCCACTTCTGTTTGTGTATTTGGCCATCTTAGCAGTTAACCTGGAATGCTAGCCTTTCCAGCTTCAACGTCTGGTAATCAAAAGTCCATTGTGGATTAAATTGGAGCAGGGAATAGCCCCTTTGTCCTTTGAAATACTGTCAGTTGATATGCTTATGTCTCTCTCCAGCCAAAGTCTCCAATTGTTTTTTAAAGCAAGTTCTTTCTTCACCAACAAGAGTTTAAAATTAATGCTCATGTGGCAAAATTAATTTTCCTCATTCTTGGCAGGTGGGGGTCTTGCCTGACAACATAAAAAGACATTCAGCATGAAGGAACTTCTGCTGATATGATTTTAATGCATTGAAAGTTGATCATTTCAATAATCAATAGTCCAATCCTATTGACTTCCAAAATACTTGGTTTGTACCACCCTGAACCTAATACTACCTCTAATCAGCCAAAGAATGTGGTTCGGTATCTTTATTTTTGGAAGAGCACAGCCGGAAAGCAATTCCTAGCATCTCATTTGCATTTTTATCGTCAGTTGCTTATCTGATCATTGGCTGCTTTTTATAATGTTGAGTCTGTGCATTCAGTATGGTCCGAACAAAGGACACCTAGATTTCTGTGTAAATTTCTCTTTTGGGTGTTAGTATTTGTAAACCATATTCCCAGCACTAAGAAACGGGGGGTGGGGGAGTCCATGTTATGAGTCTTCACTATCTATTCTAGGCAAGAAAGTGGAAAATATCCAAGGGCGCTCTCTTAACAGAGCATGAAAAGGGGCAATGCCAAAGAGATGAGAGAAAAAGGAAAAAATTATTTAATAAGAGACTTACATTTATCAAGTGGATTATCTAAAAATGCTTCAGATTACAATTATTTACCTTGAAATGCAGTGACTTGTTGTGTAGAGAAATGTGGTAGCCATTTTGTGACCAGCAAAAGCAAAAAGATGAATGACCACTTAATCTGTTTTTGATGGTGTTGCTTGAGGAACAAGTGTTTGACATGGGCATCTGGTGAAATCTGTTGTTCTTGAAATAGTACTACAGGATCCTTAATGTCCAACTAAACCAATGAAGCAGGCAAATATTTTGATTTAGTGTCTCATGCAAACAAAAGCAGTTCCAACAATACTGTGGCAAATTGTGAATTCAGTTTATGTGTTCAAGTCCTGGAATGGAGTTTAAACCTATCATTGACTCAGCCACAAGAGCATTACCAATAAATCAACATGAAAATCCTACTTAAACTGTAAATTTCCTATGAATTAACTATTTGTTCCTCCACCTAGATATTCAAAGTTGATTCAATCTCACACTTTGAAACTATTACAAAATTTTAATAAAGCAAGACCAACATTGGTGCTTTCAGTCACCTAAATCCTAAGTTCTGGAATTCCTTCCCTAAACCTCTTCATCCCTCTACCTCTCTTTCCTCCTTTAAGATGCTCCTTCAAATCTACCTGTCAGGCAAACCCCCCCCCTCCTGCCAAGATTGAGGCACACATGATTTTGTCACATGAACATTAAAACCTTAAATTGCAAGCCCCTGACCGGAAAGACATTTCCATGGTAACCGACAGTGTTGGAACAAGGGTCAAAGGGCCATGCCCTGACTCATTCAACCAACAATGAACTTTTGATCACCAGACATTGAAGGTGGGGGGAGCTAGCTAGTGTCTGCTAAGGTACAATCCACAAACCTCACAGGACAGACTGCTCCATAAAAGGAGCTAGTCACATGACTAACCTGCTGGGCAACCTGGGAGATTTTTTGAATTTGAACTCCCAACAAAGGAATTGGCACAGAGTCAAAGCCATGTGCTCATGGAGTAAAGATCTCTCCTGGAACTGAAGCAAGAATTACAGCCTCTCCTGTCTGCCTGCTTCCATCTCCTTCCCACAGAACTGAATCTTGTGAAAACACATGAAACTCAAAGAGAGAAAGGTTTCCTATGTGAACAAGATTTTTAGAAGACTACAGAGTCCCAACAAAAAGCAAGACTACTTACAGAAGGACTACAGTGAGGTCGAAGCACTGTAACAAAATATTGCCTCAAACTGTTCCACCTTATCTTTTCTTCTCTTTTCTGTCCCTATTTGCATGTGTGTATCGCATGTGCATGCTAGCGTGGGTGTGTCGTATATCCGTAGGCGTGAACCGTATTAGAGTTTAAGTTTTAAGGTTTAATAAAATTTCATCTTTCTTCTTTAAACCTCAGAAAGCCTGTGTAAATTGGTTTCTTTGTCTTATAATTGGAAACAAAAAGGGGAGCTCAAAACACAGTGTGTTTAAAGTTAAACCCTGTTACACTAAGACCAGGTAAAGACAACAAAAGACCCCTAGACAACATTCTCACCTGGTCGTAACATACCTCTTTGACCAAGTTTTTGGTCATCTGACCTAATATCTCGTATGTACTTCGGTGTCAAATTTTGTTTTATAATACTCCTGTGAAGCACCTTGGGATACATTATGACTTTAAACATGCTACAATAATATAAGCTGTTATATTGTGGTTGTTGTGTTTATACAGCACCTTTCACAAGCTCAGGATGTCCCAAAGTTCCTTATAGCCAATGAAGTACTTTTGAAGCGTTACAATGTAAGAAATACAGTTGCCAATTTGTGCACAGAAAGCTCTCATAAACAGCAATGAGATAATGACCAGTTCTGTTTCAGTGATGTTGGTTGAAGGATAAATATTGGCCAGGACACCAGAGAGAACTTGCCTGCTGTTCTTCAAAATAGTGCCATGGAATTCTTTTTAATATCCACCTGAGAGGGTAGAGGGGCCTCGTTCAATGCCTCGTCTGAAAGATGACACTTCCCTCAGTATTTACACTGACATGTAAGCTTAGATTAAGTGCTCGGATTATGAAGGGAGATTTGAACCCATGACCTTTTGATTCAAAATGATACTGATATTAGCGTTCAATTATTGATCCAGTCTTTAGAAAATAAATCACAGCCACCTTTATGTCCTTCCAACTACAGCAAGTTGTCTGTAACCACACGTTCTAATAAAACAGAACAAAACACACAAAACTATCCAACAGTAAATGTCTGGCTGGCAGTGAGTCAATCTTGTGACTGTGTTGATACCTAAATCTATGTAAGAATCAGTCTCATGAGTTGTGAAATCAGAAGCACATATCTAAACGTCTGCTTTATGCGTTCACAGTAAAACTCGGCTTAAACACCACCTTTCATTTGTCTAACCCTCCTCACACCAAACTTTTCAGAATGCTGAACAAAAACACCAGGCATGGAAAGAAGGAAGAAAACTTTGGAACTGGGGAGATCAACAGTACAGTTGAAAAAAGAGCTGAATTTCCATATGTTCTCTCAATCTTCCGCCGTAACTTTGGTGGAAGATCGGCTAAACACACCACCCTCCCAGGAGAAATGGCGTAGTTAGCATTTATGTTGCGTCCTTCGGAGTTCCACTGGTCTCCCACCCAAATTATGGAAAGAAATCAAGAGAATCCCAGCAGCAATTCTAGGTGGAAGATGCTTTGTTTGATTACGTTTCTACCTTGGGACCTTTTTGTATGTTAAAGGTGTTACACAAATGCAAGTTGTTGTTTTGAAAACAGGGTTGGTGGGACCAAGGCAAAATTTTGTTGTGCTGTAAATTATCCACAATTTAAGGTGCAATGTGATTTTGGCCTTGCACCAATGCCAAGGACCAAACCTGCTGCAAAACTAAATGGAGCAAAGCTCCCTCCTCTCGGAGACCTTTACTCCAGTGTCAAGTTAGACTCTGGATTCAGCATAGTTAGGATGTAATATCACTTTACAGTGAGTGACACTACAATTGTACTTCAAAATTCAAATACAATTGCCACCACTTAAATCACCCACGTTTAAATTGGGCAAACAAATGCAAATCATTTGCCATCACCATTACTATGAATTGCAAAGTCACCACTAACAGTGTATTAAGTACACCTGCTACTTAGGGGAGTAACAGCTGTTCAGTGAGCAGTTCATATCTCGTTAAAGTACAATTATCCGTTTAATCCTATCTAAATGTTGGCGCCTACAAATTACGGCCTTTGTAGTCTCCTCTTTCTACACTGGTTAGTGAATTAGGAGTTGCCTAATACATAATACACCAGCACTTCCACAAATCCATTCTTAACCGTGGAATCCTTTCAAGAACTTGAGTTTAAATCACAAAAGAGTTTTAGACATGAATTGATTTGATCCAATTTATTGCAATAAATTGGTTCAAACATTTCAACCCTAATCAGAACACATTTGTTTCCAATCACCTTCGTCCTTAAAAAGTACAAGTTTGCAGGATATCAGTAAGACCCATGTATTTAGCAGCCAAATCACCTTATCACCAGTGCACTCATTATCAGCGATGGGAATTGCACTTTAAGCTAAAATATGCTCTTACAGTGCATATGGTTATGACTGCTTTTGCAGGCATCGTTTTCCCCCCTATAAATTTGTTTCTCCAAATTTGAAAGATCTAACAGACATGCTTGTTTAGGTTGCTGCAGGAATTTAGATCCCTCAACAGCATGCAACTTCCTACCACCAGTGGCCAATCTCCCAATCACGCTCACTGTTGTCACCAGACCAAGTTGGGAGTAAGCGTGTGCCTGAAAAGGATATTGAAAGGTAATTACACAACGTATTTCTGGAATGGAAGCAATGGGCCAAAGGGCCTTTTTCTGTGCCATAATTTGTTTCTATGTTTTGATATTTATATTTTTCCATGGATGCAAATTGAGGTAAAATTTTCAGTCTGAAATAAGCCCAAGGGTTTGGGCAAATGATGCAACAGCACTCTCCCACCATTCTGGATTTGCACCTTTTATTGGTATAGAGTTTTCTGATTGGGTGCGAAGCCTGAGCAGAAGTGGGTGGGGCGCAAATCACGCCGACAGAAGCTATAATGCATTGATCCTCTGGCGTTAGCCTAATTTTAATACCGTAGGCCAGTTCCAGGCAGGAAAACCATGGGCTCCTGGTTTGTAAAGTAGATAATGGAAACAGCATTACACCAGAACAAGTGACGGAAATAGCGTGTGCAGCCATGTGCTGTCATTTTGACCTCATTTACATAAATCCACACACAAACTGTTGGTTGCTCCCTTTATCCATTACAGTTTCCATTGCAGAATCAAATACAGAAAAAAAAAAACAAATCTCCAGCCAATTCTCAGGCTGGTAATGCCTAGTTTACGCCTGAAAATTGGCTACTACCAATTGAAATTTTTGTTCTACTACTACCAGTGTAAAGCAAACTTTACAGAGTCCCAGGCAGTCAGCGTTTAACCTTTTAAATGTTACTGCAAGCTCTGTTTTCCTTGCCTAGAGAGTACTGTAGCGCCAGCAGTATAACTCGAGATTACAAGTCACTTGTTGCAGCGGGATCTCAAACTGCTTCTTGTCGTATCAAGGTCTTCCTGGTTACTTTCTCACTGCCAGTCTAGACTGATTTTGCACACTCTGCCACTACATTTGTTGAGACGAGATCCTGAGTCTCATTAGAACTACTAGACATGGCAAAAAAAATTAAAGTGCTTTGTAATAGAGCAGGAGCGAAGGATTATAATGGATAGCTCCACTGTGGAGTTAACACTAGCATAGTATGATGGGTCAAATGGCCTCCTTCAGTGCAGAAATGTCTTTGATTTTATATAATCTCTCCTGAATGCAGCATTTATAGCAACCCATCAATAAAGCATTTGGGAACCGCTCATGAGCACTCCAATTTAGAGTGTACAGGGCTCAGTAAACAAAACCAGTTACACCATTTAATAAATTGACAGTAAACTATCCAGCTACAATAGAAACACAATATCCTTTGATTTGATTGAGGTGTAGCAACAGAAGGCTACTGTTTATGTAGTAATGTTACTGTGTAAACAGTGTGTAGAAATGTAGAAATACCAACATGTTGGGCTGAATTTTGTTCAGCCCCCGACATCAGACTCCGTGGTGGGGGGGTGGAGGTGATGGGGGGGTGGAGGGGTGGGGTGGGGGGAGGATGTGGGGGTGGGTGTTTGCAGAACATTGGAATGGCAGCGGCCAAACACGGAGCCCGACACTGGGATTGCCGGGCCTGATCCTGTGGTAGCCCCCCCACCCTGCACTTGGCGACAGGAGCTGACAAGGTGGACAACTGGTGTCACTAAGATCAAAACCATCCGATCAACTGCATCTGCTGCTTTCCTTCCTCCACTAGCCCACCTGGCCAAACATCCTCTAAAGGTCCCCCACCCCCAGCCCTGAGCTCGTATCTTTCTCTAGTTTCTCTCCTATCTCCTCTCATACCCTCTACAAGCAAATCTTGTCCATGATACCCACCTCCTGCTTCTTTGACCGTCTTCCCGCTAAACTGCTTTCCCACCTGGTTCCCAATGTGAGCTGATATTAACAGTTCTTTCTGCTCAGGTGCTGTCTCTCTCGCTCTCATTTTAAATTTGCCATCATCACCCTCTCCTCAAAAGATCAACCCTTGACCCCACATTCCTTGCAAACTACCATCTCATCTCCAACCTCCCTTTCCTCTCCAAAGTCCTTGAACGTGTTGTCGCCTCCCAAAACCACGCCCATCTTTCTAGGAACTTTATGTCTGAATCCCTCCAATGAGGCTTCCAACCTGCCACAGTACTGAAATAGACTCTTAGCAAAGTCACAAATGACATGCTATAGGACTGTGACAAAGGTAAACTAACTCTCCTCCTTTGTGACCCAACTACAGTCTTTGACACGGTTAACCACACCATCCTCCTCCAATACCTCTCCACTGTCATCCAGCAGGGTGGGACTGCACTCATCTGGTTCCATTCTTATCTATATAGTCATAGCCAGAGTATCACTTGCAAAGGCTTCTCTTTCTGCTCCAGCACTGTTACCTCTGGTGTCCCCTAAGGATCTATCCTTGGCTCCCTCCTATTTCTCATCTACATGCAGCTCCTCGGCGACATCATATGAAAGCACAGCGTTGGTTTTCATATGTATGCTGACAACACCATCTCAATGGTTAAAAGATAGACTGTTGGTTCTGCTGTTCACTAAAATCCCAGATGACCTATTGTCCTAGTCAAACCATCATCAGCACACGTGTGCAGCACCTTACTGGACAAAACATTTTTGAGCTGAAAGGTGCAGGAAAATGTCTAATTAACCAAGCATGCCACGAGATGCCCACTCCAGCAAGTTCTGTCCTATTGAAAAATGAGACAGAAAGCTGATGACCCTCAGTATTTCCTTGACTCCCTGGAGTCAAACGATCTGGGTTTGACAGTCTGTACGTTATCATGTCAGCAAAGTAAGAAGATTTCCATGATAATAAAAGAAGTAAAATTCTATAATGAGATAGACAATGTACCATTAAAGCATCTATCATTTATACTTGTATACATACGGTGAATTAACACAATAGTATAATGCTGAATGGCGTTGGAAGGATGAATGAGAACGGGCAGAGACTGCTTGAGTTGTATACCTATCATAACCTCTGCATCACCAACTCATTCTTTCACACTAAACCCTGTCACCAAGTTTCATGGAGGCACCCAAGATCGCGTCGTTGGCACCAGCTAGACCTCACTGTCACAAGGCGAGCTGCCTTAAACAGTGTTCAAATCACACGCAGCTTCCACAGTGCGGACTGCGACACCAACCACTCCCTGGTGTGCAGCAAGGTTAGACTCAGACCAAAGAAGTTGCATCATTCCAAGCAGAAGGGCCACCCACGCATCAACACGAGCAGAATTTCTCACCCACAGCTGTTACAAAAATTTCTAAATTCACTTGTAACAGCCCTTCAAAACACTCCCACAGGGGATGCTGAGACCAAGTGCGCCCACATCAGAGACGCCATCGATGAGTCAGCTTTGACCACCTACGGCAAAAATGCGAAGAGAAATGCAGACTGGTTTCAATCTCATAATGAAGAGCTGGAACCTGTCATAGCCGCTAAGCACATTGCACTGTTGAACTACAAGAAAGCCCCCAGCGAGTTAACATCCGTAGCACTTGAAGCAACCAGAAGCACTGCACAAAGAACAGCCAGGCGCTGCGCAAACGACTACTGGCAACACCTATGCAGTCATATTCAGCTGGCCTCAGACACCGGAAACATCAGAGGGATGTATGATGGCATTAAGAGAGCTCTTGGGCCAACCATCAAGAAGATCGCCCCCCTCAAATCTAAATCAGGGGATATAATCACTGACCAACGCAAACAAATGGACCGCTGGGTTGAGCACTACCTAGAACTGTATTCCAGGGAGAATGTTGTCACTGAGACTGCCCTCAATGCAGCCCAGCCTCTATCAGTCATGGATGAGCTGGACATACAGCCAACAAAATCGGAACTCAGTGATGCCATTGATTCTCTAGCCAGCGGAAAAGCCCCTGGGAAGGACAGCATTACCCCTGAAATAATGAAGAGTGCCAAGCCTGCTATACTCTCAGCACTACATGAACTGCTATGCCTGTGCTGGGACGAGGGAGCAGTACCTCAGGACATGCGCGATGCCAATATCATCACTCTCTATAAAAACAAAGGTGACCGTGGTGACTGCAACAACTACCGTGGAATCTCCCTGCTCAGCATAGTGGGGAAAGTCTTTGCTCGAGTCGCTCTAAACAGGCTCCAGAAGCTGGCCGAGCGTGTCTACCCTGAGGCACAGTGTGGCTTTCGTGCAGAGAGATTGACCGTTGACATGCTGTTCTCCCTTTGTCAGATACAGGAGAAATGCCGTGAACAACAGATGCCCCTCTACATTGCTTTCATTGATCTCACCAAAGCCTTTGACCTCGTCAGCAGACGTGGTCTCTTCAGACTACTAGAAAAGATCGGATGTCCACCAAAGCTACTAAGTATCATCACCTCATTCCATGACAATATGAAAGGCACAATTCAACATGGTGGCTCCTCATCAGACTCCTTTCCTATCCTGAGTGGCGTGAAACATGGCTGTGTTCTCGCACCCACACTTTTTGGGATTTTCTTCTCCCTGCTGCTTTCACGTGTGTTCAAGTCCTCTGAAGAAGGAATTTTCCTTCACACAAGATCAGGGGGCAGGTTGTTCAACCTTGCCCGTCTAAGAGCGAAGTCCAAAGTACGGAAAGTCCTCATCAGGGAACTCCTCTTTGCTGACGATGCTGCTTTAACATCTTACACTGAAGAGTGCCTGCAGAGTCTCATCGACAGGTTTGCGGCTGCCTGCAATGAATTTGGCCTAACCATCAGCCTCAAGAAAACGAACATCATGGGGCAGGATGTCAGAAATGCTCCATCCATCAATATTGGTGACCACGCTCTGGAAGTGGTTCAAGAGTTCACCTACCAAGGCTCAACTATCACCAGTAACCTGTCTCTAGATGCAGAAATCAACAAGCGCATGGGAAAGGGTTCCACTGCTATGTCCAGACTGGCCAAGAGAGTGTGGTAAAATGGCGCACTGACACGGAACACAAAAGTCCGAGTGTATCAAGCCTGTGTACATTGCTCAATGTACATCCTCAGTACATTGCCCTACGGCAGCGAGGCCTGGACAACGTATGTCAGCCAAGAGCGACGTCTCAATTCATTCCATCTTCGCTGCCTCCGGAGAATACTTGGCATCAGGTGGCAGGACCGTATCTCCAACACAGAAGTCCTTGAGGCGGCCAACATCCCCAGCTTATACACACTACTGAGTCATCCCCAAAGACACATTGTACAGCGAGCTCGCCACTGGTATCAGACCCACCGGCTGTCCATGTCTCCGCTTTAAAGACGTCTGCAAACGCGACATGAAATCCTGTGACTTTGATCACAAGTCGTGGTAGTCAGTTGCCAGCGTCCGCCAGAGCTGGCGGGCAGCCATAAAGGCGGGGCTAAAGTGTGGCGAGTCGAAGAGACTTAGTAGTTGGCAGGAAAAAAGACAGAGGCGCAAGGGGAGAGCCAACTGTGTAACAGCCCCGACAAACACATTTTTCTGCAGCACCTGTGGAAGAGCCTGTCACTCCAGAATTGGCCTTTATAGCCACTCCAGGCGCTGCTCCACACATCACTGACCACCTCCAGGCCCATTGTCTCTCGAGATAAGGAGGCCAAAGAATAATGCTGAAAAACACTTCAAACACAGCCAAGTGCTTTGAAAGCTCCATGACTTTTGTTATGTAGACAATGAAGCAGCATTCTCCACTAATAACATCCCACAAACAACAATGAGATGAATAATCAGTTAGTGGGGTTTGGTTGAGAGAGGATTGTTAGCCAGGCGACTGAAAGGACTCTATGTTCTTTTTCATTTGATTTTATTTGTAAGAATTTGTTTATTAAATAAATAACCTGCATTTCTATAGCACATTGCACAATCAAACAAGCACTTTTGAAATGTTATCGTTGTAATGTTGGAAAACGTGACAGCAAGGTCTCACAAACCACGATAAATGACCAGATAATCTGCTTTAGCGGTTTTAGACATACAAACATATGAATATACAAATTAGGAGCAGGAGTAGGCCATTCGGTCCCACGAGCCTGTTCCATCATTTGATAAGATCACGGCTGATCTGATTGTGGCCTCCACTCTACTTTCCTGTCTACCTGCTATAACCTTTGACTCCCTTGTCAATCAAAAATTTATTTAACTCAGCCTTAAAAATATTCAATGACCCTGCCTCCACTGCACTCTGGGAAGAGAATTCCACAGACTAACAACCCTCTGAGAGAAAACAATTCTCCCTATCTCTGTTTTAAATGGGAAATCCCATATTTTTAAACTGTGTTCCCTAGTCTTCATCTCGCCCACAAGGGGAAACAACCTTTCAGCATCCACCCTATCAAGTCCCCTCAGCAATTATATGTTTCAATAAGATCACCTCTCATTCTTCTAAACTCCAATGGGTATTGGCCCAATCTCTCCAACCTTTCCTCATAAGATAACCCCTTCATCCCAGGAATCAGTCGAATGAACCTTCTCTGAACTGTTTCTAATGCAATTATATCCTTTCTTAAGTAAGGAGACCAAAACTGTACGCAGTACTCCAGATGTGGTCTCAACAATGCCATGTACAACTGTCGTAAAACTTCCCTACTTTTATACTCAATTCCCCTTACAATAAATAACAACATTCCATTTGCCTTCCTAATCACTTGCTGTACCTGTATACGAACATTTTGTGAACCATGTATCAGGACACCCAGATCCCTCTACCACAGAGTTCTGCAATTTCTCTCCATTTAAATAATATACTGTAGGGTGAAGAATAAATTTTGGCCAAGATAACTCCCTGTTCTTCTTTGAATAGTGATGGGAAGGTAGAGAGGGCCATCGTTTAATGCCTTACCTGAAAGAAAACCACTGATAGTGAAGCACTCATTAGATTTGATTATTAACCTCAATATTCAGGAGTGGGACCTTAAACCTTCTGACTCAGAGGCACAAGTGCTGGCACCCATTAATTAGTGCAAGATTTTTCAGTTTAGTCGTTGAGATATTAAATGTAATTTAAACATGAATTTACAACAGTATTTGTTATATGTATTGCAAAAGTTCTTTTTAAAATTATAAAATTACTGAAAGGGTCATAGGTAATTCTATTCCTAAAACAATTAAGACGTCACCACTTCTTTGAAAACCCATCACGGAATATGAAAACCCATCACGTAATTAGTTTGAATATGTTTCCAGTATGGGATAAATTATCTGTCTGGGGAAAGTGATATTAGTGGGTGAAAACCCAGTATATTTGTATGCTGCTCCATGTCTGTCAGGGGCTGCATAGAAGGCCTCAGAGGACCAGGACATGTGGGTGGAGACATTGAAACATAGGGCTGAAGGAGATTATAGAAATAGAATAAAAATTTTAAAATGATGCATTGGGAAACAGTGTAAATCAACAGTGATGAACAAGCAGGACTTAAAACAGGATAAGATATGTGGAATAGAAACTTGGGCGATTTAGAGATTATGGAGGGAAACAGATGGGAGGGGGTGAAATAGTTGAATGAGTGGTTGGTAAGGAGCAGAGAGTCAGTGAAAAGGATGCACAGTTTGTGGCAGGATACGTAACATTGAGCGTGGGGAAATTAAGACTCATTCCATGATTGGATATCGGACAGAGAGGCAATTAAGAATGTCCAAAGTAACAGTGGAGAGGTGGAGCTAGGTATCATTAACGTACATATGAAAGCTGACCCTGTGCCTGTAGATTATGTCACCAAGGGACAGTATGTATATAAGGAAGAGGAGGAACCCAAGAATAGGTCCATGGGGAACTCTTGAAGTTACAGTGAGGGAGTGAAATCGAGCCATATTGGATAAGTAGGAATGGAATCACGTAAATGCAGTCCCAGGGAGCTAGATGATGGAAAGGGTTGGACTGCCAATTATGTGGAATTAATACAGGACATTATCTTGACTTTTCTCTAAAGAAAATGCACTTTGAAGCAATCTATATTGTGCAAACACCCCTAAGGAGTAATAAAGAACACTTTACAAACAATTAATAACTTTGATGTGTAGCAACTGATGTTATATAACAAATGCCCAACACAACAGTAACTGCATCTCAAAGGTAATTCACTGGATAGAAATCACATTGGAATCTCTTGAGGACATGCTTACATGCTTGATAAATGCAAGTTCTTTTTTATTCAGGAAATCACAGTAAGATCCCACAAGCAAAAATGAAATGAATGGCCAATTAATCAATTATTGATGATGTTGTTTGAGAGTTGGGCAGGACACCTTAAGACCTCCTGTAATGAGAAATCACACAACATCTCCCTGCTCTTTTACAAATATTGCTATGGAACAGACAAATGAGGCTTCAGTTTAACATTTCATCTGATGTTTAACATGTTCAGTAATGCAGCACTCTGTCAGTACTACATTAGACCATCAATTTAAATTGGGTGCTCAAGTTCTGAATTTGTCAGACATGGCTCCAAGTAGCACATGTGTCTTAAAGTCGGAAAGTTGTGGTCTCAAGTCTCATGTTACAAACTTGAGCACATAACCTAGGCTGGCATCTCAATGTCATACTGAGGGAGTGCTGCACTGTCAAAGGTGCTGTCTTTTACAATGGACATTAAACTGAGGCTTCATCTCCACACTCAGATGAATATAAAATATCCCATGGCACTATTTTGAAGAAGAGCAGGGGAATTCTCCCTGATTTCCCAGAGCAATACTTGCTGCTCAACAAAAATCACAAAAACAGATTATATGGCAATATCTCCTTGTTGTTTGAGAGACCCGACTGGCACAAAAACAACTTCCACGTTTCCTATAGTACAACAGTGACTACACACCTAAGGTAGTTATTGGCTGTAAATCACCTTGGGATGTCCTGAGGTTGTGAAAGACACTACATAAGTGCAAATTTTCCTTTCCGCTCTTTTTTGATTGTTAGCAGCAGGGCTAGGAGCTCCTCCCTTGGGCTTGTTCAGTGACAGCCACAATCAACAATCAAAGCATGGGGTGGTTTAATTAGAACAGGTTGATAAAGAATGGGCTGTTTCAGGTTGCAATGTCATAAATTCTAAAAATGAAGTTAACAAGCCTTGCTTGTGACAAATGATTCTTGATAGATCTTTTGGCTTCACGTATATGCCAGCAGTCCATAAATCATTCAAATAGTAAAAGACGAATTCACACTTGGCTCAGGGCTACTAAATAGTTCCCATTTCTGATTGCTATCTAGAGACTCCTTTCTGGAATGTGCACACGTGGGCATCAAACAAGGACAGGATTAGACACACGAAACTGTGGTTCAGTTGGTAGCACTCTTACATCTGCAGCAGAAAGTTGTAGGTTCAAGTCCTTAACTGGCCAATTAACTGCCACTTAAGGGCCTCCTCACGCCACCGCTGGTATTTTACCAGCAGTGGGTGGGCGGCTCAGACCCCTCAGGAGGCTGCCGAATGAAACCTGGTGGCCTCCTTGTGTGCTAGGTGGTGGGGGGAGGGGGGAGCCCTCCTGATCGGGCACCCTTGCCCCATGGAGGGCCCAACCCCAAGGCCCAACTGCCCCCACTGCACAACACTACACCCCCCCCCCGCGCCCCCTCCCCTCCACCCAACCGACCCCCCTTGCCTCGCCGGGGCCTGGCCGTTGCCCCCGGTGAGGCCCCAGAGACTTAGCTTTTCTCCGGGTCGGCGTCCACGATCCTGCTGTGGCTGGGTGCAATCCCAGCAGTGGCCACCGCTCCCAGTGGCGCTGCTGGGACTGAGAGCTGCCAGCCTGCTAATGGCTAACAGTTCCATTAGGCAGGACTTCCTGCCTCAGAGGGGCGGAAGTCCCGCCCGAGACCAATTCAGGGCTTGGGGAACGTAAAATCCTGGCGTGTCTCCCCAGGCCCGGTAGAGGCGGGCTCGCCCCCGACTTTTTGTCCGGTGGGTGGGGCCTCCCACCTAATGTAAAATTCCGGCCCATGACACTATTTTGAAGAGCAGGGGAGCTATTCCTGGTGTCCTGGCCAGTACATATTCCTCAATCAACATCACAAAAGCAGATTATTTGATCATTATCATATTGCTGTTTGTGGGAGCTTTCTATGTGCACATTGGCTGCTTTGTTTCCTACATTAAACAGTGACTACATTTCAAAAGTACTTCATTGGCTGTAAAGTCCTTTGGGATGTCCCATGGTTGTGAAAGGTCCAATATAGATACATCTTTCTTTCACTGTAGAGCCCAGCATGGTCAAATAGCCGACTGACACTCGCTATCCTGTCCGAAAGATAAAGATGGACGACTTCATGATATCACCCGTCTCCATCTCTGCCACAGCCCATCGGCTGCTGAAACCCTCATCCATGCTCTTGCTACATTCAAACTTGCCTATTCCAAGCCTCTCCTGGCTAGCCTCCTGTTTTGCACCCTCTATAAACTTCAGATCATGTGAAACTCATCTGTGTGCATCTTAACTCACACCAAGCCCATTTCATCCATCGGCCCAATTCTTGCTGGCCTAGTGGTGCAGTGGTTAGCACCACAGCCTCACAGCTCCAGTGACCCGGGTTCAATTCTGGGTGCTGCCTGTGTGGAGTTTGCAAGTTCTCCCTGTGTCTGCGTGGGTTTCCTCTGGGTGCTCCGGTTTCCTCCCACATGCCAAAGACTTGCAGGTTGATAGGTAAATTGGCCATTATAAATTGCCCCTAGTATAGGTAGGTGACAGGGAATTATAGGGACAGGTGGGGATGTGGTAGGAATATGGAATTAGTGTAGAATTAGTATAAATGGGTGGTTGATGGTCGGCACAGACTCGGTGGGCCGAAGGGCCTGTTTCAGTGCTGTATCTCTAATTAAAAAAAAAAATAATATTAGCTAACATACGTACGAACATACGAACTTGGAGCAGGAGTAGGCTATTCGGCCCCTCGAGCCTGCTCCACCAATCTATAAGATCTGTTTGTGGACTCAACTCTATTTTCCTGCCTACCCTTGTAACCCTCTGACTCCCTTGCTTGTCAAGAATCTGTCTACCTCTTCCTTAGAAACATTCAATGACTCTGCCTCCACCGCTGTCCAGGAAAGAGAGTTCCACAGACTCATGCCTCTCTGAGAAAAAAGATTTCTCCTCATCCCTGTCTTAAAAGTGCCCGCTAATTTTCGTCTCTCCCACAAGGGGTAGCACCCTTTCAATATCTGCCCGGTCAATACCCCTCAGAATCTTATATGTTTCAAGAAGATCATCTCTCATCCTTCTCAACTACAATGAATACAGACCCAACCTGTCCAACCTTTCCTCATAAGATAACCCTCTCATCCCAGGAAGCAGTCGAGTGAACCTTCTCTGAACTGCTTCCAATGCAATTATATCCTTTATTAAGTAAGGAGACTAAAGCAGAACACAATACTCTAGATGTGGTCTCATGAATGCCCTGCACAACTGTAGCAAAACGTCTCTACTTTTATATTCCATTCCCTTTGCAATAAATGACAACATTGCATTGCCTTCTTAATCACTTGCTGTACCTGCATACTAACATCTTGTGTTTAGTGCACTAGGACACCCAGTTCCCTCTGCATCTTACAGTTCTGCAATCTCACTCCATTTAAATAATATGTTGCTTTTCTATTCTTCTGGCCAACGTGGACAAGGTCACACTTTTCCACATTATACTCCACCTGCCAAACCTTTGTCTACTCACTTAACCTATCCATATCACTTTGTTTTTTTTTCATTCATGGGATGTGGGCGTCACTGGCTATGCCAACATTTATTACCCATCCCTAATTGCCTTTGAGAAGGTGGTGGTGAACTGCCTTCTTGAACCGCTGCAGTCCATTTGGGGTAGGTATACCCACAGTGCTGTTAGGAAGGGAGTTCCAGGATTTTGACCCAGCAACAGTGAAGGAACGTCGATATAGTTCCAAGTCAGGATGGCGTGTGACTTGGAGGGGAACTTGCAGGTGGTGGTGTTCCCATGTATTTGCTGCCCTTGTCCTTCTAGTTGGTAGAAGTCGCGGGTTTAGAAGGTGCTGTCTAAGGAGCCTTGGTGCATTGCTGCAGTGCATCTTGTAGATGGCACTGCTGCCACTGTGCATTGGTGGTGGAGGGAGTGAATGTTTGTAGATCGTGTGCCAATCAAGCGGGCTGCTTTGTCCTGGATGGTGTCGAGTTTCTTGAGTGTTGTTGGAGCTGCACCCATCCAGGCAAGTGGAGAATATTCCATCACACTCCTGACTTGTGCCTTGTAGATGGTGGACAGGCTTTGGGGAGTCAGGTGGTGAGTTACTCGCTGCAGGATTCCTAGCCTCTGACCTGCTGTTGTAGCCACGGTATTTGTATGGCTACTTCAGTTTCTGGTCAATGGTAGCCCCTAGGATGTTGATAGTGGGGGATTCAGCGATGGTAATGCTGTTGAGTGTCAAGGGGAGATGGTTAGATTCTCTCTTGTTTGAGATGGTCATTGCCTGGCACTTGTGTGGCACAAATGTTACTTGCCACTTATCAGCCCAAGCCTGGATATTGTCCAGGTCTTGCTGCATTTCTACACGGACTGCTTCAGTATCTAAGTAGTCACGAATGGTGCTGAACGTTGTGCAATAATCAGTGAACATCCCCACTTCTGACCTTATGATTGAAGGAAGGTCATTGATGAAGCAGCTGAAGATGGTTGGGCCTAGGACACTACCCTGAGGAACTCCTGCAGTGATGTCCTGGAGCTCAGATGATTGACCTCCAACAACCACAACCATCTTCCTTTGTGCTAGGTATGACTCCAGCCAGCGGAGGGTTTGCCCCCTGATTCCCATTGACTCCAGTTTTGCTCGGGCTCCTTGATGCCATACCCGGTCAAATGCTGCCTTGAAGTCAAGGGCAGTCACTCTGACCTCACCTCTGGAGTTCAGCTCTTTTGTCCATGTTTGAACCAAGGCTGTAATGCGGTCAGGAGCTGAGTGGCCCTGGCGGAACCCAAACTGAGCGTCACTGAGCAGGTTATTGCTAAGCAAGTGCCATTTGATGGCACTGTTGATGACACGTTCCATCACTTTACTGATGATTGAGAGTAGGCTGATGGGGCGGTAATTGGCCGGGTTGGACTTGTCCTGCCTTTTGTGTACAGGACATACCTGGGCATATTGCAGGGTAGATGCCAGTGTTGTAGCTGTACTGGAACAGCTTGGCTAGGGGCGCGGCAAGTTCTGGAACACAGGTCTTTAGTACTATTGCCGGAATATTGTCAGGGCCCATAGCTTTTGCAGTATCCAGTGCCTTCAGTCGTTTCTTGATATCACGCGGAGTGAATCGAATTGGCTGAAGTCTGGCATCTGTGATGCTGGAGACTTCAGGAGGAGGCCGATCATCCAATTGGCACCACTGGCTGAAGATGGATGCAAATGCTTCAGCCTTATCGTTCACACTGATGTGTGGGCTCCCCCATCATTGAGGATGGGGTTATTTGTGGAGCCACCTCCTCCAGTTAGTTGTTTAATTGTCCACCACCATTCACGGCTGGATGTGGCAGGACTGCAGAGCTTAGATCTGATCCGTTGGTTATGGGATCGCTTAGCTCTGTCTATCGCATGCTGCTTACATAGTTTGGCATGCAAGTAGTCCTGGGTTGTAGCTTCACCAGGTTGACACCTCATTTTGAGGTATGCCTGGTGCTGCTCCTGGCATGCCCTCCTGCACTCTTCATTGAACCAGGGTTGGTCTCCTGGCTTGATGGTAATGGTAGAGTGGGGGATATGCCAGGCCATGAGGTTACAGATTGTGGATGAGTACAATTTTGCTGCTGCTGATGGTCCACAGCACCTCATGGATGCCCAGTTTTGCGTTGCTAGATCTGTTCGAAATCTATCCCATTTAGCACGGTGATAGTGCCACACAACACGATGGACAGTATCCTCAATGTGAAGGTGGGACTTCGTCTCCACAAGTACTGTGCGGTGGTCACTCCTACCAATACTGTCATGGACAGAAGCATCTGCAGCAGGCAGATTGGTGAGGACGAGGTCAAGTATGTTTTTCCCTCTTGTTGGTTCCCCCACCACCTGCCGCAGACCCAGTCTGGCAGCTATGTCCTTTAGGACTCGGCCAGCTCGGTCAGTAGTAGTGCTACCGAGCCACTCTTGATGATGGACATTGAAGTCCCCCACCCAGAGTACATTTTGTGCCCTTGCCACCCTCAGTGCTTCCTCCAAGTGGTGTTCAACATGGAGGAGTATTGAGTCATCTGCTGAGGGAGGGCGGTAGGTGGTAATCAGTAGGAGGTTACCTTGCCCATGTTTGACCTGATGCCATGAGACTTCATGAGGTCCGGAGTTGATGTTGAGGACTCCCAGGTCAACTCCCTCCCTACTGTATACCACTGTGCCACCACCTCTGCTGGGTCTGTCCTGCCGTTGGGACAGGACATACCCGGGGATGGTGATGGCAGTGTCTGGGACATTGTAAGGTATGATTCCATGAGTATGACTATGTCAGGCTGCTGCTTGACTAGTCTGTGGGACAGCTCTCCCAACTTTGGCACATGCCTCCAGATGTTCGTAAGGAGGACTTTGCAGTGTCGACAGGGCTGGGTTTGCCGTTGTCATTTCCAGTGCCTAGGTCGATGCCGGGTGGTCTGTCCGGTTTCATTCCTTTTTATTGACTTCGTAGCGGTTAGGTACAACTGAGTGGCTTGTTAGGCCATTTCAGAGGGCAAGTAAGAGTTAACCACATTGCTGTGGGTCTGGAGTCACTTGTAGGCCAGACCAGGTAAGGACAGCAGATTTCCTTCCCTACAGGACATTAGTGAACCAGATGGGTTTTTGCAACAATCGACAATGGTTTCCTGGCCATCATTAGACTTGCTTTTAATTCCAGATTTATTAATTAAATTCAAATTCCACCTTCTGCTGTGGTGGGATTCGAAGCCATGTCCCCAGAGAAATACCCTGGGTCTCTGGGTTACTAGTCCAGTGATAATACCACTACGCCATCGCCTACCCCCTCCTTATGTAGACTCCTTATGTTCTCTTCACAACTTACTCTCCTACCTACCTTGGTGTCATCAGCAAATTTAGCAACCATACATTCAGTCCATCAATGCCTCCAATTTAATATTCTTATCCTTGTGCTCAATTCCTCCATGGACTCGCCCTTCCCTATCTCTCCTCCAGTTCTTCAATTCTCTGAGAAATCTGCACCCTACTGGTGTCTTATACATTCCCAATTTCCTTCACCCCGCCATTGGCTGCCATACCATCAGCTGTGTAAGTGCTTAACTCTGCGATTCTCTCCCCAAATTTCATCATCTTTCCAACTCTCTCTCCTCCTTTATGTTCCTCCTTAACATCTACCTCTTTGGCCTAGCATTTGGTCACCTGTCCTAATGTCACTTTCTTTGGCAAGCTGTGATTGTTTTGTCTGATTTTGTTCCTGTGAAATGCCTTGTGGAATTTAACTACATTAAACGCAAATTGATTTGTTGCTGTTGTTGGTGTTGGTGTAAGACACCAGGGCACCATCAGAATCTGTATAACCATGCCCATTGATAATCAGTGCCTTCAGAAAAAGAGGGGAACATAGAATTTACAGCACAGAAACAAAACATTCAGCCCAAATAGTCTATGCTAGTTTTTATGCTCCACATGAGTCTCATTCAATTCTATTTCATCAAATGTTATTAGCATAACCTTTCATTCCTTTTTCCCTCATCTATTTATCTAAACATAGACTGGGATAATAGTCGTGTAAAGGGCAGTGAGGGGCAAGAGTTCCTAGACAGTGTTCAAGAAAATTTTCTACAGCTGTATGTTGCTCATCCAATGAGAAAGGAAGTACTGGTTCTTGGAATGAGGTGAGCCAAGTGGATCAAGTATCAGTAGGAGAGCATTTTGGGGATAGTGATCATTTTATCATAAAGTTTAGAACAATCCAGAGTAAGAACAATTAACTGGGGGAAAGCCGACTTTAGTGGGGTAAGAATGGAGCCAGTTGAATAAATTGGAGTCAAAGGTTGGCAAGCAAAACAATAGCTGAACAATAGGCAACCCTCAAAGAAGAGATAGTTCGGGCACAGTAAAGGTATGTTCCCTTGAAGGGGAAAAGTAAGGCAAACAAATCCAGAGCTCCCTGGATGACAAAAGACGTAGAGATTAAGATAAAGAAGAAAAAGTGTGCTTTTGACAGATGCCAGGTAGAAAATTCTATATTCAGCCTGGTTCTTAATAGTCAGTCCAGAGGGGAAGTAAAAAAGCAAATAAGAGAAGCAAAGAGAGAGCATGAAAAGAGACTGGCAGCTAACATTAAAGGGAATCCGAAAGGAAAAGGAGGAATGGGGCCAATTAGGGACCATAAAGAGGATTTACACATGGAGACAGAGGGCATACCTGAGGTATTAAATGAATACTTTGAATCTGTCTTTACCAAGGAAGAAGATGCAACCCAGGCAATGGTGAAAGAGGAGGTAATTCAGACGCTAGAAGGGTTTAAAATTTATGAAGAGGATGTATTAGATAGGCTGTCTGTACTTAAAGTGGTTAAAGCACCAGGACCAGATGAGATGCATCCAAGGATACTGAGGGAAGTTAGGGTGGAATTTGCGGAGGCGCTGGCCATAACGTCTCAATTTTCTTTAGCGTCAGGGGTGGTGCCAAAGGACTGGAGAATTGCAAACGTTACACTCTTGTTCAAAAAAGGGTGTGAAAATAAGCACCGCAACTACAGGCCAGTCAGTTTAACTTTGGTGGTGGGGAAAATTCTAGGAAGCATAATTTGGGAGAAAATTAATAGTCACATGGATAAATGCAGTTTAATTAAGGAAAGCCAGCATGGGTTGCTTAAGGGAAAATCATGTTTAACTAACTTGCTGGAGTTTTTTGAGGAGGTAACAGAGAGTGTTGATGAAGGCAAAGCTGCTGATGTGCTGTATATGGACTTTCAATCGAGGTTTGATACAGTGTCGCACAACAGACTTATGAGAAAGGTTATAACTCGTGAAATAAAAAGGACAGTAGCATCATACATACGGAATTGGCTGAGTGAAAAGAAACAAAGTAGTGGTTAATGGATGTTTTTTGGGCTGGAGGAAGGTTTGTAGTTGAGTTCCGCAGGGGTCAGTGTTGGGACCCTTGCTTTTCCCAATATATATTAATGACCTAGACCTTGGTGTACAAGGCACAATTTCAAAGTCTGCAGATGATACAAGGTGGCAGGATAGGTTGAGAGAGTGGTTAATAAAGCATACAGTATCCTGAGCTTTATTAATAGGGGCATTGAGTACAAAAGCAAGGAAGTTATGTTGAGCTTGTATAAGACAATAGTTCGACCTCAGCTGGAATATTGCAACCAGGTTCTGGGTGCTGCACTTTAGGCGCTGAATTTTATGCCGCCCCAGCGAATCAGATGGTGGCATGGAGGCAGCGTAAAATTGAGCGGCAAGCTCCGGGAGGACTACCCGCCCTGCCTCTGCCTCTGGACAAGTTTACGGTGTCGGCTGGGGGGTGGGAAATGGCCTGCCCGCTCAAGGCCAATCAAGGCCCTTAAGCGGCCACTTAACGGCCACTTAAGGGCCCTGCCCACCTCCACGGGTATTTTACCCGTGGCAAGAGGGCATGCTGGGGACGTGAAAGGCCACCCAGTGATAGCTGCCAGCCTTTCTGCGCCCTGGGGGTGGGGAGGGTGCCATGTCAGTGCCTGATTGAGGGCCATCCCCGCCTCCCAACCGACCCCAGGAACCTGATACACCCCGCTCCCCTCAAATGACCACTCCAGCCTCACCAGGGAAGAATTGATCCCCTGGTGAGGCATGCCCCTACTCACCTTCCCTCCTCAATCCATGGCGCCGGCTGGACTGCAGTCCCAGCAGTAGCCACCACTCCTGGTGGTGCTGCTGGGACTAAGAGCTGCCAGCCCGCTGATTGGCCGGCAGTTCACTGAGGTGGGACCTCCTCCCTCAAGTGGGTGGAAGTCCCGCCTCGGAATACTTAAAGCCCGGGGACCCGTAAAATACAGGACGGATCCCCAGGCTAGGTGGAAGCGGGTTCACCACCGACTTTCATGTCAGAGTCTGGCTTCCATCCATCCACCATAAAATTCCAGCCCAGGAAAGACATGAGGGCATTGGACAGAGTACAGAAAAGATTCACGAAACTAGTTCCAGGGATGAGGAATTTCAGTTATGAAGATAAATTGGAGAAGTTAGGACTGTTTTCCTTGGAGAAGAGTAGTCCGAGAGGTGATTTGATAGAGGTATTCAAAATCATGAGTGGTCTGGTCAGAGCAGATAGAGATAGAGTGTTCCCACTCGTGAAAAGATAGGAAACAAGAGGGCACAGATTCGGTAAGAGAAGCAAAAGTGACATGAGGAAAAACTTTTTCACACAGAGAGTGGTTAAGGTCTGGAATGCGATGCCTGAGAGCATGGTGGAGGGCACTGACAGGCAGTGGCTGCTGCTGGAGGAGCACTTACCAGAGGCCGAGGAGCCTCACTGGACCCAGGCCATAGGTAGGTCACAGCAGGAGGGGTCTCACAGGCTGGGGGTTGTGGGGAGGGGGATGATCGACAGCAAGGGCAGCAGGATGGCTCTCAGCGGGTACCCCCTTCCTGATGCTAGGTCCCTCATTCACGCACGAAGTGCCTTTTTAGGAGGGACGCCAAACCTCCCATCCCCAACCCCCGGAGCCGGGATGCAGCCTGCATGGTTTCTTATGCCATGCTTCCCACGTGGCGACAGGGCCACTGACTGCATGGCTAATTGCAGCTGCAGCAGGAAGAGGCCCCCTAATTGGGGTTAATTGCCCAGTGAAGGGCCTCAATTGGTGGCAGGACTGGAAAGCCGTCCATGGGCCTTCCCGTCCCGAACTAAATTTTGGCGGAGGTGGGATGGTGGCAGGAAACCGCCCTCCCCCGGCCACCATCCCACCCGATTTTTGCTCTCCACCATGGGGGAGAGCATAAAATTCCCCCATTGAGTTTTTAAAAAATTTAGTTTACAGAGATACTATTTTTCAAAACAAACCCTTCTAACTCTTCCCCACATTCTTTCTATAATGGCCTAACAGACTCCTGAACTGGATGGGCAAGGAGAGATAAAGAAGTAATAAAATGAGAAAAAAAGAAAAAGTAAACAACATTTATATAATATTAGGTATCTGTCAATGGGCTGGACTTTCACACTGGGAAGCCGCATTGTATAGCAATACACAGCAATGTATAAATTAGTTCTATTGCTCTACGACATCTCTGCAATCTTCCTATTCCTCTCTCATTATCTATATATCTCTTTCTCATATCTTTCTCCATTCTTTTGTGCTCATGTGGCGCATGGCTGTAAGTTACTCATGACGTTCATAAATTGGTGTTAGTGCCTGTTCAAAAATTTCATTTCCCCAGCAATCACTTGCTCCTTTTATATGCTGATGCTTGAAACCACTGTGAACACATTAGCGTATGGATCGATCCACTGAAGTTTGCAGTGGATCCTTCAAGTGGTGTGCAAATTAGCAATGGAGCAGGAGCTGGGAGAAGATTTTGGGTAAGTGAAAAAAGGGATAAGTTTTGAGGAGTCTTTAGAAGGTGGCAAAAAATAAAACAATTTGGAGGGGCTTAGGAGCTTGAGTAGAGATTTCAAGTAAGCAGGCCACAATAGCTTAAGACTAGCAATGGAGCAGATGGGGATATATTGTGAATGCATTGGTTATAACCTTCCAAAACTCTGCAGACTCTGGAAAGGTCCCAGCAGCTTGGAAAATAGCAAGTGTATCATCCATATTCAAGAAAGAAGGAAGACAGAAAGCAGGAAACTATAGGCCAGTTAGTCTAAACATCAGGCATTGGGTAAATGTTGGAATCCATTGTTAAGAAAGTAATAGCAGGACATTTAGAAAATCATAATACAATTAAACAGAGTCAACATGGTTTTATGAAAGGGAAATCATATTTGACAAATTTATTAGCATTCTTTGAGGATGTAATGAGCAGAGTGAATAAAGGGGGACCAGTAGATGTAGTATATTTGGATTTCCAAAAGGCATTTAATAGGGTGGCACATAAAAGGTTACTGCACAAGATAGAGCTCATGGTGTTGGGGTTAATATATATTAGCATGGATAGAGGATTGGCTAACAACCAGAAAAGAGAGTCGGGATAAGTGGGTCATTTTCAGGTTGGCAAACTGTAACTCATGGGGTGCCACAGAGATCAGTGCTGGGCCTTAAATATTTACTGTCTATATTAATAACCTGGATGAAAGGACAAAATGGTATTGCAGCCAAATTTGCTGATGATACAAAGATAGTTGTGAAAGCAAGATGTGAGGAGGACACAAAGAGCTTGCAAAGAGATGTAGATTGGTTAAGTGAGTGGGCAAAAATTTGGCAGATGAAGTATATTGTGGGAAAATGTGGGGATATTCACTTTGATAGGAAGAACAGAGAAGCAAAATATTACTTAAATGGACAGACTGCAAAATGCTGCAGTAGAGAGGGATCTGGGTGTCCTTATACATGAATCACAAAAAGTTAACATGCAGGTGCAGCAAGTAATTAGGAAGGCAAATGGAATGTTGGCCTTTATTGTAAGCGGGATGGAGTATAAATATTGCTACAACTGTCGATGGTGTTGATCTCCTTAAGGAGGGATATACTTTCATTGGAGGCAGTTCAGAGAAAGTGTACTAGGTTGATTCTTGGGGTGAAATGGTTGTCTTATGAGGAAAGGTTGAGCAGGTTGGGCCTATACTTTTTGCAGTCTAGAAGAATGAGAAATGATCTTATTGAAACATGTAAGATTCTGAGGGGGCTTGACAGGGTAGATGCTGAGAAGATGTTTCCCCTCGTGGGGGAATCAAGAACTTGGAGGTGTGGTTTCAGAATCTTCCCATTCAAGACAGAGATGAGGAAGAATTTCTTCTCTCAGAGGGTCTTTGGAATTCTCTATCCCAGAGTGCTGTGGAGGCTGAATCATTGAATATATTCAAGGCTGAGTTAGACAGATCTTTGAACCATAAGGGACTCAAGGGTTATGGGGAGCAGGCAGGAAAGTGGAGTTGAAGCCAAGATCAGATCAGCTATGATCTTATTGAATAGCAGACCAGGCTTGAGGCACTGTATCCCTAGACCTGCTCCTATTCTTATATTCTTATAACAGTCAGACTCAGAAGAATGTGAGCAGTGACATAGGGCAGGATGAGGTTTCAGAGGTAGGATGGAAAGAAGCCATAGAAGGAAATGTAGAAGAGAGCAAGAATTTTGAAGCCAATGCTTTAGAAGATGGAGAGCCAGTGAGGACAGGGCTGAGAAGTCAGCAGAACTTAGAATGGGATAGGATAGAGGCAGTGAAATTATGGATGAGTTGGGAGTGTATGTAGAGTAAAACCTGCTGAGGTGGACAAAGATGGAATTGTAGAAATTTGGCCTGAATGAGAACATGGATGAAGGTTCCAGTTCTACTGGGTGAGTGAGGTAGGGGTGGGCACAGAAATAGGCAATCTTCATGAAGGACTGAATACAGGTTTTAAGGTTTGGCTAAGGAAACCCAATTCAAATTAGGGAAAGGTTACAGGGTGGGGAAATCAAAGATGAATACAGCAGGGCTACATGTTATGCATGCAGGGTCAAAGATTATGCATGGTAGGTGTTGAGTAGCCAGTGAGTTCAGCAACCCTAGATCTTGACGACTGCTCCCGACCTCCTTGGGACATCAGGGGCTGGATTTTCAATTGGCCTTGGGGGTGAGGACAGGTGCGGGCGTACATCCAACATCATGTTCCTGGAAGGCGCCACTGGATCCCGACGCCTCCGGAACGCGGTGATTTTCAAAGGGAGGGTGGGGACAGGAAACCTGCACACGTCCAATGAAGTGGTAGTTGTGTTTGTTGCTGAGCTTATTAAAAGGCTCACGATGAGGAGTTTGAAATTTTCGATCGCCAGGGATGGGGAGAACGCAGTGTCTGGGAGATGTCAGTGTTCATCTGTTGGGAGCACTGTAGGGAGCCATAAAATGCTGTTGCTAATGAATAAAAGTGCGTGAAAAAAGGGTGATTTGAAAAGACTGGATCAAGTACCTTCCATTTGGCCATTTATAGGCACCGTAAAGCTGCTGGCCCTCTGATTACCTGCCTGCACCATTCTGCAAGGCAATGGCAAGCCCAGTCATGGCTGTCGTCTGTCTTTGAACATTCTAATGTAGAGCTGGCTCCCACCTCCTTGCAGTGCCCAGTGCCACTAATTGGGTGCCAAGCTCACGTCCGGCCCATTTATTGGCTTTCCATGTCAAAGTAGCATCGCATTAGTTACACAAACGTGGGGTTGGAACCAGTAAATGAGCTGGGTGTCAGGTTCCTGACCTCGGATTGAAAATTAAGCTCCAGGTGTCTGCAATGGCACCAGAGGCATTGGGAGTGAAGGAGGTGTGGGCTAGTCCATGGAATGGGGATCCTTCATTGGTCCACATCTCTGCAGGTCTACTGGTGTTTTTTCCACCATATTCCAGGGCCACAGGGCCTTCTAATTGGCCTTCTGCTCTTTGATACAATGATTCCCTCCCCTTCTGCTATTCTGCTGCAGCTGTTTACACCTCCTCTAGGCCCAACTTTTGTTTCAATACTTGACTCATCGCTCCTTTTGCCTTGCACCATCATTTTTAGTATTTAGTCACTCCTGCCCTCCACTCTATCAGACTCCACTCTAGCTCAGTACTTGCTTAAAAGCTGTCCATCTTGAACATCTGTTAGTTCTGATAAAAAAATTATTGGTCTATAATGTTCACTGTTTCTCTCTCCACGGATGCTGCCTGACCTGCTGAGTGTTTTCCAGCATTTTCTGTTTTTATTTCTCAACAAAGTGCACTACGACAATTACAAAAAATCCCCAGTCGTAACAGAGCAAATATACTATCAAACAAAGCAGTGTCATTGGCTTATTCCCATCACAAATGATATATTTTTAAACAATGTCACTGAAACGCAAAATGCACCAGAAAAGAGGCCTTGTCTATTCTTAAGAGACCTTGTTTCCTTTCCGGATCTCCGATGCTACACATCTCCTGTAATCAAAAGCTCAGTCTCTGAGTCTCTCACAGTGCTGCCCTTGGACAGCCGATTCAGAGGCATTACTTTCAAGCTGTGTTGAAGGCAAGATCAACTCTTAGGGTGGGCACATTATTCTCTGTGCAAACAGCAAGGCAGCTGATGTCAGTTCAGCTCTTCAATGGCTGACAGACAAGCTCCTTATTTCCTGTTTCAAATTTTCAGTTGCAGTCACTTCTTTCATTTAATACGTTGTTTGCTTTGGATGCATGATTGTTATTCTCAGCAATGCTCCTTAATGGTGAGATTTCCAATTCAAATGGGTCAATGGATGGAGTGTAAGAGTAGATTTGGATCAACTCTATCATTGACTTTGTATTGCTCCCCACAGGGGAAAGCTCATTGGTTTTACTTGGCACAGCCCAGTGGCTGAGATCAGTCACTCAGCACCTGGGATAGCAGGTAGACATATATAACCAATCCACTCAATAACATGCTGGAGATGTTTCGTCCAGGATAGCATGGATTAACAACAGATTAACATCTCAAATAGGGCAATATGGGGTGGGGGAGGGGGATGCTGATATAAATTGCCTACTTGCACTTGAGTTAGGGAAAGAGAAACTTTAACAAGGTTTATTCCTCCTAGTTCCTGTCTAGTGGTTCCGCATGGAGCCCTTGAGGGCTGTCTGGGTAAAAAGCAATAGCAAGACTTGCATTTATATAGTGCCATTGATGACCTCAGGATGTCCCAAAGCACGTTACATACAATGAAGTACCTCTTATTGAAGCATCACTGTTGTAATGTAGGAAGCACAGCACATCAAGCTCCCATGAACAGCAATATGATAATCATCGGATAATCTGTTTTTCAGTGATGTTGATTGAGGGATAAGTATTGGCTAGGACACCTGGGATAACTCCCCTGTCCTTCTTCGAACTAGTGCCATGGGACCTTTAATGTCTACCTGAGAGAGCAGGCCGGGTTTAACATCTCATCCAAAAGGCGGCACCTCTGACAGTGCAGCACCCCCTCAGTACTGCACTGGAATGTCAGCCTAAATTTTTGTGCTCCAGTCTCTGGACTGGCACTTGAGCTCACAACCTTCAGACTTAGAGGCAAGAGTGCTACCGGCTGACACTCCACTATTGCTGACAACTACACCTGTTGGGTAAGAATCGGATTTGCATCGACTGTGATGGCTCTCACAGTCAAACAACAAGTCGAAACACAATAACAAGTCTCACATTACTTGGGCTGGTGACCAAAGGATTATCGGAGGTTGATTACAGTCAATACCTTCAGTCCCAGTCAGTGGCAAAGAAATCTAATGTATTCCTAAGTATTTCTGGCTTGACCTTGAACAAAATGGGCCAGCTCCCCAAGTATACTTTTCCGATCAAAGTCAAAATATACATCAGAAGTATCTTTTGGAACACGTTCACATTCATGCTAGTTATCTGTAGTTACTTTTTAAAATGAGTGCCACAAAACTTATCCTGTTTGTAGTAGTACTGGAACCCAAAGGGGACGGTTTTTCTTTGCACACTTTGTGTAAAACGATAATAAGTTTGTTCATAAAAGAACAAGTGTGTGGTGTCATTGTAGAAAGTGAATGGAGATGTTACTGTGAGGGATAACAAGTAGTAGGCCAGAGTGTGTTATAAGGCAATAACATATGTCAGGTTTAAGAGCTCTCATAGCTTAACCCCACTTTCCTTATAACATTCTGCAGGTTATGGAGCCTGTTACATAACACATGCATGTCAGAGTCATTCCTATTTTTGGCAAGTTTTGGCCGGTGACAGATATTGAGATGGACAGAGAAATTTCTTGCAATTTAAACTGAAATGGGATTTTAGTGCCAGATTCGCACTAATTTTTGGCTTCAGTTCACATGTGCTATGGGGGGGGGGGGGGGGGGGAGTAGCATATATTGTATCACGATCCTAAGTTTGTGTGCGTATTGCGCACACACACACTATATACATACATATATATATAATATACACACACACATATACACAAAACATAATACCTTTAAAGTTTTAAAAGTCGAGGCTATTGTATTATAGACTGGTTAAAGAGTTAGTGGGCAAGTTGGAGTAGCAGCAAGGGATCAGACTGACTGCGCTGTACAGTAGTATTACATTGAATTTACAACACAGAAATAGCCCATTTGACCTAACAGATCTATGCTGGAGTTTATGCTTCATAGGAGCCTCCTGCCTTCTTACTTCATCTAACTCAATCAGAATGGCCTTACATTCCTTTCTCCCTCTTGTATTTATCTAACTCCCCCTTAAATGCTATTCACCTTAGCTACTCCATGTGATAACAAGTTCCACAAGTCCTGTGGAAAAAAGATGGTGGATGCTGCTGGCTGGTTCCCTGGGCAGGCTTTCAAGATCATTTGGCAGAATACCGCATCACCAGAAATTTCAAACGAGCACCAATATGGAGCTTTGGTGATGGTAAGAGCCCTCCCTATCAGATTCTGGAGTCTCATACACATTTGGAGTCTCAGCGCCACCGGACACTGTTCTCAAGGCAGCTGCGGTGGGGAAGAGACCATCACCCACCTCCTTCTAGAATGTGCATTTGCAAAGAATGTCTGGAAAGAGATGCAATGGTTTTGGTCAAGGCTCATCCCAAACAGTTCTGAAACACTGGATTCCGTGTCCTGCAGACTGCTCCCAAGGACACACATTGAGACAAACATCAAATCAATGAAAGAGTCTCTTTGGTCTGTATAAGACAAGTTGGTTTTCCAGTGCAAAGAGCTGTCGATGACCGAGTGTTGCTGACTGGCACGTTCCAAAGGGAGGACTATGTGTTGAGGGATGGACTGGAATTTAGTGCAGCTACCACAAATACTCAATGGGGAACAGACACAAATTAGAGCCCTCTGACATAGTACACATAGGGGCTGGAGCCAATACAACATCCCTCAGGCTGTATCAGAAAATGTTTAAATGCAATGTAAATGCAGATGCACATGTATTGTATTTAACTAAATTGATCTTTAACGCACTTTATGTACTGCCACACTTGATTGGTACTCTACCTTTGCAAATTTATCAAGGATATTTTGGGAAAAAAGAAGTTTTGTTTGAATTCTTTACTGGATTTATTGGTGACTATCTTCTTATTTTTAACCCCGAGTTTTGGATTCACCCACAATTAGAAACATTTTTTCCACATCTACCTGTTATAATTTTATAGACCTTTATTAGGTCACCCTCCAGCCTTCTCTTGAAAAAAGATCCCTGTTCACTCTTTCTTGATAGTATCTTTCTAAAAAGCCAACTCATCTCAGAGCGCCACACATATCTTTAACACACAAGCAATAAAACTTCAAAAATATTTTAAATATCTCATTAGCCAATCTGCTTTGATAGTGTCCTCCATACATAAAGTGGCAACTATTGCTTTGGTATATACAAGAAACGATGCAACGGCTTTGATGAGGTGCAGCAATGATGCCAAAAGTCCCATTACGTTCTCTGTTGCATGTCGCACACTAATGACCTCTCGACAACGTTGGCTTGCACGGTCGGTGCTTGTGTGCAGTTCATCAGTGTTATTATCGTCAATGGCCGAGAGAATGTTTGGGAAGGAATCCACCCTTACCCGCATTAAGAAAATAATTCTAAAATACTTCTGCAATCTGAACAAACTTTTATTTAAGGTTTGCGCTTCCCCATCTGACCCGATCTACCTCCCACCGCATCATCACCAATTCCGCCCTGTACGCAAAGGTGACATCATCCAAAACAGCAAATTAATCAAGATTAAAATGAATTAGAAACAGGAATTGGTAAAACCAAGGTTTCTCACTATAACAACCTCCTGCACTGCCTGAAAGGCTGGTGGAAGCAGATTCAGTATTAATTTTCAAAAGGTAACTGGATTTGTACTTGAAGGGGAAGAATTAGATGGCTGTTGTGGGGAAAGCAGGGGAGTGGAGCTAATTGGATAACTCTTTCAAAGAGCCAGCACAGACACAATTGGCCGAATGCCCTACTTCTGTGATGCAGAATTCTACCATTCTCTGAACTTAAAGGATTGGTGTTAGATTTCAATAAATAGTTTTCCTTTGGAGATCGCCTTCCTTCCCTTCATTATAAAAGTTCGAAGTAAAGCATATATTTAAGAAGCATCGTGTCACACCCATATTAATCGTAAAGATAATTTCTGGAAAAGACAGCTTTCAGAACACAATTGGGTGCACTGCAAAAGACGAGAAACAACGTGTCCTACCCTCATTTCAGCTGAACTGAGCCCCTGGACTGTCGAATCATTCCTAAATCCTGGGGTCCTGGCTACATCATTACCCGGGCCAAATAAAAATAAAATAGACCCGTTATAACCCAAATAAATTCAATTTAGGACACCGTAACTACATCTGAGTACACGTGAATGTGTCAGTCCGTGAAGTGCACTTACAGAACAAGTTAGATTCAAATTGTTCCCTTTGTCCCGAATTTCTCATCTGTCACTTACAAATCGGTAAAACCGTTTTAACACCTGTGTAAATGTTTGGAAAGCTCTCAGAGGGGAAGAAAACATTTTCAGAGAGCATTTAAACATTGGCATCTTAACACGGCACCAATAGACAGCGACTGTCTCGCCAACCGTTGGCCATAGATTTTCAGGTTATTTTGGGATGCTATCTTTCGGGAAAAGGCTGACTGACCAATTCCTGGAGCCAGGTGCTGCACTGCAGGAACTGTCAAACTATATTGACACAATTCCCCTCCCTACGACCCGATTTCTTTAAACATACAACTCCAAAATAGATCTTAAAGATTTCATTTGCCTTTTAAAGATCGAGGGGGGAAAAGATCGAATACCCGAAAATCATATTTGATGGCAGGGGCTTTAAACTGAACGGATCGCTTTGCACAACATTTCAACGCACATTTTTGAAGACAACGGTAAATTGTACTTACACTGTGAAGTGGTAGATAAAACATTTCCAGCCGGTGGGCCGTTCTAAGAAGTTATAAGTTCTCCCTTGGATGTTGACCTTGGAGAAGAAGGGTTTACGGCCGCTGTAGGGAGACATGTGGGGTGGCAGGCTGATAGATTTAGGAGGGATATCGGGGTTGATGATCACCTCAGCCCGGCTCTCGGCGGCACGGATTTCCGAGTTATTGTCCGTGCTACTGTCGGGACTGTTGCTTCTCTGGAAGGGCAGCGGGACGGGCTCGTAGTGCGCACTGGTGGCGTTCTCAGACATCTCCAGCATGGTGGACCTGCGGGTCGTGTCGCTCTTTTGCGAACCGGAGCCACTCCATCGTGACTTGGCTTCGGAGGACATCGGGGTGGCCCGGAGACGCAAGCAGGCGTGTTGGAGCTTCTGGTCTTCAGACCGAGCACAACTGAAAGAGGGAGAGAGAAGGGGAGAAGGACAATGAAGAGAGTGGGGACATGGGTACAAAGACTCAAGGCATGGACAGGAATAGTCAGCACCTTGAGAGGCTCAGATCAAGTAGAGAAAGAGAGAGAGGAGGGACCACCAAGAGTTAGGGCATGAACATTGAGATATCTGATGGAGACAGGTGTGAGGGGCGTGGGGGATACAGACTGGGGCAGCAACCGCACAAAGTTAACATGTGCACATGAATAGCCAGGACCCTGAGAAACTTTCAAGTAGAACAGAGAGTGAGCAAGCAGAAGGAAGAGTTAGAGCATCAGCAGAGAGATCGCTGCTGGACAGGTGTGTGTCTGTGGGGGGCGGGTCACTACAATGAAGAGTCAGCACTCAGATATTTAAGATCTGGACATTGAGGGCATCTGAGATCGAGTGTAACACACAGAGGGAAAGGCCAACGAGTAGTAAGCGCATGGAGTTATTTAAACATGTCAATCACACGCTGAAACGCTCTGTGGCCACCTCAGCACAAAAGCGACCCATTTATTAACCACGTCGCTTCAAACTAAATTTAACCCCAAACCTAAAACCAAGATTGAACGGTTAGACGATTCCTGGTTTTCTGGAATGTGTAAGGAGCGAAATTGAAACTTACTGATTTATTTTTGAATGTTTAGAATGAATTTACACTTGCTGACGAATTAAGCCACCTTGACACTAGGGTCACACGAGGGGTCTCCCTCCCAGATCAAAAGTACAGCTGGCCATGCCTGTTGCTCAAAGACAGGCTTGCCGCAGGTCTCGGTGCCTCTAATAGTGGCAGTGACAGCTCTGAAATTGTGCAACTTGCCAACTCAGTGGTTTGATGCTGTGTGGCTGGAAATGACAGTAATTAGGGTCAGAGTAGCCTCTGGCTTTTTTGTTCTGGTGTGTGGAAGATTTTTGCAAGCGTTTGAGTGGAGATCTGCTCCTCTCTCCCTCTCTCAGACACACACTCTATCACACTCCTACCAGCTGTACCTAGACGCGTCTCTCAAGGGCAAAGAAAGACCTCGCTCGGCGGCTTAACCTTCCCAACGTAGGGAAGGAAGGAGCGAGGCAGGGAGAGCATCAGGAACTTTCAAACCAAAAGTAACACTCACCAAAGCAAAGCAGCTGGATGCTGCTGATGGAGCTGGATCACTTTTCCCTCAGCCCCCAAAACAGCTCTACTTGTCTTAAAGCAACAACAGCCACGAACGACCCGGCCGCACTTCGTGGCCTTTCTTCATGTCTTCGATGGTGGGGCGTGTGGAGAGAAATACATAAACGTGCCAGGGAGAGAGATAGACAGACAGAGAAACCAGGCACTGGAACTGGCCGAAGCAGATAGCGATTAGATGCTGGGAATCAGAGTCCAATAGCCGGGGCTTCAGTACTTGCCGAGCTGCAGTAATCCGAACGCACCCAGGGCGAAGAGCGTCTCTTTAAATGGGACCTGCCAGAGTCCTAGGGCGTGATCGCTAACACTTCATGCTTTAAGTGTGCCTTGCCCCCTTCTGCTCACCTGAAACAAAAACTAACAGGGTGGCGACTTCAGAAATTCTTTACAATGTTATCGGAACATCTTAAGCGTGAGGAATTCAAAACATTGTTTCATGCAACAAAAAAGCTCTATTTGAAACTGAGATATTTAAATACGAGCTCCTCGACAGATGGAGCTCAATTGCCTTGTTATGGTGCGTTTATTTACACAGATAACGTTTAGCATGCGTTTCGCCAGTTCCTCAGTAAGATCCATGCCCTCACCTCACCCAGCACAGTTCTACATCTGTCCCTGTGTATCTTTTATTCCATTGACTTTGAGCTTTTTTCCCTACTAGCCCTAAGCATAGTCTTAAGGTGACATTTCTCAGGGGCAACATTCCTCTTTCAAGGAAAGGCTGGTGCCTTTCCCTGTCATTAAGTGACATTAGTAGGATTCAGTGTCTCTGAAATGCCCAATTGCTGAGAATCTGGTTTCCTCGGCGGCTCATTAATTACTCAAAATAGGAGGGGCGTTTCTTATTTTTTCTTTAAAAGAGGAATTTCTGTCTGGTACCTGTCAAATAGTTATACCTCCAAAGTCACAGAATGAGAGTAAACGGTAGCTGCCATCTTAAACTGATCTCATTTAAAGCAGCAGTACCCTTATATTTTAACCGACCTCCTGCAGTTATTTACTTTAGTCTGATCTTTTTAAAATTTCGACATATTCAATGAGGTATGTTCAATGAGGTATTCTCGGCGTTGGGGAGTAAAAGACTGCTGTTTGGATGATCAATTGTCAACATCAAGTTCTCCCAGTTCGCCCCTAATGTCCCATTCATTTTACAAGTTTGCCTCCAATGACGCGAAAATAAATAATTTGCATTGCACCTTTCATAAGGATCCCCCAAACGCTTTACAATGAATAGCTTTTGAAGTGTAATACTGTAGTAATGCCGGAACAGCAAGATCTCACAAACGGCAATCTGCTGTTTTCGTGATGGCGGTTGAAGGATAAATATTTGCCAGGACACTGGGGAGAAATGTCCTATTCTTCAAAATAGTGCCATGAAATCTTAAACATCCATTGGAGAGGGCAGATAGGGGCCTCAGTTTAACATCTCATCTGAAAGATGGCGCCTGCAACAATGCAGCATTCCCTCAGTAAAACATTGAAGTGTCACCATCTTCAAGGCTTTGGAATATGTCTTAAATTTACAACTTCTGACTCAGAGGCTAGAGAGTGTTACCAACTGAACCAGGGCTGACACAAACAGCGACACTAGTCCTGCTGCAGGTAACAAGATATTCATTAAGGAACGGGAGAGAGGAGACTGTCATTTTGAAAAAGTTTGCTCTCAGGTTGCAGGTAATTTAACAAGGTTGTATTTATTGTCTATTCCCAGAAGATGGTGGTGACCTTTTCCTTGAATCACTGCAGTCCTTGCTGTCTTGGTGCTCCAATGATTTAAAGGAGCATTATCCTTAAAGTTTAAAATAAGAACAGTCAATGCTGGAAATACTCAGCAGGTCAGGGCGCATCAGAGTTAACGTTTCAGATCATTGACCTTTCATCAGAGGTTTTAAGCAAGTACAGAGGCAGGGAAAGGTGATGGGAGAACAAAACAGAAGGCCTGCGATAAGATGGAAGGCAGGGGAGATTAAGTGACAAAAGAGATAATGGTGTAAGGCAAAATTAGATGGTAATGGGACAGGTAAAGAAACAAATGATGCGCCTAGACCTTCTCTACACTGCCACCTGCTGAATATTTCCAACATTTTCTGTTTTTATTTCAGATTTCCAGCTTCTGCAGTATTTTGCTTCTGCTTTCCTTTAAAGTTTATCCGACCTCCTGCAGTAAATTATTTTTGTCTTATATTGTGGGAATTCCAGGATATTGAGCCAATAACTAAGAGATAGAGATTCTTGTCGATGTCAGGATGGTGTGTGACAAGGAGGGGAACTTGGAGAGAATTTGTTTGGATGTTATCGCTGCTCTTGTGTTGGGTGGTAGAGGTCCCAGGGTAGGGAGATGTTGTCAAACTAACCTCGGTAAATTGCTGCTGTGCATCCTAATGATTGGATATAACTGTGGCCATGGTATGCCAATGTTGCAAGGGGAAGGTACTGAACCTGGTGACAGAGCATCAATCAAGCAAAGTGCTCTGTTCTGGATGATATTGAACATCTTCAATATTGTTGTAGCTGCTCGCATCTGAGAAGTAGCGAGTATTGCATCGCACTTCTGATTGGTAGATGATGGAGAAACTTTCAGGGATTAGGGGTCAGCCACTTGTTTGAAAGTACCCAGCTGTCTGTTCTTGTAGGCACCATGTGGATATGGCCGGCCCACTTAAACTGCTGGTCAATGATGAATACTACCACCCGCACCACCAGCCCCCCACCCCGCCCGCCTCCCTTCCCACCCTCCAGACGTTGATAGCGTGGAATCGGTAAAGGTGATACTTTTGAGGATCAAAGGGAGATGCCTGGGCTTTTTCTTTTGTGAAATGGTTATTACCCAAGACTTGTGTGATGCAAATGCCCCTTGTCAACTGCAGCCTGGCTGTTGTCCATGTTCTGCTCTAAGCTGGAATGGGCATCGTCATTATCAATAGCAGAGCAAAATCCTGTGGGGACAGTGAACAGCCTCACTCCTGATTTAATGATAGAAGGAAGGTCTTTGATGAAACGGTTAAAGAAAGTTGTGCTGAGGAAGGATAGATCCCTCAGGGACTCCTGCAGTGCTGGCCTGGCGCTGCAATGACCCGGCCGCCGACAACAACTATTTTCTTTTGGGTCAGGTATGACTCCAACCACTGGAGAGTTTTCACTTTGACCCCATACGTGGTTTTAATGAAGCTGGGGTCGAGTGATTCTGGCAGTAAATGTAAACATTGGCTGCCTGCAATAGTTAAATCCCATCTGCAATTTCTGGTTTGGCCACGGGTCCATAATAGGCAGCGATGTGATTTTGAAGCCAATATTGGAATAGGCCCTTGCTCCCAATATTGGGTTAGTTCCTGGCCAGATTGGCAAAGTTGCGAATGTGACTTTTTGCGAACTGCAGTTCCTTTAAAATTATATTCGTTATCCGAAGGACAGTCAAGTTGACTGTTGCAGAGAGTGACTGGTAACAATGAAACTATATCCTGCGTGAGCAATGTCAGTACTCGGCGTGGGGAACAGGGGTAAAAACAAAACAAGGCGATTATGAGTGCTGTTCTGCCTTTGATTCAGGATTTTTTAAAATTGTAAAGCACACTGGGGCAGATTTACAGGAAATGGTTGAATGTAATATACAAATTCTCCCCTCACATTTCTAAAACTGGGATTGTGTATTGTACCCAGACACAGAAATGCAGCTAAAATATTCGAACTTTTCCTAACATTTGTTGCTTAAGGTGTATGTAGGGTGCATTTTCAGCATTTCAGCACAATTCAGCATAGCGGCGCCTCATCAGACCCCTTTCCAATCCTGAGCGGCGTGAAACAGGGCTGTGTTCTTGCACGTACACTGTTTGGGATCTTCTTCTCACTGCTGCTCTCACATGCATTTAAGTCCTCAGAAGAAAGAATTTTCCTCCACACAAGATCAGGTGGCAGGTTGTTCAACCTTGCCCATCTAAAAGCGAAGACCAAAGTATGGAAAGTCCTCATCAGGGAACTCCTCTTTGCTGACGATGCTGCATTAACATCTCACACTGAAGAGTGTCTGCAGAGTCTCATCGACAGGTCTGCGGCTGCCTGCAATGAATTTGGCCTAACCATCAGCCTCAAGTAAATGAACATCATGGGACAGGACGTCAGAAATGCCCCATCTATCAACATCGGCGACCACACTCTCGAAGTGGTTCAAGAGTTCACCTACCTAGGCTCAACTATCACCAGTAACCTGTCTCTCGATGAAGAAATAAACAAGCGCATGGGAAAGGCTTCCACTGCTATGTCCAGACTGGCCAAGAGAGTGTGGGAAAATGGCGCACTGACACAAAACACAAAAGTCCAAGTGTATCAAGCCTGTGTCCTCAGTACCTTGCTGTATGGCAGCGAGGCCTGGACAACATACGTCAGCAAAGAGCGACGTCTCAATTCATTCCATCTTCGCTGCCTCCGGAGAATACTTGGCATCAGGTGGCAGGACTGTATCTCCAACACTGGAGTCCTCGAGGCGGCCAACATCCCCAGCATATACACCCTACTGAGCCAGCGGCGCCTGAGATGGCTTGGCCATGTGAGCCGCATGGAAGATGGCAGGATCCCCAAGGACACATTGTACAGCAAGCTCGTCACTGGTACCAGACCCACCGGCCGTCCATGGCTCTGCTTTAAAGACATCTGCAAACGCGGCATGAAGTCCTGTGACATTGATCAGAAGCCGTGGGAGTCAGTTGCCAGCGATCGCCAGAGCTGGCGGGCAGCCATAAAGGCGAGGCTAAAGCGTGGCAAGTCGAAGAGACGTAGCAGTTGGCAGGAAAAAAGACAGAAGCGCAAGGAGAGAGCCAACTGTGTAACAGCCCCGACAACCAATTTTATCTGCAGCACCTGTGGAAGAGTCTGTCACTCTAGAATTGTCCTTTATAGCCACTCCAGGCGCTGCTGCACAAACCACTGACCACCTCCAGGCGCTTACCCATTATCTCTCGAGACAAGGAGGCCAAAGAAAGAAGGGTGCGTTTTCCTCTTGGACGTATAATACTCGCAGTTATAGTATTGTGTGTTTTGTATCGCAAAATCATAATTGCATTTATAAAAAGCAGACGTACAATTTGGCCACACAGGGAGATCTTCCCACCTCGTTCGTCTAACTGTACTTTACATATTTTAATAGAAATACAAAAGCATCATTGTGCAATTTGTGACAGGCAAGCATTAGATCAGAGGTGCTTTTAATACGAACTTGTCGGAAAATCATGTTCTGGCACATATTTGGAAGGTGTTCAGGTGGAATGCAATTTTATTTGAAGTATTGTCTCTGGAAATCGTTGATAGTTGAATGTTATAACTGGCATCAGTTAGGGCTCTGCGAGAAGAGTAAATGCTCAACTTGTGACGTTAGATGAGTGAGACAAACTGCAGAGCAAATGACCTGAAATCGTTACAAATCAGTCACAAGTTCCAGCACTTCACATATTAATTTCCGTCATTACATTTTTTTTTTTCAGAAGAAGGACTTTTATCCCAGTATCTTCGATCCTGAGCAGAGAAGGAGGCTACAGATAATTGTGAATTTTATTAACACCATTTCCAGCTTTAGTTTGAGTATATTTTGCAATTTCATGCTTCAGTCTAACTAAATTTCCATTTTATTATCACGCAAGCTTGACTTAGCAATAAGATGGTATCACTGAATGGAACAGCACAAGAGGAGATGGAGGTGGGAGAGGATTCTCCTTTTTGGCTTTACCTCAGTTTTTTTTCCCATTTGCCTGAAGGTGGTTATTATACTAGATAAATTTTATGGACATTGGTAACCCACTAATAGTAGCCAGTCTTCAACTATGAGCGTACAGAGGGAGGGTCAGGGAACCATTCTGCATTTGGGGGTATCCCGATTAAGCCATATATTGACCTCACCCAAAGTCCACACACATTCCTGCCAGCAAGTTTCATGGGAGAATGTTTTTCAATCCCGAAGATACTAGGCCATAGATTGCGCTTCTCTGGCTAAGGTCGGCAGAAACAGGAATTCAAACTGGGGACATCCCTAATCTATGAAGTTGAATTGGCATGCCATATAATTGTAGAATCATACAGCATAGAAGGAGGCCATTTGCTCCATCATACCTGTGCCAGCTCTTTGAAAGAGCTATCCACTTAGTCTTATTCTGCCACTCTTTGCTTATACCCCCGCAAATTTTTCGTTTTCAAGTATATATCTGATTCCCTTTCGAAAGTTACCATTGAATTGGCTTTCACCACCCTTTCAGACAGTGAATTCTAGATCATAACAACACACTGTAAAAATAATTTCTTCTCATCTTCCCCAGTTCTTTTGCTAATTATCATCAGAACTTATATTTATCCATGAAGCCCTCATGAGAGCCTTACTTACATACTTCTATTTCTTGTTCAAAGTGCCAAAGGTCTTTAGGATCCAAAAGGCTGATGATCGCTCCTTGGAATTCTACTTTGCAGGTAGTGAACTATGTGGATTTGAAAGACAGTGGAGAACACCCATCGCTTGTTCTTGATGCCTGTACAGTCAATATCCAATAAGACCAATGGATGGATGAAACTGGTCTACTACACCCTCCTCAACATTATTGAATGTTGCTGGACTGCTGGTCCTTCACCAGACTGTGACTGCACCACAAATGTTGTTGGTGTGTAAAATAAAGTGACGTTGTCTACAATGACTTAGTGGGTGAGGGGTAATGTGCTTGTGCAGAATGATAGGAAAAATGGAAAAGGATGTCTTGTTGTGGAATATTGATGTTTATTTATTTATTGATACAGCACTGAAACAGGCCCTTCGGCCTACCGAGTTGTGCCGACCAACAACCACCCATTTATGCTAATCCTACATTAATCCCATATTCCCGAGCACATCCGCACCATTCCCCTACCACCTACCTACACTAGGGGCAATTTACAATGGCCAATTGACCTAACAACCTGCAAGTCTTTGGCTGTGGGAGGAAACCAGAGCACCCGGCGGAAACCCACACGGTCACAGGGAGAACTTGCAAACTCCGCACAGGCAGTACCCAGAACTGAACCCGGGTCACTGGAGCTGTGAGTCTGCGGTGCTAACCACTGCGCCACTGTGCTGCCCCTTTATTTAAAGAAACAAATTTACATATTGAAAATTGTCTCATAACTCAATTAATTGTGAAGATTGGGAAATTGGAGAGGTGGTTGGAACAAAGAAGCGTAAAAGGGGACTATATCTCATGAAAGAATGAACTACTTCACGCTTCATCCCTATGATTCCCAATTAAGAGACTACTTCTTCTGGTTTATCTGGTGAACCATTGAAATGGATATGCAACTTCCTCCAAAGCATGTTTGCTGTCTTATTGCCAAATTTATGCATGTGTTCCCCAGGGCTTTGATTCCTTCTTTATCAACAACTTGATAAACGAGATGTTTTTGTTGACACCACCCTCTACAGAATGACTGTATCTTCATATGAAGAACAAACAGATAGAAAATCATTATAAGCAGACCTCAGAATTTGACAGCAGGGTAACTAATGACTCAGTGTTGGACAATGAAGCCCATTACTCTGTTATAAAGCCTTGACCATGCTATTGAGGATAAACATCAATATGGACTGGTTGGGCCAAATGGCCTGTTTCTGTGTTGTAATTTCAATGTAACTTTTCACTGAATCAAATTGACTTTAGTTACAAAAATTCAGTTTTGGACCATTAACCCTAGTGATGATAACAGATGGAAAGGGAGGCTGGAAAAGCTGGCTGAAGAGCAGGTGCTGTCTAGAAAACTTGGCCACACTTGTTACAATTGGCTGTGTCAACATTATGGGCACCTATACCTGTCTGCTGATTGAATATTGTAAACCTCATTGAAAGACAATGGAGAACACCCATCTCTTGTTCCTCACGCCTGTACAGTCCATATCCAGTAGGATCAATGGACTGGATGAAACTGGGCTACTACATCTTTTACAACATTTTTAAACTTTGGTTGGACTGATAGCCCTTCACAAGACTGTGACTACACCACAAATGTTATTAGTGTTTAAGTTTGCCTTTTCATTCATTGAATGTCAACTTGGCTCATTTGATAGCCCTATTGCCTGTAAATCAAGAGGTTGTACCTCTTCTTTATGGACTTGTGTCATAATGTAGGTTGACATTTCAAAGTTCTTTTGGGCCTCCTTATCTCGAGAGACAATGGATACGCGCCTGGAGGTGGTCAGTGGTTTGTGAAGCAGCGCCTGGAGTGGCTATAAAGGCCAATTCTGGAGTGACAGGCTCTTCCACAGGTGCTGCAGAGAAATTTGTTTGTTGAGGCTGTTGCACAGTTGGCTCTCCCCTTGCGCCTCTGTCTTTTTTCCTGCCAACTACTAAGTCTCTTCGACTCGCCACAATTGTCATAATGTAGGTTGACATTTCAAAGTAGTATGAACAGAATGCTGTATTCGCAGAGGGATATTAACCTGAGACCCCATGGCACTATCTGAAGAAGAACAGGAAGTTCTCTCAATGTCCTCACCAAAAGCACCAAAAATAGATGATCTGAGCATTCATGCATTTGCTTTCTGTGTGCAAATTGGCTGCTACATTTGCTGTCATTGCAACAGTGACTGCACTTCAAAAGTGTGAAAATGGTTATAAAAGCAAGAGCTTGGGGGAAAACTGTGAACTCACCTTCCTTTACTGTCTCCATGGTCTTGAATGCAAGGATGTCCAGTGTGGCCTCCTGGAAGAGGGTCAAAAGCTTGTGATTTCAGAGCCTTTCTCTAGTCCAGGTCTATTTCCATGTATTATGCAGGGAGGCAGTATTCTTCAAATGTTATAAGTTGAAGAAGTACATACTCAGCAATAGACATCTTCATAGCCTGCAGCCCATCTTGGGTATCAAATAAGTGTTGATACATCATGTAGCTAGGTTAAATTACAATGGTTTGGTCCATGAAGCCTTTGGAAGATGTCAGTGTGCCATTGGTCTCACTTGTACGTTGCTACTTAAATGTGTGCTCTGCTGAGTTATAGATAGGTATGAGATATAACAAAGGGCTGTAATGATGTTAAGGGTTTGGCTTGGCTAGCAGTAATTGTTGAACAGGTTAACAAGGAAAATCATATTGCATGTAATCATAGGCTAGCTATATGGTACATGGTACTGTTGGGTAGTCTTGCATTGCCTGGTTCCAGAAGTATGCACATCTCCTCATATCCGCTCCCAGATACCACACCGAGCATAGCTGTCACCTCCTGCCAGGCAAGGTGCAGTGCTGTCTTATGAAGACGGTGCCCTTGAATGTCAAGTTGAGGAACCTTCATCACACTGACCCTATTAAATACCACGCCCATAAAACCATCAATGAAACAGGTAGTCAAATGTTGGGTTGCTCTGCCACTTTTCCACCCAGATTCCATTTCATGATTCTGTATTGAATTTTCCAATTACTTGTCTTTGGAAAGGATGACAAATATTTAAAAACTAGAAACCCATCCCCCCAACTCCCAGCTTCTATCTTCCTGCTGCATTTGGCTACTTACCTTTAAGGGTGGCTGGCTCAGACTGGACATCCTATCCATGCATCAGTTCCGTGCTTGGCCCAATGTGCACATCATATGCCTTCAAATGAGTTGATGAGCTAACCTGAAAAGGCAAGTTTGCTTTTCTCAGTGTTCAGGGTGAGTACAATTCAGTGTATCATTACTAGGAATAACAGATTCTGTAAAGTAGTCTATCTTTCAGAGATAGAAACTTATCTTTATTTATTTTGGGAATGTAGGCATCACTGGCAAGGCTGCAATTTATTGCCCATCCCTAGTTGCCTTAGATACAACTGAGTAGGTACGGATCATTAGCTTAACACACTATAGCAAATTGCTTTGAGTAAGAATGGTACAGAGATACCTTACAGGGTAGCAGCTAAAGCTACAAATGCTGATGATAGTAAATAGAATATTCTAACAATCTGTAATGTGGTCTGTGAATCCAGAAAACAACATGCATGTGAAACATTGAAAATAAAATCATCAGCTATCAGATCAGGAGTTAAATCTGAGGCACCCAAGTTCACAAAAGGCTCGATGTACTTTCTTAGAAAATCTGTTTTATGTTGTGAAAACAAATCTTTGAATTCAACAAATGCATTTTAAAGATGTTTAGATGGTGGGACAAAACTATATTGGGTGGGGTTATCAGTGATCTCCTGACAATAAGCAGATCACATAGTGTCCTGGGCAATTAGTGTCCTTCAAACTCTACACAACAATAAACAGGGTTTGGTATCTAAAGGAGAAGTGCACAAACAGTACATCCTTTGCAGGAATATAAGCTAGCTGCTCAAATTTCCTTCAGGCATCCAAATGTGGATCTATTTGGGGCAGAAGGTTCAAGATGAATGAACACAATTGTGATAAAATTATATAGATATTCAAATTGAGACAAAGGTCCCTAGGGCCGGACTGGTATTTCACTAGATCTAGAGCTCAGTTATTGACAGCTCTAAAGTTATAGTGTTTTACAGTCATACTGTTATATTTTGAAAGATCTTGAAAGATGTAGAGGGGAATACCAAAACAAGAGGCTATCAATACAAGATAGTAACCAAGAAATCAAATAGGGAACTCAAAAGAAACTTCTTTACCCAGAGGGTAGTGAGTATATGGGACTTGTTACCACAGGAAGTAGATGAGATGGATAGTATAGATGCATTAAGGCAAAACTAGGGTTATGCTGATATCGTTAGCTGAGGAAGGATGGGAGGAGGCTCATGTGGAGCATAAATACTGTCATTGACTGGTTGAAGTTTGGACTGAATGCCCTTTTTTGGTAGTGTATATTCTATGTAAAGATTAGTGTTAAGGGAGGCCATTTACCAAAATTTATATTTCTTGATAGTCCAGTTGACAAAATCAGTGAATGACAAAGTGATGCAGACAGACAAGTCCCATTCTTTGCTAAGTTAGCTGATCTCAACTTGGGAGACCGTCGAGGCACAGAAATTAGTCTCAGTGCACCTAGATTAGGCAGGAGGAAACTGAGCCAGGGTTTGCTACCTAGTGAATACTGTTGGAAAGTGAGCATGTGCAGCTGTTGGGCGAGAACCACCAGAAGGGGCTCAGCTGTGATGTCCCCCACGATAGAATTGTCTTCAGCCCTAAAATTGGGATGTTTTTTGGAGCTACTCTCACTCTGCCACTGGAGGTGTATCAAAAGCTCAGTTTACACGAGCTCCAAGGAAATTCCCAGCCTTATGCTCCAGACTTAAATGTGTTAAAAATGGCACTTTGTGTAATGTATTGGAGTGTGACTGCACCTATAGAACGGGGGAGATGATGGCATAGTGGTAATGTGACTGAACTAGTAATCCAGAGGCCCAGGCTAATGACCTGGGGACATGGGTTCATATCCCACCATGGCAGTTGGTGGAATTTACATTCAATTATTTAATATTAAAATCTAGAATTAAAAACTAGTCTCAGTAATGGTGCCATGAAACTATGATCAATTGTCATAGAAACCCATCTGGTTCACTAATGTCCTTTAGAGAAGGAAATCTGCTGTCCTTACCTGGTCTGGCCTAGCTGTGACTCCAGACCCGCAGTAATGTGGTTGACTCCTAACTGCCCACTGAAGTGGCCTAGCAAGCCACTAAGATGTCAAGTACAATTAGCGATGGGCAACAAATGCTGGCCTTGCCAGCAACACCCACATCCCAGGAAAGAATATTAAAAAAAAAACACATGGTGGAAGTCAATCTTCCAGAAGAGGAGCACAGGAGGAAATTGTCACAAAAAATGGTATTTTCATTATTTAAAAATATTGTACAAATGTTTGAACTTCTTAACCATGTAGTTGATTTAAATATAACACTAACTTCGAGTTATGGTTTTAGTTTACAGCTCTGTAATTGGCTGGGCCCAGTCATGTGGTGGCGACACTCGGGTGCCACTCCCCGGCTCACTACAAGCCCACCCCCGGATGCAAATCATTCATTTACTCTGGTCTCTCAACCACGGCACCACCCCGAAAGTAATTGCAAACTGTACAGAGTCTCCTTATGTGCAAACCATTATAAATCATTTTTTTTTATTCGTTCATGGGATGTGGGCATCTCTGGCTAGGCCAGCATTTATTGCCCATCCCTAATTGACCTTGAGAAGGTGGTGAACCATTGCAGTCGTTGGGGTGTAGGTACACCCACAGTGCTGTTGGAAAGGGCGTTCCAGGGTTTTGACCCAGTGACAGTGAAGGAACAGCGATATAGTTCCATGTCAGGATGGTGTGTGGCTTGGAGGGGAACTTGCAGGTGGTGGTGTTCCCATGCATCTGCTGCCCTTGTCCTTCTAGGTGGTAGAGGTTGCAGGTTTGGAAGGTGCTGTCCAAGGAGCCTTGGTGAGTAGCTGCAGTGCATCGTGTATATGTTATACACTGCTGCTACTGTGGAGGGAGTGACTGTTGAAGGTGGTGGATAGGGTACCAATCAAGCGGGTTGCTTTGTCCTGGATGGTGTTGAGCTTCTTGAGTGTTGTTGGAGCTGCATCCATCCAGGCAAGTGGAGAGTATTCCATCACACTCTTGAATTGTGCCTTGTAGCTGGTGGACAGGCACTGGTAAGTCAGGAGGTGAGTTACTCACCGCAGGATTCCTAGCCTCTGACCTTCTCTTGTAGCCACGGTATTTATGTGACTGGTCCAGTTCAGTTTCTGGTCAATGGTAACCCCCAGGATGTTGATAGTGGGGGATTCAATGATGGTAATGCCATTGAACATCAAGGGGAGATGGTTAGATTCCCTCTTGTTTGAGATGGTCAGTGCCTGGAATTTGTGTGGGGCGATGGTTACCTGCAACTTCTCAACCCAAGCCTGGATGTTGTCCAGGTCTTGCTGCATCTGGACACAAGCTGTTTCAGTATCAGAGGAGTCACGAATGGTGCTGAACATTGTGCAATCAACAGCAAACATCTCCATTTCTGACCTTATGATGGAGGGAAGGTCATTGATGAAGCAGCTGAAGATGGTTGGACCTAGGACAATACTCTGAGGAACTCCTGCTGTGATGTCCTGGGACTGAGATGATTGACCTTCAACAACCACAACCATCTTCCTTTGTGCTAGGTATGACTCCAACCAGCAGAGAGTTTTATCCCTGAATCCCATTGACTCCAGTTTTGATAGGGCCCCTTGATGCCATACTCGGTCAAGTGCTGCCTTGATGTCAAGGGCAGTCACTCTCACCTCACCTTTGGAGTTCAGCTCTTTTGTTCATGTTTGGACCAAGGCTATAATGAGGTCAGGAGCTGAATGGCCCTGGCAGAACCCAAACTGAGAGTCACTGAGCAGATTATTGCTGAGCAAGTGCCATTTGATAGCACTGTCGATGACCCCTTCCATCACTTTACTGATGATCAAGAGTAGACTGATAGGGCAGTAAGTGGCCGGGTTGGAGTTGTCCTGCTTGTTGTGGATAGATACAATTAATTGTTGTGTGGCATGTAATTGTTATTGTCAGATGTTCTTCTGCCACTGTTGTAAAATATGTCCAGCAACGTTATTGATTATTTTGTGGACCCCTGGAAAGTCTTTCCACAGACCCCAGTTTGAGAAATATTAGTTTATGGGACCTTGCTGTGCTCAAATTGGCTGCTGCATTACCTATATTACAGTAGTGACTATATTATAATATATGTCATTTATTTGTAAAGAGCATTGGAACATCAGGATGTCATGAAAGGCGCTATATAAATACTCTTTCTTTCTTTCTTTCTTTCTTTCTTTCTTTCTTTCTTTCTTTCTTTCTTTCTTTCTTTCTTTCTTTCTTTCTTTCTTTCTTTCTTTCTTTCTTTCTTTCTTTCTTTCTTTCTTTCTTTCTTTCTTTCTTTCTTTCTTTCTTTCTTTCTTTCTTTCTTTCTTTCTTTCTTTCTTTCTTTCTTTCTTTCTTTCTTTCTTTCTTTCTTTCTTTCTTTCTTTCTTTCTTATTGGCACCAAATGAGTGAGAAAGCCAAAGATCCCAGTGTTCTACGTCCAGAATGTGCCTATGCCATCAGCACACAGGAGTGGAATTCCAGCTTCAAAGAAAATGGAGGAGTCCTTGTCTCACAATGTCAAAGGGAGCTGACTTCATTCTAATCAGTGCTTCTGCACTTCTGTCAGATTAAATTTTATTCCATAGGAAAAGAATCCATAGGCATTTCTCTAAACACGTAACCTGATTAAATAACACAAGAGATGACAGTGCAAAGTCTCTATCTGGAGTGACAACACCTCTCATTTGTGACTGATGTTTCTTCACTGTCAACATACCAGTATCATGCTCATTCCTTCTTTTAAGACTTATGCACATTTGAGCTATCAGCAAGTATTCCACAGTAAAAAGAGTGTTAACAGGATCTTATTTTGGAGACATGTTATCAACAATTTTACTTTTCCCCATTTAATTTAATTCTGGAGGGTTAACATGGAGCTGGTACAATAGTGGGATGATCAGATTTGTAAGGATAAACTTTCATATGTCTGGTTACAGTAAAACTCAAAATGAGCTGGTTTGACTAAAATTGAAAGGCTCAGTTTGGCCAGCATTCCTTCGTGGCCTTGGGATTAGAGGTCAAAGGCCTGCAACGTTTCTGCAACTGTCTAACTATAACAGGTTCCTGTGCTGTCAAGTTATTTATTTTTGCTAATGAATATTCTGAATCTACCATCACAGTCGTCCCATCCAGAAGTAAGCGGATGGGTTTGTTCAGTGATTTGGAAAGAAGTTGCAAGCTTTCATTGCTTCCATTGCTATGATATTGTTACTAAAGGAATAGGAGTAAGCCACTCAGCCCCTCAAGCTGGCTTTGCCATTTAATTGGATGATGTCTGATCTATATCTTAGCTCCATTTCCCTGCTTTTCTCCATATCTCTTGATGCACTTGCTGAACAAAAACTTCAATCTTCAAAGCTCCAAATCTCATAGCAGTCACAGGCTTTTGGGAAAGAGAGTTTCAAATTTCTACAACGCTATGTGTGAAAAAGTGGAGTACCACAACAACAACTTATATTTATTTGGCACCTTTAACGTAATAAAACATTCCAAGGCACTTCATAGGAGCATTATAAAATGAAGTAGGGCTACAAAAGGAGACATTAAGTCCGATGAAATGAAATAGGTTTTAAGGAGTGTCTTAAAGGAGAAAAGTGAGGTGGAGAGGCAGAGAGGTATAGGGAGGGTATTCCAGAGCTTGGGGCCCAGGGGAACTGAAGGCATGACCACCAATAGTGGAGCAATTAAAATCAGGGATGCACAAGAGGCCAGAATTAGAGGAGTGCAGATATCTTGGAGGGTTGCAGGGTTGGAGGAGATTATAGAGACAGAGAGTGACAAGGCCATGTAGGGATTTGAAAACAAAGATGAGAATTTTAAAATCAAGATGTTGCTTGATCAGGAGCCAATGTAGATCAGTTAGCACAGGGATGATAGGGAAATGGGACTTGGTGCTGTTAAGAATATTCATTTAGAGATTAGCCACTCTCCTTCATATTTTTAGACTTTTCCTGTGTATCGTACATTTTTATCCCATCCACATGAGGGCAAACAGACTGAGAAAACATCTGCAAATACTCAAATTGTTTTTGTACACTTTTTTAAAATCCCCAATTCTTTTTTGCAAAGCACTGTTTTCTTTCGCTCGATCACTTTTTTATCCTCGCTTCTTTGCCTCTTTCTCCTTGCTGCTGTTTCCCTATGCCTTTTCACCTTGCTTTCATTCGAAAGAATCTGAAAACCAACATTATATCAGTCATAACATCATACTTAACATTGCCTTTAACTATATATATCAGGACCTTATCTAAAGACTTTATTGTTTTTTCTTCTGATGCCCCAGGTCACCCTGATAGGTTCACTAATGGAATTATTTGGCATAGGAGGTGAAACTGACCTGTTGAATTTCAATAGAAGTAGGCATTGCCAGTAATGTGACTGGTAGATAGGCAATAAGGCCTTTGGTGTTGAATTACACCCACTTTAACCTGCTGCAACTGGATGAGATATGGAAGTTCCATTTAAGAAAGAAGAGCTTGCATTTATAGAGCACCTTTCCCAACCTCAGGATGTCCTCAAGTGCTTCACAGCTAATATAATACTTTTGAAGCATAGTCACTGTGGTCATGCAGGAAAAGTAGACAATTTGCACACAGCAAGATCCCACAAACACAACATGAAATAAGTGACCTATTTTGGTAATATTGGTTGAGGGTTGAAAGTTGGCCAGGACTTTGGATAACACCATGGAATCTTTCACATCTACCCGAACAGGTAGGCAGTTTAAAGGCTCAACCAAGAGATAGGACCACCAGCAATTCAGCACTCCCTCAATACTTCACTAAATTATTCAAAACTAGACTATATAGTCCAGCCTCTTGAACCCACAACTTTCTGATTTAGAGGTGAGAGTGCTGTCACTGAGTCAAGAGAATACATAAGGACAGGAGAGATAGTGGGCTAAATTTTACCTTAGGCGGACGTGAAGGTCAGTGGCAAACCCGCTTCTGTCAAGCCCGGGGATCCGTCCCGCATTTTACGGGTCCCGGGCTTTAATTATTCCAAGGTGGGACTTCCAGCTACTTGAGGGAGGAGGGCCCGCCTCAGTGAGCTGTCGGCCAATCAGCGGGCCGGCAGCTCTCAGTCCTAGCAGTGCCACCAGGAGCGGTGGCCACTGCTGGGACTGCAGCCCAGCTGAAGCCATGGATCCAGGAGGGAAGGTGAGTCGAGGCATGCCTCACCAGGGGGATCGGTCCCTTCTTGGTGAGGCTGGAGTGGTCGTTTGGGGGGAGGGGGGCATCTTGGGTTCCGGGGGTGGGTTGGGAGGAGGGGGCTGCCCTCAATCGGGCACCCTGTGCCAGATTGCCATGCCCCCCACCACCCTAGGGGCGCGCAAAGGCCAGCAGCTATCGCTGGGTGGCCTTTCACATCACTAGCACGCCCACTTGCCATGGGTAAAATACCCGTGGAGGCGGGCAAGGACCCTTAAGTGGCTTTAAGGGCAAAGAGAAAGAGTACAGTTAAAGTGGGACCAGCGATGGAGAGTGGTGGAGATAAAAGGAGTGAGAGCAGAGAGAGAGAGAGAGAGCACAGTGAGAGTGGCATCAGTGACCAAAAGTGACGAGGATAAGAGGAGCTGGAGCCGACGGAGAGCAAAACATAATCAAGATATGACAGCAGGTTAGTGATTGGTTAGTGAGTATTACCTGTTATTTTGCTTGTTAAGCTAGGGCAGTGGTTTAAACTCAGAGCTGGAAAACTATAACTATTGCTTTATCAAATCAATAACAAACTAGAAAAACTAATTAGTTAAATAAAAATATCAAGTGAATAAGAACCTTAACTAATTAAATATATAAAACAAGGTTAGGATGGGGTTTGCAGAGCAGGTGGTGTGCCCTACCTACAGCATATGGAAGTTGGTGGACACCAGTGAGCAACCACATCTGCAATAAACATCTGCAACCTGAATAAATTTGGCTCGGCATTGTGGAGCTGGGATCAGAGCAGACATTGCAAAGCATCAGGAGAGGGAGAGCTTGCTGGACACTTTGATCCATGAGATAGTCACACCTTTTAGGTTATGTAATAGTTTAGATTTAGTCAGTGGTCAGGAATAGGAGAGTGGCTGTGAGTAAGGCAGGTATGAGGACCCAGGATTCAGGGACAAAGGAGTTTCAGCCTTTGATCTTGTCCAACAGATACGAGGTACTTTCTACCTGTGTGGATGAGCACAAAGACTGCAGGGATCATGGGCAATTTGACCATGGCATCATGGTTCAGGAGGGCATTTACATAGGGGAAAAAAAGGAATGTGGTAGTGGTAGGGGATAGTCGGAGGAATAGGGTTCCCTGCAGCCACGACTGGAAGTCCTGAAGGTCGTGTTGCCTGCCTGGTGCCAGGGCTAAGGATATCTCCTCGTAGTTGGAAAAAAATCTTGGCGCATGAGTAGGAGGATCCAGTTGTTGTGGTCTATGTAGGAACCAACAACATAGGTAGAACTTAGGAATGAGGTTCTGCTGAGAGGGCTTGAGGAGCTAGAGTCCACATCAATAAGCAAAACCTCAAAGGTAATAATCTCTGGATTATTATCTGAGCCACATGAAAATTGGGATAGGGTCAAAAAGATCAGAGATTTGAACATAGGGCTCAAAGAATGGTGTGGGAAACAGGAATGGGGCACTGGCTCCAGTTCAGGGAAGGAGGGAACTGATCTATTGGAATGGGCTCCACTTAAACCTGGAGAATTGAATAACTAGGGCTGTAGGTAGGGCTTTAAACTAAAAGCAGAGTTAACGTTTCAGGTCAGTGACCCTTCATCAGAACTGGCAAATATTAGAAATGTAAAAGGTTTTAAGCAAGTAAAGTGGGGGTGGAGCAAGAGATAACAAAAGAGAAGGTGTTGATCGGACAAGGTCACAAGGAAAAACTGATCAGAAGGTCATGGAGCAAAGGCAAACAGTATGTTAATGGTGTGCTGAAAGACAAAGCGTTAGTACAGAGAGGGTGTGAATGGACAGAAAACTGAACAGCCTGGCCCCAAGCACAAATGTGAAAAAAACAGTGTAGAAACAAACGAAACAAACTAAAATAAAATAAACACATAAAAAATGAAAACGAAAAAATAACGAAAAATAAAAATAGTAAAGGGGGCCCGTCATGCTCTGAAATTATTGAACTCAATGTTCAGTCCAGCAGGCTGTAGCTTGCCGAATCGGTAAATGAGGTTCTGTTCCTCCAGCTTGCATTGATGTTCACTGGAACACTGCAGCAATCCCATGACAGAGATGTGGGCATGAGAGCAGGGGGGAGTGTTGAAATGGCCAGCAACCGGAAGCTCGGGGTCGTGCTTTCAGACTGAGCGGAGGTGTTCTGCAAAGCGGTCACCCAGTCTGCGTTTGGTCTCCCCAATGTAGAGGAGACCACATTGTGAGCAGCGAAATCAGTATACCAATACAGTCATCAATGTACCGGAAAAAAAGTTGGGGGAGGGGGCCTGAGTCGGACTGGAACAAGGAATGCTCGGCGTATCCCACAAAAAGACAGGCGTAACTAGGACCCATGCGGATACCCATAGCAACACCTTTTACTTGAATTCTTTTCCTGGTACATTGATGACTGTATCGGTGCCGTTTCCTGCTCCCACCTGGAACTGGAAAACTTTATCAAATTTGCTTCCACTTTCCACCCTTCTCTCACCTTTAAATGGTCCATCTGTGACACTTCCCTGCTCTTCCGCGACATCCCTGTCTCCATCTCTGGGGATAGGTTGTCTACTAATATTCATTATAAGCCCACTTACTCCCACAACTACCTTGACTACACTTCTTCACATCCTGCCTCCTGTAAGGACTCCATTCCATTTCCCAGTTTCTCTGTCTCCGACGCATCTGCTCTGATGATGCTACCTTCCATGACGGTGCTTCTGATATGACCTCCTTTTTCCTCAACCGCGGATTCCCCCCCACTGTGGTTGACAGGGCCCTCAACCGTCTCCGGCCCATTTCCCGCACTTCTACCCTCACCCCTTCCCCTCCCTCCCAGAACCACGACAGGGTTCCCCTTGTCCTCACTTTCCACCCCACCAGCCTCCATATCCAAAGGATCATCCTCCACCATTTCCGCCACCTCCAGCGTGATGCCACTACCAAACACGTCTTCCCCTCCCCTTCCCTGTCAGCATTCCGAAGGGATCGTTCCCTCCGCGACATCCTGATCCACTCCTCCATCACCCCCACCACCTCGTTCCCTTCTCACGGCGCCTTCCCCTGCAATTGCAGGAGGTGTAATACCTGCCCATTTACCTCCTCTCTCCTCACTATCCAAGGCCCCAAACACTCCCTTCAGGTGAAGCAGCGATTTACTTGTACCTCTTTCAATGTAGTATACTGTATTCACAATGTGATCTCCTCTACATTGGGGAGACCAAACACAGGCTGGGTGACCGCTTTGCGGAACACCTCCGCTCAGTCCGAAAGCGTGACCTGGAGCTTCCGGTTGCTGGCCATTTCAACACCACCCCCCTGCTCTCATGCCCACATTTCTGTCCTGGGATTGTTGCAGTGTTCCAGTGAACATCAACGCAAGCTCGAGGATGATGGGCATGATGGGCCCCTTTTTATTTTTAGTTATTTTTTTCCTTTTCATTTTTTTGTGTTTATTTTATTTTAGTTTGTTTAGTTTGTTTCTACTGTGCCTATCCACTGTTTATTTCATGTTTGTGCTTGGGGCCAGGCTGTTCAGTTTTCTGTCCATTCACACCCTCTTTGTACTAACACTTTGTCTTTCACCACACCATTAACATACCGTTTGCTCCATGACCTTCTGGTCAGTTATTCTCTGTGACCTTGTCCTATCAACACCTTCTCTTTTGTTATCTTTTGCCTCACCCCCACTTTATTTGCTTAAAATCTTTTACATTTCTAATATTTGCCAGATCTGATGAAGGGTCACTGACCTGAAACGTTAACTCTGCTTCTCTCTCCACAGATGCTGCCAGACCTGCTGAGTATTTCCAGCATTTCTTGTTTTTATTTCAGATCTCCAGCATCTGCAGTATTTTGCCTTTACTTTAAACAAAACGGGTTGGTGGAGGGTTCAGGTGAGGGGCAATTCATAAATCTAAAGAGAACAGTCAAGGCCATAAAGCAGTGTAGTGATTTGAGTAAAGATAAGCAGGAAGGTACCGAGAGTTTAATGGCAATAGTGTATCAGCAAATAAGATGAAATCAGGGAAAAATGATAAAAAAGTTAAAATTAAAGGTGCTTTCTCTGAATGCATGAAGTGTTCATAACAAGATCGATGAATTAATGACACAAATAAAGATAAATGGGTTTGATCTGATTGAGACATGGTTGCATTGCAGACAGGTATGGGAACGAAATAATGTGGTGTTTTGAAAAGATAGACACAATGGAAAAGGAGGTGGGGTGAGCGGATGGGGGATGGTAGCACTGATAATAAAGGATGACAAAAGGACAGTAGTGAGGAAGATTCGTGGCTCAGCAGATAAGGAAGTAGCATCAATGTGGATGAAGATAAGAAATAACAAGGCACAGAAAACAAGGATAGGGCTAGTTTACAGCCCCTCTAATGGTCGCTGTAATATTGGACACAGCATTAATCAAGAAATCAGAGGAGCTTGTAACAAAGGTAATGCATGATTACCATGGCAATCATGGGCATCCATGAGGCATTGTGGGCCATCAGCAGCAGCAGAATTGTATTCAACCACAACGTGTAACCTCATGGCCTGGCATATCCCCCACTCTACCATTACCATCAAGCCGGGGAACCAACCCTGGTTCAATGAAGAGTGCAGGAGGACATGCCAGGAGCAGCACCAGGCATACTAAAAATGAGATGTCAGCCTGGTGAAGCCACAACATAGGACTACTTGCATGCCAAACAACGGAAGCAGCATGCGATAGACAGGGCCAAGCAATCCAACAGCCAACTGATCAGGTCTAAGTTCTGCAGTCCTGCCACCTCCAGTCATGAATGGTGGTGGACAATTAAACAACTGACAGGAAGAGGAGGCTCCACAAATATCCCCATCCTCAACAATGGGGGAGCCGAGCACATCAGTACAAAAGGCAAGGCTAAAGCATTTGCATCCATCTTCAGCCAGTGGTGCCAATTGGATGATCCATCTTGGTCTCCTCTTGAGGTTCCCAGCATCACAGATGCCAGTCTTCAGCCAATTTGATTCACTCCTCATGATATCAAGAAATGACTGAAGGCACTGGATACTGCAAACGTTAAGGGTCCTCACAACATTTCGGCGATAGTACTGAAGACTTGTACTCCAGAACTAGCCGCGTCCCTAGCCAAGCTGTTCCAGTACAGCTACAACACTGACATCTACCTGGCAATTTGGAAAATTGCCCAGGTATGTCCTGTGCACAAAAAGCAGGACAAATCCAACCCAGCCAGTTACCGCCCTATCAGTCTACTCCTAATCATCAGCAAAGTGATGGAAGGGGTCGTCAACAGTGCTATCAAGCGGCACTTGCTCAGCAATAACCTGCTCACTGATGCTCAGTTTGAGTTTTGCCAGGGCCACTCAGCTCCTGACCGCATTACAGCCTTGGTTCAAACATGGACAAAAGAACTGAACTCCAGAGGTGAGGTGAGAGTGACTGCCCTTGACATCAAGGCAGTATTTGACCGAGTATGGCATCAAGGAGCCCTAGCAAAACTGGAGTCAATGAGAATTAGGGATAAAACTCTCTGGTTGGAGTCATACCTAGCACAAAGGAAGATGGTTGTGGTTGTTGGAGGTCAATCATCTCAGTCCCAGGACATCACAGCAGGAGTTTTTCAGAGTAGTGTTTTAGGCCCAACCATCTTCAGCAGCTGCATCCATGAGCTTCCTTCAATCATAAGGTCAGAAGTGGGGATTTTCGCTGATGATTGCACAATGTTCAGTACCATTTGTGACTCCTCAGATACTGAAACAGCCTATGTCCAGATGCAGCAAGACCTGGACAACAGCCAGGTTTGGGCTGATAAGTGGTAAGTTACGTTTGTGCCACACAAGTGCCATGCAATGACCATCTCAAACAAGAGAGAATCTAACCATCTCTCCTTGATGTTCAATGGCATTATCATCACTCAATTCCCCACTATCATCATCCTAAGGGTTACCATTGACCAGAAATTGAACTGGACCAGGTTCATAAATGCTGTGGCTAAAAGAGCAGGTCAGAGGCTGGGAATTCTGCACCGAGTTATTCACCTCCTGTCTCCCCAGTGCCTGTCCACAAGGCACAAGTCAGGAGTGTGATGGAATATTCTCCACTGGCCTGGATTAGTGTAGTTCCAACAACACTCAAGAAGCTCAACACCATCCAGGACAAAGCAGCCCTCTTGATTGGCACCTCATCCACAATCTTCATCATTCACTCCATCCCCGACTCACAATGGCAGCAGTGTGTACCATATAGATGCACTGCAGCCACTCACCAAGGCTCCCTCGACAGCACCTTCCAAACCCTCGACCTACACCATCTAGAAGGACAGGGGCAGCAGATGCATGGGGACACCAACACCTGCAAATTCCCTTCCAAGCCACACACCATCCTGATTTGAAACTATGTCGCTGTTCCTTCACTGTTGCTGGGTCAAAACCCTGGAGCTCCCTTCCTAACAGTGCTGTTGGTGTACCTTCACCCCAAGGACTGCAGCAGTTCAAGAAGACAGCTCACCACCCCCTCTCAAGGGCAATTAGGGATGGGAAATAAATGCTGGCCTAGGCTGCGATGCCCACATCCCCCAAATGAAAAAAAAAAATCATGGGCGAATTTAATCTTCATATAGACTGGAGAAGTCAAATTAGCAAAAGTAGCATGGGGGACGTGCTTGCAGAATGTATTCAAGACAGTTCCCTCGAACAATACTTTGTTTAATCAATCAGGTAACAGGCTATTTTAGATTTTGTTTTGTGCAATGAAATGGGATTAATTAGCAATCTCAAAGTAAGAGATCCTCTGGAGAAGAGTGACCATAATATGATAGAAGTTAACGTTGAGTTCAAGAGTGGCACACTTAAGTCCGAAACTAGTGTCTTAAATTTAAATAAAGTCACTTACATAGATATGAGGGACAAGTGGATGAAGGTAGATTGGGAAATTAGATTAAAAAGTATGATGGTAGATAAGCAAAGATGAACACTTAAAGAAATATTTAATAATTCTTAATGAATATACATCCCATTCAGAAATAAAAGCTCCAGGGGAACAGTGATCCATCTGTGGCTAACTAAAGAGATTATGGATAATATTAGTTTAAAAGAAGGGACTTATAATGTTGCCAAGAAAAGCAGTTTGTCTGAGAATTGGGAGAGATTTAGAAACCAGCAAAGGTTGACCAAAAAATTGATAGAGGAAGAAAATAGAATATGAGAGTAAACTAGCAAGAGATATTTAAAAAAACAGATTGTAAGAGCTTCTAATAAGTATGTAATATGGAAGAGAATAGTGAAAGTAAATGTGGGTCCCTTAGAGGAAGAGACAGGAGAATTATAATGGGAAAGAAATACAGAAATGTCTGAAACGTTAAACAAATATTTTGTATTCATCATCACAGTAGAAGACACCAAAAACTTAACAGAAATAATGGGGAATATTAGTAAAGAAAGTGTACTGGAGAAGCTAATGGGACTAAAAGTCTGAAAATCCCCTGGACCTGACTGCCTACATCCCAGGGTTCTAAAAGAGGCAGCTACAGAGATTGTGATCTTTCAGAATTCCCTAGATTCTAGAATGGTCCCAGTGGATTGGAAAGTAGAAAATGCAACACTGCTATTCAAGAAAGGAAGGAGAGAGAAAACAGGGGACTACAGGCTAGTTAGCCTGACATTAGTCATCAGGAAAATGTTATAATCCATTATTAAGGAAGTGGTAACACTTCCTTAATAGAGTTTTTTGAGAATGTAACTAGCAGGGTAGATAAAGGGGAACCAATGGATGCAGTATATTTGGATTTTCAAAAAGCATTTGGTAAGGCAAATGAAAGGTCATTGCTCAAAAGAAGGTCCGTGGGTTTGGGGGTAGAGGATTGGTTAAGAACAGTAAAAAAGAGAGTAGAAGTAAACAGGTCATTTTCAAGTTGGCAGGCTGTGAATAGTGAGGTGCCACAAGAATCAGTGTTGGGCCTCAGCTGCTTACAATCTATATTGATGACTTAGATGAAAGGACTGAGTGTAATGTATCCAAATTTGCTGATGATACAAAGCCAGGTGGGTAAGTAAGTTGTGAGGAGGACACAGATGCTGCAAAATTTGGCTCCGTGGCACCCATTTCTTCAGCGTTATGTCTGCCATTTTGCCTCCAAAATGACTTCTGCGTGCACACAGACACTTCTGGTGCTAACCACGTCAGACACCATTTTGTTGAGGGTATTAGTCCACACAGTGGGTGCCTGCCAGAAATATGCAGAGTAGGCAAATTGTGACGTTAATCAGCACAAAACATCGATTTGATGCCAGCGCTGCCCTTTTCAAGCTCGACACTCCAGCTAACACCACGTCTTAAACATGCATGGTTGAACTCAGCAGCAGACAGGCACCTACCAGCCCGATTTAAAGGTGTCATCAACTGTTTTCAGTTTAGTTGCTGATTGACTTCTATTAGCTGTTGCTGCAAATGTTGAAGTGTTTTGTGGTTTCCAGTGTTGTTTAAAGTTTCTGAAGTCTACAGGAAGTGGTGTGCCACATGCTGTAGGTTTTTGCCCTGACAAGGTACTTGTTCCCAGACATGGGTGCAGGAGTAGCCATTCTTCTTGGAATATAGCATGGCTTGGGGAATGTACAGATGGCACACAGAGCAGGACAAGCTGCTGGATGAGGGAGGAGGAGGGAGAAGAGCTCTCAGCTGGAGGGTGGTCAGGGAGCAATTTCCTACCCGAACCTCAATGAGGAACAGTGTGTCAGACATTGCCACTTCACCAAGAGCCATCCTCATTGAAAGTTGCTACATGCTGCAGCAACAACTGCGGCCTCAGAACAGGGTGAGGATAGCATTGCCATTGTCTGTGAAGGTGACCATGGCCATGACCTTTTATGCATCTGGATTCTTCCAGCTGGAGCAGACGATATTTGCAACATTTCTTTTGTCAGCGAGAAGCAGGCAGAGCAAGCATGTGGCTTTGTGAGAGCTGCAGTCTTCCCCAGGGTGCCATTGTCCACATACATATCGCTTTGATAATGCCACATGTCAAATCTGAGATGTACCACAACCAAAAAGGGTTCCTGTCCCTCAACATCCAGCTTGTGTCCATTGGCAAAGAATCATACAGGTCAATGCCCTATATCCTAGCATGAGTCATGATGCAGTGGTTTTTGTCAAGGTTCATCCCAAGCAGCTCTGTAACACAGGAGTCTGTGCTCTACGGGCTGTTCCCAGGGACGCACACCGAGACAAACATCAACTGCTGCTGGAGGACTATCAATTCGGTGAAAGACGCCCTTTGGTCTGCCCGAAACTTGCTGGTCTTCCAGCGCAAAGAGTTGTCCACCACCGAATGTTGCAGACTGGCACATTCCAAGGTCCAGGACTACGTGCTGAGGGACACACTAAAGCTTGGGGCAGCCGCAGCAAAGGCTCAATGGGGAAAGACCACAGTGTAAGGTTCCCCCACCAAGCTGGACTGAGGGGCTGGAACCATGGGAAGCCCCTCGAACTGTATCGTTAATATTCTCAATTGCTGTAAATGTAAAACTGTAATTGACATGACAATTGTGAAACGGAAGGGTTGGGAAGAAACTCATGACATTATTGAAAGAAACTGATCTCTTTTGCAATGTTTGTATTTTTTCGTGCTGGTTGGAAACTGTTTGGCAATGTAATTTTTACAGATTTTTATGAATAAAGTATATTTTGGAAATAAAAAAAAAAAAAAAAATGATGCCTTTATTCTGCGGCAATCTGCTGTGCTGCCTGCTATTGAACCAGCTGTACAAACCAGAGGCCGGCTATTGGGTGACGAGGTTTATCCATTGACAACATGGCTCATGACTGATGCGTAAAACATGCACACACGGGCTGTTAATTGTGTTTAGTCATATGCAGGTGGAGGGTGTTAATTAGGGTCTTCAGTATATATACAGCGACACTTACTTAAACTGGGTGAATATTTGCATGAGGAGCTGCATGTTTGTAATCTTTTTACTTTATAAAATAAATGCAAGACTGAGTAAAGATTAACTCCAGCAAAGTCCTTCAACAACAAGCTTTCTGGCGTATAACATGGTAGCAGAGGATGGTTGCTGAAAGGTGAAGGTTGGAAACTAAGACATTTTTTTCCGCATAGGAAACTAAAATGCCAGTGGCTATTGTGGAAAATAGCAGAAAGCAAGTATAAATTGTCACAGTATGATTACCCTCTGATATTCTCTGAGTCAACCATATGAATTGTGGAAGAATGAAGTGGATATGTGGACACAGGTTATGTCCCTACCAAAGAGGAAACAAGGTATGGCCTTGGCGTTGTCACTTCCTACCAAAAATAAAATCAGAAGTAAAGTATTTTGTGAACTGGATGCTCATTAGTTGGGTATTGATAAAAGTTTGGATCTTCTTTAGAATTCTTGGATGAGATTTACAAGAAAGATGATCTGTGAAATGAAGCATGGTCAGACTTTGATAGATTTCAGAGAACAGATGGTTATTCAATGGAGGAATATATCATGAACTTTAACAGGATATACATAAGATTGAGGAAATTCAATTTGGACATCCCTGGTTCTGTGTTAGCATTCAAATTGCTAGATTGTGCTAAGGTGTCATATATGGATAGGCTCCTGGTTCTAACTGGGGTTTGGTTCTCGGTAAAAGACTCCCTGTTGCATCAGATGTCTGCTGCCTTAAAACATTTCTGCGGAAACAATCATTTCCTGCAGCCTTGGTAGAACAAATAGGACATTCTACAGTGACAAAAAGAATGGAGGACTCAATGATTGTGTCATGCAGGCCCCCACCTGCCAAGAATGAGACACATTAATTTTGCCACATCAACATTGATTTTTAAACTGTTACTGGAGTAAAGAAAGAACTTGTTTTTTTAAAAAGAAACACCAGACCACTGACTGGAAATACATTTGCATAGTAACAGACAGTACTTGGAAAGGACAAAGGGGCCACTCCCTGATCCAATTTAATCCACAATGGACTTTTGATTACCAGACATTGAAGATGGAGAGGCTAGCATTCCAGGTTAACTGCTAAGATGGCCGCATACACAAACAGACATGGTCAGATCAGTTTAGTCACATGACTAACTGGCTGTTGGAGCTTTTTTTGAATTTGAACTCGCCACAGAGAATTTGAACTGAGAAAGCTGTTTGCTCCTGGACTGAAAAGAGCTCTCTCTTGTCTGCTCCCTCCTCTTTCTCATGGAACTGAAGACCTCTGGAAGACACATGAACCCCAAGAAAGAAAAGTCTCCTACAGTGAACAAGGTTTAAGAAGAATACAGGGCCCCAACAAAAAGCAAGACTACCTACAAAAGGACTACAGTGAGCTCAAAGCACAGTAACAAGAAACTCTTCTGATATTGCCTCAAACCTCTACTTTATTTTTCTTCTCTTTTCTGTCTCTATTTACTTGCACATATTGCCTATGCATGCTAGCGTCGGGCGTGACGTGTATCCGTAGGCGTTAACAGAATTAGAGTTTAAGTTTTAATAAATTTCACTTTTCTTTAAACCTAAGAAAGCCTGTTTATGCTCATTTCTTTGCCTTATAATTGGAAAGTGGTGAACAAGGATTCACTGGGGGGGGCGGGGGGGTGGGGGGGCGGAGCTCAAAACATGGTGTGTTTAAAAATTAAACTCTGTTACAATAAGACTAGTTGAAGGCTAAAAGGGACCCAAAGACACCTTTCTTACCTGGTCATAACAATTGCCATATTTTGAAATGGTCCGGATACTAGATGCAGGCACCAGTACAATGGAAAAGTTACAGATAGGAGGAATGAGGAAGAAAGCACCTTTAGCAGACCTGGCTATTACAGCAGAAGACAGAATTGAAACAGCAATAGTAGATGAATGAATTCCAGGAATGCCCAAGGAACAGTTCTTCCGGTGTGACCCGAAGTATCATTACGCAATGAACTGCCCAAAGCAGAAAGGCAGGGCCCTTGAAATGACACATGACGCAGAGAATTCTGAGGCAGAAGAAGAAGATAATGATGAATCTGAATGGATTGTATGAACCACAAGGAGTTTTAGTCCTGTAATGAATGTGTTAGTTGCGGATTCATTCAATTGTGCTGTGTTAGATAGTGCTTGCACATTGACAGTATGTGGAACAGATCGGTTAAAATTTTATCTGGGTTCACTCAGTAGTGAGGATCGACACAAGGTTAAGGAGTATAAAAGTATTACTTGCTTCAGGTTTGGTGTTGGCAGCACATTGAAGTCACTAAAGAGAGTTGTAATTCCATGTAAAATAATTGGAATAAGGCACTTTGTCAGTACTGATGTAGTCTCTAGTGAGATACTTTCACTGTCTTTGAAAAAGGTACAACTGAAACGTGATATGGAGCATGATAAGGCACTTGTTTTTGGAAAATCAGTGGATTTGCAGTTTACCCAATCGGGGCAGTATTGTATCCCCTTAACAAAGCCAAATGTTTCTAGTCAGAGTGATAGAAAAGTATTAATGGCATCAGGTGATAAGAAACAGAAAAAAAAAAGCAAATTGTCTTAAAGTTAAACAGACAATTTGCTAACCCTTCTTGTCAAAGATTAAAAACCCTGCTATAGGATGCAGGTGTGATTGATGAAAAGTATATGATATTATGACCATGTGGTGTGATGTGGGTGGTTCCTGCTGTTCAACTCCCCACCTGACCGCAGCAAGTGTATTTGTATTAGAGTTTAACATCTTGGTGTTTTATTTTTCCAATAAACAGACTGCGACAGGTTTTCTTGTTGGTTTTAAAAAACAGAAAATCAATTGTTTATTGATCAATATGCCTTTTCCCAAAATTGTCGCAACCACATCCACTCACACATTCGCTCGCGCACACACACAAGAGACAGATAGAGAAGGGAAAATGGAAGATAGCTTTTAGAGGGGCCGGGGTGTGGGGGTTGGAAGTTACAATAAACCTGTTGAATTCTCTTGGAAATCCATTTCTCAATGGATGCAGGCCTGAGATGAGTATAGATTTCTTTCTTGATTGAAGGTTCAATTGAAGACAGTGGGTTACTTCCTGCTCTCGCCGCTGTATAATGTAGATGTCAGATTCTGCAGCAGGGCACGTGTTTTCTGGCATGGCTGGAACACAAGCTGTCAGAATGCTGCTTTGTCTTCTCTCTCCATCTGTCTCTCTGGCTGTCTTTTTTTAAGGTAAAATTGTGTCACCTCTCACCTCCAGGTAGGACATGTTCTCATTGCTTCCTCATGGTGAATGCACAATAGTCCAGCATGTGACTACTTCACACCTTCTTTGATTCAGAAGAAGACATTCAATTCTGGAATGCTTTTAGGATGGGTACAATTGACATCTCTTAGTTTTGAATATTTGTCATTTGTTATTGTCAGATAGTTTGAATTCACAAAAGGCCAATCCCATTTTTCATTGTTGGCCATTTTGGGCTATTGTTCACTTTTCAAAATAAAGGGTCATTTTAAAAAAAGACAAAGTCAGTTTTTCATAACTCTTCAAAGATAGTCCCTGATTGTTGTGTCATCGCACTTCCGGTGTGCGTGACAATGAAGATGTTAGAAAAGATAATGAAAAGAGTGAAATCTGTAAAAAGTATCAGAGGACGCCGTCACGTCTTCTGCACTGTGCGGCAGTCCTCCTGCTCTAGAAAGTGCTACAATTAGTTCAATTTTTTATGCACATTTGAATACTTTGCATACAGGGAGACAGCCTGAGGTCTTGGAGAAAATTCGGAGAGCACTGAGGCATCATATAAGGCCTGAGGCAGCTGAGACAGAATTTAATTCAGGAGATTTGGTGTATTATAAAAGAGAGGGTAATAGGGAATAGAAAGGCCCTGGTAAGGAATAGGTCATGATGGTAAGACAGTAATTATCAAACATGGAAATCAAACTGTTAAGGTTCATTCCTCAAGATTACTCGGTGTTTATTACAAAATCCCAGAATCTGAGCAGCTGATAGAAGGAAACGAGACATGTTGTACCTCAAATGCTAATTTGTTTTGTGATGAAGGTCCTGAAGAACAGAATACGGTAGATCAAGGGTTGGATAGAGGTAATGTGAGTGATCACGATGCACAGAATAGAGCTATCACATCCAAAGGCCAATTGCCCCAAGTAGGTACTCCAGAGGGGTCTAGGCACATGGACTGGCAGAATGAGATGAAAGAGTGGAGAGTGAGAAAGCGCAGTGTAAGTTTTAATAGTGGGTCTGGAAGTGACTCTTGCATCAGGAAACGATCACGAACTGGAAAAAGAGCATCCGATAGTGCCAGAGGGAGATCTTACGGTAAGAGTCCGGAAAGACATCAAACTGCGAGTAGAGGCCATAGTTTGAACAAATTATACAATGAAATGAAGGCCAAAGAACAGTCCCTCAATAGAACTAGAAGCAGAAGTCCTCATGATCATGAAGTTTCAGTGGCTGCCGATAAACTTGAGGATAAACTAATAAGAGTGGCAAAACAAAAGGAATTGGAGTGTTGGAGAGAGGTTAGTATTTATTCTGAAGTACCAGATAAGGGACAGCTAACCTTGCTAAAACGAGGTTATCTGAAAGGGGTTTTGAAAAGCGACTGGGTGATACAGGTGTTAAAGTGGACTCTCCCACAGCTGGAAAAGTAATGTTGAAAATATTTTTAGCTCTTTAGGTCACATATTCATGGGAGTGTAGATCAATCGTCATTAAAGCCGCATATCCAAAGGGTGATACTTTTCAGGGAAAAGTATTTTCTGAAACCACCTGAACAGGCAGCAGATGCAGAAGAAAAACTGTGGAAAATAAATTAATGCATCTATGGCCTTAGTGATGCTTCCAGGGTGTGGTATTTCTCGGTGAGATCTGCTTGTTGAAAATTGGTTGTGTTCAACCACAAGCAGATCCCATAATGTTTTATTGGTATTATATGGGGAATCTTTCAGGCAGCTTTATGATGCACGTTGATGATTTCTTATGGAGTAGTACTGCAGAATTTTAATAAGATTAGAGAAGAATTTTAGATTAGGAGTCAGGCTTGTGGGGCTTTTAAATATATTGGTTTATATATTAAGCAGAGTAGGTCTGCAATACGTTTAAATCAACATTCCTATTTAGAAAGTGTTACTCTCATCCCAGTTACTCGTACTAGATCATCACGGAAAGATGATGATATATCTAAAGAGAGAGCAATTACAAAGCTTTATTGGTCAATTAAACTGGTTGTGCACTCAGACTGGACCTGATGCTAGTTTTGATGTGCTGGAGTTAAGCACTATGATGAAACACCCAAATTTGAGAACGTTTTAAGGGCAAACAAAATATAAAAAAATTAAACTGGAGAAATGCATACTTAAGTTCCCATCCTTAGGTGACCCAAAGAATATGAAACTAGTCATTTTTAATGATGCTGCACATGTTAATCTTGCTGATGGGTATTCAAGTGCAGCAGGTTTCATAATATTTCTGATGGGTGAAAATGGGAAATATTGACCTATAGCTTGGTAAGCTAAGAAAATAATAAGTGTTGTTAAAAGTATTTCAGCTATGGAAACACTGGCTCTTGTGGAGGCAGTGGATATGGGCTTCTATTTGTCAAATATTTTAGGTGAGATTCCGTACAAGGCGAGAACTGAAGATAAGGTACCCTCTGAATGTTATGTAGATAACCGTTCCATGTGGCGTAATGTACACTCTAAAGAAAGTGAGTGAGAAAAGTTATGGGTTGACCTTGCTGGATTGAAACAAATGCTGGAGAGAAAGGAAATCTTCAAAATTAAATGGGTACATGCAAGCCATCAACTATCTGATTGTTTTACAAAAGCAAATGCTTGGACAAAGAAATTGTTAGGGGTCCTAGAGGAGGGTGGTCTTGCAATGTAATGCTTTGTACAGAATGTGGAATTATTTTGATTTGTTTTGAAATGTTTGTGCATGTTAAACTCTAAGTTCTTTCTTTAAAGAAAAAAGGAATCTGTTAATTGTGTTTAATCATATGCAGGTGGAGGGTGTTAATTAGGGTCCTACTTGAGTTTATATAAGGAGACACTTAATAAAACTGGGTGAAAAGTTGAGTGAAGAGCTACATATTTGTAATCTTTTAAATTTGTAAGATAAATGCAAGACTGAGTAAAGATTGGCTCCCGCATAATCCTTCAACAACAAGCTTTCTGGAGTATAACATGGGCAGCATAAATGTACAAAAGCTCTGCTGCCACATGAAATGTGATAGAGCTGACCATTGGGGTGCTTAAACAATGCTTCAGTTGCCATGACCATTCTGAAGGAGCTCTGCAGTACTTGGCAGAGCACGTGTCATGATTCATCGTGGTCTGCCAGATCCTGCATAACCTGGTCATCATATGGGCACAGTCCTTGCCACCAGTTATAAGGCGACTAACTGAGGAGGAGGAAGAGGAGGAGGCAAATGACACAGCCCCTTCCTGGCCAGACTGTCCCTGTCAAATATAAAATAAAAACAGGAAGTGCTGGAAATACTCAGCAGGTCTGACAGCATCTGTGGAGAGAGAAGCAGAGTTAAGGTTTCAGGTCTGTGACCTTTCATCAGAGCTGGCAAAGGTTAGAAATGTAACAGATTTTAAGCAAGTAAAGCAGGGGTGGAGGGAAAAGAGAACAAAAGGGAAGGTGTGTCACAGGACAGAGGGCCAGAGAGATTAACTGACAAGGAGGCTATGAGGCAAATGCAAAGAGAATGTGCTAATGGTGTGATGAAAGACAAAGCATTTGTGGAGAGGGCATGTTAATGACTGAATAATGAACAGCTCTAGCCAAAAGCACAAACATGCAAAAACCAGTAGGCAGGAACATGGTAAAAAAATTATGAAACAAAATAAGATAAAATAAAAATTTAAAAAAGGCCAGTCATGCTCTGAAATTATTGAACTTAATGTTCAATCCGGTAGGCTGTAGTGTACCTAATCAGAAAATGAGGTGTTGTTCGTTGAGCTTGCATTGATGTTCACTGGAACACTGCAGTAGGCCCAGGACAAAGATGTGGACATGAGAGCAGGGTTGTTGGTGGGGAGGGGTGGGGGTGGTGGTGGTGGTTGCGGGGAGATGTTGAAATGGCAAGCAACCGGAATCTCGGGGTCATGTTTTCGGATTGAGCGGAGGTGTTCCGCTAAGCGATCACCCAATCTGTGTTTGGTCTCCCCAATGTAGAGGAGACTGCTTTGTGAGTAGCAAATACAGTATACTAAATTGAAAGAAGTACAAGTAAATCGCTGCTTCACCTGGAAGGAGTGTTTGGGGCCTTGGATAGTGAGGAGAGAGGAGGTAAAAGGGCAGGTATTACACCTCCTGCGATTGCATGGGAAGGTGCCCTGGAAAGGGAACGAGGTGTCCGGGATAATGGAAGAGTGGACCAGAGTGTCACAAAGGGAATGATCCCTTTGGAATGCTGACAGGGAAGGGGAGAGGAAGATGCATTTGGTGGTAGCATCATGCTGGAGGTGGCGGAAATGGCGGAGGATGATCCTTTGGATGTGCAGGCCGGTGGGGTGGAAAGTGAGGACAAGGGGAACCCTGTTGCAGTCTGGGAGGGAGGGGAAGGGGTGAGGGCAGAAGTGCCGGAAATGGGCTGGACACGGTTGAGGGCCCTGTGAACTGCACTGGGGGGAAATTCTCAGTTGAGGAAAAAGGAAAACATATCAGAAGCGCTGTTGTGGAAGGTAGCATCATCAGAGCAGATGCGCCGGAGACGGAGAAATTGGGAGAATGGAATGGAGCCCTTACAGGAGGCAGGATGTGAAGAAGTGTAGTCAAGGTAGTTGTGGGAGCCAGTGGGCTTATAATGAATATTAGTAGACAGCCTATCCCCAGAGATGGAGACAGGGATGTCGAGTAAGAGAAGGGAAGTGTCAGAGATGGACCATTTAAAGGTGAGAGAAGGGTGGAAATTGGAAGCAAATTTGATAAAGTTTTCCAGTTCAGGGAGAGAGCAGGCAATGGCACTGTCCATGATTAACTCATCTGACTGTGATACCAGTAAACACAACCCCAATTCCCCATTCACCAACAGTCCCACACCTTACCCTCCCTCTGTCACTGACCATCACACTTGGCCACAATGCTAAAACAAAAGCCATCACAAAATAAACATTCCAATCCAAATTTATAAATGAAATCATGCCATATTGCATACAAACATCAACTAATCATCCTTGTGCATTCACTGAGTACCTGACTTGTGTGCCTTTGCTTGTCCTTGGGCTCCTACCCAGTGCTACAGCTGCAACATGGTTGGTGAAAGGCTACTGACTTTCAGTGGAGGAGACTGCAGGACAACTTTGAGCAGCTCTGGGCCTAGAAGGCCTGGTTGCAGACTGCACCATCATGGCATGGGTGGCAGCAGTCTAGCCTGGTTGGTTGACAGGCAAGAGCATTCGCAAATGACAGTGATGGGAAGATGCAAGCTGTCATCCTGAGAGAGGACAGTAGTTTTGTGCTCCAGGGAGCCACTGCTACTCCAGCAGGGCAGCGCTTCAGCATTCCTAGCATTGTGTTGGAGGACAGACTGCAGTGATACCCTGCAAACCCCTTTGGATACTGGCATCCACAACTATGGTGGCAGCAGTCCGAGCTTGCATAACTTCAGTGTGAGCTTCCACTTGCAGCAGACAGACATTGGGTGGCTTCTGCTTGTGCTGCAATGGAAGCTGAGACAGCAATGATCAGACACAGCATCTTGGTTGGGTCCACAAATGTGCTAATGAAGTTTGCCACCATTTCCACGCTGGAAAGGATGAGCTCCAAGCTTTGTGCATTGCCCTGTTCCAAGTTCCTGCTGGACTCCTCCTTGCTTCTTGACATTGACCGCAGGCTTTCTAGCAGGTCTGTCAATGCTCCAAGCAATTCACTGTGCTTATCCATCAGCCTTTTCCTGTAGGCTGCCCTACTGAAGTCCTCACCTGATTCCTCTGCAGCAGAATTCATGTGCGACCTCATCTTCCAGCAAGCTGGCACCTGTGCTACTCTTATCCCCTGCTTTGACTGCAGGCCACTTGTCCTTGGTGTCTCATCATGTGCAGATGCTACATCAAAGCTATCCTCTAAAATACTAGCAGTGTCAGTATCTGAACTGGTGGTTGCGGGTGTCAGAGCAAGTGACAATCCTTGTTTCTTATCCCTGTCTTCCTGCTCTTCCATCTCTTGACCTTCCACCACTGCCTGCCCATGTGGCAGTTCTGGGATATCTGAAAAGAGGAAGACACAGGTTGTGGTGAGGGGGATGGGGAAGAAGAAAGAGGTGCATTTTTAGACTTTCTGCAGAAGAGATTGTGGAATGAGGGGGAAATGGATGTGGGAAAGTGTATTAGGTAGAGCTTACTGTCATCCTTGAAGGTTTCAGTTCCACAGCCTCAACAATGCCTGCTCCGATGATGCTGACCACTATCTCTTCGATAGGGCTGAGGACCTGCAGCCAAGCCTGGAGAGGGACAAGGGGCAGGAAGGAAACAGAGGCTATATCCTCAGCACAGGCTCTACCACTAAAGACAGAGCTACCTTGAGATGACCAAGAACTGGTGCTGCAGGAGAATGTGCCTAAACAGGCAGATGGTCACAGAGGTCTGTGCCCTTGTCGCGGAAGACCTCACACCTCACAGCACTGCTCGCCATGCCCTGCCAGTAGCTGGCAAAGTCACTGTGGCCTTGAACTTCTTCACCTCTGTCTCCTTCCAAACATCAGCAGCAGACCTTGGTGGTATCTTGCAAGTGGCTGCACAGCACTGTATCGTACAGGTCACTGATGCCCTCTTTGCGAAAGTTGGGCAGTACCTACAATTCCTGACAGATTGTGCCTCAAAGGCAGAGAGGGCAGTAGGTTACGTCTCCATCGTTGGATTCCCCCAGGTGCAGGGCATCATTGATTGTACCCTTGCGGTCAGCAAGGTACCCAGTGACTGCCCAATGACAATTATTAACAGGAAGGTCTTCCCCTCCCTCAATATTCAACTGGTCTGCGACCACAAGAAGAACTTCCTCCATATAATAAAAGCAAAATACTGCGGATGCTGGAAATCTGAAATAAAAACAAGAAATGCTGGAACCACTCAGCAGGTCTGGCAGCATCTGTGGAGAGAGAAGCAGAGTTAACATTTTGGGTCAGTAACCCTTCTTCGGAACTAGCAAATATAAGAAATGTCAAAGGTTATAAGCAAGTGAGGTGGGGGTGGGGCAAGAGATAACAAAGGAGAAGGTGTAAATTGGACAAGGCCACATAGCTGACCAAGAGGTCATGGAGCAAAGGCAAACAATATGTTAATGGTGTGTTGAAAGACAAAGCATTAGTACAGATAGGGTGTTAACGAACTGAAGATTGAACAGCAGCAAGTACAAACATGAAAAAAAAACAGTGGGTAAACAAACTGAACAAACTACAATGAAATGAAATGAACAAAAATTGTAAAAAATGTAAAAAAGAAAAAATAACTAAAAATAAAAAATGGGGGGGGCGGGGGGGCCCGTCATGCTCTGAAATTATTGAACTCAATGTTCAGTCCGGCAGGCTGTAATGTGCCTAATCGGAAAATGAGATGCTGTTCCTCGAGCTTGCGTTGATGTTCAGTGGAACACTGCAGTAATCCCAGGATAGAGATGTGAGCATGAGAGCAGGGGAGTGTGTTGAAATGGCCAGCAACCGGAAGCTCAGGGTCCTGCTTGCGGACTGAGTGGAGATGTTCCGCAAAGCGGTCACCCAGTCTGCGTTTGGTCTCCCCAATGTAGAGGAGACCACATTGTGAGCAGCGAATACAGTATACTACATTGAAAGAAGTATAAGTAAATCTTCCTCCATGTGTGTGCTCGCTGTCCTGGCAGCTGTCATGACTCCATCATCCTCCAGCAGTCCAGGTTGCCACAGCTCTTCATTCCACCCCCAAACTACATGGATGAATTCTAGAGGACAAGGGATATCTCTTGAAAAGATGGTCGCTCACCCCTTTATGTGACCCTGAGACAGAGGCACAGAGGTGCTACAGCCAGAGCCATCTGCTCACTAGGTCATCCACTGAACAGGCCATCGGGCTTCTGAAGATGCGATTCAGTACTGGGATTGGTCGGGAGGCACCCTGCAGTACACTCCTGTAAGTATCTTGTGCATGGCAGTGGTCTGCTGTGGTCTCTATCACATGTCCCTATGGAGAGGTGTGGACCCTGAAGAGCTGGATTGACACAGCTTATCAGAAGAAGAGGAGGAGCAGGATATGGAACAGGAAGAGGAGGAGGAGGAGGGAGATGCAGAACACCGAGGTGCCCCGACTGCACTGGGAGGTGGCTGGGGACGGTAGGGGATGGTAGGGGGCTTGAGGGTCTCGTCAGGATGCTATCAATGTCAGGGATCATCTGATTCAGGCTCGTTTCAGCTGGGCCCCTGTGACCTATGAGGAACGACATGGTATGCAACTCACTTTGAGCTGCCATTGAGAACCCTTCCATTGAGAACACAGCCTGGAGCTCAATTCTTACTACTAGTGAAGGAAGGACATCTATCTGGAGGTTTCACTGTCACCATCCATGGACCCTTGCACCCCATCACCACTTCATCCCTTTTCGCCTGTGCAGCCAATAATAAAAGGAGGCTCACACGTCTCGCTTCAGGTGTCAATATTTACATTGTGCTCCAAAAGACAAAAAGTGCACATTTACAAGTGATAGACACCCAAGTGACCCACTCAATGCTCTGCCCGATGTGGTGGCCACTGTTCTTGGCCACTTCTACTTCCCCTTGTGTCCTTGTAGGAGATGGAGGCAGCCTGCTCATTTGTCTCTGCTCTTGGCTGAGATGCGCATGGCTGTCATCCTTGTCATGGAGATGTCAATGAGGGCACCTCCAGAGGGTGCAGCAGTGGCGTTATTGCAGGGGCAGCCTCTGCCACTGGGCCCTGCAGCACAGATGGTCCCTCAGTCAGAGGGGCCACGGAGGCTGATGATGATGGCACCCCATGAGGGCTTGGTGACAGCCTCAGCTCTGGGCTGGCTCTCCAGTTGGCTGGCGAGGACCACCAGCTGAAACACAACTGGCATCCCCTCTAGACATCCCTGCACCATCAGCACCACTGACCATTCAAGGGAGCATGCATCCCATGTACCTCAGTGTGCAGTTCCTGCATGCACTCCAGGTTCTGCTACATATGGCTCTCCTTGAGGCTGGCCACTCTTCTCAATGGAGGAGTTCATGCACTCAAAGCCCTGACTCACTGTGGCACACATGAGCTGAATGGATTCCTTCATTCTCCACCCATGCCAGCCCCCAACAGCCTCAAGGCATAGATGCCCATTTCTCCTGAAAAGTCAAAAGAGAGCGAGCTAACGCACTACAGGCCTCTATGGCCAATGCCAACTGCTCCTATTGATTAGCAGCTGCATGTTTTCAGTGCTGGCTGGGCCCTCAGCAGCACAATGGATCTGAGCCATCCTGAGGGTCATTAAATACCCGGCCACACACTCCTTCCATGATCAGGAGCAGCATGTACCCTCAGACTTCTCAGCTACAGTGTCTGCTGAAGGGTGAATACCCAAAGGCCTGTCCTGAGAGTTCGGTGTTGCATTCACCTTGCCTGAGCGATTAAGTTCATTGAACCTCTTCCTACACTGGATCCAGTTTCTGCGCGCCACATTTTGTCTGCTCACAGTGTTGGCGACCTCTGTCCAGGCCTGCTTAGTTGGGAGGGTGGCCTTCTCCTGCCACCCTCCGGGAAATGGATCTCACTTCTCTCCCCCACTGCTATGAAGAGGACCTCCAGGTCTGCACGCGGGAATCGAGGGTCTGCTCTGCCTGGGACTCCAGGCCTCTGCCTCTCCTGAGACATCTTTCTGCCAGGAGGTAATGCAATGAAACGGCAGCCACAGTAATGGTTGCCATGGTGTGTTTAAATCAGACCCTCTCCCTTTCAGTCATGCCTCCGTTCTCACCCCCATGACCATTAATTGGCCACCAAACTTGCACTATTCAATTAACAGGCTGCGCAACCCGCCCCCCACCCCCACCACCACTACCCCTCCCACCACCCCATAAAAATTGGAGCTGTGACTGCTTCCCCCTGGGGATGGGATTGGACCGAGAAACACTCCTGATGTCTGTTTCCTGCTCCCGGAAGGAAAATCCTGACCAATGTGTTTGAATGATGTCCTTGGTCATTGTTCAATAGCTGGCACCATGTGCCATCTGCAAAATGTTGGTGTGAGGCTTGCAGCAATGCTAAGTGCGTGAGTGTGGTTAATCTATGAATGTTAGATATGTGTCATAATTGATTGTTGGTAGGTGAGTGACGGGCATGTGGTGCATTCAGCAGTATGTGAGGCTAGCATGCAGTGGTGGGATATAGCATTTAAAGATGCATTCACTGACCTTGACCACTCCTGTGAGGTCATTGAACTTTCTGTGGCATAGCATCCAGGTCTTCAGGGCCTGACTTTGGTAGGAAGAATAGTAAATAGAATATTCGTTTAAATGGTGCGAAACTGTTAGATTTTGATGTTCAGAGGGATTTGTGTGTCCTTGTACACAAAACACAAAGTTAACATGCAGATACAGCAAGTAATTATGAAAGTGAATGGTATGTTGGCCTTTATTGCAAGGGGTTGGAGTACAGTCTTGCTGCAATTGTACAGGGCGTTGATGAGACCACACCTGGAATACTGTGTGGAGTTTTGGTTTCTGTACCTAAGGAAGGGTATACTTGTATCAAGTGTTCACTAGGTTGATTTTTGGGTTGAGAGGGTTGTCCTGAGAGATTGAGTAGAATGGGTCTATACTCTTTGGAGTTTAGAAGAATGAGAAATGACTTAATTGAAACATATACGATTCTCAGATGGCTTGACAGGGCAATTGCTGAGAGGCTGTTTCCCCTGGCTGGAGAATCTAGAACTAGGGGCATAGTCTCAGGATAAAGGGTCAGCCATTCAGGACTGAGATGAGGAGAAATTTCATCACTCAGAGGATTGTGAATATTTGTAATTCTCTACCTAGAGGGCTGTGGATGCTTAGGCTGAGATCAATAGATTTTTGAACTCTAAGGGAATCCAGGGATATGGGGTCCAAGTGGGAAAGTGTAGTTGAGGTCGAAGATCAGTTATGGTTCTATTGAATGGCAGAGTTGGCTCAAGGGGCCTTAGGGCCTATTCCTGCTTTTATTTCTTATGCTCTTATGTTCCTTGGCAAAAATGAGGTAATAGTGACTGGAAGCATCATACATGATGACAGTGGTATTTGAGGTGTCTGTGATGATATTCTTGGAGTTAGATATCACTAACTATGAACAAGACTCTTTCAAATGAGGAAAACTATATCTTCTTGAAAACCTATATGGATTGATACAAAGATTAGCTGTGTGGTTGATAGTTTAGGATAGGTTGATAGAGGAAGAATGCTACAAACTGCAGGAAGATATGAATGGACTGGTCAGGTGGGCAGAAAAATGACAAATGGAATTCAATCCAGAGAAGTGTGAGATAATGCATTTGGGAAAGGCAAAATAGCAAGGGAATAAACAATAAATGGTAGGGTACTGAAAAGTGTAGAGGAACAGAGGGACCTTGGAGTGCATGTCCATAATCCTTGAAGGTATCAGGACAGGTCAATAAGGCAGTCAAGAAGGCATACTTTCCTTTATTAGCTGAAGCATAGAATATAAGACTGTAGGAAGAACAGTAAGATTCAGCCAGAGTTAGTAAGAGACAGAACTGCTGCACGTGCTTTTAAAACATGGATTCCTTGTATTATTATTATAAACCCTGATTGACTTTGTACTCTACCATGTGGTCAATTCCTGAGAACCATACCTTTTCACTAAGAAGTTGTTTGGTTTTGATAATTCCCTGTTGACCTCATGTGCTATATCAACAACGCATTTCCTCGATGAGTGTGGAATGACAATGCAGTTGCTGCGAAACACGAGATCAGATGTAGTTGTAACCTCATTTCAAACATTTTGAAGACCTTCTAGTGTGTGAGTGATTTTGTTTGTAGATGCTCACTCAATCACGCCTTTCCAGTTTTGTGATTCCATCATCGTCCTACATAGTTGCAACGCCTTATCTTGTTTTGTTACCACTTTGATGTCAGCTAGTTTTAGTGGCTTTGGCAGAGCATTTAGGCTTGTATAGTTAAGATGTTGTTCGGCAACCTTTTGCAATTGCGTGCAATTGCGTGCAATTCTGGTCGCCACACTACCAGAAGGACGTAGAGGCTTTGGAGAGGGTACAGAAGAGGTTTACCAGGATGTTGCCTGGGCTGGAGGGCATTAGCTATGAGGAGAGGTTGGATAAACTCGGATTGTTTTCACTGGAACGACGGAGGTGGAGGGGCGACATGATAGAGGTTTACAAAGTTATGAGCGGCATGGACAGAGTGGATAATCAGAAGCTTTTTCTCAGGGTGGAAGAGTCAGTTACTAGGGGGCATAGGTTTAAGGTGCGAGGGGCAAAGTTTAGAGGGGATGTGTGAGGCAAGTTCTCTACACAGAGGGTGGTGAGTGCCTGGAACTTGCTGCCGGGGGAGGTGGTGGAAGCAGATACGATAGCGACGTTTAAGAGGCATCTTGACAAATACATGAATAGGAAGGGAATAGAGGGATACGGTCCCCGTAAGTGCAGAAGGTTTTAGTTTAGGCCGGCATCAAGATCGGTGAAGGCTTGGAGGGCCGAATGGCCTGTTCCTGTGCTGTATTGTTCTTTGTTCTTTGTTCTTTTCCTCATGACTAATAGGACTGACTGTAAGCAGCGGATTGCAAGAGATAGTCCGCTGGGTTGAGCTTACCTGGCTGATACTCAGCATGGAGCTCATACTGTTGTAGCTTGAGTATCAACACTCTATTTGAGTGGATGGTTTGCTATGTGGATTGTTGAACAAGCTCATGAGTGATCTATGATCGGTTATTACTTCAAACTCACTTCCATACAAGTAGAGATGAAAGTATAAGATAGCCCAAGTGATTGAGAATGCTTCTTTCTCTGGGTGAAAATAATGTTGGTCTTTGTGTATTAGCAATTTGCTTGCCATCTGTTACGGTCAGGTGAGGAGGGGTCAAAGGGCTTCCATCTTTTCCCTCTCGTTGTTTGACCACAACAGGTTGAATTCTTTTTTAAAGTTAATGTACTGGCCCATTCAGTAGGTGTTTGATTACTTACTTGCTATGATCATAATGACCAATTGGACAGGTTTTCTTGAGTTTAACAAAGAAAGAGGTTAACTTTCTTGTACTTAAACCGAACAAATTAAAATAAAAAACTACGCACCAACTTTCATACACACACACATACTAGGGGCTGGATTTTGCTGAGCTCCTAGAGTCGGGCTCTGTGGCAGGTTGGGGGGTTGGGGGAACTGGAAGATTGAATTGACAGCAGCCCACCATGGATGCCAAGAATGCTGGGCCCGATATTCTCTGATGTGGGGAAGGTCCATGACCGCAGGACTTGGATTTGAATATTAAAATCACCTATTTAAATACATTTAAATGGAAGCTGGAGCGATTTTACCGGCAGTTCCAGATCCTCTGAGCAATTTGCGGCATTCCCACATCTTCACTTTCCCGTCCAGGGAAGGCTGGTGCCACCGAGGTGGGGAAGGGGGGAAGCTCTGCATTTGTAGCGAAGTGGGGGTGGGGTGGGGGGAAGGGGACAACTCTGCATTTAGGTCAGATGAGGGGGATTAAAGGGGTCAAATCTTCACTAAATGTATTTGGAATGGAAAAAGGGGTAATCAGGGCTTTTGTGGTATATTTGGGCGGGGGGGGGAGGGGTGGGGGGTGGGTCAAGCTTTATTTTTTGTTGCAGTTGGGGGGTGAATAAGGTCAACTTTTATCTGTCACTTTAAAAATGGCACCAGTGCCTGCACAGAAAGAAGCGACGCCGTTGACGGTGTAGTCGAAGCTGCCCTGCCACGTGATTGGGGGGGCTGGTGCCCTGCATATTATAATGAGCTGCTGCCACTAGATCTTGGCAGCATGGTGGCAGTGGGAAAATAAAATCCAGCCCTAGAGGTTCGCACACATGCGACTGGGGAAGGGTAAATTGGTCAAGTCAGAGTCCATAGGAAAAAGGAGTATACAGTCTGTGGAGTTTGGTGATTTGGCTGGCATCAAGCTGAATTTGGTGGTCCTGAGGCTTTTCGTTTGAAGAGATAGATGACTGTTTCTGTGGGTATCTTGGAGACAGTGATGCAGATTATTTCCTCCAAAGGTGTTTTTGATTATAGCCGGTGTATGCATTGGTGTCGGTCAACAGACAGGGTTCGAAGCGTGCAAGCTGAAATGGAGAGAGAGAGAGAGAGACCCCACTTGGGTCTGCACATATCAGAGTCCATATGAAAACACCATCTTAAAACTACAGGGTGGCTTGTCACATGACAGTGACCAAGTGATTCAAGCATGGTAGTTAACAGTGTATTTCTTCTTGCTCAGAAGAAAGAAAAAAGAAAGAAAAAGAACTAACTATTCCCTTAAACTTCCTTGGTCTTGGTTCTTGCTGGGGAATGAGCAGACATTTCATCTTCCTCCTCACAGGCCTTGCAATGTATGATAAAATGTTGCAAATTATAGGTGGCCATCTTAAGCTGCTAGCAAAGTCATCTTTTATTTACTCCTTTTTAAAAATGTCTTTAAAAATATATATTCAGATCTCCAGTAAGTGGATTAAAGAAAATTATCATTCAATAAAGCATGTTGGTGTGACACCTCCTCATCATGTGAAATGAAATGTGACGTCAGGAGCATTTCATTATAAGGTCACAAATTAAAAAGAAACTGTACATACACATTCATTCTCAAACACTCAATTATCAGTCTCACTGTCAAAACCATGCTCTGGTTTAGCTTTTTTAAAATCTGGGATTGGGCACGAGCGCAACTGGGGAACTCCAACTGCTCTGACTGGGCTCAATCAGTACTCCAGCGGATATTGAATTTCCTCCAGCACCTGGGTCAGTTTTCTGGGACCTAGGCAATCGGGATTTCGGTTAATGAGAGGAGCCTCTACCATATCCACATTTAGGGTTAGGGTTGTGCACCCTGGTTTGTCCCTGCAGATCCCTTTAAACACTATGAGCAGCCTTGTTAGGTCTCTTCCCTGTTCTGCATTTAAGTAGGAGAGGACAGTGTCTAATTTCCTAACATTTCAGTGTAAGCTAACCAGACAGTAGTGGGTTCCATTTGGGAATCCTCCAGGACTCCCTCTAACTCGTCCTCACTGTCCCTTCCACCTTCCTCTTTCCTGACTGCCTGCCAGACTTGTGCATGTTTGTCCCCTTCCCAGCTGTGATAACATTTTAACATATTGATGGGGCACAGCTTTTGCTTTTTCCTATATGTGGAGTGCCAATTATATAATTCACCTGGATAATTCTCTTTACTACTCTATACAGGCCACTGAACCGGGCTTTCAATGGTTCTCCCTGTAATGGTAATAACACTAACACATGGTCTCCGGGCTGATATGTTCTAGCCTTGGCATGTTTAGCCGCCTGCCTTTTCATAGCTGTCTGGGAGGTTTTTAGATGTTCCTAAGCCACCGCACAGGATCTCATGAGCTGTCTCGGAACATGGACGCGTAGTCTAACATGGAAGACTCATCCCTGTGTCCTAAAACCCTCTGCTTGATTGGTTTTAGAGGACCTCCCACCTCATGTCCATAATTGAAATCAAAGGGATTAAAACCCATTGACTCATTGGGTGAGTTCCTGGTGGCAAACAGAAGAAATCCCAGCCCTTTGTCCCAGTCATGGGGGTAGTCATAGCAGATTGCCCTGTTCATTGTCTTTAGGTTCTGCTTTTACTGCTCCAAAGCCCCTTGTGACTGTGGGTGGTAGACTGAGGACTTTAGCTGGGTTATGCCCAGATTACCCATGACCTTTTGAAAAATACTGGACATAAAAATCAGGCCCTGATCTGGCTGGATCTCAGCAGGCAGCCCATAGCGGGTGAAGAATTGAGTTCGCCCCTCCACCAGTACCTTGGCAGAGATAGTTCGTAGAGGCCTAGCCTCTGGAACTCGGGTAGCCTCATCCACAGGGGCCCCACATAATCCATCAGCACTCTGCCGAATGGTTCCCCAAAAGAGTCTGGACAAACTGTTAACTCTGGATGAGCTGACAAAGGCCGTCAGGTCCTTTGAGATGAGTAAAACTACCGGAAGCGATGGCTTGCCCGTTGAGTTGTATTCGACTCTGGAACTGGATCGGCCCAGATCTGCTAGAAGCATACGAGTGTCAGAATCTATGAAAAAAGGCATCATCACCCTCATCTACAAGCGGAAGGGGGAGAGGGCGGAAATCAGAAATTGGCGATCCATCTCAGTGCTTATTGTAGACTACAAGATTCTGTCCAAAGTCATTGCCTGTCAGGTCAAGTCTGCTCTGGAGTTGGTGATTCATCCTGATCAGACCTGTACTATACCCAGCAGGAAGATCGCTGATAGTCTTGCGCTTCTCAGGGATACAATCGCCTATGTGCAGGACAGGGGGGTGGCCACCTGCCTCATCAGCTTGAACCAGGAGAAGGCTTTTGACAGGATATCGCACACATACATGATGGACGTGCTTTCCAAAATGGGGTTTGGGGAGGGAATCCACAATTGGATCCAACTGCTGTACACAAACATCAGTAGCGCAATCTCAATCAATGAGTGGGAATCAGAATGCTTCCTGATCAAATCTGGAGTCAGGCAGGGCTGTCCTCTCTCTCCTGTCTTGTTTGTTTGCTGTATTGAATATTTTGCTGAGTCTAGTAGGAAGGATGCAGGCATAAAAGGGGTGACAATCCCAGGCAGTGGAGGCACGCAGGTCAAAGCCTCCCTGTACATGGACGGCATAACCGTCTTCTGCTCGGAACCACCCGTTCGGAGACTGATGAGCATCTGCGACCAGTTCAAACTGGCCTCGGGAGCCAAAGTAAATCACGGCAAGAGCGAGGCCATGTTCTTTGGGAACTGGGCTGACCGATCCTTTGTTCCTTTCACCGCCAGGTCAGACTACCTGAAGGTGCTAGGGATATGGTTCGGAGGGGCCAGGGCATACACCAAAACTAGAAGGAGTGAGTAGCCGTGGTAAAATAGAAACTGGGCAGGTGGGAGCAGCGTTCTCTCAATTGCGGGTAAGAACCTGGTCATCAGGTGTGAGGCGCTCTTGATGTTACTGTACGTGGCTCAGGTCTGGCCCATGGTCCACACCTGCACTCTGGAGGTCACCTGAGCCATCTTTCGCTTTATTTGGAGGTCAAAAATGGACCGTTTCTGTAGGGACACAATGTTCAAACATTTAGATAAAGGACAAAGAACGTAACCAACGTCGCCCTCATCCTGACGGCCACCTTTGTGTGCGGCTGCATCAAGCTGTGCATAGAACCCCAGAACGCAAACACCAAGTGTCACTATGTGCTGAGGTTCTATCTGTCACCGGTGTTGCGAAGGATGGGTCTGGTCCCATTGCCGCGCAACGCTCCATTCAGTTGGACCATGCCTTACCACCTATCCTTTGTGGAAAAGTTTGTGCAGAAAAGCACATTTGACCACCAATCCATCAGGCAGTGGTCTGCACAGAACGTCATCAAGGCCCTATGGGAAAAGGAGATGGTGTATCATGTCGGATGGTTCACCGAGCAGACTGTCAAAGTAATTTAGCTGAATGTCGCATCACCAGAACTTTCAAACAAGCACCAAGATGTAGCTTGGCTGGTGGTGAGAAGGGCCCTCCACGTCAGAACGTTCCTGCATGCCCAGAATCTCACCGCCTCCGCATGCTGCCCTCGAGGTGGCTGCAGTGGGAAGAGACCATTGGTCTCTTTGGGGCAGCACAGTGGCGCAGTGGTTAGCACCACAGCCTCACAGCTCCAGCGACCCGGGTTCAATTCTGGGTACCGCCTGTGTGGAGTTTGCAAGTTCTCCCTGTGTCTGTGTGGGTTTCCTCCGGGTGCTCCGGTTTCCTCCCACAGCCAAAAGACTTGCAGGTTGATAGGTAAATTGGCCATTGTAAATTGCCCCTAGTATAAGTAGGTGGTAGGGGAATATAGGGACAGGTGGGGATGTGGTAGGAATATGGAATTAGTGTAGGATTAGTATAAATGGGTGGTTAAATGTTCAGCACAGACCCGGTGGGCCGAAGGGCCTGTTTCAGTGCTGTATCTCTAAATCCAAATCAAATCAAACCATCTTCTGGAATGCGCCTTTGCAAAGCAGGTCATACAAATTAGCAGCAGGAGTAGGCAACTCGGCCCCTCGAGCCTGCTCCACCATTCAATAAGTTCATGGCTGAACTGATTACTCCACATTTCCACATACTCCCGATAACCTTTCACCCCCTTGCTTATCAAGTACTTTGCATCGGTATTCACCGAGGAGAGGGACATGACGGATGTTGAGGTTAGGGATAGATGTTTGATTACTCTAGGTCAAGTCGGCATAAGGAGGGAGGAAGTGTTGGGTATTCTAAAAGGTATTAAGGTGGACAAGTCCCCAGGTCCGGATGGGATCTATCCCAGGTTACTGAGGGAAGTGAGAGAGGAAATAGCTGGGGCCTTAACAGATATCTTTGCAGCATCCTTAAACACGGGTGAGGTCCCGGAGGACTGGAGAATTGCTAATGTTATCCGCTTGTTTAAGAAGGGTAGCAGGGATAATCCAGGTAATTATAGACCGGTGAGCCTGACGTCAGTGGTAGGGAAGCTGCTGGAGAAGATACTGAGGGATAGTATCTATTCCCGTTTGGAAGAAAATGGGCTTATCAGTGATAGGCAACATGGTTTTGTGCAGGAAAGGTCATGTCTTACCAACTTAATAGAATTCTTTGAGGAAGTGACAAAGTTGATTGATGAGGGAAGGGCTGTAGATGTCATATACATGGACTTCAGTAAGGCGTTTGATAAGGTTCCCCATGGTAGGTCGATGGAGAAAGTGAAGTCGCATGGGGTCCAGGGTGTACTAGCTAGATGGATAAAGAACTGGTTGGGCAACAGGAGACAGAGAGTAGCAGTGGAAGGGAGTTTCTTAAAATGGAGACGTGTGACCAGTGGTGTTCCACAGGGATCCGTGCTGGGACCACTGTTGTTTGTGATATACATAAATGATTTGGAGGAAAGTATCGGTGGTCTGATAAGCAAGGTTGCAGACGACACTAAGATTGGTAGAGTAGCAGATAGTGAAGGGGACTGTCAGGGAATACAGCAGAATATAGATAGATTGGAGAGTTGGGCAGAGAAATGGCAGATGGAGTTCAATCCGGGCAAATGCGAGGTGATGCATTTTGGAAGATCCAATTCAAGAGTGAACTATACAATAAATGGAAAAGTCCTGGGGAAAATTGATGTCCAGAGAGATTTGGGTGTTCAGGTCCATTGTTCCCTGAAGGTGGCAACGCAGGTCAATAGAGTGGTCAAGAAAGCATACGGCATGCTTTCCTTCATCGGACGGGATATTGAGTATAAGAGTTGGCAGGTCATGTTACAGTTGTATAAGACTTTGGTTCGGCCACATTTGGAATACTGCGTGCAGTTCTGGTCGCCACATTACCAAAAGGATGTAGATGCTTTGGAGAGGGTGCAGAGGAGGTTAACCAGGATGTTGCCTGGTATGGAGGGCACTAGCTATGAAGAGAGGTTGAGTAGATTAGGATTATTTTCATTAGAAAGACGGAGGTTGAGGGGGGACCTGATTGAGGTGTACAAAATCATGAGAGGTAAAGACAGGGTGGATAGCAAGAAGCTTTTTCCCAGAGTGGGGGATTTAATTACTAGGGGTCACGAGTTCAAAGTGAGAGGGGAAAAGTTTAGGGGGGATATGCGTGAAAAGTTCTTTACGCAGAGGGTGGTGGGTGCCTGGAACGCGTTGCCAGCGGAGGTGGTAGACGCGGACAGGATAGCGTCTTTCAAGATGTATCTAGACAGATACATGAATAGGCAGGAAGCAAAGAGATACAAACCCTTAGAAAATAGGCGACAGGTTTAGATAGAGGACCTGGATCGGTGCAGGCTTGCAGGGCTGAAGGGCCTGTTCCTGTGCTGTAATTTTCTTTGTTCTTTGTTGTTCTTTGTTTTATATTCTTCCTGCCAAAGTGGACAATTTCACACTTTCCCACTTTATACTCCATTTTCCAAATCTTTGCCCACTCACTTAACCTATCTATATCCCTTTGTAGCCCCCTTATGTCCTCTTCACAAGTTACCTTCCTACCTAGCTTTGTGTCATCAGCAAATTTAACAACCATACCTTCGGTCCCTTCATCTAAGTCATTTATATAAATTGTAAAATGTTGAGGCCCCAGCACAGATCCCTGTGGCACACCACTCGTTACATCTTGCCAATCAGCAAATGACCCATTTATGCCTACTCTCTGTTGCCTGCTGGCTAGCCAATCTTCTATCCATGCCAATATGTTACCCTCTACACCATGAGCTTTTACTTTTTGCAATAACCTTTGATGTGGCACCTCATAAAATGCCTTCTGGAAATCTAAGTACAGTACATCCAACGGTTCCCCTTCATCTACAGCACATGTAACTCCCTCAAAGAACTTCAATAAATTGATTAAACATGATTTCCCTTTCACAAAACCATGTTGACTCTGCCTGATTACCTTGAATTTTTCTAATTGCCCTGCTATAACATTTTAATAATAGCTTAACTGGCCTGAAGTTTCCTGCTTTTTGTCTCCCTCCCTTTTTGAATAAAGGTGTTACATTCGCTATTTTCCAATCTAATGGAACCTTCCCCGAATCTAGGGAATTTTGGAAAATTAAAACTAACGTATCAACTATGTCACTCGCCATTTCTTTTAACACCCTAGGATGAAGTCCATCAGGACTTGGGGATTTGTCAGCCCAAAGCTCCAACAATTTGTTCAATAACACTTTCCTGGTGATTGTTATTTTCTTGAGTTCCTCCCTCCCTTCCATTTCCTGACTTACAGTTAATACTGGATGTTACTTGTATCCTCAATAGTGAAGACCGATACAAAATACCTGTTCAATTCATATGCCATCTTCTTATTATCCATTATTAATTCCCCAGACTCACTTTCTATAGGACCAACGTTCACTTCGTTAAATCTTTTCTTTTTAAAATACCTATAGAAACTCTTACTATCTGTCTTTATATTTCTCCCGAACTTTCTCTTATACTCTAATTTTATCTTCCTTATCAATCTTTCAGTCATTCTTTGCTGATTTTTTACATTTTGTCCAATCTTCTGACCTGCCTCCCATCTTTGTGCAATTATATATATATTTTTAAGTTTGATACAATCTTTAACTGTTTTAGTTAACCACGGGATGGGAGGTCCCACCCTTGGAATTTTATTTTCTCGTTGAAATGTATCTATTCCGTGTATTCTGAAATATCCCCTTAAATGTCTGCCACTGCATCTCTATTGATCTATCCCTTAACCTGATTTGCCAGTTCACCTTAGCTAGCTCTGCTTTCATGCCCTCATAATTGCCCTTATTTAAATTTAAAATACTAGTCTTGGACCCACTCTTCTCTCCCTCAAACTGAATGTAAAATTCAATCATATTATGATCGCTGCCACCTAGGCATGCCTCAACTATGAGGTCATTAATTAATCCATCACATTGCACAATACCAGGTCTAGTATAGCCTGCTCTCTGGTTGACTCCAGAACATACAGTTCCAAGAAATTATCTCGAAAACATTCTATGTACTCCTCATCTAGGCTAGCTTTTCCCATCTGATTTTTCCAGTCTATTTGTAGGTTAAAATCCCCCATAATTATCGCCTTACCTTTCTGACAAGCTGCCATTATTTCTTCCTTTGTGCACCATCCTACAGTGTAGTTAATGTTAGGTGGTCTGTACATCACTCTCAAGTGACTTCTTGCCTTTATGATTTCTCATCTCTACCCAAACTGCTTCTTCTATCCTGGTTTCCTGAACTTAGGTCATCCCTCTCTATTGTGCTAATACCATCATTAATAAACAGAGCTACCCCTCCACCTTTTTCTAGCTTCCTGTCATTCCTAAATGCCATATCCCAATCTATGTCATCGTGCAGCCATGTCTCTGTAATCGCTATCAAATCGTACTTACTTATTTCTATTTGCTCTCAGTTCATCTATTTTTTTCTCCAAATGTTACGTGCATTCAGATACAGAGCCTTTAGTTTTGTCCTTTTATTATTTTTGGAACCTCTAGCCTTATCTGTTGATTTACTCTTAGATTTGTACGATCTGTCCCTTTCTGTCACAGTCTGTTTATCAATCCACATATTAATACCTTTCTCTCTTGCCTTGTCTCTACACCTTGATTTACCATATCTTCCCAAATTTGATCCCTTGCCCCCACTATCCAGTTTAAAACCCTCTACTTCCCTAGAGAGATTGAGTCAGTTAGGATTATATTCGCTAGAGTTCAGAAGAGTGAGGGGAATTCTCATAGGACGTGACAGGATGCTCCTGATGGTGGGGGAGTCCAGAACCAGGGGTCATAGTCTAAGGATACGGGGTAAACCTTTCAGGACTGAGATGAGGAGAAATTTCTTTACCCAGAGAGTGGTGAGCCTGTGGAATTTGCTACCACAGAAAGCAGTTGAGGCCAAAACATTGTATGTTTTCAAGGAGGAGTTAGATATAGCTCTTGGGTCTAAAGGGATCAAAGGGTATGGGGCAAAAGCGAGAACAGGTTACTGAGTTGGATGATCAGCCATGATCATAATGATTGGCGGAGCAGGCTCGAAGGGCCGAATGGCCTACTCCTGCTCCTATTTTCTACGTTTCTATGTTTCTAGCTATGCGGCTCGCTAGAACACTGGCCCTAGTACGGTTCAGGTGTAGACCGTCACAACCGTACAGCCACTTTCCCCAGTACTGATGCCAGTGCCCCACGAACCGGAACCCACTTCTACCACACCAGTCTTTGAGCCACACATTCAGTTCTCTAATTTTATTTGCCCTATGCCAATTTGCACGTGGCTCAGGTAATAATCCAGAGATTATTACCTTTGCGGTTCTGCTCCTTAACTTGGCACCTAGTTCCTCATACTGACTAGGCAGAACCTCTTTCCTTGTTCTGCCTCTGTCATTGGTACCTACATGGTCCACAATGACTGAATCCTCCCCCCCACACTGCAAGTTCCTATCCAGCCCTGAGCTGATGTCCTGAACCCTGCCTCCGGGCAGGCAACACAGCCGTCTGGACTCTCGCTCTTTGCTGCAGAGAACAGTGTCAATACCCCTAAATACATTGTCCCCTACTACCACTACATTCCTTTTTTCTCCCTCCACTTGAATGGCTTTCTGTATCATGGTGCCATGGTCAGGTTGCTCATCCACCCTGCAGCACCCACTCTCATCCAAACAAGCTGAAAGAACCTCAAACCTGTTGGATAATCACAAAGGCTGAGGCTCCTGCACTCCTGCCCTCTGGGTCCCCTTACCTGTCTCAGCTGCAGTCACACTCTCCTGTCCCTGACCAAATCAGAAGACCTCATCCTAAGGGTGTGACCGCCTCCTGGTACAAAATGCCCAGGTAACTTTCCCCCTCCCTGATGTGTCACAGTGTCTGCAGCTCAGACTCCAGTTCAATGACTGAGCTGAAGCTTTTGGAGCCGCAAACACTTACTGCAGATGCATTTGCCCTGGATCACACTGGAATGAAATGTAGTGGTTTTTGTCACGGTTCATCCTGAGCAGCTCTGTAACACAGGACTCAGTGCTCTATGGGCTGTTCCCAGGGACATACACTGATAAACATCAGCTGTTGCTGGAGGGTCATCAACTAGGTGAAGAGCACACTTTGGTCTACCTGAAATTTAGAGTCATAGAGAGATACAGCACCGAAACAGGCCCTTCAGCCCACCAAGTCTGTGCTGACCAACAACCACCCATTTATACAAATCCGCCTGTTACTCCAGAATTGGCCTTTATAGCCACTCCAGGCGCTGCTTCACAAACCACTGACCACCTCCAGGCGCGTATCCATTGTCTCTCGAGATAAGGAGGCCCAAAAGAAAGAACATTAATCCCATATTCCCTACTACCTACCTACACTAGGGGCAATTTACAATGTCCAATTTACTTATCAACCTGCAAGTCTTTGGCTGTGGGAGGAAATAGGAGCACCTGGCAGAAACCCAAACAGTCACAGGGAGAATTTGCAAACTCTGCACAGGCAGTACCCAGAACTGAACCCAGGTCACTGGAGCTATGAGGCTGCGGTGCTAACCACTGCAACACCATGCTGGTCTTGCTGGTCTTCTAAAGCAAAGAGTTGTTCAAGACAGGTGTTGCAGACTGGCACATTCCAAAGTTTAGGACTAGGTGCTGAGGGACAGACTAAAGCTTGGGGCAGCTGCTGCAAAGGCTCAATTGGGAAAAGCCACTGTGTAAGGTCCTCCCGTCATAGTGAACCGAGGGGCTGGAACCCGTGTAAATCCCTTCGGGCTGAATACACCAAAATATTTTTTGCTATGTAATGCTAATGCACATTGCACACAAAATGGAATGGCAAGGGTTGTGAGACAACTCATGTTTCTGTATAGAAGAAATCTGATCTCTTTTGTACTTTCCGAAATGTGAAATATAAACTGTTTTGAACTGTTTTGTAATGTATTTTTTGCAAATTTTTATGAATAAAGAATATTTTGGGGGAAAAAAGCCAGTATGGCAATTAGGGCTGCAGATATTATTGGGGAAGCCTCAACCTGCAAAACCTGGCATGTGTGGCAAGTCTCATAGAACTCCACCACATCCTTGTGGAATTGTGGCCAGTGGTAATGCTGTCTTATGCGGGCACGTTTTTTTTGATAGCAACGTGTCCAGCTATTGGAATCTTGTAGGTTATTCTCAATATTTCCCTACAATACCTCGATGGCACCACTACCTCTTGTCCACTCTTGGTCTGCAGGTCTGTGAGGAGGTCTCCACTTCCCTATCAGCACCTCATTGTTCAGCTTCAGTTTGTACAATCTGTGCTAAATCTTTTAACACTGGATCAGCTTGCTGAGCCTCGACCAAGTAAGACCTGCTGAACACTTCCTGTGGTTTCTCTAAATTCTTGAAGATTTCGGATAACCAGAAGCAGGGTCATCTCTCGGCAGTGCCAGTTCAGTCTGCTCTGATGGAGCTTGTTTGACCATGAAGGGGGTCACCACACAGTCAGGGAAAATGGCAGTGAACTTTTCCTGTAACTGCTGTCTCCCTGACCTCATTCGGTTTCTCTAAGACTGCTGAGGAAGCTACTACCTTTGCCCCGCCAAGTCATTAACAAGGAGCAGATAAACTATCCCCATGGTTACCAGTCCTGAAGTGAGGTTGCAGTCCAGGTGCACCCAATATAAAGGTATAGGCATATACCTTCCCCTGATACCATTCGCTAATACTTTAGCATTCAATGCACTCTCTGGGGGAAAGGTCATGATTTTTCCCAGCAGAAGGGATTGGGTGGCCCCTGTATCCCTAAGTATGACTCGCTAGAGGGGTATGGAGTCCTTTTCCTCTGGACACAAAATCCTGGTAACTCTCAGGGATTTTGTTACATTTTCCCACACTATCAGCGGTAGGTTTATTGAGTTTTACTGCCACAGTTAAAACCACAGCTTGGTCTGCTGTGCTTTCCATCAGGGCCCCTTTTCCTGCACTGGTCTGGTGCACCCTGATTAATCCTATGGGTTTTCCCTGTAACTTCCAGCAGTCAGCTTGAAGGTGACCTGCCTTGTTACAATGGAAACACACAGGCTTTCGGGTGTCACTCCTGTTCTCAGCACTGTCCGTTTTGGCCTGAGGAGGGCCCCCTGTGTTTCCAGCTCTCCCTTGTGGTCCATGGCTGTTCATCCTCCTATCACTCTCCCATCTTCTATCCTTTTCAGGTTTTTGGAGGCAACTAGGGAAGGGTTTCCCTTGGGGAAAGGGCTTATGAACAAATGTATAATCATGAACCAGGATTGCTGCCTGCCTGGCCCTTGGAACCTTTTTTTCCTCCACATGGTTTCTTATGGAAAGGGAAATCAAGTTTTTGAACTCTGCGAGGAGGATCCCTCTCTGATGTTTTCATAGGTGGACTCTATCTTAACTGCCCATATCCACTGGTCAAAAGCAAGCTGCTTAACTCTTTCAAACTCAAAGTAAGTTTATTCAGCCTGCTTTTGGAGGGTTTGGAATTTTTGGCAGTATGCCTCTCGTACTAGATCATATGCACTTCGGATAGCAGTTTTCGTCATCTCATAGTCTGATGAACTCTCATCAGGCAACAGTGAATAAACCTCATTGGCTTTTCCTGTTAGTTTGCTTTGCAATAACAGTGTCCAGCTGTCTACTGCCCACTTCAACTGTTTTGCAAGATTTTAAAAAGTGATGAAAAATGCTTCCACAACCCCCTTGTTGAACTTTGGTATCAACTAGGAGAACTTTAAGAGCTCAGCACTCAGTCCTATGCTAGGGGTCATTCCCTCACTACTGGTGCCTTCCCTAGGTGCATTGAGACTTCCTCCAGTTAATTTGAGCAGCCTTAACTCCCTTTGGTAAGCTCTTTCTTTTTCCCTTTCCTGGAATTAATTCACCTCCTTCTCCTCCTGGAATTCTAATTCTAACCTCTGTTCTAGCTGTATCTTAGTAATGTTTCTCTGTCTGTTTCCGACTCTAAGCCTGCCTCTGCTGTCAATTTTAAAATGGTTAGCCACAAGTTTTAGGATTTCGACTTTCCTAGCTTTTGGACGGATATTTATCACTACATGCCTAGCTATACTCCTTAACTCTTCAAGGGATAGGGCTTTTAAACTGTTCCAAGTTACTTCCCTCTGTTCTAGGAAGGTGCTGGCCCTGAATATGGACATTTCTCTAGCACTCTAGCACTGAAACCAGAAGAAAACTTGTATTGAAGTTTTTAAATTATTGTTAAGGGTTAATTTGGTTTCCCACTTCCAATTTCCCGTTTGTCTTTGGGTTAGATCCCAGATGTGAGCCCCCAAATTTCTGTTACGGTCAGGTGAGGAGGGGGTCGAAGGGCTTCCCTCTTTTCCCTCCTTGTTTGACCACAACAGGTTTAATTCTTTCTTAAAGTGGATGTACTGGCCAATGTTTGAGTATTTACTTGCTATAGTCCTAAGAACCAATTGGACAAGTGTTCTTGAGTTTAACAAAGAAAGAGGTTAACGTTATTGTACTTAAACCAAACTATTTAAAATAATAAACTATGTGCCAACTTTCTCGCACACACACACGACACACCACACCAACACACACGACACACCACACACACGACACACCACACACACACACGACACACACACACACACACACACACACACACACACACACACACACACACACACACTAGAGGTGCACACACACACAAATACGTCAGAGTGGGGAAGGGTAGATTAGTTAAGTTAAGATCTATAGAAAAAAGGAGTATACAGTGTGGAATTTGGTGATTCAGCTGGCTACTAGCTGAATTCAGTGGTCCTGAGACTTTTAGTTTGAAGAGATAGATAACTAATTCTGTGGGTCTCTTGGAGACAGCAATACTGGATGATTTCCTCCGATGGGGTTTCTGATTGTAGCCGGTGTATGCAAAGGTGGTCAGTCAACAGGTAAGGTTCAAAGTTAGCAAGCTGGAATTGAGAGAGGGACCCCCACTTGAGTCCAGATACATCTCCTTGCTGATGCAGAGAAACACCAGCTTAAAATCACACAGGAGGGAGTCTTGTCATATGACAGTCACAGCATGGTAGTTAGCAATGTATTTCTTCTTGCTAAAAAGAATAGGCAGTTCCCTTAAAGTTCCTGGGTCTTGGTTCTTGCTGGGATGAGCAGCTATTTCGTATCCACTTCACAGGCCTTGCAAAGTAGGATACAGTGTTGCAAATTAGGTGGCCATCTTAAGCTTCTAGCAAAGTCATCTTTTATCTGTTCCTTTTTAAAATTTCTTTAAAAAATATAAATTCAGATCTCCAGTCAGTGGATTAAAGAAAATTATCATCAACAAAGCACATTGGCATGACAGACATCATAATAATTGATGGGTTACCTGTCTTATCTTTCTGCATGAGAACTGCACCTAAGCCAACTGGGCTTGCATCCATGACTAGCTGGGTGGTTTTCTCAGGGTCAAAATATGCATTTGTGTAACTTGCTGACAACCATCGTTCTGGTGTACTGCCTTTTTGTGCGATTAAGTCCACTCTCACTTGGTGGTCTCTTTTATCAGATTGCCTAGGGGGAAGATAACATAGCAAGGTCAGGAATGAAGTGCCTATAGTACATGATGAGTCCTAACAGACCCTGGCTTCCTGCACATCTGTAGGGTCTGCGACATTTGCAATGCCTTCAACATTCCGTGGATCAGGTGACACTCCTCCACTGCTGAACACATGACCAAAGAATTCAATTCTGCTTTCATTGAACAAGACTTGCCTTTGTTCAAGGTGAGGTTACATTCTCTGAGACATTGTCAGCATGCATGTGTCTCGAGTTCACTTTCAATGCTACCGTAGATGACAATGTCATCACTGACGTTCAACAGACCTTCAAGTCCTTGAAGTACAGACTGAATCATATGCTGAAATGCCTCAGCTGCTGAGCTGACTCCAAAGTTGAGCCTCTGGTATCGAAAATGTCCGATATAAGTACAGAATACAGTAAGATATCTCGATTCTTCTGCAAGCTCGATTTGATGGTAGCCTGCATTGAGGTCAAGTTTAGCAAAGTGTTTCGCACCATTCACTTTCTCTATGATGTAATCGATTGTCAGTGTCAAGTGTCTTTCTCGTTGTATGGCTTGGTCTGGTGATCACATATCAATGCAAATTCTAATCTGGTTCTCGCTCTTGGGTTTCTTGATGACTTGTATGGGTGAGATGCACGGGGTAGGCTCATTCCCAACTTTCTCAATGATGTCAAGGTCAAGTAAGCATTGAAGTTCCTTCTCTGTCTGTTTCCTGACATGAAATGTTATTCATCGCTGTTGGTGCATGACTGGGGGCACATTAGGGTCTACATGCAGTTTGCACGTAACATCTTTCAGCTTGCCAATACCAGTGAAGCGATCAGCATGCAGTTTGAGAATGTTTTTGTTATGTGAAGGAATTGCGTATGTGACTGCAATCATGTGCAGATCTGTTGCTGTGTGAAAACTGATAAGCGTGTCACATTCTCCAGATATGACGTAGAATACAGCATTCGAATGAGACCGGCATTTCAAAAGTCCTGAGAACTTTCAGCAGTTTGTCACTGTTGTATTGGAAACTTTTCATATTCTCTGGTTTGCAGAGAATGGGGCAATCCTAAAGTTTGTTGAACATTTTGTCTCCCATGACATTGACAGATGCTCCTGTATCTGTGAGAGCATCTATGTCCAAGTAGGCAGCGGCCACTGTCACACGTGTCTGAAGGAGAGAGCACAAAAGTATATTCAAGGTCATCTGCCTCTACATTGGCTACATTCTGTCACCCTTTTTCTGTGATATGCATACGTGGCACCCTTCTGTTGGTATTGGTCTTTGAAATACCACCAATTGAACAATTACCAAGATGTGGGAAATAATCCTGATCCAAGGGAATATTTCAATGTTTAACCCTATGTCCCACCAATGGCTGTCATCTCCTATCTCAGAGATTTCCTTCTTAATTTTCCTATTTTGTTGCTGCAGGACATAAGTGTTTGTAGGATGTATTGATTCTTTGCAATAGGTCAGTCAGATGTTTGGGTAAAGGGGGAATGTCATAACCAAATCACCTAAAATATTGATGTAACTGCTCCTTGAGGTCACCTTTAGCTGTGATATTTATTTTCTGATGATTCTTTATACTGAATAGGACCTTGTTTCCTATCTGAGCCATTAAAGAATGCCTAAAGCCAAATTCTCCCCTATTTAATTGACACACTAAACTACCATATGTATATACTCTGTGTAGGTAGTAACAAAACAATACCTTCCCTCACCTTGGTAGGCAGAGCAAATGGGGAACTCCTCTCCGCTCGCTATTTCCATTGTACAGTTGAGGGGGTCTTTATTCCAGGTGAATCCACATGCTAGAGCAGAGTTTTCGACAATACCATATAGGCAAACAAAGGTATCCTCTGGCTGGAGAAACTCAGACAAGTCGGGGCAACCCAGGTTGTTCCATCAACTAGGAAGATATACTTAGGTGGGTTTTGGGATCTAAAAGTGTGATTCCTCATTATAATCTGTTCCTCAGCAACAATTGCTCTAATTTCAGATTCCCAAGACCAATTCTTTATTCTTTTGCTGAAGCATGTTAATTCTAAGTTATTGGCCTATTGTAAGTACTTTTGTTTCAAGTAACAGATCAGGCATAGACTTAAAAGATTCTCCAGCTCTCCCTTTACCATATCCATCTTGTGGATAATTCCTACCCCTTCAACTGTCTCTCTGAACTTTAATCTTACTCCCTTTGTCCATTACCAGTGTGTTTAATTCTATTCTATTGTTTTAAAGTCAGTTTTTATATGGACTATGTGTCACTGCCTTGATAAGTTAAAAACGTTTCACACTACTGGCCATTTTAACCATTCCCTGTTGTGTTGTTGTCAAGTAGGTGAACATATCTGAGACGCATTCTTCAGTACAGGTACTATGCATTCTGAATGTTAGTAACTTCACATGTAACACATCACATTTGCACACATACACCGGTGTCCCAGTATCATGTCACATATTATTAACTCGCTGGTGATCTTATCAAAAGATTGAAAAGGGGAGAGGGGGGAAGGTGTCTCGACAGCTTTGCTCATCTCCCCCTGCATGGTCCCAATGCCTTGGGTAGTGGCCAGAATGCCAAATTCAGTTCTCTTTAAAAAAAATATAGGCAAGGACATAAATCTCAAAGAGAAAGTTAGCAATTTACAATTCTTAACCACATTCTCCTAACTCTTACTAGAAAGTTCTGGACTTCCTGGATATTATGCACATTCATTTAACAGTTTGAATTCCGATTCTGCCAATTTTGTCCTCAAAATTCTTTTATTTAGCTTTCGCATCAACCAGATTTATTTCCAAATCCCATTAATTACAAATCTAATTTTGAGTCCTAGAGAAACTTTACAGTCCATTACCCATAATATCTTTAAAACAGGAATCAAACAGACGCTTAATCACTCTCTCACTGTAGCAGCAGTGCCCACCGACACAACACCTTGCTCAGCAACAGTTTACCAGCAGGCATACATGCATTTATTTTTTTTGAAAAGTAAAATTTTGTTTATCTTTCGCAACTCATATCAATTTATTTTATCAATTCTAATTTTATAAATAGTTATCACCAGGCTTGACGATTTTAAATGGTGCTTTTACTTCAGACAAAAGTGCTTGCATATGTTTAGAGGTTGACCTTCACTTCTCTTGTCCTCGAGCACTCTGTCTTGAAAGGTTTTCAAAACTGCTGGATTTCTGGCTGTTCTCACTATACCATCATCACCTGTTTTAAAAAGAAATACAAAGAATCCATTTGGCTCTGGTTAGGAGCCCCAATGGGTTAATATGTCCAATTGTATTTGTTAATTCATAAACTTAAAATTTCAGAATTCCCAAAATACTGTAGGTAATTCTTCAGTGAGCTAAAAGTTGTGCGGTGAGCAAAGCTGCTCGCTGAAAGGGTTAACTGTCTCTGCCAGTTCGAAAAGAAGGTGGGGCAAAAGTTCTCAGATTACGTCGCCACCTTTTTTAAAAAAGTAAAGCAAATACATTTCTCCAAGTTACGTGCACACACCAAAATGGGTTAGAACATTTTAAATTAAACTCCCAATTGTTCCCAAAACACTTTAGCTTCGCAAAGACCCAAGAATAATTCAACACAGGTGATTGAACCATCACCTCAAACACTCCAAAATCCAATTTACACTATCAAACCTTAAAACTACCTCACTCTTATATGTGTGAATTTGTATCCGGATTAAAATTCCCACATGTTTTATCATAGCTAGAATGTCACTGTGGCCACCAATGAAATTTCAGTTTGGGTTTACTTTATTAATTCCACATCCCTTTAGGCTGTGCTTACAATTCTCATATTTAACTCAAAAGTGTCAAATCTATTATCGTCAGATTGCAAGTCCCAGGGATAAAAATTAAATATTGCAAATGCACACGCACATTAAACAGACAACTTAAAACAACTCCCACTCCAGATCACAAAGTGTTAAACAATTTTTAGTTTGGTGCACAGAACAGTGAAGATGACGCAAAACAAACATTAAAACAAAAGAATCACACACATACACACACACAAACTGAAAAAAAGGTCTTTCATTCACAAATTAAGAGGCTTCCTCTCACACACACTGCAGCCACTCTGGGTCTTTTCAGCCATGACAATTTAAAACTACTTTATCAACTAACACAGAACAGAATAGCACAAGCTTTTTTTTAAAAGGAGAAAAAAAGGAAAATAAATTACATCACTTGTCTTCGTTCTTCAAGTACCTTTACAAATGCCTATAATAACTAAAGAAAGAGTTAATTCCACAAACAAGAAAAGGAAACCTTTAATATTCTTAGCCCAAAAACAAAATCACCCAGCAAAGATTTGTAGCCTGTTATGCAATGCTTCCAGTCACAGAGATTTTTAAAGAGGCAGAACACTGAACCTCACATTTTCTATTCTCCATTTCAACATAACTTAACTTATCCCTTTTCTTGCTTAAACCAACTTTGATACAAATGTATACAGTACACAGATTAAACAACTAACAGCCTTAAAACAACATGCAAGACTGGATCACAGAGCATTAATTAGCCTGCAATTCAGTGACACAGAACACTGAGCACACACACAAGGGAATCACACAGACAGACAGAGTCTTTGTTTAAATTTCTTGACACAGGAGCTGAGATGGATATCAGGTCCAGTGACGGTTTCAACTTGATCTTCATTTCACAACCAATCCGGGCTCTCACACACCATCCTAACCTTTACGGTGGGCTATCTTAATTTCTTTTTCTTCCAGCCATTCTCCCGCCTGCTCAATGTATGTTCAAGTTCTGAAATTCTCAATTAACACTGAGTCCCCATTTTAATAATGTCTAACTCGTGGACACAGGCTTGTAAATCATTAGGGTTCAGGGGTTGGGATTGGGAATTAGTTCCTGTCTGCTGTCTTGCTTGCTTTAAAATATGGGTCTCCACCACAACATTAACAGGAACATCATGCGGAGGAGGTCCCGGACCCTACGGGTCTTCACCCGAGTGGTACTTGGAGGCTTCCTCCTCTAAGGAACCTCGATCTACCTTTGCGGAATCAGCATAGTCTGGATCACCTCGGGTGATGGCAGACACAAGCGCTTGCTCTTTCCTCAATTTGCTCCCTAACTCCTGGATTTTAAGACAGTACTGTCTGTGGCCTGCCTCCCAGTCGGGTTGCTGCAGGACATCCTTCAGAGCACCACAAGAGTCTAACTGCTGGCATATTTTTTCTTTGATTTTCCTGACTCAAAATAACTAAGTCTCACTTAGTATTTTCAAGAGACTGCATGGCACTCCCTGCCTGTACAGCAGTAATCCACTGATGCTGAATTACTGCTGACATGCGAGCTAGCTGCTGCTGGAATGCATCAATCTGATACTTTGGTCCTGTACTAATTTGTCCTTTTCCTGGACTAACTGGTCATCCCTCTGCACACAATATGATGCTGCGTATAAGATGAGCTTGAAGGCTCTATCTACCTTTAGCTTCTTCTCAATAACTCGTTCTTGAATAAAATTAACTACATCCTCAAGCAGAATGTGATCCTTAGTTTTATTTAAACAATCTGCGAGCTGGATCTGTACGCCCTTCATTTTAACTTTACTTTCTAGCTTGGCTTGAAAAACCTTAAACACGGGTTTGTCTGTCATGATTATACGTTTGCGAGGATACAACTACTGGCAATCAATTAAATGTGCTGGCACACCCCAGTTATGTGCTCCCCCTCCTAGATCAAACGCTGGCCAGGCAAGTGACTAAGAGACTCTATCTCAAGAAAGACCAGGAGTCTGGTTTTAACTAGACATCATGTCCCATTTGTGGGGTGCCAATTGTAAGGTTTTTATGTGTTTAGGTGGGACGTTGACTAGCCTTTGACCCACAAGTTACAGACTCTTGTTTCTTAAATCAAGATAGAGAGTTTATTAAGTACAGCAAGAATATACAAGTAATACTTAACCAACAACAGTATAATTAATTAGAATTAGAACATTACAGCGCAGTACAGGCCCTTCGGCCCTCGATGTTGCGCCGACCTGTGAAACCATCTGACCTACACTATTCCATTTTCATCCATATGTCTATCCAATGACCACTTAAATGCCCTTAAAGTTGGCGAGTCTACTACTGTTGCAGGCAGGTATACAGCAGAGTGCAGAGTGTCCTTGGTTCTTGCTTCCCGAGCTGCTGTGGCGCAGTCTTCTTTCTTCAGATGTTCTGCTGACTGTAGGGTGGTCTCTTTTTTGAATCAGTGCACCCTGATGTCACTCAGCACCTTTCATTTATGCCCCCCTCCAAGGGTTCCTTCATTCCATATTAGATTACATTCCACCTTAACCCTTTCGATTAGTCAGGTATGATCTCACCTTCTATACATTATCTCTTCTTGATTATTTTATCATTGTTAGATTGGCCAGATATGACCTCCCCTTCCATACATTGTCTCTAAACATAGCTTGATGGCCTAAGTCATTGTCACACAATGGGGAATGTTTTCTATCCCCATCAACATTCCAGTCATGAATGGTCTCCGAATACCTTTACTTGAATTTCCATCCCCAGGAGGCCTACAAGTCTATCACTTATTGTGACTGAGTCTGTTTTGATTGAAATGCTGTCAATATAGTTAGTAAGATATCAAGACAAAGGGGAGATTAACAAAGAATCCTTTCCCACAGTCAGAGGAAAAGGGAACCACCCATTCCCAGAAGCCAAAAGCCTTTGCATGACTCAGCAAAGCACTGAAAGAGTTTAGGATAGACTCGCTCACTACTAACTCTCCTGGTAAAACCTTTACCTCAACAGGAACAAAAGGCAGTCATGGCAATGGATAAACTGAAGAAAAGCTTCCCCAAAGAACCACATGGCTACTGGGATGCCAAAAAGGGGAAGTTAAAGCAACACTGCCACCCAGAAAAGACAATTTTAATAAGCTTTAAGAGTTCTAAACAAATGGAAATGAATGAGAGAAAAGCATGTTTTTTTGTGTATCTTATATTTCTCTCAAACCTTTTCATAAAATGTGCTTTTTTTTTCAAATTGCATTCCATTCCCCTGGGTGTGTATGTGTCATGCAGGCCCCCAACTGCTAAGAATGGGACACATTAATTTCGCCACATGAACGTTGATTTTTAAACTGTTACTGGAGTAAAGAAAGAACTTGTTTAAACAAAAACAGCAGACCCTTGACTGGAAATACATTTGCATAGTAACAGACAGTACTTGGAAAGGACAAAGGGGCCACTCCCTGCTCCAATTTAATTCACAATAGACTTTTGATTACCAGAGGTTCTAGGTGGAGAAGCTAGCATTCCAAGTTAACTGCTAAGATGACCGAATACACAGACAGACGTGGTCAGACCAGTTTAGTCACATGACCAACTGGCTGTTGGAGTTTTTTTAATTTGAACTCGCCCCAGAGTTTTAAAACTCAGAAAGCTGTTTTCTCCTGGACTGGAAAATACCTCTCTCCTGCCTGCTCTCATCTTTCTCATGGAACTGAAGACTCATTGAAGAGACATGAACCCCAAGAGAGAAAAGTTTCCTATAGTGAACAAGGTTTAAGAAGAATACTGGGCCCCAACGAAAAGCAAGACTACCTACAATCAAGGACTCTACAACGAGCTTGAAGGACAGTAACAAACTCCTGTCAGAGATTGCCTCAAACTTCTCCACTATTTTTCTTCTTCTCTTTTCCGTCCCTCTTTGCATACTAGCATGAGGCACAGCATGTATTCGTAGATATTAACCAAATTAGAGTTTGGCTTAATAAAATTTGACTTCTTTAAACCTGAAAACCTGGTGTACTGGTTTCTTTGCCTTATAATTGGAAAGCGGTGAACAAGGATTCCCCAAGGGGGAGCTCAAAACACAGTGTGTTTAAAAATTAAAACCCTGTTACAATAAGACCAGGTGAAGGCTAAAAGGGACCCCTAGACACCTTTCTCACCCTATCGTAACAGCATTTAAATATCCTTTGATATGCATTTAAAGTGCTGTAAACTCCAAGCCTGTGTCAGCCATGGCTCAGTGGGTAGCACTCTCTCTTCTGAGGCAGAAGGTTGTCGGTTTAAGCCCTGCCCCAGGACTTGAGCACAAATGATAAAGCTGACACCTCAGTGCAGTACTGATGGAGTGCTATATTGTTGGAGGTGCTGTCTTCAGGATGAGACTTTAAACTATCCCAGGAGGGTGTAAATGATCCTCTGCACAGAATAGTAGTTATCCCTGGTGTCCTGGCTAGTACTTATCTTCAATCAAAGAACAAAGAACAAAGAACAGTACAGCACAGGAACAGGCCATTCGGCCCTCCAAGCCTGCGCCAATCTTGATGCCTGTCTAAACTAAAACCTTCTGCACTTCCGGGGACCGTATCCCTCTATTCCCATCCTATTCATGTATTTGTCAAGATGCCTCTTAAACGTCGCTATCGAACCTGCTTCCACCACCTCCCCCGGCAGCAAGTTCCAGGCACTCACCACCCTCTGTGTAAAGAACTTGCCTCGCACATCCCCTCTAAACTTTGCCCCTCGCACCTTAAACCCATGCCCCCTAGTAACTGACTCTTCCACCCTGGGAAAAAGCTTCTGACTATCCACTCTGTCCATGCCGCTTATAACTTTGTAAACCTCTATCATGTCGCCCCTCCACCTCTGTCGTTCCAGTGATAACAATCCACGTTTATTCAACCTCTCCTCATAGCTAATGCCCTCCGGACCAGGCAACATCCTGGTAAACCTCTTCTGTACCCTCTCCAAAGCCTCCACGTCCTTCTGGTAGTGTGGCGACCAGAATTGCACACAATATTCTAAGTGTGGCCGAACTAAAGTTCTGTACAGCTGCAGCATGTTTTGACAACATCACGAAAACAGATTGTCTGGTTATTATCACATTGCTGTTTGTGAGAGCTTGCTGTGTGAAAACTGATTGTTGTGTTTCCTACATCGCAATAGTGACTATGCTGCAGAAGTACTTCATTGGCTTCAAAGTGCGTTGGGACATCCTGTAGTCATGGAAGATGCTATATAAATGTAAGTCCTTCGTTCCTTTTTGGACTATGGACCAAGAACTGGAAAGTGGGATTAGGCTGGATCGCTCTTTCCGCTAGCACAGACACGATAGGCCGAATGGCCTCCTTTTATGCCGTAAATTTCCATGATTCTGTGATTCTATGGTATATGATTACCATGGATAGGATGTAGAATATGTGGTAGATACATGAAGAAAAAATGCTTCTTTTGTTCTCTGTTACTATTGCTGGCACATTGGAAATCTGATACAGTTTCCTCCTGAGCAAAGCAACTTTGTTTTCATGAAAAAGCTGGGACAGTGCTGATACTAACAATTACTCCAGCAGTGATCCTGCAGATGCCTGTAGCATTGAAAACGAGCACTATAATCACCTTTAATGGCACCAGTAGTGGGGTGTATGGCAGCATTACACCCCAAATCTCTCTTCTTATGCAGGTCATGAAGTATTTACATCTGGAACCTGAATCTAAGTAAACAGTGCGTGCTGGACCTGTCTAGGGACACTGCAAACCCTGTGGGACAACATTGTTCCACAGCGTCAAGACAATGATACTATTGGTACATATATACGTAAAATTCTGCTCTCTGTTATTTTTGTTGTCTGGATTGCCATCCATTCATGCCAGGCACTATTTTTCACTGTTACAGATAATATGCACAGTACTGTAGAATAGTGACAAGTTATACCTTACAATTTCCCAACTTTAATATAATGCATGACTACACAAAATCCAAGCTGCTACACTGCATGTCTATAGGGGGTAATTTTAACCTAACGTACCTGCCGATTGGATTGGATGCAACCCTATTCTTACACCCCACTCAATTTTACTCTCCATTGAAATCAATCGAGAATAACGTTGGGCTGGTATAAAACCAATTTTCCACACAATCCATGGGTTTCCTGCCCAGTTAAAACTATCCCTATAGAATTTGGCGCATTGTAAAAAGTGTGCAATGGTCACTGAGATCGCCACAGAGTGCACAAGGAAAGAGAATTAATTCCCAGGGCTATATTCCTCTTAATGCTTGAATCAGTTCTTTCTTCCTGTTCCGCATTGGTACTTTGAAATACGAAATGTCGATGGCTGTAGCAGAAGATGAATCCCTACAAAGAAACCTAGTGCTGGCATTAGTCTCAATAGCAATCTTCAATTGGGGAAGAGAGCCAGCAGAAGACTGAACTTTATTGTACAAATGACAAACCTGCCTTGTTTGACAGGTTAATGATGGTATTAACCCAGCTAAAATAAATTGTTACATGAAAATAGTGTATGGAAAATGTCATAAGACCAAATGAGGAGTCATCCACTAAGAAAGAATAAACTTCCATTTAGATACCACTTTTCATGACCTCAGGATGTCCCAAAGTGCCAATAATAAGCGTGGGCACTGTTGTTTTATAGGTAACTTGTGTTAAAGAACGACGAAAAGATTAATAAGGAGGGAAAAATTAGATTATTAGAGAAAACTGGCTAGAAATATAAAAACAGTTGGTAAGAGTTTCTATAGATATTTTAAAAAAAGAAGAGTTAACAAAGTGAGTGTTGGTCCAATAGAAAGTGAGTCTGGGAAATTAATAATGGAAAACAAGGAGATGGTAGATGAATTGAACAGGTATTTTGCATCGGTCTTCTCTATAAAGGTTACAAGTAACATCACAGAAATAGCTGTAAATCAGGAAATCAGGAAGGGAGGGAGGAACTCAAGAAAATAACAATCACCAGGGAAGTGGTACTGAGCAAATTGTTGGAGCTGCGGGCTGACAAGTCCCCGGGTGCTGATGAACTTCATCCTAGGGTCTTAAAGGAAGTGGCTAGCGGGATAGTTGATGTATTGGTTTTAATTTTCCAAATTTCCTAGTATTCAGGGAAGGTTCCATTAGATTGGAAAATAGCAAATGTAACTCCTTTATTCAAAAAGGGAGGGAGACAGAAAACAGGAAACTACAGGCAAGTTAGTTTAACATCTGTCATAGGGAAAATGTTAGAAGCTAATATTAAAGACGTTATAGCAGGGCAGTTAGAAAAATTCAAGGTAAGCAGGCAGAGTCAACATGGTTTTGTGAAAGGAAAATCATGTTTAACCAATTTGTTGGAGTTCTTTGAGGAAGTAACATGTGCTGTGGATAAAGGGGAACTGGTGGATGTACTTTCCAGAAGGCTTTTGATAAGGTGCCACATCATTGCGGAAAATAAAAGCATATGGTGTAGGGGGTAACGTATTGGCATGGATAGATAATTAGCTAGCTAACAGGAAACAAAGAGTAAGCATAAATGTGTCATTTTCTAGTTGGTAAGATGTAACGAGTAGTGTGCCACTGGGATCAGTGGCCTCCACTTTTTACAATTTATATAAGTGACTTGGATGAAGAGACTGAAGGTATGGTTGCTAAATTTGCTGATGACACAAAGATAGGTAGGAATGTAAGATGTGAAGAGGACGTAAGGAGGCTAAAAAAGGATATAGACAGATTAATTGAGTGGGCAAAGATCTGGCAAATGGAGTACAATGTGGGGAAATGTGAAATTGTCCATTTTAGCAGGAAGAATAAAAAAAAGCATATTATCTAAATGGTGAGCGATTGCAGAGCTCTGAGATGCAGAGTGATCTGGATGTCTTAGTGCATGAATCACAAAAGATTAGTATGCAGGTACAGCAAGTAATTAGGAAAGCTAATAGAATGTTATCACTTATTGCGAAGGGAATTAAATACAAAAGTAGGGAGGTTTTGCTTCAGTTATACAGGGCATTGGTGAGACCACACCTGGAGAACTGTGTACAGTATTGGTCTCCTTATTGAGGGAAAATGTAATTGCGTTGGAAGCAGTTCAGAGAAGGTTTACTAGACTAATATCTGGAATGGGTGGGTTGTTTTATGAGGAAAGGTTGGACAGGCTAGGCTGGAGATTAGAAGAGTAAGAGGCGACTTGATTGAATGATATAGGATTCTGAGGGGTCTTGACAGGCTGGATGTGGAAAGGATTTTCCCCTTGTGGAAGAATCTAGAACTAGGGGTCACTGTTTAAGAATAAGAGGTCACCCATTCAACAGATGAGGAGAATTATTTTCTTTCAGAGGGTCGTGAGTCTTTGGAACTCTTCTTCAAAAGGTAGTGGAAGCAGAGTCTTTAAATATTTTTAAGGCAGAGGTAGATAGATTCTTGATAAGCAAGGGGGTGAAGGTTATTGAGGGTAGGAGCTGAGGTCTTTTGGTCTGTCCTGGCTGTTCATGGAATCAGTATGGTAGTATAGTCGGTACGCTGCTGGACTAGTACACCAGAACCTTTGCGTAATAATCCACAGAATGTCCTTCCAAATCCCACCATAGCAGTTTGAGAATAAATTCAATTTACAAAAAATCTGCAGATAAAAAGTTAGTATCAGTAAAAGTGACCATGAAGCTTTCAGATTGTTGTACGAAACCCAACAGATTCATTAATGTCCTTTAGGGAAGGAAACCTGCCATTCTTCCCCAGTCAGCCCTATATGGGATCAGTGGATGACTCTGAATTGTCATCTGAAGTAGCCTAGCAATTCATTCAGTTGTACCAGGGATGTGGGCAATAAACACTGCCAGCAATGCCCACATCCTGAGAATGAATATTTTTTTAAAAAGGATTCATAGCTTAGTAGATGGCTGGGAGTACATTACTGGGTTGGGGACCAGGGCTTCTGTTAGCTGTATAAATTACCTCAGCTTAGCCCTTTACTGTTTACAAGATCAGAGAGCCTTGATTATGTTACAGTTCTGTAACATGTTCCCAGGCATCTGCTATTTCAATATTAAGATCTCCAGTGCAAAGGCACAAGCCACAAATTACAGAGTGCTGCACTCAAAAAAAAGCTTGTTCTTTTGCTGTGGGTTTCTACTCTAATGAGCAAAGGAATAATCAGATGCAAAAAGTCCACTAACTTTCAAGGAGAACATGTTCAGCTCCCAATCTGTGTGGAAATCTTAGAAACTAACACAATACACAAGACAGTGGTGTAAAACGGGTGATATTGGACAATATTGCCAAACCACTATGTACCTGCCAGCTTTCCCCATCTGATATCACATATTTGACACCATTGTCAAAAATGAAAATGAAAATTATCAGTGATTAATTCATCACAGATGTTCTGTAGTTCCACAAATATAAATAACTGGTCATTTTGCTTTGCATTTTGTTTTCTCTGCCAGTTTGTAGACTCTTTGCTGTAGATGCCAGCTATCCATCAGTAGCTCATTTTGGTACATATTAACATATTAAACAGGGTGGTGAAGAAGGCGTATGGCATGCTTCCTTTCATCGGCCGAGGCATTGAGTACAAGATTTAG